>NC_139576.1:20805878-21453378 GCF_946808225.1 Silurus aristotelis | reverse complement strand
CACCCCATCTGTAAATCCGAGAGAGAACAGCAGGCTTTACACAAAATGGACATAATTGAATGATTTTTTTTATTGGAAGATGTCTCGCTGTGGTTTTGATTTATATTAATAATGATACAGTGATGCAAAAAAAAAAGCAGATTATTATCGGTAGGGTCCGGAGTAGATACCGTATGCTCTTCCTGATTGAGGAAGAAGTTAGATTAGTTCAGCCTGACTGTACAACACGGACTATAATAAAAGTGTGCTTTTTACTGTAGGGAAAATGCCAGACATTCCATAGAAGCACTGTATGCTGTGGTTTGGAGCTTCTCCAGCTACTCTGTGTCTCTCACTCTTACTCTCTCAATCCCTCCCTCACTCCATCAGCACACACAGAACAATAGGCTTGTGCTGAGAGCCTAGCCGAGCGCCCCCTGCACCGTCTGGGCTTCTGTAATCAGCCGATAGCGCCGAGAGGTTCTGAGCCTAACCACATGAAACAATACATCAGCATGTCCCAGTCTGCCTTGTTCTCTCTCTCGTTCTCTCTCTCGTTTTCTCTCTCTCTCTCTCTCTCTCTCTCTCTCTCTCTCTCTCTCTCTCTCTCTCTCTCTCTCTCTCTCTCTCTCTCTCTCTCTCTTACTCTCTCTCTCTCTCTCTCTCTCTCTCTCTCTCTCCTGGCACACCACTAATCTGTGTTTCCTCCTGCAGCTTTTTCATCATAGTGGCTATTTTAGTTTTGGAAAGCAAGAGCGAGTGAGTGTGTGAGAGGTAACTGTTGGGATGTTCTCAAAACTATGATGCAAGTTTTTTTAATCAGTATAGGACTGCACTAATCTACATGACACAAAAAAAAGGTTTGGAAAAACACTGAGATTTCCGCCTTGATTATTAAAGCCGTACTGTGAGCATAATTATTACCTGATTAATGCTAGATACTCCTGTTGAGTTTTAACACAGGGTAATTTAACCACATCTATTTATTGATGCTTTTTATACAAATATAAAACCCAAAATACCACATTGGTGATGCATCATAGTTATCCAGAACTCATTTTTCCACAAATAGAATACTTATTCGATAAGCTTTTTTTTATTCACGCTCACTGATTTTGATTCTTTTGGGGAAAACACATTGAAGCCAATTGTACAAATCTTAAGAAGTTAGGAAAATATCAACTCTATGGCCAAAAGTTTGTGGACACCTGACCATTTCACTAGTATGTGATGTTTGATCAGCCCGTTCTAGGTTTACTGTATTTTCCGGACTATAAGCCGCTACTTTTTCCCACGCTTCAAACCCCGTGGCTTAAACAACGAAGCAGCTTATTTATGGATTTTTCCTGGGTTTTTCCTGGTTTCACAAGCTTCAAGCCAAAAAAAACTGAGCACCAAAACATTAGACCAATGAAATTGCCAAACGGGTTCAGGTGAACCAATAAAACGTGCACGCTTCGACTGGCCGCACCACATCATAAATATGGATGAGGTTCCTCTGACGTTTGACCTGCCGCTCACTCGGACTGTCTACAGGAAATGTGAATCATTCGTCACGCTGAAAACGACCGGGCATGAAAACACGCACTTCACCTGTGTTCTGAGCTGCACGGCATCGGGAGAAAAACTTCACCGATAGTGATTTTTAAACGCACGACGATTACAAAAGAAAAACTCCCGAGAGAAATAGTTGTGAAAGGAAGGAGGAAGACAGTAAACAATGACTTTCGTGGTAGGCTACTGTTTAGATACAAGCCATTGTAACGTGTTGTATCAGGGTCAAGGGAGAGCTCCAGTTGCAAACAGAAATCATATAAGCACAGACAGGTTTCCAAAACCCGTGCTTTTTTTATTTTTCTTGGCAACAGCATTACGGGTTAGTCAAAGAAACTTAAAAATGAGCATCAGAAAATAATAAGGACATATTCCTCGGTCTTGCACACATGCAGTAATACCGGACAAAGCCGGACAGGCTATTCCTAAAATGCCGCTCTGCTTTAAAAGGAGCCACAACATATTTCACCTGTTACACCGTGTAACAGACACTGTCTTTCGTTAAAGCCTGTGTAAAGTTCATTAGTTTCAGTGTAGAGACCTGCGGTTTATAGACAGTTGCGGCTTATTTATGTTCAAAATAAAAATCTTTGTAAAATTCAGTGGGTGTGGCTTATATTTGGGTGCGCTTAATAGTCTGGAAATTACGGTAGTTCCCTTTTTGCTCTTAGAATAACTGCTAGTCCTCAGGTAAGGCTTTCCACCAGATATTAGTGCACAGCTTTGCACGCTCGATCAGCCAAATAAGCATCAGTTAGGTCAGACACTGATGTCAGGAAAAGAGGTCTTCCATATTTTTCTGGACTTTGCTTGAGGCACAGGGACATTGCCATGCTACACAATTCAAATCAAATGTAATTAAAATAAAGTGAATTTATAAACATATTTGAAAGTCTACAGCTTTTAAATGATATTACAGGTTTGTCAAAAACTATAGTATGCCGTGTTTCCTTGATTGATTGTACAGGAGTAATTTTTTTTTTTATCTCGGTGCATGTTTATTACAGTGACTTACTCCTAGAAACAAGTAGCTAACTGGTGTTTAAATTGCCTTCATTTCTATATTTATTTGTAACTATTTGATTCATCCAACTTTATACTGTTTTCAAGGTTTTACTGTTTTGTTTATTGCTAATAAACCTGAATATTATGATACATATAGTGTAACAGAAAAAAATCTCTCCAAGTACTGCATACAGCAAAGTAAAAAAGTTGGCTTGGAAATGTTTATCAAATTAACAATAACAGAAAAAAAATCAGTTGCTATTACAACCAGTCATACTCATTATTGTACAGATGCAGAATTTTACCACACAGTCTGTGTTGGATTAGTTATTTCCATGTGATCATACATTCTTTTATAAATTGCCCTTTTTTTATTCTTTACACACTGTTTATTATTCCTCAAAAAGAGACCTTTGCTTCATATATTTCTTTATTTCCTTCACAAATACTTTCACTGGGATTATTTGCCTGCTCTTCATTTGTCTGCAATATTAAGAGCAATGCTAATTAATTAAACTACAGCTTTTGTTGTGTTTTTTCAGATGCCATTATTTACCAAATTTTTTAACTTCCCATTGTATGTCTAGATGATGATTTGCATCCCAAAGCTTAAGCTTTAACCATATTTCACCTCATTATTTAGCCACACTGTTGTACTCCTGTGATTAATTAATCCTAATAGCAGCTATTATTATAACTACATCAGGCGCTTTTCATGAAAACCCCTATTTTTCTGGAGCCACACATTCAAAGCACACATCCTGAAATTTAAATGCCGTCAATTGGTAGTTTTTCCTTCTCTATCTTCCATCTAAGGCCATTTGTATAAGGTGATCATTCTCCCTTGAAAAGGAAGGAAGAAAGGCAGAATGTGTGTGTGTGTGTGTGTGTGTGTGTGTGTGTGTGTGTGTGTGTGTGTGTGTGTGTGTGTGTGTGTGTGTGTGTGTGTGTGTGTGTGTGTGTGTGAGAGAGAGCGAGAGAGAGAGAGAGAGAGAAAGAGAGAGAGAGAGAGAGATTGTTGCTAATTAAGTGCTTTGAGGATTGTAGCAGACGTAAGCAAAGATGTTAAAGAACTGTCCTCTTTGCCTGTCTTTCTAACACACAGGCAGGTGTGGCTCAGCAGCAGTCATGAGTGGAATACTGAAGAGGAAGTTTGAGGAGGTGGAGGGAGCATCACCGTGCTCCTCGCTGAGGGAGTCAGAAGAGGAGGAGATATCGAGCAGCGAGAGTGGAGACAGCAGCGACAGCGTGAACCCCTCAGCCTCTCTCTTTACACGTGAGTCATCACTGCTTTCTTCTATTATCATCATCGTCATCAATATACACCAGTGTCTGTTTTTGTATATTACAGGGAAATAGCTCACCAAGCTTAGACTTTGTAGCAGTGATTCAGCTTTGACATTTCCTCTTAGACTTAAAACCATCTTAGACATTACTGTTATAATAATAATACAAATAAAAGTCCTACCTGATGAATCATATTTAATATCCCTTATAAAGGCAGTTACTCATAAGCCAAAAGCCAGATATATATATTTTTTCAGGGTTTAGGTCTTCAGTTCTTGATTGGTTTGTAACACATAAAGCAATGAGAAACGTTTCTGCATTCGTACTCTTGGCATGAGAAACCGTGTTTAGGGTCTCGTCTGACAGCTGAATTTAGCACTGCTATTTAATATTGATTTTCATCTGAGTCTGTAGTGGGTCCATAATAAAATATTAATTATCACAATAAACCTGAAACGGCCACACCTCACAGGTTTCAGCATCAAGTGGCAACACTCCGTGTGTGCTTTGTGTTTTCCGGCATGTGACTTCATTAAACATGAGAGGGAGCTACTAAGTTTTTAAGAGCACGCTGTCCTAAAAACACAAATGACTATAATCTCTCTTGAAATTTTTAAAAAGAGCCACTTTATTACATTACTTCATTTTATTTTGCAAAAGGTATTTGGGTTGCAACGAGTCGTTTTACAGATTTGTTTTTCAGCTGCACTTGCTTCTGCAATAAAACCTCGAGCTGTCTCTTATTTAGAGCTACGGCAGGAAAAGCTCAGACCAATGAATCTGTGATTTAAAGCTGCTGCGGGCGAAGCCACACCGATGAATCTGTGATCTTCACCCCGGACAGAGTTCAGTGAGAGAGTGTGTGTGGGTTTCTAAGAAAAAAGCCACAGCTGAGTAAATCTACCCCCTATTGCTCATCACATGGGCTTGTACATGATCTGCTCACTGAGCCTGTAGGAAACAGCTCCTTTTTCATGACTTATGCCAGCTAAGTGCTTGATTCTGGTTCTTTATTAATGATTAATAACACCAAAGGTGCCTACCTCACTGCTAATAGAAGAGCAGGGCTTTTGTTCTGTTCTTCCTCCTAGAGGGGAGATGAGATCTTTCCGAGGGAAGGAACACATCCCAGAGGTCTTAACTCAGCGGCTAGTACAGATAGCAAGGTGTGTGGGGAGTTCAGAGTGATTTACATTCAGCGCATACATGTAACACGATTTTACTTTTCTGTTCAAGAGTGTAGTCTACTCCAGAATGACATCATACTTTCAATTTACTGTTTTTTTTAACACTTCATTTGAACACAAGAGGCTTTACCAAATACACACATTAATTAGATTATTTTGTAGTATTTTTGTAAAATATGTCTTGTAACATATGTCTATCTTATATTGTGAATAATAGGTTGTGAAATCAGCTATTTAACACAAATTTTAACAGTATTGTGGCTGCTGAATTCTTAAATCTAACTGGTCAGAAGATGTTAAGAAAATGAAAATACACTTTTTTAATCCCAGGTGGTAAATTAAATTTTCACTTTATATATTAGAATTTCGTTTCTTTCATTCACAGAGATTGGATAGCAGATGTTCCACACAGGCTCATTTGAAAACACCTAATGACAAATGGGTACAAATGTGTTTGTATTTAATAAAGGGAAATGTAATGTTTATGGAAGAAGTCTCCAGGGTCACTTATAGTCCGCTAAGTGTTTAGAAGAGAGCTTTGTGTGTTTTCTAGTTTCTCAGTAACATGCCAATTTGGATTTTCTGCCTCTGAGAAAGAAAAAAAAAAGACTCCTGAGAGGATGACAACATTGTCAGTAGTAATAACAAGAACTAACACTTCAAATGTTTCAATAAGTAAAAGTACAAAAGTAGATTGTTTATTTAAAAAAACGCTGTGATTTATTTTTTTTATTAATGAGTCCATGCACAAATTAAAATGATGATATATCCATAATAAACTATATATTTATTTTATTATTTGTATTAAAAACTAAAACACTTAAAATTCAGGGAGCATTCATTTATAGAGCACAATAAGAAACTGAGTAGGACATTAAGCTGTTTTAAAAAGCTTTAATAAATAGTCATCTGGAGAACGCTTAAATGTTCTTTATAGAGCAGCTTTATGGAAGTGATGAACAGTCTCAAACATGCCAAGAATCCTTCAGGAAATCTTTATCATAAAATTATCTAATATATAATACTTAAATGTATAATCACAATTAAAATATTTGCTTGTGAGTACAGCACATGTTAAAGCATGTTTAAAAAAAAAAAAAAAAAAAAAAAAAAAAAAAAGTGGTAGACCTTTGCTTGTGGTTTGTCAATCATTCATGCCTCTCACATCGTGGGCTCTTCTTCCCACCATCTGGAGAGGCATTTAATTTTAAGAGCTCCATCACACCTCAGTGCTGTTTACTGCTTTATCCTGCTGTCAGCTACTCTGAGAACACAGGATTACATTTACTAGCAGGTTTAAATCAACAGAAATGTATGATTCCAAATACTGGGAGAATATCGGTCCGTCATTTTCAAAACACCCTCCATTTTAGGATTGAACAGAATACAGATTTATGCTATAAGATATATAGTCATGCTAATTGCATTAAAAGACCTAGACGTATTTTACATTGACATCTTTAAATGAATAGAAGGTAAATTATTTATATACAAAGCCTCCTGTCGCAGTTCTGTGTTTGAAGATGGCATATGGAAGAAAACTTGAGAGGAACCAGACTCAATCCTCATCTGGGTTGCATCGAATGTCCATTTATAGCAGATATACGATGCTGTGGGGTACAATAATGATTATTTTGATAATTGATAATCAGGCGATAACATTATTATTATTATTATTATTGTTATTGGGGGATTAATCCGATAAAAAATCTAAAAATTTTTAATTAGATGTTTTGCTTATTATAACTATAAACTTTCTTTTCGGCTTCTCCCGTTAGGGGTCGCCACAGCGGATCCTCCGCACGTTTGATTTGGCACATGTTTTACGCTGGATGCCCTTCCTAACGCAACCCTCCCCAATTTATCCGGGCTTGGGACCGGCACTAAGAGTGGCTGGGGATGGTTCCCTGACCGGGAATCGAACCCGGGTCGCAGCGGTGGGAGCACTGCATCTTAACCACTAGACCACCAGGGGACCCTAATTCAGGGTATTTATGTATAAAAGTGTACAAAAAAATGCAAAAGCCAGATATTAAGATTAACTATCTTTTAATGTGGATATTTTAAAGCTTCTTTGTGTAAAGTAGCTGCTTGTTGAGGAGGGCATTAACAAATTCACTCATGCTGGGTATTTTTCTGTAAATAAAAATAAATAAATGAATACATTTTAAATGAGCATTTGTGTATGCAAGGTGATTCAATTTGTGTAAATCAACATTTGTATTGTTTTTAATGATAATTGCAGATGGCAAATTAAAAACCATGGTCACAAAATCCATATAAAATATGATACATTGTTTTGACAATTCTTGTTTACAAAATACACAGACATTTTGTTCAGTTGTGAAGATATAAACATCTAGAATATCATTCATTCACTTTTTTATACAAACATTGAAAAACGAGCATTTGAGCGCAGTAAAGCCGCAGTAAATCACGTTTTAAAAACCGATAAGTTACTGTTACTGTTAAGCCTGTTACTGACAAATGCTATAAAAAGAGAATGGAACGGAGAAACGCAGCAAGCTAACAGGCTTAAAAAGAAAGGGGGAAAATATACATGGTGTACAAATGCATAAGCATCCGCTGAAAACCAAAACAGTGACTAAAAATTTTTATATCAATCAAATTTTATTTATAAAGTGCATTACAACCACGAAAAGAAGCACAAGGCGCTTTCCAGTAAAGCAAAAAATAGACAATAAAAAACAAATTAAAAAAAATTAATTAAAAGTAAAAAATAAAAAATAATAAAAATACTAAAATAAAAATACAATTTACATAAAATAGCAGTTGAATCAGGGCTACATGTTAAAAGCTTGTCTGAATAAATGAGTTTTCAACTGCGACTTAAAAATACTCAACACAGTGACGGTAATAGTAATAGTTTACTGCTGCTTTTATTTGCTTCTTTTTTCCGGCTGCCCGTTGACCCTGTGCTCTTCGGCATTTTACAAGCGGCTGGTCTATCTTTCAGTCACGCTAACCTGTAACTTGAGCAGCCCAACTAATCGATAACAGCATTCGTTGGTGACAAATTTCATTATCGATTATTGTTGATCTGATTGATTAGTTGCAGCAATAGTTTATATATTTGTGGAAATATCAATTATTATATACACAAATTGTGTCTATAGTGTGCTTTTGCAATACGCTAATGCTGAAGTGTCTGTTTTCCCACGCCATTAGAAAGTCCGAGTGTAGCGTGCTCATGTCTGTAAGGAATTATATTGTGCTCATGATTGTGGGTGGTGGCGCTGCAGGAACAGATGGTTTTTATTTGTCCTGTGTGTGTCTGACATGAAGGGGACTCAAGGAGAGGCTGTAGGGAACTCCATGGACATTAAAGCCAATATGAGAGACTTTAATGCTGTTTGTAGCCTAATTGTAGCCTAATAATGGTAATTCCTTCACCTTTTTTTACAGTGCAACTCTGTGGGGAAGCACAGGCCACATGCACGTTCTTAAAGGACTGCGGAGTTCACCACAGGGCTGCACTTAAACAAGCTGTGTTGATTCCCAGGTCAAGATGCCTGTTATAATTTACATGGTTTGTTTTATATAGCCCATGTCAGGCTCCTGTACGGTTCAAAAAGTTAAAATATATAGTAATTTTACACGTCATTGCTTGTTGTTTGTATTAGATGTGGTGAATAAACATGGGTCATGGACTGTTTGTGTTTTTTGGAGTCTAAAGGATGTTATTAACAATATGCAGTAACATTTTTTGAGCATAAACATTATAGTATACATCATTCACAGGGAAAACTATTAGGAAAGAAATGAAGCCCAGAACAATCCTGTTTTTCCAAAATATCACCACCATTTCTGTGGCATATTCTAAAAAACATTCAAAATTTCATGCCGTCCTGTTTCGAAAGACATTTCTGGCTTAAAATCTTTTCTTTTTTTAATGACTGTGACTTGATTTGTTCTTCCTCCTCCAGCCTCTTCCATCCTAAAGCGAGAGAAGCGGATGAGAACTCAGAGAGTGCATTTCGAAAAGGTGACGGTGTATTATTTCAGCCGGCGGCAAGGCTTTACCAGCGTGCCTAGTCAGGGAGGCAGCACCTTGGGCATGTCGAGTCGACACAGCTCTGTACGGCAGTACACACTCGGCGAGTTTGCCAAGGAACAAGAACGCATACACAGAGACATGCTGAGAGACCACCTGAAGGAGGAAAAACTCAACTCTATCAAACTCAGGGTACGGAACAGATTCCATTAGTAAAAATGTTCTGCTGAATGACGGTTAGAGGGGGCCAGTGAGCTACAATAGGTATAGGCAGTAACTTAACTCTGTGAACTGCTTTTCTGTTCCTAGCTGACTAAAAACAATTCTGTCGAGTCGGAAGAGGCCAATGCTCTCACAGTGGATGATATCTCAGATGACGACCTGGACCTGGACAACACAGAGGTAGATGAATACTTCTTTCTTCAGCCGCTGACCACTAAGAAGCGCCGGGCCTTGCTACGCTCATCTGGCGTAAAAAAGATTGACGTGGAGGAGAAGCATGAGCTGAGGGCCATCCGAGTGTCACGCGAGGACTGCGGCTGTGACTGCAGACTCTTCTGCGACCCAGAGACTTGCACCTGCAGCCTGGCAGGCATCAAGTGCCAGGTAAATATGACCTAGCATTCGATTAGTCAGCAAAGATGTCTGTCTCTCACACACACACACACACACTTTACAATATAAATTTTTTTTTTTATATAAATATTTAGATATAAATGATAATTATAAAAGATATATATATTATTGTTAATAAAAGTGTGCACACAGTTCTTTATTTTTATTGTTTTTATTTTTATTATTATTATTGTCACTTTACACACAAAGACAAGTCAAACACAAAACTAAATGGCAGACTGACAAGTTAAAACTGATTTGCACAAGATTCTCTTTGTTTGAGATATAATCATATCAAATTAAGCCTTTAAGCATAAAATTGATGATAAGCATGAGATTAAGTTGATACATTGAGTTAATTTATGTTAAGATGTCTCATGCTTATACTTCAGCCAATTTAATGAGGTTTCATGTTTAGTTCTGTTCAAAGCTTAAGTGTCGGTTGTGTTGTTTTCATGCAGGTGGACCGCATGTCATTCCCATGCGGCTGCACTAAAGAGGGCTGCAGTAATGCGGCCGGCCGGATTGAGTTTAATCCCATCCGTGTGCGCACACATTTCCTGCACACCATCATGAAACTGGAGCTTGAGAAGAGTAGGGAGCAGCAGCAGAGCTCAGCTCCTGGTCCCACCTCTGTCCTCGCCCCCAATGGCAACGGTTACCACAGTGACACCAATGGCCACTGTAGCCCTTTGACATCAGGCCAACATGCTTTAGAATATACGGTCCCTGATCCTGTCCAGCAAAATGCCATCATGCACCTGCAAGCTGTGGATGATATGGATGAGGTTTTGGAAGAGGAAGAGGATGAAGAGGAGGATGATGAGGAAGATGAGGATGAAGATGAGGATGAAAATGAGGATGATGAAGAGGAGAGCAGCAGTTTGTGTAGCCTGTCAGACTCGAGTACACAGAGCCTGGCGAACAGTGACTCGGAGGAGGAGGACGATGATGTCGATGACGAAGAAGACAAGGCAGAGGAGTTTGAGGACGGCCTGACCATTGCTCCTTTATCACACAGTGAGGTGGTTTCTCCATCCTCTGTGATGTGCTACTCGGAGAACACTGTCACACAGGAGAACCAAACCAACGGCAACAATTATTTTATCAACTCCTCGACCGAATATTATCAGATGGAGAATGCCAGCTCAGCGTCTCTTTTAGCAGCTGCTAACCAGGCCAGCGAGAGCTATGGAGGAGATTCAGCCTCATATCAAGAAAGGTTGAGCAACACTAATGGAGTGATGGCACCAGGAGCCTTTAACATGACCACTGAGCATTACACTGACTATACACAGCCACCTGAGGAACAATACACCAATCATCATTTCACTCTCACTAATGGATCTTCAGCCACGATTGGCTGCTGTGAACCAGAACAGGACAAAAGCATGCAGTCGAAAGGGACCTACCACAGCCAATCAGGAGAGCTGAGTCAGATGGAGTACCAGAACTATCTGAACAATAACACAGATGAGGGATACACGACTAACGGGAACTGTTTTGTTGTAGAGCAGACGAAGGAGGTATCTCGCACCCTTTCTGAGGTTCCCTCTTTAGCAGACACCACCAAAGGACCGATACTGGAGTCTTTCCCTGAGCCCACCCCTGTTTAGATACACATATTAGATCCATGAGGAGAAAACACAAATGGTAAGCTAAGTGTTTGATTCAAATACCACACAGAGTCAATTAATGGTCTTTGTTTCGACACTCGACATAGTTTAGTTTGAAGATGTCAACGTGTATGATATTCATAGTCATGTATTTTTCAATGAGCCTGAAAAAAAAAAAAATCCATTAATCTAAGTGCAAACTGAGATCATATAAACTGTAAGCTTTAGGCCTGTGCAATGTTATCTGGTATTTCAAAAGTCAAAGCTCTAGTTTTGAGCCAATATTGTGGATAGAACTTTTCTATGTCTATGTGTCAGTGGTGCATAAAAAAAAATAAATAATCGTTGCCGTTCATTAATATATTAAAGAAAAAAATGTGTATACTTAATCATTTTGATAAAAGCGCATGTTCTTTTGTAGCTTTTGTTGCCAATATATGGTTTTTGTATTGATTGCATTGATGTATTGTTAAAAAAAAACAAAAAAACGGTTAAGTTCTCGTTGTTACATATGTATAATCATGCTTTTAAAGCATTTGTAAAAGCATGAAGCCTGATCTTGAAATGTTTGCTGTTTTTGCAATACCAAATCAGATGACTTAAGTTGTGAATATAATACACTTCTTGAAGACAATGCACTTTTCCAGAGGCTGATGCCATGCAAACGGCATATAGTCTTTAGCAGAGCACTGATAGGGTGAACTATCTTTTACTGGACCGTTATTTAATCCTCATTCCGCCATGCCGGTGGAGAGACGAATAAAAGAGTACTTCATTTTTAGCGTTTCCAACTAATATCTTTGGGATTTTACAGGGACATCTGATCAAATGCACTTTGAAAAGCATCAAATTAATTTGTTCTTTTAAAATGAAATTATGTGTTCAAATGAAATAATAATCGATGAAGGAAGAAAAAAAAGTAAAAAAATACATTGAAATTGTAGAAAGTTTATTAAGCTAAATAGATCATAATGTGGAGAATCAGAAATCTAGTGATAAAACAGGTCTGAGTTCTCATTGGTTTGTATTTCAGCATATTTATTACTATACAGCACTAGTTACTGAGTACTGTATTTAAAAATCATATTGCTAAAGAGGCATTACAAATTTGGCAAATTGAATTGACTTCTCTTAGTTGACTTCAAATGAATTGAATTGTAAAGCAGACAAATTATTCATTCAAAATATATGAACAAATGTTTTTTTTAAGACTGATTTGTCAGTCGAGTGCAATAGTGTAACAGGATCACAACTTTCTGGAGGTCAGCCCTTCATTGCCAGACATCTCTTTCATCTAATCTGCTGACTGATCTTGAAAAGAAATCGTATTTCACGCACAATTACAATAGTGTTACGAATTCCTCAATAGTGTTTCGATGAAATTTAAGCTATTTTTTAAAGCAGATAGTTGTTTTTCAAGAAGCAGAAAGAGGACAATCATATTCCTGCAGTGGTTTTGCCAGTGTTTAGAAGAACTACAGAGCTCAATACAGCCAGCCTTTTAACAGATGTATATGCCATACACTCATTTCTGGAACAAAATTTCATGCGAAATTGTTCATTTGCTGAAGTGTGGTTTTTTTTTTGTTTTGTTTTAGATATAAAGGAAACATAGTTTGAAAGGTCTGCCTTTGGTGTGACTAAACCCAAAGTAAATGCCTTTCTATTTTTGGATTTTTTTTTATTAATTTCTTCTTGAAAGTAAAATGGGATATCTTATCAGGAGACAGACTAAGTCTTGATCGTTTTGGGTTTGCCTTTGACCTTCATGTCCCATTGTTTCCACAGTTTGTGTTTTTAGTATTTTAAATTTCTTTTTTTGTTATCTAAATGGACAGAGCTTGTATTTGACCTCATTCTCTGTTGGAGTCCATCATACGAAGCGATGTCTTGGTTGTGCTATAACGGGAAGCAGCATATCCGGCATCGCCACCACACTCTGTTTGCAGTATTTATTCTGAATGATCTATTGAAATGTGTATTTATTGTGATTTCCTGAAATGGTATGTGCTGAATAAAACATTTCTTTGCTAATGGTGTCCTTCGTGTTCCTTGACGCTGTTTGAAATGTTATATTTAATTTAAGTATAGAATAATACACAGAATATAGTGTATAATACCAGCGACCTGAATTACGGATAAGCAGGAGAAAATGATTGAATTAATAAATGAATGAATAGTGTATAATATATATTATAGCATCAACCAAAAGGATCATTGTTTGATACTACTACAAGAAATAATATATATATGTTATAGAGCAGCTGAAAGAGCAGCTGAAATCATTAATGTGCACTGCTACTTCTGAATGACTTTGCAGCATTTTATTTTAGAGCGTATTCACCAAGACTGTGAAGAGGGGTTGAAATTGGAATTTAAATACAGTAATCCATAGCAACAATAGCTAATTGTTTCTATATTAAGAATCAAGCTGCCAAATGATTGTACAAGCTAAGAAGCTTTATCATTCATTCATAATTATGTTAAGGATTTAAATTTTTTTACAATGAACACTGAATGGAAGTGGCTAGTCTCAGTTTTTTAAATGTTTGACTCCACGAATATGCAAAAAAGAAACACTCAACTCTATACACCCACCTCCTTCTCCCTTTATTGTTAAATATGCTGCAATGTGTTCAATGCTAAAAGGGAAAAAAACCACTAGTGGCATCTTTTTTTACATTTACAGCTATTTATTTCCTGAAATTTATTATCCTTAAGGACTGAATAATACTGAAAAATGTGTGTGTGTGTGTATATGTGTATATATATATATATATTATATATATATATATATATATATATATATATATAATAGTTTTTTATATATTGTAGGGTGCCCACACAATGGTCCAACGACGGAATCCATGAAGGTATGCTGCGTGTTAGTCCGTCATGCGCGGCTGTAAAATATTATTTAAATGGATTGCACTTTGTTACATAAATCCAATTTATAATAAAGATTCAACTTGAATATCTCTAATTTAAACTGATCACCTTTTTGGTTGTACTTCTTTACTTTTATTAGATTATTCTAAGCATTCAATTTTTCAATTAATCATTCATTATGGTGCTGGAGTCGCTTAGAACCTTGTGCTTGGCTAACGATACCTGCTCACAGAGGTACATTGGCCAGTCCGAATCTTAGTCAGGATATAACGGTAAACTAATACTATATATATATATATATATATATATATATATATATATATATATATATATATATATATATACACACACACACAAAATAAACCATACTAAACTGTACTAAACACAATACAGGTTCTTCCACCAGACTTATCTTTCTGTGTTCCTTCTTTATAGATACACACTGGCCTTCTTTCTTTGGTGTATATTGAAGTGTGTGATTCATGGAGGTGGCAGTTCTTCTCTTCCTCCCCTTCTATTTCCTCCTCACTATTTCCTCAGCTACCTTTCCACTAAAAGTTCCATGCTAGTTAATGTGTTGCATGTTTTTATTGATTGTGGTTTATAGTTTAACATAGGCAACATACTATTTTCTTTTGGATAGATTCACTATTTCCACATCTGCAGTGAGGTTCAAAAGTCACTCTGAAAACCTGATTTTTGCAAAATGAGTTTAAATGACCATTCAAGCCATTTTTTCTGAAATAGATCTGAAGGTTTTGCAAAAAATGTGTGAATTTATGCTAGCTCAAGCACACACTATCATTAAATCAGAAAGGGGACAAAGCAAATAATAGGAAACTCTAAAATTCATGTAAATATTTGAAATTATTTTTACTCAGGTTGTTGTACAGTAGTATCAGCTGTAATGAAAATGGTTGGATAAAATTACAAAAGAATTAAAAATAGAAGCATTTTCTAAAGTGGGCTTGACTTTATATCTACCTATGCAGCCTAGATTGGCCCATCAGCAAAGTTATATGTGATCGATGCTAGTACTGCAGTAAGGAATGGAATAGAAAAGTCTGACACAGAAATGAACAGATTACTCTTATTAATTGTATACCTGAATAAAATAACTATTAGGTAGTTATAAGCTAGAAAATATTTTTTAAATCACTGATTTTAGTGCCTCTTTTCTTCTTCACAAAGTTGGTTATATTTTTCCACATTCCTAAAAATGAAATAATCTATACAAAATGATGGATTGCTTTATAAACCAGCGCAGCGTTTCATATTTGATGTAGTAAATGTTCCTGTACTTGCAGTATTGGCTTTCGTCTCAGCCTGGAAATCACTAAGAGGATTCAGAAAGCTGTCTTACATTTTTTAACAGTCTCATCATGCCATTATGCAAATTTGTTTTTATTTGGCAGCAGATCCAAACTCGCAAATAGATTGGATGTCTTGCACCACTGCTAGACTTGCCATCAACTGAAATTTCAATAGGAATTCGGACTACGCCCTCTGCTGCTCATAAATAAAGCCTGCAATGTGGGCCTTCCACCCATCAAAGGGCTGAGCAGAACAAGCAATAGTTAGAAGTATCATTATCTCTTTATGGTCTATGTCAAATATAAAAAATGATCCTTATTTAATGCGGATATATTTAGTAATAGTTATGCATTTAGCAGGTAAGATAACTAGAGAAATACAGTGACAGATGCCTGTAGTGAATTGAAATAATATTATATACAATTTGTTGAATATGATTTTAAAATGGTTCAAAGTGTATTATGTGGTCGACAAACCCAATTAGAAAAACCACATATACATATATATATATATATATATATATATATATATATACAGTGAGGAAAATAAGTATTTGAACACCCTGCTATTTTGCAAGTTCTCCCACTAAGAAATCATGGAGGGGTCTGAAATTGTCATCGTAGGTGCATGTCCACTGTGAGAGACATAATCTAAAAAAAAAAAATCCAGAAATCACAATGTATGATTTTTTAACCATTTATTTGTATGATACAGCTGCAAATAAGTATTTGAACACCTGAGAAAGTCAATGTTAATATTTGCTACAGTATCCTTTGTTTGCAATTACAGAGGTCAAATGTTTCCTGTAGTTTTTCACCAGGTTTGCACACACTGCAGGAGGGATTTTGGCCCACTCCTCCACACAGATCTTCTCTAGATCAGTCAGGTTTCTGGCCTGTCGCTGAAAAACACAGAGTTTGAGCTCCCTCCAAAGATTCTCTATTGGGTTTAGGTCTGGAGACTGGCTAGGCCACGCCAGAACCTTGATCTGCTTCTTACAGAGCCACTCCTTGGTTATCCTGGCTGTGTGCTTCGGGTCATTGTCATGTTGGAAGACCCAGCCTCGACCCATCTTCAATGCTCTAACTGAGGGAAGGCGGTTGTTCCCCAAAATCCCGCAATACATGGCCCCGGTCATCCTCTCCTTAATACAGTGCAGTCGCCCTGTCCCATGTGCAGAAAAACACCCCCAAAGCACGATGCTACCACCCAAATGCTTCACAGTAGGGATGGTGTTCTTGGGATGGTACTCATCATTCTTCTTCCTCCAAACACGTTTAGTGGAATTATGACCCAAAAGTTCTATTTTGGTCTCATCTGACCACATGACTTTCTCCCATGACTCCTCTGGATCATCCAAATGGTCATTGGCAAACTTAAGACGTGCCTGGACATGTGCTGGTTTAAGCAGGGGAACCTTCCGTGCCATGCATGATTTCAAACCATGACGTCTTAGTGTATTACCAACAGTAACCTTGGAAACGGTGGTCCCAGCTCTTTTCAGGTCATTGACCAGCTCCTCCCGTGTAGTTCTGGGCTGATTTCTCACCTTCCTTAGGATTATTGAGACCCCACGAGGTGAGATCTTGCATTGAGCCCCAGTCCAAAGGAAGATTGACAGTCATGTTTAGCTTCTTCCATTTTCTAATGATTGCTCCAACAGTGGACATTTTTTCACCAAGCTGCTTGGCAATTTCCCCGTAGCCCTTTCCAGCCTTGTGGAGGTGTACAATTTTGTCTCTAGTGTCTTTGGACAGTTTTTTGGTCTTGGCCATGTTAGTAGTTGGATTCTTACTGATTGTATGGGGTGGACAGGTGTCTTTATGCAGCTAACGACCTCAAACAGGTGCATCTAATTTAGGATAATAAATGTAGTGGAGGTCGACATTTTAAAGGCAGACTAACAGGTCTTTGAGGGTCAGAATTCTAGCTGATAGACAGGTGTTCAAATACTTATTTTCCTCACTGTATATATATATATATATATATATATATATATATATATATATATATATATATATATATATATATATATATATATATATATATATATATATATATATATATATATATATATATATATATATATATATATATATATATATATATATATATATATATATATATACAGTACAGACCAAAAGTTTGGACACACCTTTTCATTCAAAGAGTTTTCTTTATTTTCATGACTATGAAAATTGTAGAGTCACACTGAAGGCATCAAGGGCTATTTAAACAAGAAGGAGAGTGATGGGATGCTGCGCCAGATGACCTGGCCTCCACAGTCACCGGACCTGAACCCAATCGAGATGGTTTAGGGTTGAGCTGTGCAAAGCAGTAATCAAAGCAAAAGGTGGCTACTTTGAAGAACCTACAGTATGACATTTTTCAGTTGTTTCACACTTTTTTGTTATGTATATAATTCCAAACTTTTGGTCTGTACTGTGTGATATATATATATATATATATATATATATATATATATATATATATATATATATATATATATATATATATATATATATTAGAGAGAGAGAAAAATGTTTTGTTTTTTCTTCTCTCTTGCTCAGCTGTGCATGCCAGTTTGAGTTTAAAAAGATAACAGATACTGAATAATATATTTAAACAATATGAAATACTTTTTAAATCATTTTCTTTTTTATGGACTATACACTACATTACAGAGAAAACGCTTACTTAGAACTTCTAAAGGTAAGAAATTTAGGAAAAAATATTTTCAGGAACAGAAGTATCTTTGCTTAAGTAATAATTAAACTGATTACTCAAAAGCCTTAGATCGAGGGACCTGAACCAAATCAGCAGATTGTAAAACATATCCTGAAAATGTATCTCTGTTCAAGAATATAAATACCTTCTTCTTCTTCTTTCAGCCGTTAGGGGTCGCCACAGCGGATCATCCGTCTCCATGACCCCCTGTCCTCTACATCTGCCTCTTTCACACCAACTACCAACATGTCTTTCCCTCGCCACAGTCCTATAAACTTTCCCTTTCACTCTCGCATATACCCTTCTATCACTAATCACCCCTTCAACTTCCAGGTTCATGTTTATCACCCTATCAGAAACTCTCTTCACCTCTACTACACTCTTACTGTACTCTTCCTTTAGGATCACCCCTACACCATTTCTCTTTCCATCCACACCATGATAGAACAGTTTAAACCAGCTCCAATGTTCCTGGCCTTACTCCCTGTCCACAACATATCTACCTTCCTCCTCTCAATCATATCAGCTAACTCTCTTCCTTTACCAGTCATAGTACCAACATAGTATAAAGTACCAACCCGAATCTCCACTCTCCTACACTTCTCTTTATACCAATACCTGTGGCAGTCGTTGGTAACCCGGACCACGACCGATCCGCTATGAAATTCTGGCTCGTGATCTGCATATTTGATTTGGCACATGTTTTTTACGCTGGATGTCCTTCCTAACGCAACCCTCCCCATTAATCCGGGCTTGGGACCGGCACTAAGAGTGCACTGGCTTGTGCAACCCTAATGGCTGGGTTGAGAATATAAATGCATAAAACATAAAATGGTTTCAAGTTAAAGTTTTGTTCATATACTCCACTGACTCACTTACAAATTCACGTGCATGTAGATTATGCTCCTTGCTCAAGATATACTGATTCATTCATACATTTCCAGGAAAACGTGAGAATAGCTAATATACCATGCATTACAAATATTTGTCTCATTTGAATGTTGATTTGTTAATATTTCCATGTTTAAACAAATAAAAAATTAATCCAACCAAACACAGACAAAACCAGCCAGCATGTCCCAGATCATAAAAAGCTTTTGAAATGTTTATTTTAAAAGCACAATTTGCCCTTGTTCATTCAAACTTTCTTTCGTTAGGTTATAGTACTTTTAACTACCATCTCCTTGTACACAATATTCCCTTACAACGTATTATTATAAAAACAAGGTTCATTTGTGAACAAAAGCCTTCAAAATTTAAACACTGAAGTAATGAAGGAATGGGGGAAAAAATCACAACAGCTGCTACTGATTCAAGGGATCAAAGTCAGAAGTAGTAGTTTATATATACACTGAAAAGAAATTAAAGATCACACACAATAACATTAGTTTTGTTCACTACCCATGGATTTGATAGTTTGTAAGAGATTTTGTCAACAATTTCAAACCATTGGCAGACTCCTTCAATAAATACAGACCACGTTTTAATGGTAGCTCTTTTTCCAATCAGGTCTGGGTCTGAAGAAATCCTGTTACTGAGGTAAAGGAAAGAGTCAGTGCATGGCACTAACCTAGAACATCCTATTTAATTCAGGATCTTATATAGGACTATTTAGGAATTAGACAATTTATGGTGCATATGGGGGAATTGCACTTGGTGAAACTGTGCTTACAAATATTCTTTGGTGCATAAACAATGTGCAGGTAAGACCAACATTTCTAAGGCCTCTGTTTTTCTTAGATTCTTACATTGAGACAGTGGTAACAGCCCTTATATTTGAGAGAAAAATTTTTCGAGGAAAATAATAATAGTTCAAGTCTTCAAGTGGTTCTTTACAACTCTGGAATACTTCCTAAAAGGTGCCTTGTTGCTTTTTTTTCCCGTTTTGTGCATGTATATGCATACTAATTATGATATTCAAATCTTTCCAGCAGCAGTAATTTTCACATATAAAAATAAATTAAAATTCTCTTGTTTAGAACTTCAGCAACAATAGTGGGTATTATAATTGGCTTGTCCTCTCAGGTGAAAGTCCAAAGCTGGAATCTGTCCGCTGGGTTGCAGGGGACCATAGAGGGGTTTTCAAAGCGAGCGCTCAGGCACAGCTTCCTCCCGCGGTTATAAAACAGCTGATTCTACAGAACCAAAGAGAGAAGCGATTGGCAACATATCACTGCTATCCAATAAAAGCAAATACTACAAAATTTATAGCGGGAAATACAAGTAAAAAAAAAAACTTCTCTATTTCTAAAATACAAAGTAAAGATGCAAAAGAACACTGATCGGTTCATGTGTAATTTGAGTTCATTCGTAAGTTCAGATATTCATCTCTGTCATTCATAACACTTCTACCTCAGACAACCATGCTCTGACACGTTATTAAATTATAACGATGCTGTACAGTGAACGCTACAATGCTGCAGTTGTTTAGGCCATTCAGAACTCATTAGGCTGCTGCTTAAGCACAGATCAAACAGTATGACTAGCCACAGGGGAGACGGATTAGTAAATAGTGTAAAAATAATGTGGCAGCTTTTAAAGATTCATTACCTCCTGCAGCTCCCATTTCTGTTCATGTCCAGTCAAGGTGTTGTGGCCTTTATACTGACAATCCTGAAGTTTCACCAGTCCGTCTGTGGCATGTAGGCAAAGCTCCTTCTGAATGTTATGTCGTATTTCATGGTGCGTTGAAAATTCAAAGTACTATATTAATGTTTTGAGAGAAAAAGAAAAGCAACACTATTTAATACAAAAGCTTTTTAATATAATATGGATATTGTAAAATAAGGATGAACTCATTCCGATTAAATTCCTTTAAGCATTTGTTAATATATTAACTATAGTAAATTATCTTTAAAAATCAAAAAGAAAAAACATATTTAGAGAAAAGATAAATGGTAATATTTTAATGGTGATACCTGGTTGCCTCCCAGGCCATGGCATGGGTACATAATGAGTGCCTTGCCTCCCTCATTGTTCTCGCCTGCATCCAGACACATGTCTTTCCCTATATTTTTTATCTGCAGTGAGAGTGAGCAGACAGTCAGAAACTAAAACACACTGAGATCGGGTAGATAGAGGCAAGAGTTGGATTAAATTTAAAAAAAAAAAAATGGAAGAAAGAGAGGGCCATCAGGACAGAAAGATCCAAGCTGTTAAAACATGGAACTCAGCTTTCTCAAAGACCCTCTGCAGGGAGAGAAACATTGCGGGAAACCACAGTGGCCAGACACAACATTCTGTGGTCTGGAGTATTGGAACAAGGAGTAAGACAGAGAGAGAGAAAAAGAAAGAAGAAAGAATTGAAAGAACCAAATGAGAGGGTGATAAAGATAAAAGTAAGAGACAGAAAGAGAGAGAGACAGGAAGAGAGAGAGAGCGAGAGAGAGTGCGAGAGAGAGAGCGCGAGAGAGAGAGCGCACGTATGGGCAGAAGTATGTAATAAATGGAAATAATGAGTGAAAAGAGACCCACCACTGTGTACATAAGCACACACACACACACACACACACACACACACACACACACACACACACACACACACACTCACTTACCGCACCAAACTGCAGTGGGTTGAGATCAGGCATGAAGACCTCTGGGTACACGTTCTTTAAATACCAGGAAAAGCTCTTACACTCTAGTCTCTCACGGAGCTCCAAGCGTTTGGAGACATCTCCAAAGGACCTCTGTGGAAACAGACCCAGACTGCCATTAATCTGCCATTAATAAACGTTAAGTGAGGGGTTTTCATCCATCCATCCATTCTGTTGCCCCCAGGCTGTGTAGGAACCGTTTTTGGCAGTCCTTTCCCCTCTGGTTTAGACTATCAGCAGATCTTGGCTACATGTTGAAAGTCTGGTGATTTTTTTTTTTTTTTGTGGTTTGGGCCATGAAAGAGGAGCAAGTCTTGGATTCATGTTGAGAGTCTGGCAGGACACCTTTAAAATCAACTCAACACTGCAAAATGACCAAGCATTTTTTTCCCCCAGATAAAATATGTGGCCACAAATCATTATAATATGACAGGACAAACATCTAGGCATAGGAAATGATGAATCTCCACAGTATATCTAGTATTGTCTTCATGCTGTGCCCATCTAAGCCATGACTACTTAAAAATTGAGTAAACTCTCAGTGGAAATTTCTTGGATATGTTGAGAACATTGATCATTCCAAAGAAGTCTTGCTGTGTTACCACAACAGAATGGTGTTAAGTGTAATCATATATATATATATATATATATATATATATATATATATATATATATATATATATATATATATATATATATATATATATATATATTACAGGAGACCCTACATCTGTTTATTGGCAGTCTAGGCATAGATCTTTAAGTGTAAGATCTCCATTAAGACTAGCACAGACAGACGTTAGTCTTTCCATTCAAAACTTGGTGTAGTGTGAACATGAGAAATTGACCCTTGGAAAAATAAAGGCTAGCAAGAGCATGGAAGTCTAAAAATGACTTTCTTTGTTCCTCCTTTGTTCACTTTATCCAGCGCCGATCAGTTCTGACCATCTTTTCGGCACATGATTAAACCTAGATTTTATTTTATTTAATTATGTTCATGGTGCTTCTTTGAAAGTCATGTTGAATCTCATATTTATCCTAATCTATGTCTGGAAAATATTAAATCCACACATGCTTCACTTGGCCGGCATGATTTAGGTGTCAGGTTACACAAACCAGTTCTTGACTGTCTCAACCAGAGAGGCTATGTAATTTCGATACATGAAACTTATACTGTATAATGAAGCATATTAATGCTCGACTGCCCATGAATACAGCTTATGTCTGTGGAATGTTAAAGCTACCAACAATAGTATCCCACTGTTACAAAGCAAAATTCAAGTCAAGATGCTTTTATTGTCATTTCAATCATATATAGCTGATGCAGTACACAGTGAAATGCAAATTCTCCAGGACCCTGGTTCCACAGGAAAAACAGAACACAGAGCAAAGGACTAAAAGTAAGTTGTCCCTCCATCATGTGCAACTTGGTGCAAAAGAAAAGAATGAGAGGCTGCTTCTCGAAGTAAAAGTTAACTCTGGACCACTGTGCCACACAGCTAGAAACTTAATCCCTAAAAACCTTACTTTACCTCTTTAGACATCTGTGCCGCCTGCTGGTTCCTGCGGTAGAAGATCTCCTTGTAGTCGTCCATCCAGACCTCAGCCAGCCTCACTTGATTACGAGCGATAACTTGCGTGCCCTTGGGAAAGGTATGAGGGCTTTTGGTGCGGAAAACGTGGCCCACAATAGAACAGGGGATGATCTCCAACTGACCTCCACACTGCCACACCTGCAGGTATGAAAACAAGAAGGAAACATATACAAATACTACTGCTGTGGATTTCTGTGCAACTAGGTGTAAAGGATTTTAGTTGTGTGAAGATTTTAAACTACTAATGAATATTTGTAAATAAGAAATACAAAATTATTTTGTACATTAACAATATTTTGAATGAATTTCTCTTAAATTTGAAAGAAGAAGAAGAAAAAAAAAAAGGCTCTAGAACCAGGATTTCCAGGGTCACGGTTTTTAATGCCAAATTGAGATAGGTTTGGAACAAGGTTGTGGGTGGAAACACCAAGTCCACATGTGCCTTTTTGGCTAATTTAAAAATGCTCTGCTGCTGCCAAAGATCAGATAAATAAACAGTTGGAATGGTAAACAAAAGGGAGTGTCATTTTTGAAGGAATATGCAGAGGCTGATGGTCAGGCAAGGATAAACACATAGCAGATAAGCTTTCTGCAATTCAGAAATGCTTTTTCACCAAGGTAAAAACATGTGGCTCCCTTTTCCATTCACTGAATTTTTTGGGCTAGCTTAAGGTCTTGTTTTTTTTTGTTTTTTTTTTTTAATGTGGCTGGAGATTCTGCTTCAAGCTGGTAACTTTGGCCAGACCATTAAATTGTTATCCTTTGAGTCATTACTTAATGAGGACAAAAGGGCAATGACTCACTATGGCCATGTCTTAATTTTTCTTTTTGCAGATGATACAAAATTCATATATTTTTTTTTGTTAGTAGATCCAGAACTTTTGCTAAGAACACTGGGTGTAAGGCAGGAATGGGGTCCCAGTCCATCATGGTGCACCATGAACACATACATACACACATGCCTTTACATCCGAGGTGAATTTATTGCTTACCCTGAACGACATTTCAATATTCTCTCCTCCCCAGATCTCCATCTCCTCATCATAGCTCCCAATATGATAGAAATAATCTTTAGAGATGGAAAAAAGTCCTCCGGCAAATGCTGGTGTTCTATACAGTACAAAAAATAAATCAATAATACATCCATTTACATCAGTAGATTTTTAAGTAGATCTAAGCTAAGATCCACCTGAAGGGCAGTTCTTTACAAAGAATCTTTCCAGGTGCCGTTTCTTACTTTATGGGGTAGGTCTCATCTTTGCGCCGTTTTTTTTCGTGATCAGGCAAAGTCTCCCAGCCGAAGGACAGGGCCCAGTCAAAGTTTCCCCGATTGTGGTTCTGCCCATATGGAGAAGGCTTCATGAACTCAAAAGTGTTCAGGTCGATAGTGGTGATGTCCGGACTCACCACTGCAGTGTAGTTCTCTGCTATCCGGGCTAGCAGAGGCTCGAGCCAGCCATTAAAACATTCACCTGCACAAGAAGAACATTTAACAAAATAGTCCTTAACCACTGTGGTAGAAGTTGGAAACTAATTGTTTAAGCTTCATGTGTGGGTATGGACCAAACTAACATGCCAAGACTAACAGTGTCAAGCCGCTTGTAAGGAACTGGTGCATTGGAAAGTCTCTGGGTAAATAGTGTGTGTAACCACACAGAATAACAAAAATTTTTATGAGCTTAACCATCATGACACAGAAGCATACACTTTTGAGTGAGGGCTATCATTACTACCATCATGCTTGTTTTGCTAGAAAAACAATGACTAAGCTGCAATGTACAGTGGGGGTTTGTATAAGTGCAAAAAACCCAAACTCATAATGACTAAGTATTTTTTACATACAGTGTGCATCCAAGAATGTGAGGGTGTCTCCAGTGGCTACTGAGGCTCCCAGCAGTCGCGCAGTGATGAGTCCTTTCCTCTGAAGCTGTCGCACCACACGAACAATGTGCAGTTGTTTTAGATACTCATCCAGCTCTTCCTTCAGCCGCTCTGTACAGAAGAAAACCAAAACACATTTGTTCACTGGTGAGAACAGTCAATGCACTTGTTCATTCAAACACAATTTTCATTCTTTTTTTGGGAAACAGAGTCAAAGTTATTGCATGTGGACATGAATATTGTGCTGAAAATATTACAAGATTATAAATAATAAAAATAATATTACAAAATGAGGTGAAAAAGTGCAAAACATCAGAAAAAAAAAACAAAAAAGATTGATGAAGCTCTGAGTGATTAATACATGGAGAAAACAATCAAAGCTAAATTACTCATGTTCGTAGGAAAACTACATACTATGAAGGGGTATATGTGTCAGAGACGAACAAAAATAGAAGCCTATGCCAGAATGGCCTCAATTACCCTAGGCCTGTAGGGTCCTAGGACAAAAATATGATGATAAAAATTAACCTGTCTCAGAGAGATTGAACAAAAAAGTGTGTAGAAAATGAAGCTAAAGATAATTTAGAGAAAATGACATGCATGGCTGCTAGCAGAATCGAGTTACTTTACTGATAAGGAATTCAGTGCAAAAACATCCGTTTTCTTTAGTCAATACTGTGGAAATAGCACTTCACTTAGTAGTAGAATAACCTCATTATCAAAAATAATCTCTGTTTAGGGTTTATAGAGGAACATTCAGGAGTCAGTCTGAACCCCTCCAACCCTTATTTCAATTAAATATTTATAAACTACACTGTCATGGCTCCCATAAAAAGTGTTACAGCCTACCATTTTAAGGCAATCTACAGAAAGTTGTTGGATTTCGCAAGCACAGTGCGATTTATTGTTAACAAAACAATCTAATATCATTAACAGTGATTTGTATATTTGTAAGATGGAAGGAGAGTATCCACTGAAACCACAGAGACTGGCCTGCACACCTACAGATTGCCTGCAATAGTAGGCATTATACAGGGGCAGGGTATTACGGAGAGAGCACTGCAGACAGAATTAACTAAATCTGTCAGGAAAGAGAAATGATGGAGCATGATTGACATGGATTGACGGGCAAAAAAAAAAAAGAAGAGAAAATTGCATGAGGTAAAAGGTAGAGTAAAACCTCTCCTGAGTGGAAAACTGCTTGCCCTGATTTAATCGAGGCAGAAGTTTAAAACCAAGGCCTAATTTTGTTTTTAGATTGTTAAACAACTCCATTGTAACTGCCTCCCCCAAACACATCCAATAGATGTTACAAGACATCACAGGAAGCAAAGCTGTTGCCTTGTTAGCACTGGTACAAAAATCAACTCCTGTACTGCCCTAGCAGTTTGGCTAGAGAGCAATAAAGTGGGCCACCTGTCTGACTTTATTTCAGTTTAGCAGATGGGTGGTCCTGCAATATTAAAAGCTGAGAAGTCGTTACCGTCTGCGCTGGCGTCATCAACAAGGATGATCTCTTTGAGAAGAAGGACAGGAGAGGTGTGGAGCACACTGTAGACAGTCCGCAGCAATGTGCTCCACGCCTCGTTATGGAACACAATGATCACGCTCGTGGTCGGCAAGTGTGGGCAGCGCCTAAATGTCTGCTCTATGCATCTAATAGGAAAAAGAAAGAAAAATAGAGAAATAGTTGGAATGATGCAGGCCATTCCCTCAGTGCCATAAAGAGAGGGTGTATAACCATAAGTTGAATACATCCAAGAAATATCTGTGGCTCACTAGAAGAAACCTTTTACAACAGAAAGAAACAATAAAATAGGGCTTGGTACAGCCTAAATTGCCTAGTCAAACTAATAAGAACAAGAACAGACTTGTGTAATTGGCCAGACATAGCTCAACATCTTCCTTCTTTCCTCTTTTCTTTTCAATCAGCCGCCTCAACAAGGCATGCTAAAGCAATGTCTCAGGAAAAAGTCTGTGGTTTTTCGGGGCAGCAGCCAAATATAAATAGAGTCTTCGGGTTTTAGCCGATTTAGATGTAGAAATTGAAATATGCATGTTATTTCGGCTTAATGGTGTGTCTTTTTTTTGTCTGTTTTGTTTCTTGAAATGAGCTAATTTGTGCTTAAAGACAAACATATATATTATTTAACAATCAGTAGATGGCACTATATTTATAAATTAGCCAAAATTCTTGCGCAATATTAGAATGTTGTTACACAATAAAAGATAATAAAAGTGCCTACGTACTCTGGTGGCCTTGTATCAGGACCGAGGTCTCGGCTGAGGGAGATACGATCACTAGCGTACAGGTTAAAGCAGTGTTTCTCCTCGCCTCTCTCCTTCTCCTTCTGCTCAGCTGGCCCAAGGTTCTCCGTATGGAAGGGTTTCCCTGAGGCGCCCGGGGCACTGGGATTCTGTGGCGGCCTTTCCAGGACAGGCCTCAGCTCTGCAGCTGTGTAGTAACCAGGCAGACAGGGCTGGCTGCTCCTGCTTTCCTGCTGCCTCACTGGGGCTCGGATCTGCATCTTTGGCATGGAGTCTCTAAAGTTATTCATGGCCCCCATTACCATGCCCAGCATGGTGTCCCGTTTCTCTACAATCCCTTTTAGCCAGAGCTCCTCCTGCGGGCTCTGACTGACCACCTCTCTTTGCATCAGAAACAAAAATGTGACGAACACTAGCGCCACAATGGCAACCTTCCATGGATGCAAACGCCTGCGTAGCAGTCTGCGGATCAAAGTCATTCTTCTGTGGTGGAAATGAATAGTGGTGTGTGTGTGTGTACTTCTAGAGTGTTGCATATAATGATTCACCTGACACACGTTGCGAGTAACATCACTGACTTCTAAACCTGTAAAAGAAGAAAAAAGTGCCAGTGAAAAAACATTAACGTGTATCTGCTATGTTAAGGCTAATATTTAGTTATGGTTCGAAAACAGTTCAGCCCGGTTTGAAACTCACGAGTGAAGGATTGGAAAAGGAAAATATTGAGGTTTACTCAGTTTCATCATGTAAGGTATCCAAAATAAACATTTTCATTGACATTTTAGATCTTTTAAGATGACTGGGAAATTGTTCTCAATGAGAGAAACATGATTTCAAAGTCTTTTTATACATGCTCCAGGAAATTACTGCTGAGGTTCTGTTCCTAAAAAACTGAAACATAATAACTATAAAATATATAATGTTATAGAATTTACCTATAGCATTTTTCCCCACATTAGGTTTAAGCAGTTTGGAGCCCAGCAGTCACTATATGTTTCATTCTGTAATGCTTTACAAAAACACTGAAAACCTGGAGTAGAATTTCTTGAAGTGAAGAAGACCAACATATTACTATGTCAAAGTGCTGCCTATATAAAAAGTCTCTCTCTCTCACACACACACACACACACACACACACACACACACACACACACACACACACACACACACACACACACAAAATATATATATATATATATATATATATATATATATATATATATATATATATACACACAGTGTGATGGCTTCTATTGAAAATCAGTCTTACCCACACTGCTATAATGCCATAATCTTGCCAGTATAAACCTATGATCCAAGTCTCATCAGGACAGGTAGGAGGTTTCCTTCCAAGCAGAATTCCAACATGGGAAATTTCTAATAAAGTCACAATCCAACTAAAATCATCTCAGCATATGTTCGTCAATAGTGTCTAACCAAAACAAAAAAAACTCTACGTGTGCATGTCTGGTTTGTATGGCTCTGTGTTTGATCAGCGTCTTTCTCACGGAGGTTTCATCCGGAATCTTCACACTCACTCACACACACACACAAAAAAGAGGTCAGGTTTTATTCCAAACAGACCGCGGAGGAAACCGCCACGTAACGACACACCGCGCGTCTGATTCATGAATCACGACACTCCACTTCCGTGTGTGGAATCCAGGTGTGCTTGTCAGGTAAGAAGCGCGGAGGCGAGGCGCGAGCACGCATGCGCAAAGGCCTCCTATGCAACCGCTCCACGCCAAGCCTACATAACAGGTACAGGTACAAAGCGTGATCTGTCACAGGTACCCACCCCGGGGACACGGACAAGCCCAGGGTGGGGCTTTTCTTTAAGAATTATTCATCATTTACTTATTCATTCCTTCATTCATTTATACATTTGGGAGGAGAGGATTGGTGATGCATGAAATACAACTTTTAAAGTACAGTGTCTGATATTAAGTAAAAACCGGATATTAGAGTCAACGAACTGTTGTATTGGTCATTAATAAATTGTGTAGTAATATCGTATTGTGAATGAGGAAGTTTGTACGGTGAGGTTTCTGGAGAAATTAAGCGGCCGCTTAAACGGTTGCCAGGATACAGCGAGCACAGGAACGCGCGCGCACCGCATCATCGCGCATGAAAAGACTTACAGCACAGAATCTTTATTACACTTAAGAAAGTTACGATCCAACCGGAAGCACTTCGGTGTTTTATTTTTTTTCCACCAGAATACCATGTGGCAAAATCAACGCTGATCCACACTGTAAACTTACCGCACGTGAGAAAGTCCGGGTTGTGTCTTAACTGCACGAGTCTGATCGCCGGCGGTCTCGCGGACCCTCATCCGGATTCTTGTAGAGATTATGAAGATCAGTGTGAACCCCCGACGTTTTGACAGGGACAGCAAACAAAAAAAAAGTTCTATATCCTTGCACACCTACATTTTAATTCTGAAGTCAAAATCCTTACCATGGCACACAAAGAAAGTTGTTTAATCGGTGTTGTGTCCGCGCGCGTGGAAAGGAAATCGAGCAGGAGACATGATGGCCATCATACGAGACAGAAAGAGCGGTGTGTCTTGGAGCTGTGAATACACGGACATGCCAAAAAGGAGCACCAGCTTCAGCTCCACGAGACTTCCCCCTCTGTTCTTCCTTATTGGCACCTCACTGAGCAAGCAAAGTGAAGCTGTTTCATCTGTGCACAACTAAAAGAGCAAGATCACCACGATTCTGCATTTGGAAGCACATCTGCTTTGGTGTGATATTTATTGAGGATTTTATTTACTGGAATACCACCAGAACCAACATTACTCATTACTAAACTCTGAAATCCCCACATAGGCCATTCTTAAATGCAACAAAGGGTGTTCTTTTTTTCCACATCGAAGAGCAAACCCTTCAATAGGACAGAGAAGAGAGGATGTCTTGAGAAAGAAAACAAAAGGGCTCAGTCTCCCTGACAGTGAAAAGGCAGGCGGACTGGAAGTTCACTGAGCTTCCTATAGCCCAATTCATTTCCTCTGTTCTGCAGGTTAAATATTACTTATTAAATAAGCATTGTGTTTAGTGATACAATTTATATAGTACAGAAATAAATTTTTAATTCATATTATATCGTTATTATAGTATATTATAATTACTAATAATATTGATCATATTAGAAAGTACAGACACACCATTATGAATCGTTTTCTTTAATGTAACAATTTTTTGGACAGTTTAATAGTCATCAAGAAAATATACTACATATTAAAAAATAGCAGTCACACCAAAATATCAAATAACAGTTACAAAATGTAATACTAAAGTATACCACCATTTATAAACACCACTGTTGTTAGGTTATGTTAACACATTTTTGGTTTTATAGAAAAATAACACACATATAGACACACACACACACACACACACACACACACACACACACACACACACACACACACAAACACACACACACACCACATTAAGAACGCAAAGCAGCTCTGGCTTTGTCCAAGATGTCCTTTCTTATCCTTGGATAGTTTGGGTGTGCATCCAAGACCTGAAAGAAAAAGATTCTCAGTTATTCAACTTTTGATGTCACTTTTTAATTCAGAAGACCTCATGAAGATTTCACTCACTTTATGGCAAACATCTATGGCATCAACATGTCGCTTTGCTTTTAAATAGTTGAAAGCAAGTTTGTACCCTGTAACAAATACTCAAATTTTAATTTCAACACATTTAAGAATCAAGGAGTCAGCAAAAAGAACTGAAGCACATACCAATTGTTGGATTGGTCTGATTGCCATACTTCCAAGCCAGTTCATAGTTCATGGCTGCATCCCTGAAAGATTGCTCCTTCTCCATGATGTAACCCATGTATTCATAAGCTTTGCAGCATGACTATGGAAAATAAATAGATAGTAATGAGTTTTGCAACAACATTATTTTTCAGAATACTGTTACAACAACTGAATGAATTACACTTGCAGAGCAAAACAAGTATATTAAACTACAAGGAGGGATGTAGCAACCAATTATCTCCTTAATCAAAGGTTCTCTTTATGATATTAGGAAAAAAGATTTCAGAGACCTACTTCAGATATCTGAAGTACACATTTTTTGGAGGATTCATGCCTCCATATCTTGAAGAAAACACATTTTTCCTTCTTTTTATAAAGACTCAACTAAACCTGACAAAAGTGTTCCCTCCAGGTAAAAGCTAAAAATCAAGATCACAGTATCTTAACCACATTTTTTTTTTACCAAAAATGCTAACCTTGTTGTGGCGCAGGCAGCGCTTTAACAGCTCTACTGCCATGTCATATTTGCCGGACTGGATGTATATGTCTGCCAAAAGCAACCAGCTCTTCTCAAACTCATCGGCATCAACAATGTTCCAGTTCATCTTGGCAATGCGTTTCAGCTGGTTCCGAGCTCGAGGGGTCTGTTTGAGGATCATGTAAGCCGTAGCCATCGCCAATAATGCAGGGACGTGGTCTTTCTGCGGTGCGAGAAAATGAGGAAAGGGTCGGTTTTACAATTGTGTAAACATCACAGGGTCTACCACAACCCTGTGGTAGACCCTGGTAGACCACCAGGGTCTACCACCAGGGTGGTAGACCCTGTAGACACAGGGTTGTGTCTACCACAACCCTGACCAGCATACAGATTATGAATGAAAATCGTTTTGGTGTGTTGTGACTTGTCTGTGAAAACACAATAAGTAATACAATGTATATAATATAAAGGTCCATTTTTAGCAGTGTAGACAAGTGTAGACTTTTGGATGTTTTCACAGTTATGTGTACCAAGGTGTGTGCCCATGTGGACATTAGTGCACATGTGTGTGGATTGATATGGACTCTTGTGTACAATTAATCCGGTCCGTCAGGTTTTTGCACACCTCTGTGTTTGCGATCTCAATGAACACTCCGAGTGCTTTCTCCACGTTGGTTTTCTGCTTGGTAGCCAGGTAACAGTAATGCTCAAGGATACGCAGCTGTGTGTGGCCTTGAGAAGTCTGAGGCTTTAACTCCTTCAACAGCTTCTCTGCTGTTCGGACTGCCAGCTGCTCTGACTCCTGCTTCTCTGTGGAGTTCCTGATATGGCAAATAATTAATCAGTACACAAAGCACCAAGTTCACTTAATTTGCTTCAAACCCCTTAACCAAACAAGTGGAGTGGAGCATGACACACTGACTGTGTTTGCATGTGTGAAGGTTGCTACTACTAATAACCTTCAAATGGCACAGTATTTACACACATTTACAATGGCTTTGGTTTCACCAAGTTTTCTTCAAATTGTTTGAAAATATTTACATCGTAATTTTATATTATGCTTTGGCCAATAATAAAATACAATTATTTGGTGCCTCTGTATTTACTCACCCCATGTCTCCATCCAGATTCTCAAACACCTCACCGCCCATCGTCTCATTATCCGGGTTTAAGCAAATCTCAATCATGTTGTACACTGCATTCTGACCCCAGTCGTTGTCTTTACGAGCCTTATTGAAGTGACGCAAACCCTCGTTGGGTTCCCCAGTGTACCTGAGACATACAGTATAGTATTACAGGATAGCTATAATAATTTGTAAAAAAAACAACAATACATTTCTGTTTATTTTTTATTTTTTGTCATAATTTCTAAGTACACCATGTATATAATGTTCTAATAAGTACTGAGCTGACCAAATAAAATGTTCCAGTTTTTTTTATTATTTTTATAGGGTTCTATTAAGAACTACTACTGTTTTCGTCGCTCTTTATCCTTACCACAAGTAAAGGCCTCGGCAGTAGTTGTACCCTGGATCAAACTTAGCCCTCGGTGAATGTTTTTCAGCCATGTCCAGAAACCTGGAAATCTCTTCCAGTTTGCCAGCTCGGCGCAACAGGTCAATCAGCCGGGACAGTGTTGGATAGTTATCTGAAGGAGATTAGGCATGGGTAAGTCATGAAAACAAAGACCACACACAGCAGGCCAGCACATAACTCTATACTCAGGTTTCTCTCATCACTCATCCCATCTCATTGTAATGGAGATAAAACTTTCACACCTGGTTTCCTCTCCAGCAGCTGCTGAAAGTGGAAAACTGCCTGCTCGTAGTCCTGTTTCCTGAACATCAGATCAGCCATCATCTATAGACACAAAACAGAGAACACAGATGAATTTTGGCTTGTAGACAAAATGATATCAAGCAAGTAGAGAGGTATTAAAAGACTGACAAGCGTTGCTGCTTCGTTGACTGGGTCATTCTTCAGGATGACACCACACTGCTGTTGGCAAGCCTCGACATCATCTAGAGTTAAATACAACTGGGCTAGCTCCAACATCACCTGTTTTAACAAAAAGACAACTCAAAGTAAAAAAAACAAAAGAACAATTGATAGCACATAATTAACACTGCCACATATTATGATAAAAAATATATATACAGAACACAATAGCAAACTTTTTAAATTGTAATAATCATCAGATCATTTAAAACACTTCCTATTAAACATCCCACAAGAAACCCCATCACCCCCACAACGAGAATTGAAAAACTCGTGAGACACAGCTGCAGCGAGAGGAGCACACTGCGCACACTGATTTAACCGTGCTGACCTTGCTGTCACTCTCACAGTACACAAGCGCTTCTTTGTAGAACTTGACGGCTCTCTCATAGCCACGCTGGTGGCTGCAGTGCTTGGCAATTTCGGCACAGATCTCAGATGCGAGTTGCTTCTGCATGGGCACTGCGTCGGGCTGCTCCAATTGAACACGCTTCAGCACCTTTGCCTGCACATCTCTCGCCTGACACAAACACAGCAGTCAATAATAATAACCATACTTTTAGGAATTAGCTGGATCACACAAACAACCGATCAGTAAAAAATGACAGCAGACTTACACGATGTAGCGAAAGCAAAGCCTCGTCATTTTTATTGACTTTGCTCTGAATCTTGGCCAGCAGTACGAGGTAACGGCAGTCCGCTGCCAGCAAAGGCAGTTCATTCACTAAAAAAAAATAAAATTAGAAGGAAACTAGTTAAAAGATGTTTAAACATCTGCTGTAAACGTTTGGCTGCATGCAAAGCTATTGTGTTTTTGTGTTTGCGCAAGGTCTCACCAGGGTCGTGCGAGAGAGCCTCGTAAAGAACTTTCTCACAGCGTTCATACTGTCTTAGCTTCATAAGCAGTTCAGCCAGATCATGGCGCAAGAAGCGTTGCTGACCATTCTTAAGAGCAGCCTCGTAATAGTTTATGGCCTGCAAAAAATCTCAGATTTATACTGATGGCAAAGTGGGTTAGAAGGTGACAGACACCAATGATTGTCAAAACAAAAACTATATTATTTATACAATATTCTATCACAACCAAGATCACTTTAGTTTTAAGGACATAGAATTATATATAGAGGTACATGTTAAGACATAAGTAAACTTTAAAAGTAAGAAATTAGCAAAGAACTCAAATACATATTAGACCTATTGAGGGGAAAAAAATCAGCAGAAAACGAAGATTGCAGTGTAGCAACAAGTAATAATTTAGTGTCGTGGAAGAATCTTCCAATATTTAGAAGCAAGTGTACTAAATAATCTACCAGACATACAGATGAGTATATGGAGAAGTGAGAAGGCTGCTAAGACATTAAAAGATATAAAAGGGCAAGCTAGAAGAGTAAGTAGTAGCAAGGCTATTAGGTATTTTGTAGATATAAATAATTCCTAAAAACATTGAATAACATGGGCAAACTGCTACATGTTTGGTGTTTAATGTACAGAAATGTAATGTAATGTACAGAATGTAATGTAATGTACAGAAATGTAAAAGATGTGTTGCTGAAATCTGAATATTACTCATTTTTATTGTTTGGTTTAATTTCTTGGTGTCTAACAGAAGCAGATTTGTTGTCTTTGTGCATTATTCACTCATTTTTATCATTCGAATGGTCAAATAGACCAAACATGCTGACACAGTGTTTTATAGATGATTGTAGGCTGAGCTGCTTGCACATGGAGGTCATTCAATATCATGTTCAATATAAAATGTATGACTCTGGTAACTAATTCAAGGTAAGCACGTTTTATTTCTGTTTCATAAATGACGGTATGCAAAATTTCAAGGCTGAGATGTATACATCGCAGAAGAGGATGTTTTTGGTTTTTTGATGAACGTATAATAAAAATCGAGTCTCATCCTGATCTTACCTTAACATAGTTATGGGTCTTGACAAGTGCTTTTCCAATCTTGGTAGCCACAGCACCATCTTTAGGGCTCCTCTTTAAAGCCTGTTCATAAACCTCAATAGCCAGCTCAGGCTGAGAGATCACAAGTCAGATGTTCATTATACAATAGTAAACATAAGAGCTTGCAAACCTGATATTCCTGATTAAGCCACTCCACTAAATAAACTTAAACACCTTAATTGTAAATATTTGTACAGCAGATTTTTAGCAAATATTGACTCATTTTTTTCCTGATGGCACACGTCGCATTCATTGCAAATTATTGGTTTCTACCCATTTCAAAGAACATAAAAAAGATGAAGGGTATATATAATACATAAGATAATTTAATACTAACCTCTTGGATGTTCATATAGGCATCGCCTAATAGTAAGTATGTATGAGAGCTGGGCATCTTTTCCACCAAATCCCTGTTAATATATTAAAGAAAACAAAATTGAGACTGAAAAGTCAAAGAGTCAGGAGGCATGTCTTTGTTTCCATTATATGCATTTGAGCATGAGAGGTTGAGATTATATTAACTCTAGTATATAATCAAAAATAACATTATAATTCTGTCTTGATCAGGTCATAGTGGATTTGAAGCACAGTACAGTGTGTGTGCAATAACAGTGAATTCACCATGGTTAGGACCCCTATCCATTGCAGAGCATTAATATAACAGCATTACTAATCTTATATTTTATTGATATATGCCTGTACAGGTAAATATTTAGTTGTAGTATACAATTGCCCTGTACCTATAGCAGCTAACATACTGCCTTTTCTCTTTCCTGTGGTTCAGGTAGATGTCAGCCATTTTCTCTGTGGCCTGCACAAAGTAGGGCTGCTCTTGTGTAATGTTTCTAAGCATGCTCAGTGCGAGCTCCGTGTCCCCCCGCAACAAGGCGAGGTCGGCGTTCGCTATGGTGACGCGCAGTTCCTCAAGAGTTCCCGTAAAATCATTTATGGCATCCTGCATCACTTTAGCTGCCTCGTGCTGTGATGAATGCAACAAAAAGACACCAGATTTTTGGCTGCATTATAAAAAATCCTTTGGAATAGATTAGATTATGAACTTAAGCACAAAAAAAATCTTCATACTGTTACATCGGTAGCCAAATTACGTTAACCCCTCATTACCCCAAGTGTTACCTGTTCTCCATTGAGCCAGAGTGCTTCTGCCAACTCCAGATACACAGAAACACAGTCTGCTGTGCTGAGTTCAACTCTCCTGGCTTTGGTTTTGGCAGAGGAGCCTAGTCTTTTCACTCCTGGCAAACTCATTGCCAATTGAAGTGTCTGAATGGCCTCCTGCAGCTCACCCATTTTTCTTTGTGTTTGAGCTTTTATCAGGTGATACAGAGGGTGCTCCCTTACCTGTTACACACACACACACACACACACACACACACACAAGTAGAGCATAAGGGATTGTGTTTTTTTTTTTAGGAATTCATAGTATAAAGAGGAATTAAATAAGAGGAACAGCTATTTACAGCAAATAGTTATCTGACTGGGGTTCCTTAAAAAAATTTAAATAGTTGAGATCATTTTAATCAGTGTTTGTAACTTGTGTATATATATATATATATATATATATATATATATATATATATATATATATATATATATATATATATATATATATATATATATATATATATTTTTTTTTTTTTTTTTTTTTTTTTTTTTTTGTATATGCAATCATTGTTATCCTGGGGGGAATCCATTGTCACCTCAAAGTTATGGCTGAGACAGAGCTCTAACGACTGAGAAGAAAGTTTGAAGTTGCCCTGGAGGAGATGGATTTGTGCCATGAGAAGGTGGGCATCTGCAAAAGAGGGCTTCTGTTCCAAACAATGTTGCAGACTGCTCTGTGCTGCCTCTATGCTCCCTGAACAAGACAAAAACACCCGCAAGGGTTATATGACCTAATGTTGTGTTTATCATAGAAAGAAAAACTACGAAAACTATTGAATTGAACTCTGATCTTGAATTTAAACATTCACCTGACAGAAACCTGACTTTTGCCATCAGGAACACTGCATGGAGGAGTCCAGGGACAATCTTGATCACTGTGTCCAACACAGCTGCACAATGCTGTAGCTGAGGAGCAGGAGCCTGGCCCTGGGCTGGAGGCTATAACACAAGCAAAATATAAAAAAAAAAAATTATAATAATTACCTTAATGAAGTAAATACTTTGTCTAGCAGGGTTCTTAAGCCTTTTGTAGTCAGCGACCCCATAGAGAAGCCTGCAAGTTTTATTTTATTTTTAATTTTTTAATGAAATTTTCACCCATAAAAACTTAAATTTGTCATTAAATTCCATTCACTGTTCATTATAAACAGTAATACATGACAGTTGTGGTTTCCATAACTGTAAGAAAAAAAAACTGAAAATCACTGACCCAATGACTATAGTTCACAATTCCCTAGGATCTCCAGACCCCACTTTGAGAACAATGGTTCTAGAGGACCATGAACAATTTATTATTTAAATGTGCATCCCCACACATTTTGCTTGATGGTCTCTCACCTGTGCTTAACAATACAAATAAGATGCTGCCAAATTGAAGAAAACCTGCACTGGTCTCTTCCAGGTTGACCCACACAGCAGGAGGCATTGTGTGTGACTACTGTATATCTGGAAGTTGACTTACTTAAGGACCCTGGGTCACTTCTGCTCAATGAGCATGTTAACCTTTGAGCTTGCAACTCAAAGAGAATTCTAGTAAGAAAACAATGTTTAGTCTTTGGAATCCCATGAAAAACACACACAATTGTTTTACATATAGTTTGGGAAAATAAATGTTTAACCACAAAACAGGTTACCCAACTACATATTATAAAACATTGATTGTAATCATGTTTTAGTTTGCACACTGTGTGAGACGGACCTTGGCAGGACAGAGCACCAGGTACTCCTTTGCGATCTCCAGCAGGAAGTCTGGGTTTAGTTTCTCATAGTATTCGACACTGAGTGGCAGGCCTTGTAGAGTGGAGAAGTGCATGTCCACAGTGGCATTCAGCAGGTTGGTCACCTCATCCTGAGACTTCCGTTTCCCAATGGCCAGGACCGCTCGCAAATACTGCAGCTCCTAATGCAGTTATGAACAAAACACCTAAGGACGTTTGTCAAAACTTTGTTGAAAGTCCAGATAATATCTACCCATATCACTTGGGTTCGCTTGCTTTAGTGCACTCTCACTTTAATTAACTCTGTTCTTACATTACGTACATCCCAACCTCATATCTATCACATCTACCTCATATGTATCACACCTTAAATCTGCTATGTCTGATGTCTACTTTTTATTTATGTTTAACGTTACACTTGCTGTTTTACTCTCTATGCAGCTAAATAGTAACTGGGGACGTAACTGTAAAGTGTTCTTACTTCTGCAGCTATGCTGAACACATACTGTGTCTGACTGATGTCATCAAAAAACAGCCTCACATGTCTGAATGGAAGACGTTATACACCAGAGATTACTCCTTCACATAAAACACAAGCGGCTGCATCAGTGAATTATAGCTGCGTATGAATGATTTAAAGAGGATTTAATGAGGACTGCCTAAAGCATTGAGCAAAACAACAAACCACTGCAAAATGTATATGATTCAGCATTACCCTTTTAAAGTGTGCACAACAAAGTTGATGCATGGGAATGTCTAATTACTAATAAAATTAATTAAGGATAAAAAAAAAAAATAATAATAATATAGTATAATAATAAGGAAAATTTGGTGCTTTGGACTGTTGAGCCGTTTTTGGTGACTTACCGCTGATTTGCCAATGGACTGCTGAATTTCAGTAAGAAACTCGAGCTGCTGCTCAGCATCCTGCAGGTGACCCTCCTTCAATTGGCAGTGAATAATACCTGCAGAACATGGAGGTTGGATCACTCCGACTAACACAACATCATTCACCTGAACTTCAGGAGATTGCAAGTTTAGATCCTGACAATATGTACTCTTTCCCCTCATAATTATAGTGATACCTGTTACCGGTAATTGTAGATATCTGCATGTATGAGGAAGAGGGGAGATAGTGCTCTCTATCAAGAATATTACACTGTATTAAATAATACCAGCAGCTAATGAGCAGTTTGGCTGTCTTCATGTGCCTCATATGAAGCATGCATAAGCCTTCATGATGCCATTGGTTGGTATTCGATGAGGCCAAAGGTGACCATTATATTCATATGAGCTTGTGCCTGGATTTAGTCCCTATCTGCTGTTATAATAGTTTCCTTTTTTTTGAGACCATTTCAAGGGTGTTTGTGTATACCTTAAAATGCCCAATTAAAAATTAAGTCAAGTCAAGTCAAGTTTATTTGTATAGCGCTTTTCACAACAGACATTGTCTCAAAGCAGCTTTACAGAAAACAACAGTAATTAATAACGTATGATGATATCAACTCAGCTATTAGGGTTGCATAAGCCAGTGCACTCTTAGTGCCGGGCCCAAGCCCAGGTAAATGGGGAGGGTTACGTTAGGAAGGGCATCCAGTGTAAAACGTGCCAAATCAAATATGCGGATCACAAATCAGAATTTCATAGGGGATTGGTCGAGGTCCGGGTTACAACCACCACAGGTATTGTTAGCCAACAGGGTAGCGGTGGAAATTAAGCTACTGTTGGATAAAAAGGAGAGGAGGAAGAAGTCTACAGAGGCGACAGGGAAAGGAGAAGTGGAGAAGAGTGGAGGTTCGGGTTGGTACATTAAATGTTGGTACTATGACTGGTAAAGGGAGAGAATCAGCTGACATAATGGAGAGGAGAAAGGTCGATATGTTGTGTGTTTGGGAGACCAAAGCGAAAGGGAGTAAGGCCAGGAACATTGGAGGTGGTTTAAACTGTTCCATAATGGTGTGGATGGAAAGAGAAATGGTGTAGGGGTGATCTTGAAGAAAGAGTACAGTAAGAGTGTAGTTGAGGTGAAGAGAGTTTCTGATGTTAAAGTTGAAGGGTTGATGATACTGTCATCAGTGCTTATGCTCAACAAGTGGGCTGTGAGATGGAGGAGAAGGAAAAATTTTGGAGTGAATTAGATGAAGTGGTAGATGGGGTACCTAAGAAAGAACTATTGGTGAATAGGCATGTAGGTGAAGGGAACAGAGGTGATAAGGAGGTGGCAAAAGCCAAGGAAAAGGCATATTAGGAGATGTATGTGATGTTGGACACTAAGGAAGGAAAAAAGGATTTATACTGATGAGAGACCGAGCTGGGAAGAATTTGCTGCAAGTTAGAGCAATAAAGGATTGAAATGGAAGTGTGTTGACTAGTGAGGAGAGTGTGTTAGAGATGGAGGGAATATTTTGAGCAGCTGATGAACAGGGAAATTAAAGAAAGAGAGAAGGTTGGATGGAGTGGTGCGGTTGCAGGGAGAAGTGGAGAAGGTGGAGGTGTTCAGGTACCTGGGGTCAACAGTGCAAAGTAATGGAGAATGTGTTAGAGAAGTGAAGAAAAGAGTGCAGGCAGGGTGGAGTGGGTGGAGAAGAGTGACAGGAGTGATTTGTGATAGAAGGGTATCTGCAAGAGTGAAAGGGAAAGTGGTGAGACCTGCGATGTTGTATGGATTAGAGACAGTGGCATTGAGTAAAAGACAGGAGGCGAAGCTGGAGGTAGCAGAGCTGAAGATGTTGAGGTTTGAATTGGGAGTGACGAGGATAGACAGGATTAGAAACGACAGCGCATGAAGGAAGTTTTGGGGACAAAATGAGAGAGGCCCAATTGTGATGGTTTGGACATGCAGGTTTTGTGTGTGCAGAAGAGGGACATGGGGTATATCGGTAGAAAAATGCTGAGGATGGAAGAAAAGAGTAAGGCCAAGGAGGAGGTTAATGGATGGTGAGGGAAGACATGCAGTTGGTTTGAAAGAAGCAGATGTAGAGGACAGAGTAGTATGGAGACGGATGATCCGCTGTGGCGACCCCTAATGGGAGCAGCCGAAAGAAGAAGAAGAAGATTAACGTATGATGATATCAATGTAATGTCATATTGACTTGTCCTACAATATTAAAACCAAATCAGGCTGCAAGTCCTGGTCACTTTATTTATTTACTTAAAAATCTCAAAGATTCATTGGGTAAGTGTTGATTATTTACCAGGCAAACATAGTTTAATATTTTATTACGCATTACATTGTTTACAACATTTCATTTATCCCATCTTAGGTTCCAAATCTCTGAGCATCTCTCACTTTTATCTGACTATTAGAGAGATAAAACTTGATTCTGCTAAAGTTGAAGTAAAAGTACACTATATGGACAAAAGCATTGGGACATCTGACCTTCCCTGCCATATGTGGATCTTCTCCAAACTGTTACCACAAACCTGAAGGCACACAAATGTATCGGACGTCTTTGAATGCGGTATAATAAAACTTTGCGTTCACTTGCACTTAAATCTGTTTCTGCATGGCAATGTCCCTGTGCACAAAGTGAGCTCAATGAAGACATTGTTCACATGGTTTGGAGAGGAAGATCTTGAGTGGCCTGCTTTGATCTCAACACCACTGAACACCTTTGGGATGAATTGGAACACTGACTGCACCCCAGGCCTCCTCACCCTACATCAGTACCTGCCTTTACTAACACCCTTGTGGCTGATTTGAACACAAATGTCCAAAAGCACACTCCAAAGTCTAGAAAAACATCTTCACAGAAAAGTGGACTGAATTATATGTGCAAATGTATAATGCGATGCTCAAAAAGCACAAACCCTACTTATGACCAGGTGTCCACAAACCTTTGGTAATATAGTGTTTATTAACTTTCTTGTGACTTGTCTCGAGAGTTAAGGAGAAATTGATTCACTGAAATAAATGAATTCTTACCTATCAGAGCAGAGACACTGCTCTCATCAAACTTCATGGCAGTTTTGTACCACTTTATGGCTTCCTTGACTCTGCCCTGAAGGACCAACAGGTAACCCAGTTCAGTGGCCAGTTCTGCATCACCCGACACCAGGGAGAATGCTCTCTCAACTAGAGCATGTGTGTGCTGCAGAACCTTCTCTGCTCTTCCACACTGTAGACAGGATTACAGTATCAATGAGGAGAATACAGTGCACTATAGCGACTATATAAATCTTAAAATGTATATCACAATGTTCACGATGTATAGGTGTACTAGAAAAACGGCAATTAAAATATAAAAATATACACTATTATATTCATTTACTTATTACTTTTTTATTCTGAAGATTTTGCTGAATCTTCTCTAAATTAATGCAGCTTAAATGAATAATTTTTAAGTTTTGAATAAACTAACACAGGCATGGACAGATATTGATGCTTCATGCTAATGTATGTTTATCACTGGTGAAACCATAGTCAACATACGTAGAGCATGATGACATGTTTTAAAGGTCATATATTTATGTTTTTCAAATAACTTGTTCATGCCTATTAGTCAAATGGGAAAAAGAACTTAGAAAATCCACAGGTTCCCATCACTTCTCTTTTTATGCACTGAGACAGTTGCTCATACAGTCAAGCCTGTTTACGTTTTCAGATGACAAGGCAGATTGTAAAAATACTCTTGTAAATGTTTGAAAGTAATTATGGTGTTTTTAAATTACAGACATTTCCAGGACACCAATCTGAGCTTTTGCTATGTTTCCACACGGACGGTTTTAATTGCGGGATGTGTGCATCATGGCGGATTTTGGTGCTTGATTTGAAACTTGGGGCATCAGTAAAACAAATGTGATTAAAAATTATTTTTCTTTTAAGTTTTTTTTTTTTAAATATATATCTGAGTAAAGAAAGGACGTCGCGAGTGAATGTGTGTCGCTGAAGGTTTTACTTTAGGCTCTTTTATTAATTTTTTTAGAAAAATGGTCAAACAGAAATGAAATAAAATTTGTGCCGTTAAAATGAATTTGCGTTAAGGTTTTATTAATGTGTTCATTTTGACAGGCCATTTTATAATGTACTATTTTAAAAATATGTAAGAATATGCTTAACTATGACTATGAATTACTAAGAGACCTTACCCCTCGAGTGAAAGCTAAAGACATTCGGTAAAGAAGCTCTGGGTTATTAGGCTCTTGAGAGTCCAGGTTGCTGATAAGGGTCAACAACTGCTTCACTGACTGTAAACACAGAATACAGATTTTAATAATCTTTTGTCTCATTTAAATAAAAAAAATTCTGATTTTATCTATAAGAGTTGCTGTCAGACCTCCTCGATGTCTCCTTCTCTGCAGAGCGAGTACAGTGCAAGCATTCGCAATCCATCCAGGTTGCTTCTGTCTTTCTGAAGAAGTCTAAAGATAAACATTTGCAAATCGTTAGCATGGAGTACTCTTTATATAGAAAAGTTTCTGTCCCCACAAAAAAAAGGCTAAAACCTTTTAAACTATGCTACTGTAACCAAATATATTGTATATTTAAGGTCACTAAAAAAAAAAATCAAGACATTACTTGTTAAGATTTGATCCTTTCATCTTAAAGGCATTCTTGTACTGAATAGATTGTTTGTTTTGGGGCTTCCTTAAAAATGTTTTTCTAAATTCATGCAACATGCACTACAATACAATAACAGACCTGGCCAAGGGATTTTCATTCTGCTAATCATCCTTAAGGCAAGATCATTTCAAAATGGGGAAGAATGAGTAGTTTTTTCTTTCAGGATCTAGTAGATTGGCACTACCAAATCCTAAACCACAGAGTGAATGGTTGTGCCCCCCCACATAGCAGTTCACTCTTAGAAATGTGTGGCTTTTGGGCTCAGCCTCAAAGGCGCCTTTGATTCTACCTCCCACTGGCCCTCATCCAACAGGGAGCAGAGAACAGAACAATGGCCCAGTCTTTCAGCCTGAATCTGTGGCATCACATTTGATTTTCATTTAGACTCAAACACAGACTGACTCCCACGGCCCTGCCTTGGCCTAATGACTTTTCAGTGTTTTTGTGTTTGTCTGTTTTGAAATCAGAAACATACAACAGACTCAGTTTATTCAAACCAGCATATAAATGTACATTTAATCCAGTAGAAATAACCTGTTGAGCTGATGCCAAAACCAAACAAAGCAGTGAAAGAGGTGATACCTCTGAGCAGCATCCAAAGTCTGTTCCCAGTCCTGCAGGTTCAACAGAAGCTTCATCTTCTTCACTAGAGCAGGTGTGAATGATGGGTAGCTGACAATGACCTGGTTAACCGTCTCTAAGGCACCAGAGTAATTCTGGCGTACCTCATTATACTGCACCTGAAAGGAAACAAGAGGTATAATAGAAATCCAAGTCTCTGAAATGAGATCATGTCAAACATAATTGTGAGAATCTGACAAATGCCTCCTTCCTTCTTGGAGTATTAATTAATAGTAAGAAATAAAAGAGAAAACACTACAGATCATATTTTGCTTTTCATAATTACCTTTCCCATCAGAGCAAAAATATTGATTTTCTCTTTCAGCGCTTCATCAAAGTATTTCCCAGATTTCTTGGTGTAGCCGTCTTTACCAGATGTCAGGTCTACCCAGCCTTTAAGTATCAACCCCTGAAACCCACACAATAGTCACATTTTGACCATGAAGCCCAACAATTTAGGAAATGTGCTTTTCAAATGATGTGTTAAAGTTAACAGTGATCACATGTAAAAAATATTATATTAGATTAAAGCTTAATTTCATGTGACTACAATTAGGTGGTCAGTCATTATGAAGCCCTTGTTTAATAGTAATTCTTCTTCTTCTTCCGGCTTCTCCCATTAGAGGTCGCCACAGCGGATCATATGTCTCCATACTATCCTGTCCTCTACATCTGCTTCTTTCACACCACCTACCTGTATAGTCTTCCCTCACTACATCCATGAACCTCCTCCTTGGCCTTCCTCTTTTCCTCCCTCCTGGTGGCTCTATCCTCAGCATTCTCCTACCATATACCCCATGTCCCTTCTCTGAACATGTCCAACATTCTCCACCCACTCCACCCTGTCTGCACTCTTTTATTCACTTCTCTAACACACTCTCTATTACTTTGCACTGTTTACCCCAGGTACCTGAACTTCTCCACCTTCACCACCTTCTCCCTGCAACCGCACCACTCCACTGCCCTCCCTTTTCACACACATGTACTCTGTCTTGCTCCCACTGACTTTTATTCCTCATCTCTCCAGCGCATACCTCCACCTCTCCAGACTCTTCTCAACCTGCTCCCTACTCTCACCACAAATAACAATATCATCCGCAAACATCATAGTCCACGGAGACTCCTGTCTGACCTCGTCCATCAACCTGTCCATCACTACTGCAAACAGGAAAGGGCTCAGAGCCAATCCTTGATGCAGTCCAACATTCACCTTGAACCAGTCTTTCGTTCTGCACACTTCACTGCTGTCACTCTGTCCTCATACATGTCCTGCACCACCCTCACATACCCTTTGTTTATTAGTAATAAAATATTATAATATCTTGTTTTATTTTATAAAAGATTCATGAGACAATAAAGTCTTCTAAAGTCAAATATGCAAAATTCACTGCTTTCCCGCCGGCCCACCGTACAGTTGTACTTTTATATACAACAATGATATTGTTTGGCATTCTGCTCTTTCTGCCCTATCCATCATTGGAAAGGAATCATTATAGGATCGTTCTGTGAACAGACCAAATGATACTAGAATGTTCCTAAATTTAATCAGCAACAAAACCTAACAAACAATATGTCTATATGGGAATTGAATTATTACATTAAGAGTGAATTGCGACCGAGAAAATTTAATTTGTGCTGCGTGATTTATTAGTTATTTGTGAGAAACTAATTACAGTGACCAAATTGAATTATTGTCATTCTCAATACAGATCAAAATATAGATCTAACCTCTGTGGAGCCATTGGAGATTTTGATCATCCTATCCACATATTCTCTGGCCTTGTCGTTCCGGCCCAGGAGCCAGAGAAACATCCCAGCATGGTACAGCGCTTTGGGCCCGGCGCTCTTACGATTCTCCTTAACCTTCACATCAAGCTCTTGGATGGTGTCTTTGTCTGAAACATTTGCATCCCATTGAATTACATTACTCAACAAAAAATTGTCTTTATGTACCTGATTTCAAGCAATACATATTTATTACTTGTTCCAGGTAAATACACGTTTTTAACGGATTAAAAAACGTGTGATAATGTGAGCAGGTTTTGACACCAGTATTTACCTGGGTTAGGTCTTTTTTTCTGGGCATAGACAAGAGCCATCAGTGCACACAATGATACATCTCTCTTATCCTTCAACTGTTCCAGCTCTTGAATGGCCTCTTGCACTTGATCTACCAAATAAAACAGGAGGAATTTAAACATGAACATGCACAAAATTTAATTCATTATACAGTGCGAATTACTCAAAACTGTAATGTCTTAAACTTTACGTTAAACTAATTTTACATTCCCTATATATTTACTTATATACAGTGACATATTAAAGTGGATAAAGTGGAATAATATAACAAGGCCATCAAACAGCCCCAGTTCAATCGTAAGCTCAGGTTACAGTCTCTGCTTTGAGACCATGTAGAATTCCCCTGGGTTCTCAGGTTTCCTCCAATGTCCCAAAAACATGCATCTAGGTAGACTGGCTTTGCTAAATAGTTTCTGGATATAAATGAGTATATGTATATATGTACATATGTGTATATGTGTGTCATGATGAACTGGCAGCCCTTGTGTATGGGTAAGTATTAGATTCACTAACTCCTGAACAAGATCAAGTGCTGATTAAAAAAAATATAATCACACCTGCAGATGCTTCTAGAAATAATGCATGCTCTGTATCATGTAGAAATACACTGCGTAACCTTTATATAGGTTATAGATCGCAGGAGTTTCAGTTACAAACATTGGTGATAGTGACAAGTGTTTGGCAATGCTGACTGTAAGTTACTGTAATATTTAAATCTATAGATAAGACATCAGTAAATAGGTTTGGAAACTTTGATATCTAAGAGGAAAAAAGCAAGTCGAGTAAGAAGGCCAGTGCAGTTCATGATTAGACCCTTAGAAACAATAATTTAATCGCAACTGTACGGAAAAGCAGCCAGACCCAAAGTCTATCGGGGATTTTGGAGTTAAATAGTGCTCTCCACCATTATCATCCAAAACAAAATTGATGGAATATCGATTGGAAACATTGGAAAAAAAGGTCTTCATCAGTTCCAATGTGCACTAAATCTGATCTGAAAGCCTGCAGTAGCACGATAACGTAGTAAGACACAGTTTCTTTTTGGTTTTTCGTTAATAATTTGTCACCCATCATCTTTTTAACTTAATTGATTTTTTTTTTTAAATGTAAATCCTGCCTTGTATTATTTGTATATTGCCAACATGATCATACATTTTACCACTGGTCTGAGTTAACACCATACGAAAATGTTTTCAGCTTCTCTGGATAGCTGATGCCTTCTTTGTACAGTTCGACCTGTTTGAAGAAACAGTGTGCTCTGCTCAAGATGCCTTTATATTAGATTAGATTAGATTAGATTAGATTCAACTTTATTGTCATTGTGCAAGGTACATGTACAGAGCCAATGAAATGCAGTTAGCATCTAACCAGAAGTGCATATATAGCTTATTTACAAGTGGCAGTGTAATAAATAAGGGTATGAGGTTATACAGAAGGTGTAGTAATATGTACATATAACTGAATAAGGGTATATATAGTGTGGTTTTTTGTTTTTTTATATATAAGTATGATACAGTATGAAGTGGTATGACAGATATAGCTGTACAAAAGGAATGTCATTATGAATATATACATACTAATGTATTATATCAGGATTTTGTAACTGCTGTCTCAGACGAGACCTCAAGTGCGGAGGGGTAGTCAGAGACAGCACTCTTTACTCTATTCAGTTTACCTTGCATGAGAAGTCCATAAGCGTGGAAGAAGGTGTAGATGGAGTTACTGCTGAACTGTCCCTGGGCTTCACTGGAAACTTTTAACACATGATTGGAATATTTCTCCTGGCAGTAGTAAATGATCAGGGCCTGAAAAGATTGAAAGTTTGGGCTTGTTTACACTATTTGAGTCACACATGATTATGCAGACTGGGCTTTTCATATATAGTACTGTACTATATAAACAGAACCAGGTACAAAATTAGATTGTAAGTTTTTATATATACAGACACTCTATGCATGTATGTATGAATGACTGTATGATTTTAACAACATAAAATAAATAACCGGCTGCTTAATCACCATCTGTAAGTCACAAAAAAAATAAAAAATCGTTTCTACTGCATAAAACATTTGACATTTAAAAAAACAAGACATAAACATTAGCATGGGTTGGAGGCAAAAGGCAGAACCGTTAGGATGCAGTAGATTCTGACCTGCGTTATTTCCTCGTCCTCGACCTCAGTCATTTTTGTTCCTGTTTTCAACACAGAAAAATGAAACAGCAAATAGATATTCAATGTAGCACAACGGGAACTGCGTTCTGACTAGATTTTCGCCATCTTGGAGTTCAAGCAAAGCGTCTTAGTAACCAAACAACCGCCGCCATTTGTATCTGGTAACAAGGAAGTGAATAAAAAAAACCTCCTGACCGTTCATTATGGTCCACACGATGGCGCCAAACTCCTGCTGTGAACTTTGCGTACACACACACACACACACACACACACACACACACACACACACACACACACACACACACACACACACAAATACATAAAAAAAAAAAATTATATATTACATATCTAAAGCAAAATATATGTACACTGTAGTACACTACCCAGAGCAACATTCATGCAATGTGTGCATTAATGCATTCAAGACTTAATACTTCATTTTTTCTCACCCATTCTATCTTCTATTCTTTCTAAATCCAAACACAAGAACAATATTTTGAATTAATGCAAACTTTGTGTAGGGCTGTGACCACGGCCAAGGACTGTCTTCAACTCACTACACTGGCGTAAGCGAGATCACATGACACAGCTCTGAAAGGAAGTCAAATGCTGCACAAATGCCTGGGGCTCCCATTTGACTGTAATGATAATCATACCGGAGATCTGTACTAATAAAAGAAAACCCATTTGTTATAGTGTGCATTAAAAATAAAACAGATTGGACAAGGGCTTGGGGCCAAAATAATTTATTCCACAACTATTTCATTCATTTATTTTTAGTAACTCCTTTATCTTGGTCATTATTCTATTCTGGGAACACTATGTGAAAATTCAGTGAGCACGAAATGACTAAATTCTCATCGGCATATATTTAAACAGTGTGCAAAAACTGGAGATTCTAGGGGAAAACCACATGATCACAGAGATTCAAACAGGCTGTGACCTGAGTTTGGGATTAGGGCAGGTATGCCGCAGCAGTGAGATGGCAAACATCAATCAAACATCAACTTTTTACTGTTTAAAGGTGAAATATTTAGCTGTGACTGACTGACTTGTTTGACTTTTACAGTATGTCAATCACTTCTAACTAACCCTGCAGTATGTGGAACGGAAATGTTGCTTTTTCCCATTAAGACAATGAGCATTACACAACATTTTGGCAATACTGATAATGAAATCTAAACACTGGTTGCCTAGAATGGACGAGAACAACAGAGGGGCTGGAAATTATGAGCTCAGTCCAAAAAAAAGAGGTTTGCCTGCATGCTGTTCAAATGGAATCCCTACCCTGTCAGATATCATTCCGAACATGCACTGGCATATAATCATTAGCCTGGGCACAATTAATCAATTGTGCAAATAATCACATTGTTATTGACCTCGGATTGTGGGACAAAACATGGTACTGTGTTTCTGTTAATGAGTTGCACGTCTTATTTATGCATGTATATATTGACCATAATTGCCAATATATACATGCATAAAATAGTGGACATATACTAGTATATATAAACTTTGATACCGTTTTACAAATGAGCAGTTTTATGTCAGCTATCTGGCCTTTATGCCAGATCATGAGCATGATTAAATCTACCAGATCAACTAACAGTAAAGGACCTGATCAATATCTGTTTGGATTGAGATTAAAAGCATTACATATTATATCCCCTAAAAGATCTGTAAAACACAAAGCACATATCTGGTGGTCAGAGGCCTCTACCAAATGGCTCTCTTCCTGTATGTGGCTTGCTCCATTGTGGCTTTTCCTTAGAGCATTTGAAGAGGGTGGTTTACATACTATTATGTGTAGAACAATTGCCCTGCCCCTTGCCCAAGTGTTACTAGGAAATCCATTCTGGTAAACTTTAAAGAATGACTGTCAAAGGTAATGCACACAGAAACCTGCAACTTTTAAGATGCAATTAAAAAAAAAGAGTCATTTAAAGAGTTACTGGAAAGTGTATTTAAATCATTTCCGTATGTATGACATTCACTCTTACAAACACCATTAACAAAAGATAAACTTTTGTGCATTAGTGGTTAGAATCACAATGGCTAAACAGCATGTTTGTAAGGCTTGCAAATGGAGCCTGGTGTGGGACTAATTGACTAATTTCAAATAACTCAAGCAGAACTGTGGCTTAGGAACAGCATACTGGATAGGATTCCAGTGTGCTCTCAAAACACCCATGATCCTACATGAAAAAAACTCCACAAAATTTTATAAATATTTCAGTGAGATTCAGGCTGACATAATGATGTAAGGGTGTAATGGTACACAAAATTCCTGTACTTTTTTTTTTTTAGTCACGGTTTAGTTCAATTTTGGTACATTTAGGGGCAAAACATAAAATTGCTTGTACTTTTTTAATAACGCAGGTTGTTATTATTAACATTTTTGAACATTAACAGTTTACATTTTGAAAACAATTTTAAATATAATGCCTGCTTAGTTAAATAATATACAAAATAATATTTTATAATATTTAATAAAAATAAAATATATACAATGCAATACTCTTTTTTATTATGTAATTAAACTGATTTACTTGGCAAATTAAATCGATTAAATCAATTTTATAAATCAAAAATACTAATTAAATTGTTTACATTTGGGTAAGACAGATGTGTAAATAAGTGTTTGTGTGTGTGTGTGTGTGTGTGTGTGTGTGTGTGTGTGTGTGTGTGTGTGTGTGTGTGTTACATTTAATAAAATATTTTTTAAGGATATGATCTACTGAACTGTTCTACAAATGACTTTTATTTACTCCCCCAATATGCAGAATTTGTTACACTATGAGTCTCTACCACATTCTACAGTTTTTTTGTCGAAATTAGTGATAATGAGTCCATAAATTTATGTTGGATTTCTGGTGTTGTAGCACATTCACCGTAATGTTTGAGTTATTGGCGTTACCAGAGCTTTCCAGGCATCTTATATTAATCTAGCTGTTCTTCTTGGACCGCTCTCATTAGGAAGGTCCACAGCCCACAGAAATGCCACTCCCTGGATACTTTATGTTTTTCACACAATTCTGTATAAACTCTAGTTTCTGAAATATTTAAACCAGCTTGTCTGCCACCAGCAACCAAGGAATCTGCATAATTTTATACATTGGTAATTGATGATAACTGAGATGAGAATGATATTAATATAATTATATAATTTAATTCTTAATTCAGAGAAGGATTTAGACTAGAATTGATAGTAGCATCTGTAAAGGTGTAGTTCTTTTCTAATAAGTCACAGAAACTGTGCATGTGTTATACACCACACTTTCATTTGTATCATTTACGTTTTATCACTGTGTGGCATCCCCTCTTCTTTTTATAACAGTCTGCAAATGTCTGGGGACTGAGGAGACAAGTTGCTCAAGTTTGGGAATAAGAATGTTGTCCCATTCTTGTCTAAAACAAGCTTCTAGTTGTTCAACTGTCTTAGGTCTTTTTTGTCGCATCTTCCTCTTTATGATGCGCCAATTGTTTTCTATGGGTGAAAGATCTGGACTGCAGGCTGGCCATTTCAGTACCCGGATCCTTCTTCTACGCCATGATGTTGTAATTAATGCAGTATGTGGTCTGGCATTGTCATGTTATAAAATGCATGGTCTTCCCTGAAGGAGATGACGTCTGGATGGGAGCATATGTTGTTCTAGAACTTGGATATATCTTTCAGCATTGATGGTGCCTACCAGATGTGTAAGCTGCCCATGCCACATGCACTCATGCAACCCCATACCATCAGAGATGCAGCCTTCTGAACTGAGCGCTGATAACATCTTGGGTTGTCCTTATCCTCTTAAGTCCAGATGACATGGCATCCCAGTTTTCCAAAAAGAACTTCAAATTTTGATTCCTCTGACCACAGAACAGTTTTCCACTTTGCCACAGTCCATTTTAAATGAGCCCTGGCCCAGAGAAAACGCCTGCGCTTCTGGATCATGTTTAGATATGGCTTTTCTTTTGACCTATAGAGTTTTAGCCGGCAACGGCGAGTGGCACTGTGGATTGTGTTCACCGACAATGTTTTCTGGAAGTATTCCTGAGCCCATGTTGTGATATCCATTACAGTAGCATTTCTGTATGTGATGCAGTGCCGTCTAAGGGCCCGAATATCACGGGCATCCAGTATGGTTTTCCGTCCTTGACCCTTACGCACAGAGATTGTTCCAGATTCTCTGAATCTTTGGATGATATTATGCACCGTAGATGATGATAACTTCAAACTCTTTGCAATTTTTCTTTGAAAAACTCCTTTCTGATATTGCTCCACTATTTTTCACCGCAGCATTTGGGGAATTGGTGATCCTCTGCCTATCTTTACTTCTGAGAGACACTGCCACTCTAAGAGGCTCTTTTTTTATACCCAATCATGTTGCCAATTGACCTAATAAGTTGCAAATTGGTCCTCCAGCTGTTCCTTATATGTACATTTAACTTTTCCAGCCTCTTACTGCTACCTGTCCCAACTTTTTTGGAATGTGTAGCTCTCATGAAATTCAAAATGAGGCAATATTTGGCAAGAAATTTTAAAATGTCTCACTTTCAACATTTGATATGTTATCTATATTCTATTGTGAATAAAATATAAGTTTATGAGATTTGTAAATTATTGCATTCCATTTTTATTCACAATTTATACAGTGTCATATGTGTTATATATATATATATATATATATATATATATATATATATATATATATATATATATATATATATATATATATATATATATATATATAGTTATAGATATAGTTATAGATATAGTTATATATATATATATATATATATATATATATATATATATATATATATATATATATATATATATATATATATATATATATATATAATACATTATAAAATTGGAGTACATGACAGTGATTTTTTATCTGCATATTTTAATGCTGACAATAACTACAATTTACAATTTACAGATTACTGGTCCAACAGAAAAATAACAATTCATTACATTTTATTTAGACTGTATAAATGTTTAAATGTCACTGGTCAAATCACAGCTTATCTATATTTCTTTAATACTAAATAATGAAACTTTATTTTTTTAAGTTTTAGTATACTATTAAAATCCCCACAGACACAAGTACTGTTTGCCATACAAAGCTGCTAGACAAAGTAATGCCTGACGACTCCATGTAACATGAGTGTAATAAGTAGAGCAACTTCCACATTAGCATCCTCATCAACCAGTGGTCAGCCAAACAGCACAGGTCACGTTGCCTGGCAACAGCCAAGGAGAATCTGCAGCCTCACTCTTCATTTAAATGATTGTCTTTCAGATGAGCTTATTGTGTTTGGCAGTCATGCTGTTATAATAGAGGCTACTGTCTGTGATGTTGCTTTTATTTTAAATATAATCGTGTTGTGGCTACCGGTGTGACTGAAGCTCTAGTTTTGATTTATGCATGTTTTTTTTTTATTGATAATAATGTAGTATTGAAGGTTTGTGGTGGCCATTTCATGGGGAAGAGATGTCACTCAGGATGTCACTACTGACCAGAAGGTCATAAGTTAAAATCCCAGCACCACCAAAGTGCCTTTGTTAGGCCCTTGAGCAAAACCCTTAGCCCTTAACTGCTCAGTTATATCATATCTCAATTGTATGTTATGATGGAAAAATCGTCTCTGCTTCACAGCTCCACTTTTTAAATTGCACAAAAATATTAATTACCTTTTTAGTAGCTAGCAGATTTTTTTTATATTTAAAAAACACTGTATAAGCCATTGTTCCATTGATGTGCTTACCTTGCTTAGATACTAAATATCCTGATGGAGTAGTGATAGTTCATTAAAGTAGACAATAACCTGTTTGCAGACTTTATTTATCATGCATCATGCATTTAATAAAACACTTACAGTACTAATAATAACTTATGTTTAATGGTCAAGTGATTAAAATAAATGCTAGTTAAAAAAACAAGTCAACAAGTTTCCGTGTCTCTAAATGACGTGCTGCATAATTAGTCAGACTGTATGATCAACTCTTTAGATATATAAACAGGGCATTGTAAATGAGCTATTTATTTCATTGACTATATATATCTGCATTTTCCATTTGTTTGCCTGCACGCACACACGCACACACACACACACACACACACACACACACACACACACACACACACACACACACACACACACACACACACACACACACCCTCTCTCATTTCACCATTTTAGGATGAGGAGATAAAACATTTAAGTGCTCATTAGCTGCAATAGAAGAAATGGACACTTTAAAAACGGGTCTTTTCCGGCAATGTGGAACAGCCTAATGCTGATTGTGGTTGGACTGAAATGAGCATGCTGAAAGTCATAAAAAAGGGTGATTGGGAGAGCACAGGGCACTAATGCTTTCCTAATTAGGTGTGGTTAGTCACTTGAGACCGAAGCTTGTGGCCATAAAAGCATATCTCTTGCTTCAAACAGGCTATAGTGAACATCGGTTTATTCTTACATGTGCACATGGCCTGGTCTTTTTAAACTTGTGCTTTATTTGCAATAGTAATGAGTCAGCAAAATAGCATTTAACAGAACAGCCATGATTGACATTTGATGAAGCAAATGCAAAACAATTCTGCAACACACTTTTGAACTTGAATCTCCATAGTCCAATAGATTAATCTTCAAATCTTGTGTCAAACCTGGCCCAAAGATTTAAACACATTTTAATTCAGCTGAAATATATTGACGCATGATGGAGACATAGTTTTTATAGTTATGTTATCGAATATTCATTACTTATTTCTTATTCATTCTTTATTCTTATTTATTTTAAAATTACAACTACAATAACATTACAGCAACTCTTCCTGCATTATATGTGAATAATACAGGTTAATAATAATAAAAAAATAAGACAAATTCCCAAGTAACAAGACACCTTTATTCTTTTGGCTTTCTTAATCATTTGACTCATGGCAGTACCTTGCATGCAGTACAATAATAGATTACAGGCTTAAATGTATATATAAAATATCATCTATCACCTGTGCTTATGTAATCAAAACATTCATTTTTTTTAATAAACTTACATTTTTACCAGCAAACAAATGTTGGTAGTACATGTATAACACAGTTACAGAACAGGATCATAGCAGTGTTTATGTTAGACATTTATAATAGCTCTATAAGGATAAGCAGTTCAGCTTGAAATTTACAAACATAATCGATAAAATTGCATAAAAATTATTGTAAACATATGCAAGGACTTGTTGAATGTAGGTCACAATATTTCAGGCACAGATATAACCAAAGATATTCTCGATTTCAGTTGCAGACAATATTAGTGCACAGGGAGCATGCACAGTTTGCAAAGAGACCTCTTTAAATTATAAGTGAGATTTAAATACACAATACAGAAATTTAGATTACAGTCTTTGGAAGGAAGTAATTAAATAAAAAAGTGCAACCAATTGTGCATGGTGTGTATCTTAAATCCCTTTACAAATAACACACACACACACACACACACACACACACACACACACACACACACACACACACACACACACACACACACACACACATAAACTGTATAAAAGCAAAGCAAATATACAGTATATTTCAGCAATGCAATATAGGCATATTGAGGAAATAATTTCAATTTAACACATTGTTTCTTACCAACTTCCTATTTACTAGAAGCAGAACACAATTGCTTTGTTTATTATTTTCCACATCCAAGCATAATCTCTACCTTATAGAAAATATGCTACACTATTCATATCTATACAATATGCTAGTATGTATGATGGACAGATTTTTGTTGTGTGTTTATTTAAGGCAAAGAATAATTGTTTTGGAACATGTATTTATTTTAAATTACTGCTTCTGAATATTTAAATGGTTTTAATGTTCAACCAATTATTTATTATTTTATTAAAAATTAATACTTTTTTTATAATTAATGGTATGATGATGCAAATAGGCACATATACTAATGGCTTTCTAAGAGGCACACGTGAGGCATAGAGCCATCCTGAAATACTGAATGTGATACAACACTTTCACTTACTTTCTAGTCGTTACAGCTGTGTTTCACCAAAATTCATTAATTGGATATGTTCGGAATCATAATAATACAAATATGTTTTCCATGAACTTAATAATATCAATCTTGGCAAGCTAGTATGACCAATTAATGTTGGCAGGATCAAATCTGTGGCACTGCCTAAATGTAAAAGAACACAAATACCCTGGATGCATAGCAAATCCATTCAATTTTTTAAATGGACTGTGTCCAAATGCACAATCTACACTGGTATAATCAAATGCAGTTGATAGGTCAAGGTTTATATATACACGTGCTAAATGAAACTAGTCTAGTTACAGCTGGTTATGGCTGATTTTGCCAGTTTATGTTGTGTATGCAGTACACAATATTTCTAGTACGTTCATAGGCACATTTACATACATTGTCTCATTTGCTGCAACACACATATCCCTCTTTGGTTAATGTTTTGGAGGATAATTCCTGCATAAGTACCACCAATTCCCCAAGGATTTCATGAAGAACTGGCTGCTTCTGATTCACGCAGCATTTGAGAGGCTTTGTTTCAATCCTATCTCACTAATGAGTCCAACATAATGTGGCTTAATATCTCTGCTCATTAGCAAGAATGAAAAAGGTTTCATCAACTTCTTCGAAAGATAAAATTCCCTGAATTGTCCATTGTAAACAAAGTGATTCACTGGAGGTCAAACTCGAAGATTCATGAGTTCTAGCAACATCCATGTTGCAAAAACTGCACAAGGGGAAGGCATAGCTTGGAAACATGGTTGTTGTCTCACGGCAGAAACATTACACGAAGTACATGGTTTAATCGAACAACGACACAATAATGTCTGCAAAAATAACAGGAATTACAGTTGATAAACCCATATAACTTCAAATCAATCTTCTGTTCATTTTTGAGCTTCAGCAGTAGCCTGACAAAGGCATCACTGAGAGCAGGAAGTATGTCAGAAAACAGACAAATAAGGAAAAAAAAAAATCTATGAATGGTCCCAGATTGCTTGAGAAGATGCTAGAAAGCATTAAATGGCTTTCCTTTGGTGAAAAGGGAGCAACACTAAGAGTAAAACGGAAACACAAAATGTTTCTTCAAAGCAAACTCATTAGCAAGATATAAAAAAATAATAAAATACAGTAATATGATAGCAAAAAACAAGAAAATGTTTGCCACTATGGCATATATATATATATAATCACACTTTAGAAAAGAGTATAGTTGATCCATGTTCATGATTATAATATAAACATAATCATATTGTAAAACTCTATTTCTAACGTGTGGGGTTTTGTTTTATTGTATCTTTACCGCTTCTTGTTATCTTTTCCTTTTATTTCCTTTTCTCTCTTGTCTTTCTCATATTTGTTCTTACCAGATTGTGTTACACTGGCATATGATGGTGGGACAACGGTAGAGGACGATGACTCAGATTTGTCTGAAGCAGAGTGGTTGTTACATCTGTCTGTCACCACTGGGACCTTGTTTGAAACCATTCCATTCTCCTGTACTCCTTCCTTGTATGTGCTAGAGGTAATGTTTACATTCTGTCTTCTGACATGCATCCTGTAGGCGCGCTGAATGATGACAGCGGACACGTCCTCATGCTTGTGGCGAATCGTTGTAGTGATAGGCTCATAAGATTCCTTGGAAGGGTTCGATGCCATGAAACGGTCCTCCATCTGCCCACGAAGGACATCCATGTCACCACTTTCACCCAGGACACGCTTTGTAAATGCAAATAAGATATCCATGCAGTGAATTCGCTCCCCACTTACTATTGGTAAGTCCATATTAATCAGCTGGATCTTATTGGGCTTCGGAATACGCAGAGGTGGGTCGAGGGAATCAGCAAAGTCAGGTAACTGTTTGTATTCTATGAACTGTGTAGCGCCAGGATCGAATTTTTCCCACACCTCATAAAACATTTCAAAGTCATCCTCACTTAATGGCTCTGCACTCTCTTCTGTGGCCACACTGAAGTTCTCAAGGATCACAGCTATGTACATGTTTACTACAATCAAGAAGCATATTATAATGTAGCTCACGAAGAAGATGATACCAATAGCTGGGTTGCCGCAGTCACCTTTCTGTTGACTGCCAGGGTGATCCTTTTGTGGCTCACAATCAGGAGGCTTGTTTAGAATGGGTGCGAGGAGTCCATCCCACCCTGCTGAGGTAGTGATCTGAAACAAACACAGCATGCTATTGGGGAACGTCTCAAAGTTGAACATGTCATCAATTCCAGCTTCCTTCTTGACATAGGCAAATTGTGACATTGCCACAATTGCATAGATGAACATGACTAAGAAGAGAAGAAGGCCGATGTTGAATAGAGCTGGGAGAGACATCATTAAGGCAAACAAAAGAGTCCGTATTCCCTTGGCACTTTTGATAAGCCGCAGAATCCGGCCAATCCGAGCAAGCCGAACAACGCGAATCAAGGTCGGAGAAAACATGTACCTGATGACTTCAGAGACAAACATGCCTGTCAAACAGAGGAGGGACATTACAAATACATTGGAAAATATCTCCGCAAACAATTAATACAATTTCTAATCGAGTATGAAATCAGATCTTACCAACTATTGAGAGAATGACCACTACAAAGTCAAAGATGTTCCAGCCACCAGTGAAAAAGTACTGTCGAAGTGCAATCATCTTTAGAACACATTCCATAGTGAAGATTACCACAAACACCATGTTGATCTTCTTTAGATGACTGCGTATTTCTTGGGACTGATCTTCTGCTTCCACTATCATAGTGACCATATTAAGGCATATAAGTACCATAATGAAGATGTCGAAAGCTTGATTTGTTACAACATTAAAAAGAAGAGCCTGGAGCTTGTTCTAAAAACAAAAACAAAAGCAATTAGGCAAAAATAAATAATGATTTTTATGCCTATTCAGTTGTAAGTAAATATGTAATTTAAATAAATAACTAAAAACAAGTAACATTTGAGTGGAAAGTCTTACAGAAGGTCTGGGAATTGGTTTTTGTGGCTTCTTCGAACCAAGTTTCTTCATAGCGTTGTAATATTTCTTCTGTTCCTCTGTCATAAAAATGTCCTGACCTCCAAAGTAATTTGGCAGAACAAAGTTAAATTTCCAACTTATACAGTAAAATCAGTTATATACAATATAATTATTATTTTATTAAGAGCTAGACATATTAACTTTTATCAAGAGCTATTACATAACATGATGCAATTAATAGATATAATGTTTATCTATTTTAGCTATTTACAGACATGAAAAAAGAAAGTACACCCTTCTTCACTTATATGTTTTTTATTTAGCAGCACCTGGTTATTTGAAGTCATTTTTTTCCAAAGAATTTTTGTCAGATTGCTGACCCAGGTGTGCGTCTATATCATGTGAAGAAGAAAGCCATAATGTCAGATAAGCAATCATATCTGTAAAGGATCATCTGTACACCAGGAATTTTTAATTTACCATGCCACAATACGAATTGTTTTATTATTGAAGAGCATCTAAGGAGTGCACATCCCAGCAATGAACTAAAGCTTGTTAATTAATTTACTTTTTGTATATGTTTATTTGATTGTAGTGTATTTTTGTTTTGTGGATGTTAGTACAGACAATACAATTGTATACCATACACTTGATAACTAAAATATAGACATAAACATAATGTGAGTGTACTTTCTTTTTCCTCATTACCGTATATTGGCAGAGAGTTTAAGACAGTTCATATTTTTATTACAGTAAAAACAGTAACAATTTACATCCATGTTAAACTAAAGAGATACTTATCTTTTTCTTCTGCTGATTGAAGTTGTCAATAATGACACCAATGAAAAGGTTCAATGTGAAGAATGAACCAAATATGATGAAGATTACAAAGTAGATGTAGTAGTAAAGGCTTGCCTCATATTTAGGCTGTAGATCCACCTACACGGGTACAAAGAGCAGTAAATGTAAGCAATATTGCTTCATAGAATCCTGTTTACTAGAGCAAACCTAAATGTTTATGTTCATTTTTTATTTTCATTATTACCCAAAATGTAATAATTTACCATTTCCTAGCCACCTGGCAAATCTATCCTATAACATGACAGCCACACAAATCTAGCATGTGGTTCCTTTGAGGCACACAGCCTCAACCATTGTACCTTTTCAAACTGCTGCTCATAGTATGTCAAAAGAAAGTGCAACACACTTGGTGTAATGTTCTCATGGCCTTTGTCCACATGAGCCAAAGATTTCGTTTCGTTTCCTCTCAACAATAGTCAAAAACATTTTTGTTGAGCCTCTCGGGTAATGAAGTTTTGTTTGAAAATCAGTGGTTGTAAATGTCTCTTTAATGATGCATTTTAATCATGCATTTTCATGTACTGACATATTTTCATAAACTTAAGTCCTTGCTCAAACACATGACTGCTTTTGCAGCTGTGAAGGAGCCTGTCATTTATTGGAGCTCTTAAAAGATCAGCCTCTGGAACTCAGGAACTGATCTTGAACGAACTTAAGAAACTAGTTTGTGAATGATTTAAACAAAATGGTAATTGTCATTTGTAATCAAACTGAACAAACTATGTGAGTGAATGAGAATCTGCTGACTCACTGATGTTGGCTCGGTTGATATATGCATGTGGTATGTTCAGTTCACCACCCTTTCAACATGCAGAGAAAGTGGAAGGAACATTGCATTTGAAAAATAAGAAGAAAAAAGGCCACACCTAAATTAAGACAAGCCTTGTGTGTTTGTGTGTTGTTCATAACATAATTCAGTATACATATATAAAAAAAAAATATATATTTAAATTATTGCTGTTTTTTTTTTCCATTAATATTGTAGAATTAAAAACTATTTCTTGTTTATATGATTATTTTATTTTAATCATAACTATTAGCCTGCACTGATGTAACTTTTGGAAAGATTCACAAACAAATTAGTGAACAAATCAAAGCAAATAATTTTGGTGAATGGTATTAAAAGATTTGTCACTGGGATGAATTAACTACTTTCAGGAGCCCAAACATTTACTTACACCACGGTGGTCTACTGCAGCATACATAATATCCGTCCAGCCTTTAAAAGTTGCCTGAGAAGACAACAGATTGAAAAGGATTAATAGAAACACAGTAATGTGTAAAAATTTATATTATTATTAATGTTTAAAGTATTTAAGGATGAAGCTACTGTTATTTTAAGGACAAGTTTATTACTTACAACTTGCAGCAATGCCAGATATCCTGCTCCAACATTATCAAAGTTGATCTTTACATTTTTCCACCGAGCAATGTCACCCAGTTGCAGACATTCATTTTTGTATAAGACCATGGTCTCATTAAAACGAGTGCCTGAGATTGGATCCACACATTCATAAAACTTTCCCGCAAACAGGTTGACACCCATGATGCTAAAGATGAGCCAGAAGATGAGACAGACAAGCAGCACATTCACAATGGACGGAATGGCACCAAAAAGAGCGTTGACAACCACCTATTGGAGAACAGTAAACCACTAGATTACAATACTGATACATACAGAAGTTCCTCCAGTCCATTTTATTTTGCAGTAAGATGTTTGTTATATCAATGCATATACTTTAAAGGAGATCATAAGCTGAACAAGAATTTACAGAGAAAGCAAAAGTAAAGTTAGTGTAAAACACAATTTAAAGTACCACAATGGCAAAACTGTTGGCAAAAATCTAAATTTGTGGTTATTGCAGGGAACACAATGTGAGGTGAGGAAATAAAAGTGTTTGTTTCACATATTTTTTAATAGTTCATTTCTTTGGCTTGTGAAACCTCTCTATGTAAACATGTCAGGAATATTTGTTTAGTAAAAATAAACCAACCTATTTCTAAGACTTGAACATATATGCATATAAACAACAATATGAAAAGCGACCCATTCATATTAAATGTATATTTTCCAAAACAACAACACAAGATCCAGTAGATCTGATAAAGGGTCAATCATGCAGATGGAATGGCTTGCTCATTACCATGTAAGAAAAAACATTCAACTGAACTATTACACTTGAGTGCTTGGTCAATAATAGGTCTTTCAAGCTCCCCAAGATCCCCCTTACAGTTAAGAATGCACATCTCTATCCTGCACTGTCACTAACAGTTCCTCATTTTTGTTAAGTAATTTATCTTGATTAAGGCAATGTCCAAAACTGGATAATGTATTTTTGTTGCCCTTTTGTATTATATTGTAGTTCAAATTACAGCCAACAAATGAATACGGACAGCTTTTCTGCAGCTCACTAAACATTCCTTACAGGATAATGGAAACTAAATCTAATGTCATGAAACACATTTGGTTGGAAGACTAGGAAAGGGATAGATGATAGAATCTGTACAGGGTCAATAGCCTACAGTGCTCATACATGTACTATGGAAGTAATGCAATATCATTAGCTGCATGTTTACCTGTACCTGAATCTGTTTAGTGCTACAAATACTTCTAGATGTATTCAAATTTCGAAATGAAGGATGCTGAAGAAACACTGGAACACACTGGAAAAAAAACTTTAGCTAGAGGTGGCTCTGAGAGTTTTCCTACCTCAGCTACATAATTTTAGATTTTAATGGTCTCATCTACAAACGCTTGCTTGTAGTATTATTTATTTATTTATTTATTTATTTATTTTTAATCCTCTTCTTGTTGTTGATGTTTTCTACCTGCCATAATACATTTTTATGAATTTTAGTTGGTTCCATTTCTAAATAAAATATAAACTATATAAACACTGAATTAGATTAGGCAGTTACTATTTATGAATGAATGAATATTGCCATACACTCTTTAGCACAAAGTAGCTAATATGCAAACTACACTATATGCCAATTCACTTTTCCCATTCTTGTCTACAAAGAAAATTTTATTCCTGTACCCAGATCATATTGGCTATTAAAAATATTCTGATTCATATAATTGAGGGTTTTAGTCCCTGTAGGTTATAATTATAGTGCTTTATTCTGCTGTATTACACAATGGTGATTTATTTGTGCAGCAAGTGAACAGGAAGTAAAACTAGACATTAATGGATGTGCCTCTTACCCTCATGCCTTCAAAGCGTGATAAAGCACGAAGAGGTCTCAGAGCTCGAAGTGTACGAAGAGATTTGATGGCAGTGAGCTCTGAATAATTGAGGGCACTGGCCACTAGGCTGATCAGAGAGACCTACACACACACACACACACACACACACACACACACACACACACACACACTGGTAAATATAAATGATGTAATCAGGACCCACTTCTCTCATCTGTCTCATCTTATCCCTCTTCCCTTCCATCAGTAAAGTCCCATGAGTAGTGGCCTTAGACCCACAAATGTGCAATCTATTCACTCACTCAATCCTTTTTAAATAGAATCATGGACAGATACACATGCAGTTGCACTCATCTGTCTACACAATGCATAGAAACAACTATTATTGCACAAAAGAAAATGCAGTAAGGAAATATGAAATCAATTCAGTGTCATTAATGTTAAATAACTGCTTGTAAATTAAAAAAATGTGTACATACGCCCACTATCAAGAAGTCAAGCCAGCACCATGCATTGGTGAAGTATTTAACGAATCCATATGCCAGCCACTTCAAAAGCATCTCCAATATGAAGATGTAGGTAAAAACTTTATCAGCGTATTCCAAAACAGTCTTTATATTTTTCCTTTTCTCAATGTATATGTCTTCAAATGCCTGGAAAACAAATCAAATTACACTGCAGCACATTACACAGTACAAAACATCACACTAATATTACACACAAATCATGTTGTTCCTTTCATTGCTTTGTTAAGCTCTGAATCTTATGTACATAAATGCCTCACTGATGAAAAGCACACATCTCCTCACCAGTGCTGCGCTGCTCAGCAGGATCATAAAGATGATGAATGACTCGAACCAGTTATGCTCCACTATCCTGTAACTGGTGTGCCTGACGGTCCACCATGTTTTCCATTTGCCTTTTTCCACATTCACCTGGCAACATGGAAACCTGTTCACACAGCCTGGGAAAAACGAAGACCTTTAATTCTTAGATAAGGGATTTATAAAATATTTGTTTACATTTACAGAAGAAAACATCTGAATTAAAGAGAACCTCTGAGCATATATAAGGTGGATACTTGTTGGATACACATATCTTGTATCTACTTTCACTGCCCATTTTGTATATTATTACACTGGCATAAATCTACAACAAGCATACACAGCTATATACAGTTACACAAAATTACTACAGCCTGCTGTTACTTTGTTCCTTCCCCTGCATTCCATGCATCAATAGAAAAAGATCAGTATAGATCCACACAGAATACTTGTATCAGGTATCAGTCTGATACTAGGCTCATTTACTTGTAAAAGGTATACCTATACCAACATCTGACACCATGTGATAGAATTTGACAAATGCTCATTGTAGAAAAAAAATAAATAAAATAAACAGCATAATTACATATTATATTAAACATATAATACATACAACTAAAATCTAAAAATTTTTTGTCATAATTTTATAATTACCATCAAAGCAAACTGCTCTGTGAAAATATCAACAAGTTTTAAAACTACATGGGCCAGCCTCAGCTAGAATTTAAAAAGTAAGAAGTTAAATTCCTCATTAAATTTAGAATTGTATTATAGCAGTATAATTGTATACATAATTGTATTCATAACTTTAATATTTTAGAACAACAAATGACCAAAGATCCCACTTATATTGTGCTGTTTATTCATTTCATTGTTATTAGTGTTTCATTCCTAATTAATTAAAAATGTTATTCAGAATACAGTGAAGTTTGCATGCAAAATCTCCATTGAAAACCCTAGTACATAATAAAGCATCTTCTGATTTAATGTGAGTGAAGCTTATTGCTTGTTAGACAACACCTTTTTAATTTGTGATTTGGGGCCCCAAGACACTTCACCCTAAGTTTAGTGAAAAGTGTTTTCTTTACCTGGATGCATAATTTCTTTCCTGATCAGGGTTCTCTAAAGGGGCTAAACCTCATAACAAACTGCTTATAACTAAAACAATATTAAACATGACTAACATCACAAACTCAAATATATATCAGTGCAAGTCAAACAGGCCTTGATCAGAGCTGCAGTTCTGGTTAATAATCAAATTACAACAGATTTACCCTGAAACATCTTATGGTGTAGTATCAACCATCATGTTAAATAAAAAATGTACATAAGATTCTCCTGTTTTCAAACATATTGATGACAGTAGAACATTAAAGCCAGCATGCAACAAAAAATTATCATATGCTAGAGCACTACAGATTTACAAGTATTGAACACTGACACACACACACACACACACACACACACACACACACACACACACACACACACACACACACACACACACACACACACACATATACACATCCTTCCCACTCACTCACTAGTATCTGACCTGCAGGTCAATGTGCAATTCATTGTACCTTGTATTTATTTTTAATGACTACTCTCACTGATACTTCTCTATTGACTAGGGTTAGCATCCCTTGTACTTTTTTTAAATTAAAAATACTGTTTAAAAAACACAATACTAGAGCTTGAACTAAAAACTCAGCATCAGAAATTCATTCCTAGCAGCAAACAGCAACAACCAACATTAACTAAGATGCCACATATTTTAGGTTCCAAATTTATACTCAAACTCTGAACTGAAAAAAGAATATCAGATGTGCTCCTACAGTGGTGGACCATTCTCAGTGACATCGACAGTGTGTGTGTGGTTTTCTGAGTGTATCAATACAGCATCAGCCCTGATTTTTTTTTTATTGCATATTTCTACTTAACACTTCACAATCTTTGACGCTAGATGTACAGCTAGAGACTATAAGTAACCTGAATTTTTTGTAATTGTCCTCTAGCACTTGCTAAAATTAGTTGCTGACCACAGGACTGCTGCTGACTGAATACATATATTAGGTTGGCAATACTGCTGCACTTGATTTGGGCATACCTGCACCACATACATTTTATTTAGTTCTCAAACATTATCTGATCAGTAGTATTTTATGTGTTATTATATTGGGAAGAAAGAAACTTATAAACTGAGCATAGTAACAGGCGGACTAATCTGTAATTGTAAACCAATAAAGTATACTTATAAATTGGTCAGTAAGTGTAGTTACATGTAAGTTATACCTAATAAACTGGGCAACAATCTTTTTTCTAAATTTAGAGTGTGGATAAAGTGTGATTTAATTGACTTTCACTGTGGCATGAGAAGTGGTGCCAAATAAGATGATTAAAATATTTCAGAAAGCGCTCATGTCCTGGGAAACAGCGCTCTCTAGAACTTTCTTTTCGGCTTCTCCCGTTAGGGGTCGCCACAGCGGATCCTCCGCACGTTTGATTTGGCACATGTTTTACGCTGGATGCCCTTCCTAACGCAACCCTCCCCAATTTATCCGGGCTTGGGACCGGCACTAAGAGTGGCTGGGGACGGTTCCCTGACCGGGAATCGAACCCGGGTCGCAGCGGTGGGAGCGCTGCATCTTAACCACTAGACCACCGAAATTATGCAAAAAAGTGCTAAAAAACTAAAATGAATATCCAGTGAGCTGCAGTTCTACTTGGCAATGCCTCATTGTTGAAAGAGTTCAGAGGAGAATGACCAGAGTGGCTTGAGTGGAGAGGAAGGCTATTTTAACTCAAATAATAACTTTTTACAGCTGCGGTGAGCAGAAAAGCATCTCAGAACACACATCATATTGAACCTTTGAGTTAGAACAGATCAGATCATGTTCCACTCCAGCCAGCTAAGATCAACAATCGGAGGCTACAGTGGGATGGCGCTCACAAAAACTGGGTGATTGAGGCTTGGAAAAAGATCATGTAATGTTTTAGTCGCTTTTATCGGTGTAGTTTTGTAAGCCTATGACCACTATAGCCTCAGATTCCTATTTGGCCATTCTGAAGCTCTTGACCTTTTGTTATGAATTTATACATTATACTGCTGTGGATTATTTAATTAATGTGCTGGTTTACACATGTAATGAAATAGATGATTTGTGTAATAAGTTTAAGTATAATTTCATGTTTTTTTCCAGAAGTGACTCTCTAACCTTGTGTAAAACAGGCCTCTGGATCGTCCACTGGTAATTCAAGCTCGAAGTCAAGTGATTCTATTCTCTCCTTCAGGGGCCGGAGGTCCACTGTACTGCCTTCTGAAGAGCTCATACCATCTGACAGCTTCTGCAAGAGCAACACACACAGAGTATATCTCTATGACAACATTTTGGACGTAAGCCAGTCATCGCGACATTACCAAGGAGATGACATACAGTGCCTCAGAAGTCCACCATTTGAGGCAAGTCATCAGCTAATGACCATCATGAGGCCAAGCTCAGCCCATTACTTTCTTTTTTACATTCCAAAGTGCATGCAAAGGCAATCAAATGTACCCACAGACTGTTTCAATATTTAAATTCAGCTTAGAGTACATTCTAACAGTTGTTCAATAATAATTCAGTTTCGCTATAACAGTTAAATAAACTTTTGGTTGCAATAAGGAACATTCTGTGGGTAAACTTCAGTTTAAAAGCATGCATTAAGAGCATGGTTCAGTTAAAACTTTGATATCCACAAATAATATGAACTCCAGTACATGTAGACAGTTTTCACAAGAACAAATAAACTGACTCAACAATTAATTACATGTTTTCCTTTTTCATATGTATTATACATTGAACGTTAGGCCTCTCTAAAAGACGCCAATAGTAAATAGTAAAAGTTCATTCATATAGATATTATTCACATAGAAACTTGTCACTTTTTATGAAGTGAAAGATTTTCTTAATGCTTATACTGAATTTGCATTCAAAAAAGCAAAAGCACATATGATTGTAGGGATGAACAAAAAATCCCATCAGTGTCACTTGGAAAACATGTAGCAGCCAGTACATTTTGCTTTTACCAAAGCCAGTTAATGAGGTTCTCCTGGGCATGATGTAAGCAGACCAACATCAATAATCTCAAATCTATCTACAAATTCTACTTCCAGAAAATAAAAAAACTACAAATATATACAGCGCCTTGCATATATTTTCATCCTCCTTGAACCTTTTCACATGTTGTAGTCTTTCAACTTAAAAATGTAAAACCAACAACCTCCAACTCACATTTAATAGGTGTTTTGATATGAATCTACACAACATATTCCATAAAAGGGCAATTTCTTTGGCATAATTATTTACTATAAAAAAAAGGTTTTATTGCATATGGTTTAACCAACATGCAATAATCTCAAATTTACTGTAAACCTGTTCCCGGTCTTAACAAAAAAATAAAATAAAGTAAACCAAGACAAAGAACCTATAAACACCATGCATTGAAACATGGTGGTGGTTTTTTCTGTTTTAATGACTTATGCACATTATTATTATGTCACTGACTTCTTGATTATAGCTTCCTCAACACAAAGTCACACTTATTCCTTTTTTTTGTATTTAAATAATATATTTAATGGCGATCTGTTGCGTTTTTTGCTCTTATTGACAATTTTCCTATATTGCATCCCAAAACTTTTTTTGATAGATAGATAGATAGATAGATAGATAGATAGATAGATAGATAGATAGATAGATAGATAGATAGATAGATAGATAGATAGATAGATAGATAGACAGACAGACTTAGGTACTTTTTAAAAAAAAGTGAAGACTTATTCAATCTTTTTTTTTTTTTTTTTTTTTACATATTGTTAGTCATTTTCCAATCTATTTAAGCTTTTTCTACCCACTGCAATATTATGGGCCTCACATAAAAAAATATTTAAAGCATTCAAGGAGGGTGAATACCTGTGAAAGACACTTTACTTTATTGAATAAAGTAGAAAGAAAGTTATTCATTAACAGTTCACAGTACTGCCAAAATCTGCTTTTTATCATTCCAATATGGAGAATGTGAAATGTCATCAAACATGTTTTGACATTCATTTAATGACTTAAACAGATGAATTTTGACATTATGAAGCAAAATGACATTCTTTCAGGTTGATGTAATCAGTAAGGGCATTCTGTGACATTTCAGCCAACCACGGGAAAAGTCAAACCAGTCAAACAGACATCCATCAATGAAATAAGCAAAGCTGCTCATTCAAGATGTGATAGTCACACAGCAACAACACATATACAACTAAATATAAAAAAAATGAGTGAATAATGTACATGACATTTTTCCTGCATATGTCAGGAAATATGGGAGGACTGGAGTTCAGTCACAAAGTAATTACATGGGACTATGTATCCCTTTTCATGAGTGGTAAATGCAATCTATATGGTGTTGTATGTTCAGTAAATGAGTCTTACAAGTCTCCTGTCTGAAATCTTGAGAGCATCTCTGAAAGAGCTGTAATAACAAACCAGGTTAAGAGGCATAAGCATGAGGGAAGAGATACCGGCATGCTCTTCTGGGCCTGCAGGAAAAAAGCTTATTTAGTACTGCTTAGAAAACCTCTTGATATGGTACAATTTTCACATTGTCTAATATATAGTGTAGGGAATTACAGGCTTTTCTGAACTGATCATATTTCTTTTTTTATGTTTACATGTGTGGCTACACCCAAAAGTGTATTTAAGGATTTTATAGAAGAGCACAGAAAATTAGACACCTTAAAAAGGATTGCAAAAAAAAACTAACCACCAGATTATTTTGCTTTTAAAATAGCACAAAGCAAATAAGTATGTTTTAAAGAGGAGTCCAAAACAAGAAACACCAAGCTGAAATGCACTCACCCATAAATGTCACATAATGTAATCTAGTTCCTGATCCTAAAATGTCAGGCTACTATAGCTTTCTTCTCTATGTAAGACTGCAGCGGGACATATGTATGAATATACAACTTTATACAAAACTGTATGGACTGTATCGACAATGTATACACAAAAATACACAAAATCTGATTATTGTGTGATCCCACTATTTATGTGCACAATATTTATTATCTGTCTGAATTTACAGATACTCATCTGAATCCTGTTGTACATATTATAAATCGATTGTAGGAAACGATTTGTAACTAATAAATTTAGCTACCATACCTCTTTATCTTCTTCCATGTCAGAAGAGAAACTGCTTAAATCGTCATGGCCCTCAGGGTCAGAGTCTGCAATGGCTATGGGTACAGAAACAGACACGGTGGGATCGAAGATGAAATTCTCAGAGCCACTGTCTACACCTGATGCCTCTTTTTCACATCCTGGGTCTTTAATCAGTTCCACTGTAGTATGAGTAGACATCTCAGCCAGCTTCTTGCCATCTTTCAGGTCATCTTCCTCCTTTACTTTATTAGGTCTCCTTCTAAAACAGTCGCTGTGAAAGAAGCTGTGCAGATGTGCTTTCATGAATGCGACACCATCGTGGATGCGACCCACTGCAATCTGCAAGTTGTTCATTTCACTGTCATCATTTGTGGCTGCCAAGTTATCTGCACTAAAAGAACTAAGCAACAAGGCCAGGAAGAGGTTCAAAACCTGAAAAAGTTCAGATAAGATGTTATTATAGAGATCTGATTCTATTAGTTTCATTTGTAAGGCATAATACAGACAATGAAAAATTCAAGCTTTTTGTTTTTATTGTTTTATTTAGCTGGAAATTTTATATATATATATATATATATATATATATATATATATATATATATATATATATATATATATATATATATATATATATATATATATATATAGTATGTATATAAAGTTGTAAAACATTTAAGATATATGCCTACCACAAGATTTCCAATCACCATGACCATGAGGAAGACAAATAGGCACATGGTCTGTTCAGCCACCATCATGCAGTCCCACATTGTCTCAATCCACTCACCACACAGCACACGGAACACTATTAGAAAGGAGTGGAAAAAATCGCTCATGTGCCAGCGAGGGAGACTGCAGTCTGTGGAAATCTTGCACTTATTGGTTGTGTAATTTTTCCCAAACAACTGCATGCCTACTACAGCAAAAATGAAGACAATGATGGCCAGGACAAGTGTCAGGTTGCTGAGGGCACCCACTGAGTTGTGAATGATTTTGATCAGCATATTTAAAGTGGGCCAAGACTTGGCAAGCTTAAAGACTCGAAGCTAGAATGGAAAAAAAAATAACAGGTTACAAACTTTTCGACAATCATTCCACATACAAATTATACAGGATTCAGTTAATCTAATGTTTCTATTCAGTATAAATAATTCAAGGTAGTTTCTCTTACCAAACGAAATGACCTGAGAACAGACATTCCAGAAACATTTTCCAAGCCAAGCTCTGTAATACTCATGGTTACAATGACACTATCAAATATATTCCACTTTTCTTGGAAGTAGTAATAAGGATCCATGGCTACAATCTTCAAGATCATCTCAGATGTAAAGATCCCTGTGAAGACCTGGACATAAGGGTGAATAATTAATGTACTACAGTGGAAAGTCTCTATACTGTAATATATAAATGGATATTATACAACAATAAGTTCTTGTCCACTTATTTGTTTCGTTGAAACGTGCTTATACTTTGCATAAGGACACTGTTAAAATCACCTTAACGTGAATGTACCGATTATTGTGAGCTCGCCAGCTAGCCGAAGTACTATAAAGTTAAGTGTGGCTTCTTCTGTATCTATATTCATTAGCAAAGCTAAAATAAATAGATAATTTGGCCATATTGTACAGTATATAAAATAACATTTCAGCTACACAATAACCACAACATATTTTAATATGCAGTCATTGGTAAAAATTAATAACCATTGAGAATAAAGAAAGGAAAAATAAGTATAAAAGTATGAATAACCCTTTGTACTTTTACAATCTTTAAATAAGCGATTAATTAGTAGACAAGTGCCACTGATTAAATACACAAGCTTAGTTAATAATCAAGAAATGTGACTACTTCTGTAACATCTGAATTCTGGAGAACTTATTTGTGTGCCTACATCATGGCAGGAAGAGAGGACATAATGTTTGACCTCAGAGAACAATTGTTAATTGAACAATTGTTATCAATCAGTGAAGGGTTATAAGGCCATCTTCAAATATCTACAACTGTTAAATGGAAATCTTTTGAAACAGCTGTCAGGATCAGACCATTTAATGCTTCAAGATAATAAAAAAAAATGTGTAATGTTGTTGAACTGAATTTCTCCAAAAACATTGTAGGACAGTGATAAACTCCTACGGAAAGTGTGTACTTCAAGTCATTGTAAAGGGTGTACTTTCTTTTTTCCCATAACTGTAGCTACAGCACTTGTTCTTTGGGCTTTATGACCAAAAGCCAACTCACAGAAATGCTCATATTTAGATATACCACATGTGTTTGTGAAGTATTACTTATATTTAGAACTTTTACAAGTTTGTTGGTTGTACCTCTGGAAAAATTATTTAAGCTTCTATATCAAACCATCGAAAAGAGATCCCACATGAGAATGGGTTTGAAACTAGAGCTGTTTGCTAGAATCAGTTACAGAACCTGTAAATATGTAATGAGTAACTCAAATAACACTTAATAATAGCTTTTTATGAATGTACTTTACAATGTAAACATTTACTTAAAATAAAAAGTTGTTCTTACATAGTTGCCCACTGTAAGGACTGCCCCAAAATGTTTAACCTTGTTGTGATGCTCCATGGCCATGAATAACGTATTGATTACAATGCAAATAGTGATGAACAGATCCACAAATGGGTCCTTAACGAACTTGTGAACTAATTTCTTTAATTTCACCCATGCTGGTAAGCAATCCCAGATTAGAAATGTTTTTGCAAACTTATACCAACATGGATGGCATGCCCGCCTTGAATCCTCCATTTCTGCAATATAAAAAAAAAAGATTAAAAAAAATATATGAAAAAAACCAACAGATTTATAACATAATCATGATCATGCTACTGAAGTAGATAAAAACAATTCAAACGATTTATATCATGAAGCTAATATGCAAATACTTGCCTGTATCAACAAATTAACATCTACATTTCATTTCATTAAATGTTCATTGAATTTAATGTTCAATTGAAATGAATTTTATAATTAAAACAATCTTAAAATATGATTGAAAATCAAGGTCTCCGACCCTAAGAAAAAGATTTAGTAAAACAAATGAGAACCATAGCATTGCCTGAAAAATCATTTTAATTAGAAATAGAGCTCCAAAGTCCTTTTAAAATGACCTTTTTCTTAGGGACTGTTGATTGCAGTAGCATGGGGCTGGGGCCATTTTAAAACAAATAAAGAGCTCTTCTTAACAGTCATAAAATGGTTGTGCAAACATATAACCTACCACGCATGTCTGCCATTGTAATACTGAGCTATCATTCACTTTACAGATGATTTATGGTAATGGTGCAAACTCTCCACAAAAGAAGGTTGTGATATAATCAGTGTGACCTCTGTATAATTTAACTCTTTGATTTGTCTAATTTGGGACCTTTGGTGTAAAATGTACAATTGCATTTGGTCCTTAATTAATAATATGCTGATTTCCATTATGTGTTACACATTTTCACGATGCACATTTTTAAATCAGATGTTAAATGCTGATTCATTGTTACACACCAAATGTTCAATTAATGCAGCTTTTTATGGGGTTTTTTAACAAAATATTTTGAACCTAATTTTTTAAATAGCCAGATGTTTAGGTTCAAACAGGAGTGCAGTTACCTTCCATTGTGTTGGTGATAATACTAGCTACACTTAGAGCCCTCTGTCTGGCTGTATGGTCATCTAAAAAACCTGGTGAGAGATGTTCAGCCTCATACCTCCTCCTGTACTCCTCTTTTTTCCTCTGAAGAAGAACAATAAAGACATTACAGTCTTATTAGAATAATTAGAATTATAATGAATTACAAGTCTAATTAGCCAAACTTGAACTTAAACTATTAAATAGTATAATAATTGTAACACACCATACATGAGGTGTAGAAATTATATTACAATGTTTAATAAAAAACAAAACTTTTGTAGTTGGCTTTTAGCCTGTGTTCTACTATTTAATGGGTTATAGTGGTAGTATATTTACCTATAAGATGTTTACTATATTACATATTGCTTCAACTGAGTGCATAGTTGAAGTACCACCTAAGATGCAAAATTCCTTACACTGTCATCTATCGTGACTTTATCTATGGTCACCTCAGGCAACTGCAGAACCTCTGGAGAGCTTGCCAATGAATTCCCAGTCACATAAGACACTGTGCCATTGCAATCCACAGAGCTGCGCACTTTTCCATTTGGAGAGAGGAAAACACGTGGGGTCAAGCTGTTCCTGCTGCCAGTACTGTAATGACGCTCAGAGCAATGTGGCAGAAACAACGAGCCACGCCGGCTGCCTGTGTCCTCAAATGCACTGTGCTCGTCATCTGCAAATCCATTGTCTGATCCCAGGCGGCCACGAAAGGTAAAGATGCTAGCCCTACTGTTTCGGCGTGGAGAGAACACTGAGCCCTGAATACTCACAAGTGACTGAAAAAAAAATAGGCCTCAGGCTCACGTCACATGTAAACACCACACAAGATGAATTGACAATTACATTACAATGGTCATGTGGCAAATAAAACTGGCATGCCAAACATAAAATATGGCAAACGATGATGATGATGATGATGATGACGATGATGACAATGATGAGGATGATAATAAGACCAAAGACCAAGAAAATAACAGAAATAAAATCTCAACTAATGCTGCAAAGATTTTGGCGAATAAATAAATAAATGCCAATGACCGAAATGAAAAATTAAAAAGCACGGAAAAACAATGTCAAGAAGGAAATGAAAGTAACAAGTAAGTAAGAAACAAATATGAAGCTGAATAGAAGCTGAAAATTTGAAAAGAAAGCCACATGAAGCTTAAAGACATGATGGTGACAATTAAATTAATAAGTATATGTGTCTAATACAACAGTAATAATATTAAAACTCATCAACAGAGCATACAATGATAATCAGTACCACCGCAGCTAAGAACCATTCCTGACCTGATGAGGAGATTGATATGTTCTATCATATGACAGTATGTTTCCATCCACAGAATATCGGAAACTGGTCCTTCTAAAGTTGCTCTCTGGGTCAGAATTGTGGATTTTTCCGTTGTCCCCTTTCTCAACCTCCTCCTCTTTCTGCTTCATTTTCTTTCTCCGGTTGCATCGTTCTTTGGCACTTTTGGAACTGAGTTTGGAGGCCTCAGAGGAACTGTCTCCACTAAGAATGCCACCCTCAAAAACTGCAACTGCCACCTAGTAGAAATGTACAAAATAGCCCCATGGGATTTCCATTAGAAAATTTCATCTTTTTATGATGGAAATTTACATCGGGTGTTCATTTCACATGGCAAATTGGCATAGGACTAGCTAATTACAACAAGTAATAATCATAGTCAGCTCACTGACTATAATTATAAACATCTCATTAGTCATTTGGATTTTTGTGGGCTAATTCTTAAAAATTTGGTCACTGATCAGCCATAACATTAAAATGACTGACGGGTGAAGTAAATAACATTTACGGGCAGCAAGCTAACAGTCACGTGCAGTGTTTGAAACAGGAAACATGGGCAAACATAAGGATCTGAACAACTTTGATAAGTTGCAAATTCTGTTGCCAGAAGATAGGTACGACCCAAAGCTTAGATATGCACAAGGGAAAGATGGCTAGCAGATCTGGTCTGATGCCAAAGAAGAGCTTCTGTAGCCCTAAGAATTATTTGCTGAAAAGTTAATTCTGGCTTTGATAAATAAAAGTCCAAAATATTGTCCATCACAGCCTGCTGCATATAGCTGTACAGCAGATCAATCCATGCTGACTGCTGTCTACTACTGGAAATGTCTACAATGGGTACATGAGAATCAGAACTGGGTTATGCAAGTGTTGGAAGAAGGTGGCTTGGACTGATGAATCATGTTTTCTTTGCATAATGTGGACAAATGTGTGTGTGTGTGTGTGTGTGTGTGTGTGTGTGTGTGTGTGTGTGTGTGTGTGTGTGTGTGTGTGTGTGTGTGTGTGTGTTGCTTGCCTAGAAAAGAAATGGCACAAGTATGCAAGAAGGCAAGTTCTGCAAGTTCTCTCCGGCTAGGAAAATTTAAGTCCTGGCATTCGTATAGATGTTACATGGATATGTACCACCTACCTAAACATTGTTGCAGTGACGTACACCCCTTTATGGCAACGGTATTCCATAATGGCAGTAGTTTCAGTAGGACAATACACCACTTAAAAAAAAATGTAATGGTTGGAGGAAATTCCCCAGATTGAATCCGACTAAGTGTCTGAACAAAAAAGTCTTATTTATGTACACAATGACTTACATGACTATCAAGATCCTTGAGATTTAAGGATCTACTGCTAAGATCTTGGTACCAGATACCACAGCATACCTTGTCTTGTGGAGTACATGCCTCAATGGGAAAACAAAGCTGCTTTAGTGACACAAGAGGAAGCAAATCGATAATAGGCATGTGGTTTTAATGTTATGGACGATCTGTGTATTTTGGTACAGTTTGGTCTGTTTTGAATTGTGTGGGTTCTTAATGAGATTTTAAAAAGTAGCTAGCAAAATATGTTAAATATTTATGTCAAATAATATACATATGTACTGTATGTACAAATACACTATAGCTAGAATACGTTTACTCTCTTGTACAGAAATACGTTTCATAATACAGACCGATTCCAAAAAAGTTGTACAAAAAACACTGTACAAATTGTGAATAAAAAAGGGATGCAATAATTTACAAATCTTATAAACTTATATTTTATTCACAATAGAATATAGATAATAGAAATAGATAGAAACAATCTCTGTGCGTAAGGGTCAAGGACGGAAAACCATACTGGATGCCCGTGATATTCGGGCCCTTAGACGGCACTGCATCACATACAGAAATGCAACTGTAATGGATATCACAACATATGCTCAGGAATACTTCCAGAAAACATTGTCGGTGAACACAATCCACAGTGCCACTCGCCGTTGCCGGCTAAAACTCTATAGGTCAAAAGAGAAGCCATATCTAAACATGATCCAGTAACGCATGCGTTTTCTCTGGGCCAGGGCTCATTTAAAATGGACTGTGGCAAAGTGGAAAACTGTTCTGTGGTCAGAGGAATCAAAATTTGAAGTCCTTTTTGGAAAACTGGGATGCCATGTCATCTGGACTAAAGAGGATAAGGACAACCCCAGTTGTTATCAGCGCTCAGTTCAGAAGCCTGCATCTCTGATGGTATGGGGTTGCATAAGTGCGTGTGGCATGGGCAGCTTACACATCTGGAAAGGCACCATTAATGCTGAAAGATATATCCAAGTTCTAGAACAACATATGCTCCCATCCAGACGTTGCCTCTTTCATCAATTACAATATCATGGCTGCATAGAAGAAGGATACGGGTACTGAAATGGCCAGCCTGCAGTCCAGATCTTTCACCCATAGAAAACTTTTGGCGCATCATAAACAGGAAGATGCGACAAAGAAGACCTGTTGAGCAACTAGAAGCCTGTATTAGACAATAATGGGACAACATTCCTATTATTGAACTTGAGCAACTTGTCTCCTCAGTCTCCAGACGTTTGAAGACTGTTATAAAAAGAAGAGTGGATGCCACACAGTGATAAACATGGCCTTGTCCCAACTTTTTTAAGATGTGTTGATGCCATGAAATTTAAAATCAACTTATTTTTCCCTTAAAATTATACATTTTCTCAGTTTAAACATTTGATATGTCATCTATGTTGTATTCTGAACTTCCACATCATTGCATTCTGTTTTTATTCACAATGTGTCCCAACATTTTTGGAATCGGGTTTGTAGATATTAATTGGTAATCATATAAGTTTTGTGGAAGTCCTCTTCCATGCTGTTTGTTTGAATAATTATGTGTGCTTTAGGTATCTTTCATCACAGTGCATAATACAGGTATTATTAAACAGGGAAGGAACAGATCAAAACTGTGGCCAAGGTCATTGATCAGATAAACAACCAAGAAGCTTCGAAAATTTGAAGATGCTGGAGAGATCCACAATTCAGATTCTAGAGATGCTGTTAACAAGGGAAAAAGGCTTTTTCAACAAGTGCTTTAGAAAGCCACATTGGGCTAAATGAAGTCCCATGATGGAGACGCTGCAAATAGTTGATGAAATGCAAACATTTTAACGATGGAAAAAAGCAATGTATTTGACAGAAACACTATTCTACGCAACACCCTGAGAACACCACCTAAGCAGTGAAGCATGGTGGAGGAATCATTATGTTTCTTGCAAAATTGATAAAGCCAAATTCCTGAACAAACGTAAAATAAAAACTGTTAGGTCTGTATATGATTTGATACGGGAAAATAGAATCACCTTTAAACAGGATACCAGCACAATGCATACTATCAAAACTACACTAGATTAGTTCAGAAACTGGGAATTTTAATGTGTTTGACTTGCCAGAGTCAGAATGCAGACCTCAATTTAAATGAAGCATATCCCAAAAGTCTTGTGGGTATAATTGTAACTAAAGGTGGTTCCACCAAGAAGGGGGCCTAATTAGGCAAATCTCCAAATAAGCTATTACAGACATGAATTAAAATGTATTTAGCTTTTTAAAATTCTGATTCAAAATACAGCACTGTCTCAAAAAACATCTTGTCATTCATTATCATTTAAACCCCAAAACATGGAGTGGAGCTCTTATCCATAACAGTATACACACTGTGGGCATTTTAATGGTCATACTCCCTACACTATAAGTCTGATATAGTTAAGATGCATGCTGTGCAATACCTGGGCGTCTGCTTGTTGTCTCCTGAGCTGCTCCAGCATAGCCTGGAACTTTTCTTCTTTTTGCAAAGCCTCCTCCTGGTTGGCCTGGTTCTGTTCATCATATGCCATGGCCACCACAGCCAAGATCAAGTTCACCAGGTAAAATGATCCCAGGAATATCACCAGCACAAAGAAGATCATATAGGTCTTCCCTGAGGCTCGAAGAGTCTAAAAAAACAGCTAACTCTTAGCCATTATCAAATTTGTGCAGTATCTCAAAGTGCTCTTGGGCTCTTGTTTGGAATTCTTGTTTGGAAACTAGTAGCAGAAGAAGTAGCATTTTTAAAGGTAGATTCTACATGTGTTTCATTGATCTGAATATGGCTGAGATTTTCAATATTAAAATCAGCATAATAGTCTCCACTTTATTTATTTTTTTGCATTTTGTTTTATTGCAGTTTGGTTTTGCAGTTAAAACACTAAAGGCTTTAATTCTCATTTATATCAATTAAAATAAAATAGAAATAAATATAGAAATGCAATGAAGCACCTGTTCCATATTCAAAATATTTAACCTTATTTAAAGTTTAAACTTTAATATCACTGCATTTAGACTGATGTATGTACAGTGCTGCTAATATTATATCAGCTGAACAAATACAGAAACAGGTGCAGAGGACCTCAATGGAAAGAAACCATTTAACTAATCAAATAAAAAAAAAAATCTCTTACCTATAACCCACATACAAGTCTCCCAACACAACACAAGCATGCACATAAACACAAGGCCATTGATGATGTGAACAATTGTAAATAAACTTTTCACTACTCTGGGCCTCAGAGTGATGTGAGTGATATACATATGCATGCATACCTGTTGGTAGAGATTTTCCCAGTAGTCTTGAGTCATCAGTCTGAAGAGAGAGAGGAAAGCCCAACCAAAGCTATCAAAGCTGGTGAAGCCGTAATTTGGATTGGTGCCTGCTTTGTGACAGAAATAACCATCTGGGCATTGCCTGGAGCAAAGTGTAAAAAAAGTATGAAGTAGAAGCCTTTTTTTTTTTTTTTTTTACAAAAAAACCATGCAGATAAGCAAATGTAACAGTATTTTTTTTTTTTTTTTTTTTTTTTTTTTGTCAAATTATGTAGTTAAGAATAGGCAATGCAAAACAGATTTACAAAAATCCATACATAAAATGTCAGTTAAAAGTTTACATGTATCCCTACGATAACAAAAGGAAACGTGTGTGGTTTTAATTCCGAGCCTTGACTTTTGTGACATTTTACACATTTGTGTCCGAAATCAAACCAACTGTTTCAATGACATTAATACAGAATATTTCACTCATTAAAATAATAATCTATTTTCCTTTATTTACTTATTATTTACTTACCCTGCATCACTGTTATTTCCACAGAGCAGAGGATCTTTTTTTCCCTTAATTGTATAATAATTGTCTACAGGAAAAAAGAGAAGTGTTTAGACCCCTTTTGAATGAAACAACATGTGACATCTTTATAATGTGAATATTTTATTCCTTTATTGGTGCAAATATACTGAGGTAGATCTTAAACAAATGTTGTTAAAAGAATGTAATGTTAAAGCTAGTCAGTAGCATTTTGGCTGTGGTATCAGGCCCGGTCAAACTTACTTTTTGCACCAGTCAGCCTGTTTGAAAGAGCACTTTAGCATGAGTATCACATTTCTTTCCTTAGTAACAATAATTGTCTTAATTTCTCTTATTCCTTTTCTTTTCCCCTATACTAACACTGTCTCTAACATCTGAAAGTTAGCAGAATCCCTGCACAAACCACATTCTGATTAACCACTATGTTGTATTTTCCATTTCACAAACAGTTACAGGCTCCCCTGTGCCACTTCTGTCAATCATTGTTAGCTCCTAGACAGCCTTGAACTCTCACCTTCTCAATCTAATCCATGCCTCAAGAGATCTCAAGACTAAGCCAGCTAATGCATGCTAATGGCTGATGGGTGGAAGGGCAACAATTGAATATCAAAGGAAAATCACCCTCTTAGTTTCAGCACAGTGGGGAGATTTTAACAGAAAAAGCGTCCATACTTTTGTGGCTCCCAATCCTATGCCTAGGAAATATTCCTGCTGTGTGTGTTTTCTGTTTTAGCCTACTGAACTCAGTAATAAGCTGATAGGTATGGGAACAATGAAAAAGTGCAAACTGGGAGAATTAGATATGTCAGAGACTCTATGAATTGTAATGAATAACTCAGAAGAATATACCGCTTTACTCTGCTAACTTGAACTATCCTTTAGTCATTTATTTTTCACCACAGTATCAACACTCACCCGCATTTTTATAGTATGCTGTACGGTTGAACTCAGTGAAATTGTCACTAAAAACCAGCTGTCCCTCCTCATTTATAGTGGCATTGTTTGGTAGCTTTATGCATTTATTCCTCAGGTTGCCCATAAATAGCTGTAGACCAATCAGTGCGAATACACTCAAGCAAAATATGGTCAGTATCATCACATCTGAAAGTTTCTTTACTGACTGGAACAGAGCACCTACAATAGTCTTCAGACCTGTGATCAACAAATAAATGCAATATGTCATTATGCACAGAATGATATTCAGTGAACTGAATGGATAAATTTGACAATTCTGTAAAATATTGTGAAATAAGGTTTATCAATTCTTAATTAAAGCTATTACATATAGAAAATAAACAAGATGCATTATACAATAAGGTATGCTATCAGGTATGCAAAAAACATGTTTATTCACTGTAAAATCTGCTACATAAAATATTGTAGTCGATTATGAGCATGTCCTTACCTGGAATAACTGATATTGTTTTCAGGGCCCGAACAACTCTGCAAGATCTCAAAGCCGAGACATTGCCCAAACCGTTCCCAAACTCTGTCACATACCTGATATAAAACAATAAGATTGTAAGTGATTTCACTACTTATTTTGTTATTAAATTGTAAACAAAATTACAGCAAACATATACCAAAAGCTCAGTATCTTAACATGCGGAAGGTATTGTCTATGAAGATTTACATGGTTACACTGATCGAATCTAGTATATGAATATACAGATTTTAAAGACTATGCATAGCATAGTTGTAAAAAGATATCGGATCTACTCTGGGCAGACAAGTGTCGGCTTAATGATAGATTTAATCAATAAAATCATGTCTGGCACAGCTTGAAGGTAATTAAAACACATCCATCAAATCAAGCATGCTTTTATACACTGTCTCAAAGCTGTTTACTGTAGAAAGAGGATTATTCAAAATCAATGAGGCCGACTTCTCAAATATCACTCCAATGCTTGTCCATAGCAAGCACCGAGAACAGTAGATATGAGTCATTATTCTGAGAATGAATATAAGCAATGTTGCCAAGGATAATTTGCAACACTTGTCAAACTACAAGTAACCATTGATTTGATGTAGTTAATCTACACTTTTGTTTTTATACTGGTTTCTAGCTACACTATAACTACACAAACTAGTCTTTCATACACTGAAGCCTTGTCATTAATAGTGGGATTTGGTAGCTATGTGGTTAAGTTGGATTTTGGAATGTATGGTTATGAGCTCTATCCCAGAACCAACAAGCTGCCACTGCTGGGCCCCCGACCAAGGCCCTAAACATCCATACATCCAATGTATCATGCTATAGAGTCACTCTTTCTCTAACTTTTGCTGTAGCAACATGGTTTTTAACATGCCTATGTCTAAAAATGCTTAACAGGCTCGCTCTTTAGCAACATAGTAGATCTATTACACCAACACCAATCCTATTTACACTCCATTCACATAAATATATACTTTTTTTATCTATTTTTTACTCCAACCTGTTTTATGTTCTTGAACCACACATAAATGGTATGTGAATAAAAATTGTTATGTGTTAAAATTTTTATTTTATTAATGAATGCTACATCAAACATTTCACTGGTTTATAATCAGTGGTGGACAAAGTACACAAAGCATGTAATTGAGTAAAAGTAGAGATACAGTAGGTAAAATATTACTTCAGTAAAACTAAAAGTCCCCCATTTACACTTTGTCTAAATACTATGATTTATTATGGCTATAATGTTCCCTATTATTATTTTTGTCACAAGACTTTTTGATAAATGAACTCAGTTTATGTGAAAAGACTCTAATGTTACTCTTAGCACACCAATCTATTAATAGAATGATATTAATGAGTCAAACATTGATTTAAATCTAATAAATTATCATGAGCCCAAAACCTTCTTTTCAACGACTTAAATAAATTGTGCCTTTAAGGCCACAGGTGCTGTGGCAAGTTAGAGTCAGGAGTTTCTTACATCATTTATTCTTCTCAAAATGTTCTGCTTGATGTTGAACTGACACTGAACTGTATGTTAGTGCTAAGTAGGTACCACCATGCGGCAATAGCGGTTCTAGCTTGAATGACACACTTGGTGAACCACGCCACAACCCAACGTCTCCCCCATTGATTAGTTTCAGCTTTGAAAAGCTCCTGTCTGCTTCAGCTACCATCACTGGCTGAGTAAAACATATTCACAGAGCAATCCGCAAATTTGGATACATTTTTGAGAGCTCTGTTTCATGTATAAATATCACACTAAATGCATTCATTGCACAATTAAATACACTTGTCATTGTGCAAAATTGATCAAACTCTCAGAACCAAGAACCATACAACTCCTTGGCTAGTTGTAGCCATAAGATACATACAACATCTATATTCTTATATGTGTTTTTTAAATTAGCCTTTTAAGCTGCACTGAAAATGTCCTCTATTGAACTTAGTTCAAGGCCTAAGCAGTACAAAGAAAAACAGAATATCTTTATGACATCACCTTAATTAAAGGAACCCAAATCTACAAGTGCTAGTTTACCTTGATGCTACACACTTATGCAAAATTATGTTATGCAAAAATAAATTTGGTCTATGCATAAAAGCATAGCAGGCAAAATAGCATAACCTAAGTCAGAGGTTCCCAACCTTTTTTTTCTAAAGACCCCTATTTTATCACTGAAAATGTTTAAGGCCACAATGCCCCCCCCCCCCCCCCAACCCCATTCAAACAGACTAGCAAACACATTTAATTTAATGTGACATTCATTTGTATATGTTTTTAACAAATGCAAAAACAACAGAATGCAAACAATTAGCTGCAACTTGCAACTATTCATACGAATTTCTTTGCAGCAAAAGGTTTCACTAGTTTTCCTAAACCTGATGAACAAATAACAGCAGCATTAACAGTAGCATTTTAATCTGTTAATGTAAATACAAACAAATCCATAACAACATGCAAGTGTTCACAAGGACAAACTTTTTTTTCAGGCTCTGCTATTTAACTGATGAACAAACAACAGGAGCCAATTATAATCTATTAACATGAATATCATTTAATCAAGAATTGATCTATTATGGTATTTTTTGTTTTGCATTCTAAAAACTAAAAACATACATAAGTTAAAACACAACAATAACTTTTTATACATAACAATAATTATTTATAGTGCTGTTTAATTATTTATCATGCTGTTTTAAATGAAATAAGTTAATTAATTAAAAAAATAACCAACAGTGTGCTTGGCGACCCCGCAAACATTTTAGCGACCACTAGTGGGGATTGGGAACCAGAGACCTAAGTGATATACAGTTATTAGATTACACACCTTTATCTTTTGCACCTTTCCCCCCTTGGGCTACTGAGTGTATGGGTCTTTTTAGTCATCTATAATTTTAATTTGGATTCCTCTGAGTCACTCGAAGTCTTATCAGTGTCCCCCCCCCCCCCCCCCAATACAACAATACTTTGAAAAAAGTATGAAATTGATTGTATATACATTGCATATGTGTGCGCACTGTCCTGTACTTACGCCATCACAATTACAGTGAAGTCCAGCCAGTTGAACGGGTCTCTAAGGAAGGTAAACTTGCCTATACAGAAGCCCATGGCAAAGATCTTTATTAATGAATCAAATGTATAAATTGCAGTAAACGTGTACCTGTAAAAACAACACAATACCAATCACAAAAAAAAAAAGACAATAGGATTTACTAAGAGTTCATCAAAAGTATGATGTGTATCTGTGGTATTAAGTCATTTTCTGTATTCAATACTAATAGAGACAGAGACTTACTCTATATTCTTGAACAAGGATCGTTGTTCTGGGCGTTCAGGGAAAGTCATAAACACACAGTTTGCAAGGATAGTGCACATGATTATTATGTTGAACAATGTGACAATTGCAGTCAAGAAAAAACATGATTGTAATGTAAATGATTTTACAATAAATTTAAAGGCAACAACTTTAATTAACAACTTAAAAAGAATGTTAATTTGATTACAGGTTATTTAATATTACTTGTGATTCACACTCATTGTACTGTACAGTACTTGATAAGCATTATAGGACAATTGCAGGGTAGAATTTACTCTGAAATAAATATTTTAGTAGCATATGGAAAGGATATGAATGTACCAAAATCTTTATTGATATTCTTCTGATTGGGTTGAATGGACTTAGCATGAACAAGGCAGAAGTGGCATTAAATCGGAAGATTGTCTTCCCTTTGTTTAATACTATAAAGGTCTGAAAGAAAACAAAGACAGAAACAACGCTATTGCAAGTATAATATCACAATTTATATAAGATGGAAAAAGCTAAGTGTGTTTCTTGTGCATTTACTGATTTGCATAAAACCTGACAAACAGATCTTTTGGGTCTGTTATAAAAAAGTTCTAATAATAAAAAAAACTTAACATACTACTTTTGGGCATTTTAATAATGTTAAGCTTTTAAACAGTATTTCAGTTAAGCACATTCTTTTGTACCAACATTTTTTCTTGACAACATTCAAATACAAAACCAGCACGCACAAAAAAAAAGCAATGCAACATCATCGAGAAAAGGAATATGTAATAGTATAGTGAGCTGAACACTCTATTAATGTTAGCTAAATGGTATCACGCCTCACCAGAGGTCTGTAAAGCATTTTAAAAAAGGAGACTTACAGTTTGTTAAATTTGGTATATCTATCAAAATTTTAAATCTAATTGGCTTAATGTAATGTCACTTGCTTTTTCTAACTAGGAAATAGCTGATGAGATAAGAATCCCTTATCTAGAACAAAAATCCCAATCAAGCTTATTTAAGTAAAATATATTGCTAAAATTTCATCGCTTGTAATCATGTTAATCAAAAGTTCATGCATTATGCAAATTATTCAGCTAAAACCTTTTATAACCTTTTATAATTCACTGCATCAATGACCATTCACACATTACCGACATAAAAGCAGTCTCCAGCCACCCGCATCAGCACTCAAATTCTACTAAAAGCCCATTAGACTGAGCACAGCCAAATGCATTTTCAGAGTGAGTGCAAACAAATCAAAACTTACTTTCTGATTGCAATAAAATGGGTCCAGGTCTTCCAGCGGTGTGGATACCATACCATTGGGAATGTCTCCATATATGAATGGCAATTTCTTTCCTGCCGCAAGGTCACTGTTAGGTTGTGGCTGATCTTCATCATTAGTATTTTCCTCTTGCTCTCCTTTTTTAGGCTTTTTACTCTTCTCCTCTGCAACTCGTTTTTCAATGGCCTTGAGCGACTCCCGGGTGAACGGGCAGAAACTTTGTGGTCCCGGCGGTGCAAGAATCTGTGCCATCTTTGCATCCTGTACCTTCTGGATGATTTGCTAGTCCACTATATGAGAAGCAGCTACAGCCTTAAAAAAGACAGTCAGTGTTAGAAAGAAACACAAGCGATGTGCTGAAAGTATTGACATGTAGTTTTTATTTTAAATATTATTTGAAATGATAGCTCTTCTACCTAACAGTACAGTGGTTGTTGCCAGTGTGGGGTTTCCATCTACTCTCTAAAATCAGGCTAGTGGGTTGATTGGTTATGCTAAATTGCCCCTGGATGTGAATGAGTATATAAAGGGTAAAGGTGCATTGTACATTTCACATGTACTTTACAGCACAGAGAGATTCTTTCTTTGTATATCTCAGTGTGGTTATGAAGCTGGGGTCAGAGTGCAGGGTCAGCCATGATACAGCACAGAGGGTTAAGGGCCTTGCTCATGAGCTTGGCGATACTGGTCCTTGAACTAGCATGCTGGACTAGCATCTCATTCAGAGTCCTGCCTCATATCAATGTTCATTTGAAATGCCAACCAGAACCCTGATCACATGGATCAGGGCACACTTATATGTGCTTTTGGGCAATCTAGCATTTGGGAAGAAATAGCAGAACCTTGAGAAAATCAACTACCCATGACTGAATGCAATGACAATGACTGAATATTGTACTTCAGTATTGTGTTGTGTTTTTTATGTGTGTTTGTAAACACAGGAAAAAGAGCAGAGCATCTGTTGCAATGCTTTTTTGGTAATTCTGTGTCTTTTCTTAGACCTAAACAAAATGGAGAAAATTGGAACAAAAATGTACTGTTAGCAGGGAATAATATTTAAGTGACAGCACACATTGCAGGTGTAAATGGCTCTCGGTACTAATTTAATACTCATTTAAGAATTAAATGACGTTTATGTAATATTTAAGTATTTAAATGTCTAAAAGTACACCAGTATGTAGTATGGTGTAGTACATAGTATGATTATTGAGCTCAGTTTATCCTTCATTCTCCTCTGTGCCATAGGCTTTGAAATATGACTGAAATCAACACTGTCCAACTTCAACTAAAAGTATTATCAGATGTGACACCATGCAAAGGCAAGGACAGGGGTAGAGAAGCCTGCTGTGACCCTTGGTGCCTTTTTGGTTGTTCTCTTAGTTTAACGAATCATTGATGTGCTTCCCACAAAACGTAAATGGAAAACATGTGCATGTATATATACACACACACACACACACACACACACACACACAAACACCCACACACACACACACACACACACACACACACACACACACAGACAAACGCGTGCACACACACAAAGACGGAAATGATAGACATTGGTGCTTGCAAGGTTATGAGTGATGTTGTCCGTGGTCCTGAAATCTCAACCACACTAGGTTTTTAAGCATAAATCAAATGTAAAATACATATTGAGAAACAAAAAGCCTTGCGTAAGTGTGGAGACATTTCCTGGAGTGAAACTAAAAACCACTAATAGAGCACTTGGCAGCAAATCCCCGAAACACTCACTGCATTCGATAATGGGTCCGACTGCGTACACACTCATATGTGATCTAACATAAAACAACAACCACTTCTTGCCATGGTCAGGATAGAATAGAATAGAATAGAATAGAATAGAATAGAATAGAATAGAATAGAAAGAGGTACAAATAAACAGAACATTAGTTAACGTATTAATTTTGTTTACTCGCAAACAATAGCAATACTTGAAAATGCCGATTGTTATATTACTTATTATGATAATATTTGTAAAAACTGCTCTAATACAAGATGTCCCGTTTCAGACATCAGTTAATGCCGTATAATAAATAAAACCAAATGCAGTATTACTTAGGTGATATCTAGTGATGTGTAGATTGTTGCCTGTATCACTGCATGCAACATAGTAAAATATCGAAAGATGTTGCTTTACTAGGTGTAGCTCTATGTTGCTTGATTTGTTTCTGGAGTCTCATTTCACTGTGTACTGTGTCAGCTATATGTGGTTGAAATGACAATAAAAACTACTTGACTTACTTTAATAATTTTAAAGCTCACAGAGGTAAAGAAAACATTCAGGATGTTGCATGGACATGCAAATGGACGATGCAAAAGCAACGTCAATGCTATAAGTGTTAACACCAGGTCAGCCAGGTCACTGCATCTATATTGGCTAAAATACAGATTACTACTGACCCTGCTGTTCAATATAAAATACGTTTTTTTTTTCAATCCCAAGCTCACTCAAAGCTGCAAGCATTAAAAACACACCCATACCCTTAAACATTTTAAACCTTTTACACATGCATCTTAGAATTAGATACTTCTTTGAACATCAAGTGACTTTGCAGTTGAACTATTTGTGTAAGGCACAGTCCACACATGACAACAACAACATCTATGCTTAAATGCTGATAAGTCTGGAGCATGCCAAACCCACCCTGTTCATCCCCTGATTTTGTTCTGTTGCCAGATTGATTGTATACCATATAATTAATCTATTTTTAATCCTATTGTGATGGGAAATTGTCCCTTGGGTGATAGATACAATCGAGTTTAGCTATAATTTTGTTGACAGATCGAATTTCTGATTAGCTAGCTATAATAAAATTTGGGATGTATAATGGTGAATTAGGCAGGCTTTAGTCAGCCAGTCTAATCTGGCAACCCAGACTGGCTCTACAGTTTAGGCTCACTCTGTTTTTTTTTTTTTTTTTACAACAAATTCTATTAATAGAGATTAAAATAATAAATAAGAGTAATAACCTGTAGCGCTTATGTTTAGGGGTTGCCTACAGGCTTGACAGTGTTTGAATTATATTATAATAATTTATTTACAGTATGTACAAATGTGTACTGGATACACATACATATAGATATTTTATATATATATATATATATATATATATATATATATATATATATATATATATATATATATATATATACACACACACACAAACACACAAACACACATATACAATTTAAAACATATATACATAAATAAGCGGTCTGGTCTGTCTTTGGCCTATTTATTTGTAACTACCACAATTTATTCTAACATCAAATGCAATACATTTCAATGATTTTTTTTTTCCACATTTAAAATGAAATGTGTTTGATAAAATCACATTTGAGATACATATGCAAAAGGATCTCAGATTCTCAAACTTCACCCCACTTTAATAACAGCTAAAGAAAACATTTATATATATATATATATATATATATATATATATATATATATATATATATATATATATATGTATATATATATATATATATATATATATATATATATATATATATATATATATATATATATATATATATATATATATAAGAGCCAGCTGTCAGATGCTTCAGAAATATTACAGCAAAAGTGTTTTTGCTTTAAGTAGATGTTATTTGTATTATAACAATAGTGCAATTGCATAAAATTATATGTTTGCTTTTTTTTCCATTTTAGATTCCACCCATGCACACTTTGGACACTCACCATCAGCACTCAGTAAGTCAGTGGAGAAGCAGACTCGGAGGGAAAACGCCTTAAAAAGTCGTATTTTACATGCAAAATCCAATTCAAATCGATGCAGCCGAACAGGAAAAAACCCGAGAAATAGAAAAACCCAAAACTCGAACTATATTCGATTAAAAAGAAAGAAGTTAAATCCGTGTGTTTTCGAGCACAACAGAGGAATCACAGTGGACCCGAGCGAGATGTATTGATTACATTAAGACGCGCCTGAGAGCAGAGCGAACAGCGCTTCCGGTTCTTCATTATAGAGAGACTCGGAGCTGACGCCACGTCCAAAAAAACACACGCTGCGAGTTTTGGGAAGTGTGACACCACCACCTGTGGTACGCACTGGCTAACCTCTCTTGGGTCGTGCTATAATGGCATGCTACTAAATACGTGGATGTGTAGTTTTAGATGATGGAGGTGTGTGAGAGTGAGTGCTACCTGAGATTGAAGTTCAGAAGTGGGAAATGATCCTACAGTATATACCACGTGGCATTAGATACATTACTACGGCATGAGTGGAAATATACAGCAAATTATCCAATGTTGATTTGTTCTGCAGCTTTTTTTGGAACCAGATCTTGGACATTATTTGTATGAACAAGATATTGAATTGAGTTGCTTTCGGATTCTTGCTTCAAATGTTGGAAATATGATGAACGGTGTACAGTATTGGAAAAAAATACAATTGATTTCAGGCTCTAAGCACTAAACCCATACCTCATTATGGTAAACTTAGATCTTATTATGGTAAACTTAGTCGTCTTTAGTTTTTAAGTGTTATAGCGACATCTTGTGGCCGAGTATAGTCACTATATTAGATATTATGTAGGCATGATAAGGGCATGTTCCATGCTTACATGAACGCAAGGTAAAGTTGTTTATAAAGATTCGGTGCAAAGAAATATCTTCACTGAAGAAGCGTCCATTCACCATCTTAAATTATTAAAGGGTTTAATTAAACTTATTGATGAGCAAACTTTGTTGATTGGTATAGTTGTTTGATTGTTTGTTTGATTGACTGATTGATTGATTGATTGGTTGACTGATTGACAAAATCATTTATTTATTGTTTAATTTTTTATTCTTTCACAGTGTACCAAATTAATTTTCATACCTAGAAGCAATTTAGACAAAAGATCATGGATGAATGTAGGCACACATAGAGAATATGATAAATTCAACACAATTACAGGTGCATGTATGTATGTGTTTGTGTATGTATATACACGGACCAGGCATAACATTATGATCGGTGAGTGAATAACACTGATTCTCTCTTCAGCATGGCACCTGTTAGTGGGTGGGATGTATTAGGCTGCAAGTTAACAGTTTATCCTTGAAGTCGAGGTGTAAGAAGCAGGAAAAATGTGCAAGCATAAGGATTTGAGCAAGTTTGACAAGGGCCGAAGTGTGATGTCTAGATGAATGGGTCAGAGCATCTCCAAAACTGCATCTCTCGTGGGATGTTCTCGGTCCGCAGTGGTTAGTATCTATCTATAGTGGTCCAAGAAAGATACAGTGGTGAACCAGCAACAGGGTCATGGGCGGCTGAGGCACACTGTGGGGAGTGAAGGCTGGTCCGTGTGGTCCGATCCAACAGATGAAACTGCTGAAGAAGGTGATGCTGTTAATGCTCGATGGGTCATAAAACATAATGTTATGTATGATTGGTGGCCATAAATTTATGCCTGCGCTGTGTATGTATGAATGTAAAAAAAACATCTTTAATATTGACTAACCAATAAACTGATGAGAAATATACTGATGTTTAATAGTCATAGTCATTGAGTACATTTCATGGCAATGGGTAAAAGTGAAACAGTTCCTTCAGGGATCTACTGTTCAACATGTAGTAGATAAGGAATACTACAATTCTGCAACATTTGCACACGTTTTTAACAAAAATTTGGTCTCACTTGTAGAAGTTGAGGTAAAAGCTTCTTGACCTCTGGAGTGATTTGGATTGGGCATAACTCCTAAACTGTGCACAAGTCCTTTTAACATTTTCTTTAATTAAAACATTTTCAATATGTTTTATTTAGATTTTAGACTTCAAACTTAGATTAGTCCAGGGTTCACAAGCATTCACAATTGTTTTATAGAATATACATGCACTGTGGTCTGCAGATTTGTGTGAATTGATCATTTTGATGTTTGATGCTTTCATCAGCTTTGTCAGCTAGTGGTTTGTGTCACATTGCTTTTATGTCACACGCTTTTTTGATGACCGACTTTAGGATGTGAAAGTTTTGCCAATCAGTCTGATGGAACCTCCAAATCTCCAAGGAAACTTCTGATAGATTAGTCACATGACAGTCGCTTAGCAGCAGCAAAGACGACTTGCAATACTCAAGAGGAGATTGCAAAAAGGGAGAAGAGGAAGAACAAAAGATAGACCAGCTTTCCTCTTTCTTTATCTGCACAGCTCTAAAGGATTTGGAAAGTTTTAATTTAATTAAAAATAAATTATTTTTTATTAAACGCTAACACTGATAGGCGACTGACAAACGGACTGATAGATAGATAGATAGATAGATAGATAGATAGATAGATAGATAGATAGATAGATAGATAGATAGATAGATAGATAGATAGATAGATAGATAGATAGATAGATAGATAGATAGATAGATAGATAGATAGGAGGAGGGGAGGATCTTAGTGTACTTTAGTGTGGGGTTTTCACACATTTTATATTTCACATCTAGGGCATGCGTTTTGTTTTGTTGTCCAGCATGAACATGAGCATTAAAAAAAAAAATTATTATATATATTTTAAATATATATAAAATATATATAATAATTTTTTTTATGCTAATATATATATATATATATATATATATATATATATATATATATATATATATATATATATATATATATATATATAACTTAGCAAACTAGTAGTTCCTCAATACAATAAAAGAAAGTCATGTCACCTATATTACAATAAGTTTTATATTCTTACTGTTGAAAGAAGCCTATTTTCTTAACATTAGATTACAGGACCATGTGTTCAGCACTGCTACTTTACTTCTCCAGGATCTTTAGTTCGATCCTGACAATGGTTTCTCCAGTGTTTTCACTGGCTTGCATTGGTCCTTTGGGTTCTTCGGTTTCTTGTCGCTTTTTTTTAATAAACAAAAAACATGAATTGAATGCTTTGCCGTCACCAGGCTCGTCATTTTCGTCATGAATAGTGGTGAGCGGCGGGTGAAACACAGCGCCCTCTGTCTGCTGCCTCGTCAGAAACTTTTTCACTTGTTGAAATGGAGAAGAGATCGGATAACAGCACTGGACGTCTTTACAAGGTAGGGCGCAGATATAAGAAAAAAAGTTTATCAATAACAAAATACGTGGAGTTTGCGAAAATTCGTAAACTTTTCTTTCAGCAGGATGAAAAAAGCGAGTTACTTCCTCCGCATGTGGAGCATACTAAGGGTGGCACGAGCTCCAGGAAGTCTGCGTCGTTCAATTTCATTAACTCCATCCTTGGATCAGGGCTTATTGGTAAGCAATGAACTTATTGGTTATCAATTAATATCTACTGTATGTCCTGAATTCTACATTGAGCTGCATTGCAAAATCAGTGTAAGACCACATCTGAGATTAACTTTTGATTACACTGTAATGAGAAATGGCCTTTATTCAGTATTATATATGACAATCTAATTCTACTTATATTATATGTGTTGGAAAGTTTTTAATTATTCCACAATTAAAGTTTTCTTTTTTTTAATCATGCATTAATGTGTCAATTTAGTTGTTTAAAGATAATACCAATAATGTCACCACAGCTGATGTATTTTTTTATACATTTTAATGACATATTTTAGGTCTTTTTTAAGGCAAGGCCCCATTTGTGGGGTATTTTTCTGGACACATTAAAACTGACAGTCTCAATTTGCCCCAAGGTGCAAGATCATATGATTTAGCACGAGGGTGCATTAGTTCACTGTTTATTAGAGGAAACTTTTACTTATGATTGAATAAAGTTCTTAAAACTGCACAACAATGAACACAGTAATGCACTCCATGTGTGATAAACCTGATCACATTTTCTAATTGGCTCACCAACAAAATAATCACAATGAACAATGAACAGTGTTTCATTTTTTCCAAGAGCAGTTGTGATCTAAACTTTGACCTAAACTTATCCTTCACACTAAATCTGCTCTTAGAACAATTGAAACATTGCAAAAACACTCACAAGACCGAACAACTGCAAAGCGGGGTCAGCTGAAAACCATTCATCATTCATTCATTCTTCATCAGTAACCTCTTTCTCCTGGTCTGGATCACAGTGGATCTGAAGGCTATAAACAGGAATAAACTTTCTTTCGGCTTCTCCCATTAGGGGTCGCCACAGCGGATCATCCGCATGTTTGATTTGGCACGTTTTTTACGATGGATCCCCTTCCTAACGCAACCCATCCCAATTTATCCGGGCTTGGGACCGCACTAAGAGTGGCTGGGGTTGGTTCCCTAAACCGGGGATCAAACTCGGGGCGCAGCGGTGAGAGCGCCGCATCCTAACCACTAGACCACCAGGGGACTTATCATCTAATTCAAATTCATCCATTTAATACAAGGAATATAATTTAAGATAAAGATAAAGAATTAAAATATGCAATAAGTTGGCAATAAATATGTTATAAAGTGTGTTTTATTTGATTAGGCCTACCATTCTCAATGGCTCAGGCTGGCCTGCCTCTGGGACTGCTGCTGCTTTTTCTAGTTGCATTCATTACAGGTGACATTTCTATAACTCTCATATTAACACACTAAGTAATATCTAAAATATTCTTTAATAATCTTCATAAATGGTTCATGTCTTGTTTCAAGAGTAAAATATCGGCTATGCTTTATAATTGGAAAATGGAGGAATGATATTGACACTATCAGAAACTGATTATGATACTGTTTGGTAATAAATACAGTGACACTGTATGTCTTTCCTCCACAGACTTCTCAATCATCTTATTAATAAAAGGGGGAAACTTGTCAGGGACACACAGTTACCAATCTCTTGTATACAACACTTTCGGCTTTGTCGGATATGTCATTTTGTCAGTCCTCCAGTTCCTCTACCCATTCATTGGTAATTACTACTACATTGAACAACATGTCACAGACAACATTATTTATGAAGGACCATTTATGAATATGCATACAATTTACATTGTATTTACATGTTTTAACCATTTTATCTGCCATATTTATGCAGACACACTTTGTAGGGATATATTTATTTGTTCATTATATAGCCCATTTGTTGCTATGTGTAATTTGCTGTTGTGCACAGTTTTTCCTTTAATTTTTCATGAATTGTTTGTGTTATTCTACACTAGCCCCTTATTAGTGGTCCATTTTGGACAACAGGGCCGATGTTGGCTAAGTAGTTTTTGATTTCTGGCCTTTTCCAGTCCACCAGAGACAAATCAGAAAATGGTCCACCACCCAGGATATATATCAGGTTAAAAGTGTTACTGTGGTGGTCCTTTTTACCTGAATATAGAGCTCTTCATCACAATTACCTGATAAAATGGTGAACACACATACAGGTAGTGAGCGACCATGTGTAATGTTTTTTTTTGTTTGTTTGTTTTTTCCAATAATTTCATCCAGCCATGATAAGTTACAACATCATCACTGGAGACACTATGGCAAAAGTGTTTCAGAGACTACCAGGAGGTATGTTAATATATATACCGGTAACAGTAATGGCTTGATAATATGTTGTTCCTATAGTTCTTGTGTTCATGAGGTTTGAAACAGGTTCGATTCTTTGGTTTCTTGCAGTTGGTCCTGGTCACATTCTGGCAGAGAGGCAGTTTGTCATTTTGGCTTCTACCCTCCTCTTCACAATTCCTCTCTCACTGTTTAGAAGCATGGAAAGACTTGGCAAGGTCGATGAACACCAGTTATATCTACTAATTACAAAATATTATTTCAGTAATTTGAGGATTCTTTATTTTCACAGGAATTGAATGTGTGTTACAGTAGCAAGGAATGAAAAATGACAATGATCTCCTTTTTTTAGGTCTCATTAGTGTCCATGCTGTTTACTCTGGCCATCATTGTCATAGTAGCTGTGAGGGCTGTCACACTGGGACCACAGATGTATTATGCCAAGCACAACACTGCATTATATAACGTGCTACACATGATTACTATGACAAGATGTATTTTAGTTAATGTCTTAATGCTGTTGCTTGACTGTTTTCTTTAGTACACACATAGTATATACAATGTTGATGTAATGTATATGTAATGTTAATGTAATGTATATTTTATATACATAGTATATAAAATATCTGCATGTTACATTTTAGTGTTCAAAATGTCTTTTGGATCTTGTTTTAATAGCCCCCCCTCTAAGGATGCGTGGGTGTTTGCACAGTGGAACGCAATTCAAGCAGTTGGTGTCATGTCTTTTGGTGAGATAGCTCTAAACTAATATATCATTTAAAAAGAGTAAACATGCCTCATTCTCGTGTATCTCATTTTATGCTATCATCCTTTACTTTTTATTGTGCAGACTGGTAATTCACATTTTAAATGTTTCTTGGTTTTGCAGCCTTTATCTGCCATCACAACTCCTTCATGATCTATGGGTCGCTTAAGGAGCCCAGTTTAAATAATTGGTCTCGGATCACACATGTGTCTGTGGGCTCAGCTGCTCTAGTCAGTGCACTGTTTGCTGCTACTGGCTATGCTACGTTCACTGGGTACACCCAAGGTACAGTCAATTATGCACAGACACAAAACAATGTATGTTGTATGCCACTGTTTTCATGTGGTTTATAAAATGTATGCAAAATAGGAATTACATTACATTGATGTTTCTTATTTTTTATTTTAGGTGATATTTTTGAGAACTACTGCAAATATGATAACTTGGTGACATTTGGTCGATTCTGCTATGGACTCAGTATAATCACCACCTTCCCTTTGGAGTGCTTTGTGACCAGAGAGGTTCAACACTATTTTGATGCTTTTATGTAGCATTGTTTAGTAGGAACTTATTGTTTTGTGTGTGTGTGTGTGTGTGTGTGTGTGTGTGTGTGTGTGTGTGTGTGTGTGTGTGTGTGTGTGTGTGTGTGTGTGTGTGTGCGTGTATTTATGTATTTACATATATATATTTATTTATTTTTCCTGTATATTCACAATGTTTTTCCTATGGAAATGTTCAGTTGTAGTAGCCAGACACTTCGGTATTACTTATTTTTATATGTAGAGAAACATGCCTTTAAAGACCCATTGTATCATGAATGCTCAATGATTAGACTATTTTATAGTAAAAAAAAGAATAGAGTGGAATACTACTATCTACATTTACAAATAATATTGGTTTAAAATATTTTCTGCAGACATGCAATTGTGCTGCGTGCAATGTGATATCATTATTTTAGAGAGCACGATTGCATGTTTTAGCTGCCAGACTAATAGCCCACTGAAATTGTTGGTCATTTATGGAGTCTCTCCCATTTTCTGTCTTCCAGGTGGTGTCAAATGTCTTTTTTAATGGACTACTTAGCAGCACATCCCACATCGTGGTTACCTTGGTGATAATATTAGCGGCTGCAGCAATATCCCTTTCATACGACTGTCTTGGTGTTGTGCTGGAGTTGAATGTTAGTGTTGACTTTTTACAGTTATATGATTAACAAAATGCACAGTGTAAATTGAAGATGCTTGTAATATTGTCAGGCGTAAGTGAGCGAGGCGGAAGCCGAGGCACAGCAAACAGACTTTAATGCACACTAAACAAAAGCAAACGTAGAAAACATAGAACACACTCAGAGTCCAAACACAAACTATAACGGACAACGGAGTGGTGTGAGTGAGGCGTTTATATAGCTGTGAGGGTGATGAGGAACAGGTGTGTGGAATCAGTATGATGGCGAAGCGCTCCGGGCGGGCGGGGCGCGCACCGGAGAAGAAGCAGGGTGATCCCTGACAGATATTGCTTTAATTGCTTGCTTTTTACATTGTACATATGTCATTGTTTTTTGTGTAAAAATGTTTGTGTTTTTCAGGGCGTTCTATGTGCCACGCCACTGATCTTCATAATTCCCTCAGCCTGTTTCCTGAAACTCTCCAGTGGGCGATGCTTTCGTATGAAGAAACTTATGCCATTACTTATTCTCATTGCTGGAGTTTTTGTTATGATTGTTGGCCTGATTATGACAGGATTGTCTCCTCAAGACTGTTCACATGGAGTGGAGATGTTTTACTGCACAGAAATGAACTCCTCTTCTTCACTAACTATGACTCCAGCTAGAAGTGCACTTCCGATTATAAATTCCACTCAGAACATTAGCATTTTTTTATAAAATGAAATACAATTTCGAATATTCTGTTTCTTTGTATGATTTCTTGCCATAATACACCTACTTGTAATAAACTACCAGTTACAAGTCCTCTGCTAGATGTTTGTTAATGGACCAGTTTGTTTTTTCCTTGAACGTTTTGTGAAATATTTATAAATTCAGATATTAAAAAAAACAGTTTTCTGTAGTAAACAAACTGTGTCTATCCTGTTGAATGCCCAGATGTGCTATATTTTCTGCCAGAAGGTGTCGCCAAATAGAAAAATGTAATTTGATGGATTTGATGGCATGTAAATGTACTGTATATGCATTTTGTATATGCATGTAAATGTACTGTATATGCATTTTGCGTAATTTATTTCAGATGAACAGATTAGGCTTACGTTTCTTGTTCAAGGGCTCGGCATTGGCGGCGTAGTGGTGCTGGGATTTGAACTCTTGACCGTCCAGTCAGAAGTTCAACATCGTAACTTCTAAGATATGTTTGTGATTTAATGGTATAATGTTCCAGATTTCCCCTATCCATCCATGTGTGTTAAATGTGTTAAAAATTTTATATTTCATTACAAATTGTCAAGATGTTTATATTTTGTTTAGTGCTGCATCTCACTAAATAAACCAAATTCATCTTACTAGCTAATTACCAACACAGGGCTGAATTAGATGTTAGTAAAATGAAAATGCATGTCCCATTAGGTTTGCCTCGCCATTAATGATGGTTGGACAAACTCCACAAAATACACAGTGTGGATCAGCAGGAATGGACCTGTGATAACGAGGCCACTGTAATCCAGCAAGTCTGGCATCCCGGAAGCTGCTCTGATCTCATGGATTAGCGGGCAAGAGAGAGTATTGCCCATGGCTGAGAGCATGAGAATAGCAATCAAAGGACTCGAAAAAAGCCAGCTGAAAAGTAGGCCATACTGTGTAAATTCACACCAGGATTAAATCGTTATCTAGTATAGGTACTTTTGCTCTTTTAATTAGCTTAGTATTCATTTTGGTGTTGATGAGTTATTGCTGATTATAGCTAATGGTGGGATACATTGAAACATAGGACACATGAATCATATAAAATACTTTCTATATTACAATAATTGTTTTCTTATATGATATGCACCTACATAGAAAGCATAGTGGGGTTTTCTTTTTTTACTTTCCCTTAATTCTCCATGGACTATGGACAATTTAGTCTTTTAAGCATGTGACACACAAACAACAAGCTATGCATGTCACATGCACGTCTGATGAACACAACCTTAGGGTACTTCTGAGCAAACAACTATGTTTTTCTCTTCAGCTTGCTAATTTGTAATGTTTTTCCATCTCACCCAGCTGTTATGTTTTCTTTTTGGTCATTCTTTTAACTGCTGATATCATATTTAAAACACTGATGTTTGGCTACAAACTGCAAAAAAAATCAGCCTCCACCTACCTTAAGACACACATCAAACCCTGCTTTAGATCACATTTCCTCTAGTACACTAGCTCCACTGGCTCACCAGTCCTCAAGATAAAAGGGAGGCATTCATCAAAGGTCTCCTCTGGCATCAATATGATGGAATGAATTTCCCCTGGCTACCCAAATAGCTTAGTCACTGACTGTCTACAGAAGACTGAGGACCTACCTCTTGACTAATCACTTAAATAAGGACTCATATGTCTATGTGTATTTAATCATTATGTAAATAATGATTAAATACAACAAATTAAAAAGTAAGACAGAAAGGGTGACACTGTGGCCTGAAGTGTCATGTTGTTGCTTGACAGCCCCAGGGGGCCTAACTTAATTCCTGACATAAGGGTTTGTGTAGACTTTTACTTGTGCTCCCTGTTTTTGTGTGGTTTTCTTCTGAGTTCTATTTTTTCTTTCATGCCTGGCTGCCTGGCTGTATTATCAGGACCCACAGTGGCTCTGATTAGGCAATTAATGAAGATGGTTGAATGGATGAATGGATGGATGGATGGATGGATGGATGGATGGATGGATGGATGGATGGATGGATGGATGGATGGATGGATGGTGGATGGACGGTGGATGGATGGAGGGATGGATGAATGGATTGATGGATGGAAGAATGGATGGATGGATGGATGGATGGATGGAAGAATGGATGGATAGATAGATGGATGGATGGATGGATGGATGGATGGATGGATGGATGGATGGATGGATGAATGAATGGATGGATGGATGGTGGATGGACGGTGGATGGATGGAGGGATGGATGGATGAATGGATTGATGGATGGAAGAATGGATTGATGGATGGAAGAATGGATGGATGGATGGAAGAATGGATGGATGGATGGATGGATGGATGGATGGATGGATAGAAGAATGGATGGATGGATGGTGGATGGGTGGATGGTTTGATGGATCGATCAATCAACCAATCAATCAGCCTAACAATCATTTATATCCTACTGTATGTGTTGCTTTTCCAAATCTCTGTACTAAATCCTATCTAACATGTTTTATCTTGGTAATATTTCCACACCCTGATCTATTTGCTCTTACATATGATTTATAAAGATATGACGTGCACTATAAGTCGCTATAAATGCAAATTCACAGATGAGTCCGCCGATGGAGCGGTCAGTTTTAATGCCTGTGACACACTCTCCTGTTGATCACTATTTTCCCGATGCCTTCAGGAGCCACACTTTTCATGTGATGACTGTGTGCTTACGTTTACTCTACAGCATCACTGTTACCCTGGCAACAAGCAGGCCGTTCTCACGGCGGCTGACATTCGCTCGGATCGTACCAAACACGGGCCCGCGGGGTGTTCTCCAAGCGTCAAACGAAAAACAACAACCATTACAGCCAGACAACATGAGGAACCGGCGAGCAAACATTTGCGCGGTACGTCGCTATTTAACACATATCGCGTTCGAATCGTTTTCCTCCGAGTCTCGTTTTGGTAAGTGTGCTCGGTTGCGTGGCCCCTCCCCGTTTACAACTTGGGAGCTCTTCCTGAAAAACAGAGTCAAGCTGTCAAATGCTTGTTGCTCGAAGGAAAGTCGGTGCTGCGGTTTCAAGAATAAGTATCGCGTTCCCGGTGAAGGGCGATCTCTTCGCTTCACGCGCTGTCTGGACGATAACATGGTTGATATTGCGTCGAGTTTAATATTTGATGTTCGATAATAAACTCGTTGGTGTATCCCTCCCACCTCACCCCGCTCTCATTTTGGCTGGACTGGGCGGATTGCCGTGGCGGTTCGTGACTGTCGGTGTGGCTAGCAGCGAGATTTCGCGGCGATGAGGTAAGCCAGGTGTTCAACCCGGCCAGTGTTACCTCATAAACTCTCCCATATTTTCTCCGTTTTCAACTTTGTGTACTGTGAGTTACTCAGGGAAAGTCGGTGCACTATAACGTTGGTCCTTTATGAAAAGATAAAAAGCGCATGTGTGAAACGTGAACGCGCAACTGAGCTGAAGTGAACGCCGGTCGGCTAGCGCCTGTATCATTAGCCGCCTTAGCTAGCTAGCGAACTACAGTAAGTTTAGCTCGGAAACTGGGTCTAATGGCTCAGCTAACTGACTAGCCGTGTTTACTGACTGCTGGCTAGCGGTCTGCTCCAACAAATAGCCAACTTTCTTTTTGGACTTCCAGAACAGCAAAACGTTTAACATTTGAGGCTTTTCAGCGCCTTGAATTTGCGCAGTCATTACTGCTTGTCCGAGTTCCAGTTACTAACAGTCATAACCATGTAGTAATTATTTAATAAGAGGTGTAAACTTTACTCATTAACCCGCCTGGGTTTTTTTAAAGTGCACTTCCAGGACATGTGAGCGGTTAACAGGTAGCGCTTAACGTGTTGATGTTTGCAGGCCCTCATTTGGATCTATGAAGTGTGTTTCAGGGTATAATGAACTCGGCACGATGCCACACATTTGGATTAAAAACGCAAATGTTTTCTGGCCCGTTGAACAGCAGGAAGTGCTTTTCAGGAAACAGGATCGAAAGGAAGGGTGAGGTCGGATCAGGGGTGGATAAGTAGGCAGACTTTTGTATTCATGTCACCAGAAATCTTGTTAAGGTCTGGACTGGGATTGTGGTGAGTACTGAGATTAGTAGCTGGTTCTCTTTTAATTAGAGCTCGTGTGTAATTGCATGTTTTCTGAACCTTTTTCTAGAGTTAAAATGATTTTAAAAAATGTGCAAAAACAGATTTACAATTGGTTTGGCTTTTCACTTATCCTGATAGGGTTTATCAATATAAAAGTGAAAGTTTGAATGCATCCAATGCATTAGAACAGGTTTAAATCTGATTGCTTATGTCAACTTCATGACATGTTGTAAGGCAATTTTAACCACTTGCCAAAATACTACATGATTACATATTCAAAAGACTTCTGTATTTTAACGTACACAATCCTTTCCTGATGAAGTCGAAACGTTTACATAAATCGACAGCACTCACAAGGGACTCGTTGAATATAAGTGGAAATGCATGTGGATAAAAGCTTTTTTTTTATGACATTTCTAATGCAGGATGCATGAAACAGCCAGCTTGTAAACTGGGTCTAAACTGGAGTTGTGTGTGTGTGTGTGTGTGTGTGTGTGTGTGTGTGTGTGTGTGTGTGTGTGTGTGTGTGTGTGTTACAGCAGATACAGCAAGTTCAACCTCTGTCATCAATGTAGATCAGTGCCGGCCTAATTTAGACCCAATGCCTCCGGCTCAAAAACTCAATTATAGCATTATTCGGCCATTTCAACATAACCAGAGATCATGCATTGGGGCTTTTAGCATGATCTATAATTTCTATTTTAAACCATATTTTGAGAACCTTAAGCAAGTTACAGTTCGTTTGCACATGAGAATGGGGATAGTGAAGGATCCAAGGTTAAAGAGATATTTTATGTATCATGTGTCAGGAGTGTGCATGGAGTAGTGCAGTAAAATAAACTGCATTGCATCATTCAGTTAAAGACACTACATTAGATTAAAAATAGAAACTGAGCAAACAGTTATCGACTAATAACTATATATATATATATATATATATATATATATATATATATATATATATATATATATATATATATATATATACATATATACATAGATTTTGTGTATGGTTGTGGACAGCAGACCATTACAGTCATTTTTGTTTCTTCCCCAGTGGAAGCACAGAATGTATAGGATGTTTTTGTTTGCTATATCACTAAAACGAGGCTCAAACCTGTTCCTACATGACAGAGCGAGCTCCATAAAAATGTGGTATGCCAAGGCTGGTGTGGTAGAACTCAAGTGGCCTGCACAGAGCCTTGACCTTACTGAGCACCTCTGAGATGGGATGGAAAACCACAAAAGCAAGTGGAACGCCATCCCAGAGATAGGGGGGGTCATTATAATAGCAAATGGCAAATAAATCTAGAATGGGATATTTGGTTGTATGTCGCATGGCGTGATGACCGGGTGTCACAACCTTTGCCATATCGTATCTTATCAAAAAGAGGACTTGTCAATTATGGTAATATTGGCCTAGCTGCTCTGAAAGGAACTGAGGGGTGATTCTCAGAATAAACCAGGCATAATTTAGGCCAGGATTTCTCCTGGGGAGCTGCTGCCCAGCACAATTTCAAGTTTTCTCTTCTTCGCAATAATCTTCATCTGACTGATGAAGGGCTTAATAATTAACTTAAATCCTAAGACTCATTGGTTGGTTCTAACTTACTACCATACTCATGTAACTATATACTCGTTCCTCTTAACCTAATAGTACTTACAGAGTAATAACTGTAACAGTACATACTTTTAAGAGGAATAAATGAATAATAAGCTGTAAAATTAGATGGCTAACTTTTGTTAGTTTGATCAAGTGTATTAGAGCAGAGAAGTGTCCTTGTGCTTTGAACCGTGTTTGTCTATGTCTGATAAAATAGCTTATATAGCAATAACACTGACAGAGACAATAATGCTGTTATTGCCAGTATCACAGTAATAAGTTGCTTGTATAGATTTTTTTTCTAGATAGATCAGAAGTAATAAAGCAGCAAATTGCATGTAGTTGTCTCACCAAGTGGCTGATAATGAAAACACCTCGGGAATTTTTTCTGTAGACATCTGCTCTGGCATTTCTTCATATTCTGAGTATCCCAAAACTCTTCATTTAAAAATCTCTTCCTCAAGGTCATAACACTCGCACATCAGAGCTAATTAGTGTAGCATGGAACCCTGGCACACTCACTAGTTTAGGTATTGCAGTCCCAGTGATGCTGTGAAACAGCAGCAGGAAAAATGCTAGAACGCCTACACGGAGCCAAAGGTCAGAATATTGAGAAGCAGAATGTAAAACAGTATCTCTGCCCACCGTCAGCCAGTCAGATATCCTGTTTACATACACCTACACAGTAACTATGCACATCTTAACTTTGGCTAATAATGCTGAGGAACAGGCTGCCTTGTTTTTAGACATTAAGCACATTAATACATAATACGTCTGGTAATAAATGCTTTTTCCTCCCTCGGAACGAAGACCGAGTTTGTTCATTATCGTTTTGTTCTGTCATTGAGCATTAAAAGCACAATTGTTCAATTTTGTTTGAATCCTTTGGGAGAACAAAGCGAGGTTAATTTAAATGAGTGAGTTGCTGCCCATCTCAAATAGGGTAATGCATGTGGCCTACTTACCCTGCTGCTGTATTAAACAGTACTATTCAATTAGTACTGAACTAAATAAAAAGCTCTGCAAGCAAAGTATTCAACAGTGTTCTTTTGTTTGTGGATTTTGCAGTAAAAAAATACTATTAAAGTAAAATGTCGTGACTTGCCTATGGCTGAAATTAACATACAGTGAAAGCAGGTGTACCACATAGTATGTATTTGAATAAGTCACTGCGATTAGTTAGTCAACTCCCAAACCACAGAATATTGTTCTAAAGCCTCTAAACCATGGACATGCCTATTCAGGTCATTTTATATAACATGGTAGTAATACAAGACAGAAATTAATATCTATTAAAGCATAAAAGCTAATCACATGTCTATAAACAGTGCTAACAATGCACTGTAAAGACTGGGATCCAATCAATAAATCATATACGTATTATGTTTCCCATTCTGATAAATCTCTCTTTATTTATCATAGATCAAAACCATACATTGGAAGCTCTTTTTGCTACATAGGCAGCTAGACCTATTCAGACACTTCAGCCCATACCCATACATGTATACCTTTGCTGTGCAGGATAAGCTTAGGGAAAATAGAGGGCACAGTCACAGATATAAAGTAGCTGAACGAAAAGAAGGGATGAGGCGAAAATGCTACCTATTTAGGCTTATCATTTAGATGAACTAGCTCATACTACTGAACAACAGATGAATTTGCCTTCACCTTTGACTAGGCTGTACTCCAATTATATTATTGATTTTTTGGGGGCTGGATTTTTCTTCACACTTTGTTGGCACTCTTACAAATGATGTTTGTCTCTATTGTAGAGAGCCACAGCACCGAGTTTGTTCTGGTAATTCAACTTCATATGTATATGCCTGGGAAACAGGATGGTTAAAAAGACAACAGAGTTCCTGTGGATTGAGCAAATAAATAATGTTTTTTTACATTATGGCCATTTGTTTGAATTACTTGTTTGAAGTCCTAAGCGATGTTTATTTTACATAACTCCCTCTATATACATACTGTGTATATTACCATATGCTGTATACTCAATTATAAATCATACTATATGCAGTTGTGTTTTGAATAGTGCTGTAGTAATTTAAATAGGTTATATGCTCCTCTCCCACAGAGCTAGTTTGGTATTAAGGCTTCAGAACAGAAATGGGCAGAGAGTCAGCAGTCACTCTGATAACTATGAGGCTGGTGTACATGTGTGTATACAGACCAACAGTTGCAGTCTTGACTGATTAACAGTTGTCTTTGCAGATTCGTTATCAATAAGTTACTAACCACAGTCAAAACAATTTGAAGATGTGTTTATCTGTGCACTAATGTGCACACACTGCCTCTCATCGCAAACTGGCATAACACTATAGTTTGATTTATTGAATGGTAATTAATCCTAGTTAATACGTTGGGCTGGTGTAGTCCCCCAAAATAAACCCTTGCCCTTTAGCTGAGGTTGTCGGTTGTCCATTGGGGTTCCTTCCTCAGACCACGTGTTTAAACGTATTAGGAATTGACCTGCTCTGCTATCCTGCCATTAGTAGCTCAGATTGCTCAGATCTACTCAGACTGCACTTTAACACAACATGGTCTCTCATGCACCAGGCCAAGTGATCTGGACCAGTCTCAAATAGCCTTTAAAAGGTTATAGTCACTTAGTAACAGGGCTCTGCCAGAGTCCACGGTTTGTGTTCTGAAGTCTCATGCAAGAGGAGCTTTGCCAAGCATAATTTGCGGTTTGTGTTGACATTTGCATGAGTAAAACTTGGCCAAGATATTATGTCCGTTCCAGTCCTGATCCACATGTGATGTCAGAGAAATTAGGCCTCCCTCTATCGAACATTTTCTTCTAACAAATTACGGAGATGATAACACGATAATGCATTTAGAAAACAGAGCCCAGGATGATAGCATCATTGCCAGTGCTATGTGTTTCTGTGTTTGGCTGTTGCCGGGCAGTCTTGATTTCTGTCCTGATTTCTCTGAAGTGAGCGCTCACTCTGTCTGTTCACCAAATCCCCTTGGAGCATGTGATATAATAGGATTTATGCTGTGCCGTGATCCGACACAGGTCTGTCAGGCTGCCGTTTGTGTAGAGATCTCAGCCGGGTAGGGAGGCCTTATCTCCAAGCCTTGGAATGCAGCAGGGAAAAATTATACTAAAATCAGCCAATTTGTGTCATTCCTTATGGCTTATATCTCTGTAATAAGTTGGCTCGACTGCTTATTGGTGATTTTTGCCTTTGTGAATAATTTAAAAATAACTTTTCTTTTTCCTCTTATTTCCTAACAGACCGCTATCAAGAAGTGCCTTTCAGATGACTCCCCGTGTCGCTGATCTCTGGTCTCTGCCGTCCTGTACCACCCACACTCCTCTCTTTCCACCTCAGTCAGAGTACTAATCCTCCCACCTCAAAACGTTCCTTTATCCACCTGACTGCAGCATTCAGTCCCACCCACAGCTGTAGGAAAGCTCAAAGAGTGAAGAAAATTATAAAATCAGCCTGTTGTCAATGTAGTCAGAAGACCATGCTATGCAGGAACATTACATTTCATAAATAAAAAACAGACGTGTGATTCCCAATCCGCCAACTCCTAACAGTGCCCTTTGCAGTAAATAAATACGCTGTACTCAGACATCCTGAAAGTAGTGGATAAGTGCCCATATATCTCGTTCAGTGAGTTTCACTGCGCTTGTCAGCAAAATGTCTGTGGCATTGCCAGCTGTGCGCGACACTAAGTGGCTGACTCTGGAGGTGTGTCGTCAGTTTCAGAGAGGCACGTGCTCTCGCAGTGACGAAGAATGCAAATTCGCTCACCCACCCAAGAGCTGTCAGGTGGACAATGGCCGAGTCATCGCCTGCTTCGACTCCCTCAAGGTAAGAAGCTCTGTAAAATTATTACAGTGCGGCATCTATTGATCTATTGATCTCCCTCAGAATCAATAGGCTCTCTCTCATGATGTCTCTCATAGAATGGACCGAAACAAATGACTTTATTTAGGCAGTAGGAACAAAAAACAATATCAGAAATTTTACAAAATATTAGAACAGTAATGCGGATGTGCAACATGCATATTAATTGTTCAACTCTACAATACATTACGTTTCAGCATTTTTGTCCATTTTGTGATATGTACTCCTGGCAGAAAGATTTGAATAACGTGTGCATTTTTCTCCACCACATGGTGAGCGAATAATGCACATTTAAAGAGAGTTTAAAGGTGCACCCCCAGCCATATTCTACACTCTAAATACAGTATCATGCAATTTAAGCTGCAAAGACACCATTAGTGTATTGACAAACTGCAGTTATTACATGGTGGAATGCAGCCCAAGTATTTGAGACTGTAATGAGGATGTAATTCAGTATCTGTTGCTGGTGTGGTCATCACCTTGGTATTACAGAAGTGTTATGAGAATAAAAACTTTATTGTGCCTGTAAGAGCTAGCGAGTATTGGAGATTTGCCTTTTAGCTTGTGCCCGATGCCATCAGCTGTTCGTGCACTTTAGTGCTGTGATTGTGATTCATTAGCACAATCTATCTATATGAGATCAGAACAGAAGCACAGAGCTTAAACGCAAAATATAAAATAGATAAAGGCTTATTTTTTATCATGATCCATTACTGAGCAGCTCAGGCAGGCCTAAAGAGAGGGATTTCATGCCCTCTGTGGACCTGTGTGCTGCTCAGTAACCAATGACACCAAGATTACTGATTAAGTTGGGACTGCTAAAAGAAGAAGGTTTCTGATGTCCTCTGTATATTGGAATATTTTAGTAGTAGGGGTGTAAACACAAAATTTACAATTCTCTACGTACCTCAGATTTTAAGTGACGGTTTGGGTTTATTTTGGGTACGGTTAGAAAATGTCTTGTGTTTTTATCAACGCAGTTTATTTTAATAATGCTTGGTTAAATAATATATAAAATAATAATTTATAAAAAATAGAATAAATAAAATAATGCAATATACTTTGTAATTATATTTATTAAATTGAGTAATCAATTAAATTGGCACACATTAAAATAATAAAATTTAATAAATGAAAAATTTTTTATTAAATAGTTTACATTTGTTAGACCCAATTTGGGTAATACGGATGTGCATATAAGTTGCTTGTGTGTGTGTGTGTGTGTGTGTGTGTGTGTGTGTGTGTGTGTGTGTGTGTGTGTTTGTTTGTGTGTGTGTGTGTGTGTGTGTGTGTGTGTGTGCGTTTTACATTAAATATTTAATTTAACTAAAGATATGATCTACTCAACTGTTCTACTTATTTCAGCATACTTTAACAAATGTCTTCATTTCTTCCATCCTTCGTTCATTCACTCCCTTGATATGTGAAATTGCCTGGTTTTTCAGCTTTTAAGAGAAATTCTTCATAGCACTAACGTTGGCGTTACCCACTTCCTGTTTAGTGGCTAATGCTAGCGCTATGGATTCTTTAGCATTTTTATTGCCTGTATGGAGTGAGAGCCACAGGGACAATGCGCTAACTCTAGTTTCTTTTTTATACCCCTGGCATTGTTGTGTATGTTTTCAAGTTTAATAATAATAAAAATCTTCTAAGTGCGAGGCAGAGACTCAACAAACTTGCAGTTTGCTGCTTACCGTATTTTTCGGACTATAAGCCGCTACTTTTTTCCCACGTTTTGAACCACGTGGCTTAAACAACGAAGTGGCTAATTTATGGATTTTTCCTGGGTTTTTCCCGGTTTCACAAACTTCAAGCCAAAAAACTGAACAATAAAATTAGACCAATGAAATTTCCGAACGGAAACGAAAAAACGCACCTCACCTGTGTTCTGAGCTGCACGGCATTGGGAGAAAAAACTTTTTTTTAAACGCACAACGATGCCAAAAGAAAAACTCTTGAGAGAAATAGTTGTGTAAGGAAGGAGGAAGAACAATGACTTTCTTGCTAGGCTACTGTTTAGATATAAGCCGTTGTAACGCGTTGAGTCTGGGTTAAGGGAGAGCTCGCTAACTCCATGTTACAACAGAAATCATAAAAGCACAGACAGGTTTTCGAAACTCGTGCTTTTTTATTTTTCTTGGCAACATCGTTACGGGTTAGTCAAAGAAACTTAGAAATGAGCATCAGAAAATAATAAGGACATATTCCTCGGTCTTGCACACATGCAGTAATAGCGGAAAAATTCGGCCGCAGGCTATTCTCTTAAAGGAGCCACAACATATTTCACCCGTAACAGACACTGTCTTTTGTTAAAGCCTGTGTAAAGTTCATTAGTTTTAGTGTAGACATGTAGTTTCAGTGCGGTTTATAGACAGGCGCGGTTTATTTATGTTTAAAATAAAATTCTTTGTCAAATCTTATATATAAGCCGCACCCACCCATATATATATGGGTGCACTTTATAGTCCGGAAATTACGGTAATATGTTTCCTAGGAGAAACTCAAATTGTAACTATGTTCCACACATAAAAAGGATTGCATTTAGTCCACATGTATACCGAACCGAAAACCCTGTATCTAAAAATTTCAAATACGTGTACCGTAACAGCCCTACTTACTAGTTTTTTTTGTTATCCAGTCTGATCTGGATTCTGTAGTTTGCCTCATAGCTAAGTAGTAAACGTTACAGGGAGGGACACTTCCCGTATTTCTTTCAAACATTATGATGTAGGACATCTGATCTGGCATATCTGAGTAATGACTGAATCTCTGAGAATTAGTATTACATGATTCCCAGGATGACTCACATTAACTCTGGAACAAAATGTTTTAGAGTATTGTTTTGTCTTAAACTTGGCATCTGAATTATTTTGCATAACAAGTGTTTTTTTTTGTGTGTATCAGACAATGGGCAGTATTCTCCTTCAAGTCTGTACTTACTTACTGCACTTACTCTACGCACCAGAGAGTAAATGATTTTCTCTAATGCTGAAGGTGACAGAAGTGGTGCTTAGAAACAGGAATGGATGCGGTCATCTGCTTCAAATCCTCCACGTTAGCGTACTAGAGAGACGTCCCTGTGTGCTCAGGTCGCTTTCATTACCATGACACATGACATTTTAGGTTCCTCAGCACATGTCCAAGAGACTAAAAGTATAATTGCCTGGGTGAAGTACTGGGCAGGCTTCAGAAAGATACATGCATGCACAGCAAACACACAGCCCTCATTTGAGGGACAGTATACTTACTGTTTCTTACGATTTAATTGTGTTCTGCTGTTATATCTCCCTTCTTCTCTCTTTTATTCCTCTTTGAACCCCCCATCACCAGCACTACCACATCGTTGTGCTTCGTCATAATGTTGTTTGCTTCTGTTATGCTGGCTGTCATTCACTTGCTCTTCAAAGACATGTTTTTTTGAGAGAATCCTTGAGAGAAGTTTGCACCAAGGCAACATTTTTATTATTTCTTTTACTTTTATTAAGCTTACAATCCATCCTATTACACATACACAATAAATCAAACAGTAAACCCACAACTGGATCTCGATATTGTATGACACATAATAAAAAATCGACAGTTTATGTGGGTGTAGACCTGTCATGATTAGTATGGCATTCGGTTAAGGACTGATTGTCATACACACACCAACTTAACAGTGTAATTGTCTTTTTTTTTTTTTGGTTATACAACAGTGGCATAAACCCGCACGCCATTTATGAATTATAAAAGGTATTATATAAAAAAAGAGAATTGATATCTTTGCTAAATTAAAGTATAAAGAACCATAAGAAAAAAGGAGCACAGACAATAACTTAAATATAAAACTTATTACAGAGTTCAATGAATTGGCTACCTGCTAATAAACAAAGTGTTGTAACATTACAATTTCTAATGACTCACTGCAACTAACTGTGGTTGTGCAGCTCAATACTTGATCATATATATATGTGAAAATCAGATTGATGTCTCAACCTTAAATTCTTCCTTATTGATTGGCGTCCAAACATGAAATCCCTCTAATCGGATTATGAAACATTTGGCCCTTTTTTTTAATGAGATTTAAAGTGCAATGGACATGCTACATTAAAGTGGGTGTTATTGTTTCTTTGTTGTTTTTTTCACATTAGCATGATAATTAACATTAATATTAATGTTGGTCAAATATATTCTCCTAGGAGAGAATGTGTTATGTTCACAGTTTTTCCTTCTTTTTTTTTTTTTTTTTAACCCTCTCCCTATCTCTTCCAGTAGAATGATTATATCCTCTCAGATATTTTTGTATATATTTCTTGAGGCAGTTTCAATAGATTTTACAGGCCACAAACTCTGCCTCGGACCTATAGGCAAGTACACTGACTTACCATAGTTCTAGAACAGCTATTTATATATAACTACAGGTAAAATGTTTCTTTTTCCACCTGGATATTTATACAGAACAGGCTTGTTGTGCTCCAGGCAGAATCACATCAGCATACGTTGTCGGGTTTTTTTAATAATGCAGGTATCTCTTTTACACTAGCTAAGAGAAAAAGACTTGTTTTCATCAGGTCATGTGGCGTATGTGACACGATGATTATTATTATAAAGTGTCAGAAGCACAGCAGATGGCTGCCGTTGGTACAGGTGCTGCGTGGCTACATATTTTAACGGTCAAATAATATTCAGCCTTCTGCTCAGCGCAGCACACAGCTTTCACTGCGCTGTCACTCGCTTTCAGTCATGACATTTGCCGTGGTTACACATCTCTCTCTTGTTTTCCATCCCCCACCCAGTTTAGTTAAACTAATGTTTATTTAAAAGCATGTGTAAACTGTGCCTCGCACCTGCACAGTGTCAGGGCTTACCTTGGAAGAGCCAAAGTAAAAGCAGAACATGTTTTATTACTGTGGCACCTTTGTGTTACTGGTAGACCTCTCATAATGTTTCAATCGGAAAATGTGACCCAACTTATAATGTAAACTACATTTCTGTCGTATTTTCGAGGTTTTAACAGCAAACAATGCACTGCATCCAAAAAACAACTCCATTGAAGATTAATGTATAGTTTAAAGCACTTGACTGAGAAACATTACAGAAATATATTGTACAGCACATGATTGTACTAATGAACCTTGTGTTTATTGATTTTTGGGCTTATTTTGACAGACTGATGACACGTAAGACAACCAGGACTGTATATGCATAATAAAATAAATGTATATGATTCACTCTGAGTCAATCTAAGCATTGCATTGAGATCCATAAGTTGGAAAGAAATTGTATTCATAAAATAGTTTTGCAAAGCTACTAGATCTGGCAGCTGTATTCGTATTGATATGGACATGTTCACACATAGCTACTTTAATCAAAGTAAATTAAATCCAGCTGTAGTGTTTAACACCATCATTTAGCACATTTGTAGACTAAAATCTCACAGAGACAAGCAAGTTGGTTGAATTTGGGTTTGAGTTTTGAAATTTTGGGAATAAATTTGTACGAGACTGAGAATTTGACTTATTTTATTGAATTAAAAAAAAACATTTATTACAATTTTTGGAGACAGTATGGACTCTAAAATATAATGTTTTAAAATATTGATCCATATATTGAATTTTGAAGTGTTTATTTGTACAGTTCATCTGTTTTGGTACAGAAGGATGACAGCTTCCTGGAAGTGGCAGCAAGTTGATCAGTAGGTCAATTTGTTGAGCCCATAATTTTATTGTGTTTGATACGTGTATGCAGTTGTATTTTTGTTATTTTTTTTAATATTGCCAAACACTTGCTACATTAAATTTAATGATATTGGGGGTGCATCGGATTTACCTCATTTATGGATCTGGCCCCTGCTACTTTCTAGAAGGATGTCATCCACCTTCCCTCTCAAGTTGTGGTCTTGGTAATACCTGTGGACATTGCCATTCTATTTTATTCTATTTGTCAGGAAGCTTTTTAAGTAGACAGCATTTTGGGTGGCATTTGTGCACACATTTTGGAAGAAGTTTAATGCGCTTTTCCAAGGTAGCTTATTGGCTCATAATGCACTAATGTATTTTCTACATCACGCTCATGAGTGGCAGAACAGAAAATCTGTCCTGTGAGTTTGAATCCCAACGCCACTGCAGCCATCTTTGGCTGAAAGGCAAGAAAACATAATTAGCCCAGCTCTCTGGGTGGGGACCGAATTACTCTCTCTTCCTGTCGATTAAGGTGACACAAGCCAATTGTGGGCGTCTGTGAGCTGTTAGTTGCCACTTAGCGTCTCCGGCAAGCATGACCGGCTGTTTGAAAAGCTGCACCTATCTTAGAGTAAGTGGTGTGTTAACCCTCCGAATTTGCAAAATTAACAAGTTAATATTTTATTGTCACTGGGTTTTCTGTAAATTCCTAATTCCAGCTCTAGCAAATATTTTATGTCAATCAAAGCATATGGTTCATATATCATCTGTGCCACGAATAGACTGGTGTGTGAAATAGCTTTGTGCCTATAGAAAGTACTGTGTAAAATACAATATTTGTTGTGGCATAAAGAGATTTAGAGACCGTGTTTAACTTGGAGCACATTGAGTTTATATGGCTTCAGCAGTCACAGTTATTGTACTCCTGCAATATTCTTTACAAAAAAGTGCAACTGATATGTGGAACAATCACCACCCATGCTCTCCTGTTGTTCTACGTGCAATTCCCATGCTTGTTTTCCAAGAACGAGAAATACCAGTTTAGCTTCCATTGGGCTTCATTTCAGGTCATTAATAACCTTAAAAGAATGTGGTTTCAAAAGGAATATACTGTGACATGCAGTGATGTTCAAGAGGTGTTTTATATTCAACTGCTTAGTTTTGGTCTAAATTTAATGTCATTAATCTGGTTGATAATCTTTTTTTATTTTTTTATTAGCATTTTCCTGCATTATTCATAGTGCTATTGAATGACCCTCATATAGTATTGTTAATGGGCATTAGACCACCTGTGTTATTGCAACTGCACTGCGCAGTCATCGCACACCCCTAAACCCTGGATTTTAGAAAAGCCTTTATTACATTTACAGGCTTACAGTTATCTCATTTATACAACTAAGCAGTTGAGAGTTAAGGGCCTCCCAAACAAGGGCCGAGCAGCAAACAAGGGATTTAAATTAAAGATCTTCCAATCAGAAGTCCAACATCTTAGTTGGACACTAAGCTACTACCCCCTCACTTCCTGGCTTATTCACTTTCTTCTCACAGAAAAACATAAACGAACCAGCACATTAGCTACACTAAACATATAACGCATAGATTGAATCTATATTTCAATATGTATGCATGTGATGTGTTTTTTTAATGTGGACTTCTCCTTGAACTGTAAATGCACGTGTGCACACAGGTTGCAGTTTAGTAAACGCATTTTCAATTTGCACAAGAACCAGTTGTCTGTTGCCGTATCTAACAGTGCAATGGAACACCATGGTCAATTTCCTTGAGTTTAATAAAGTAACACACTGATGATCATTTTCAACATCAAATTTTTTGTCGCTTCTTTTCTTACATTTCGAGGTGATTATTGTAGTGGATCCAACACACAGTTTCAAAGCTCATCTGATCACTAACCGACTTCTGATTGCATAGTGGAGGTGGACCCTTTCCAAAGAGCATAGGATATGAGTTCACATACAAGCACACATTTCAGCCCCTCCTTTTATGCTCTCTGTGTAGTCTGGTTCAAAGCTGCTGACTGGTGCGACAGCGTATGAATGTCAACTATACTTATTTCTGACCTCTTCTCTGTAGTGGGTCTATTTACTATCTAGTCACTAAAGCATCGATACAAAGACATGCACTTGATTTTATTCAGTAGAGGTAAATTTGGATCAAACTCATTTGATGATCTCTTCACTTATTCTACATACAGAGAATTATGTGTGGCATTTTCGAATATATAGTGTTTTTTCCTGACACCAGCTGACCTGGTGGTTAATCGGTACAATATAAATAGACGAATAGAAGCAAGGAATCCTGGAAATATATATTTATGTGGCAGTGTTACTTTAATGTGCATTTCACTTTGTCATTTCTTATCAAAAAGCATTATGGGAAATTCATTTACAAATTCGGTCACATTTTAAAAGACAGGCTTGTTTCAAATTCAATGATGAAATAAATATATACTTCTAACTGATTTCATTTCCATTTCAGGGTCGGTGTTCAAGGGATAACTGTAAATACCTGCACCCTCCATCTCACCTGAAGAGTCAGTTAGAGATCAATGGAAGGAATAACCTGATCCAACAGAAGACGGCTGCAGCCATGTTGGCCCAGCAGATGCAGTTCATGCTGCCAGGATCCAGCCTGCCTGCTGTGGTATGTCCCACCCCTATCAGTCATTTCATATTGGAAGCCTCCCAGTGTCTGGGACTTTTCAAGCTGTGTATCTGTGTGTGTGACATGAATAAATAAAATTTTGGCTGTTTTCATTGGACATACTACATGCTGTCACATCCACAACAAGTACTTTATTTATATTAATGCCATGATCAGTGTAATCTACATGTAAATATAGTAATGTATATTCTATGTACTATGTTGTTCCAAATTAATCACTTCAGCATCTTTGTTTGGCACAATTACTGAGGCATCTTGGCTTGCCTCCCCATAGTCAGTCTGTCAGAGTATGTAAGAGAAGCAGCCATCTTGCAAATTGAGATTGTAAGTTTGCCAGACTCTAGGTGAAGTGCAGAATCCTGGGGAGGGAGTTTAGCTCAGCTTGAGCCCTGGAGGTTTTTTGGCAATCCAATGCTGTTCAGCTTGGATGGAGGTGCCATTTAGATCATTAGGCCTTTCCATATTAATCATGTATTGGGAAAAAAAACATATAGTCTTTTTTTTTTTTTTTTTATCTGTTTCAATATATCAACAGGTAAAACAAAAGATGTGTTTTGGGCTCTATGTTTTTGCTTTTTTAGTCTTCATTTCCTGTTGGTCAGAGTCTGGGGCCAGGACCTGGGATCAGCTACTCCCCCTACCTCTCTCCTGTCACTCATGGGATGGGGCTGGTTGCCACGGAGATGCTCCCGAACAACCCCGTGATTGTCTCTGGTAGCCCTGCGGTAGCAGTGCAGAGCTCGAACTCATCTTCCTCATCTCAGAAAACATTGCGCTCTGACAAACTGGAGGTACAGCAACCATTAATGCAATTACATTTAACCGGTTCCTTTATCTCACTCCCTCTCACACTCTCTCTCTCTCTCTCTCTCTCTCTCTCTCTCTCTCTCTCTCTCTCTCTCTCTCTCTCTCTCTCTCTCTCTCTCTCTGTTGCATGTAGATAGGTTTTCATGGTACACTAAAAGCATACTAGTACTCACACAGGGGCGCACGCATGCCCAGGTTTCAGTTGTTACATTGCATCGGATCTGAGAGATGCTATTTTTGTTGTTGGCTGATGCTGAATGTGTAGGTGTGCAGAGAGTTTCAGCGGGGGAACTGCTCCCGAGGAGAGACAGACTGTCGGTTTGCCCACCCTAGTGACAGCCCCATGATTGACAGCACTGATAACACAGTGACAGTGTGCATGGACTTTGTGAAGAGCCGCTGCTCCAGAGAGAAGTGCAAATACTTTCACCCTCCTGCTCATTTGCAGGCACGCCTCAAAAGCTCTCAGAGTACCCAGAGCACTGCTGCAACCGCTGCTATGGTGAGGCTCAGTGAACACACATGCACGCATATTATATTCTGTATACACTGGATTCAGAACCTCTCGCTGCTTTTTTGTTTCTGATGTTGTGCACACCCACAGACATAAACATCTCAAATACCAAGAATTAAAACACTCCAAATATCGGTACTATTCATCATCTATTGAGTATACATTTACACCCTCAATACCCCCCCCCCCCCCCCCCACCACCACCACCACCACCACCACACACGCACAAATCTAGACTGCTTCTTTTTTTTACAGATACATGTAAAGCATCAAGTGGCAACTCCTGTCAGACATTACCACTGACCATGCTTCATTAGTTTACCTTCAATATTCCAGTAGCTCTATAAATAAGCCAAGGAAGGAATTGTGTGTGTTTTTCGAAGATGGAATTAACATGCTGATCTTTTTTTCATCAAGTTATTGTGGTTTTGTTAAGCAACTAATGTAGCATCACACAATTTTGTGCCGTAGTAGTGTATTTTCTGCAGCTTCTTCTTTTTTTTTTTTTTAACCGAACTGTTCATAGGGCTTAATGAAGATAACACTGATTAAACTTGTTTTGTTTGTGTGCATGCATATGTTTATGTAGTAAACAGCATTCCAGTTATTTCATTTTTTTTTTTGTGTGTTTTTTTTTCCTCTCACCTCTCCACAATGCAATGCTGTTCCCATGATGCACCTGTGCTTGCTGTTTGTTAATACGCTTGACTCCCATTGGCCCACTGCCATCATGTGTTGGCTGCGTGCTGTGTGCAGACTCAGTCAAGTGCCAAAGTGCTGAAGCGACCCCTCGAGGCAACTGTTGACATGGTACTTCACCTTTCACCTCTGGCTTTGCATGGTCTTAAATCACTGTTATTGTACTGTGGCTATTTTCAGATTTGATTTCGCTTCCTTGTTTAAAATTCTCGAATTGCTCATCCTGTTTGTGTGAACATCCTGTGCTCTATGCTAAGAAATTTTACTTTCAAATCCTCAGGTGTGTCAGGTCATATCTTACCTCTTTGAACAATTTCTTAGGGGTCATGATTTAATTAACATGATTTGATATTAGTCCTCAGTGTAGACATGTTGAATGTTGTTGTTGTTGATGATTATTTACATTCTTTTTCTTACCCAGTCTTGCTCTCTTTCTCCCTCTCTCTCTCAGGCATTTCCTCACAGCATGTTGCAGCCATTGGCCAAGCGAGTGGCTCTAGAGAAAAGTGCAGGACATGGTGGTCTTTTAAACCCCAGTGTTTTTCACTACCAGCACGCTCTTGCCAACACACCTCTGCAGCCTTCTACTGCACTGTTCCCTACAGGTACATACACACAAACTCGAACGTACACATGCACGTACACACTCTTGGGTTTCTTTCATGTGTTGGCCAAAGCATCATCCTTCAGATAAGGTGCTAGATAAGGTGTTAGTTACTGCACACACATCTAAAACTTTTAACTTTATTTTGGACAAAGTCCTTCCCTAGTCTGTGATTGTGTGGGGGCTTTGCTGCCTCTCAGTGCCAACACCTCTATTATGTTTGAGCTTAAGCTTCTGTTAGGTAGATACATGTAAAACACTTTATATATTTTGGGCAGTTACATTAACCATGTCTTTTCTCTACTGCTGCTGTAGGCTCAGTATTTTGCATGTCTCCTGGACCTGGCATCGGTATGTTCCACTCTGCTGTTTCTTTATCATTTTCCAATGATCTCTGTCTCTTCTTTGACAGGCTTCTCAGCTTGACTGTGTGTCAAAATGACCTTTGTGCCTCATAGATCTTTAGATCATTTAATGTTTACTAGACAGTATAACAAAATTATACAGTATGACATAAAGAAAAAAACTGCTACCATATGCATTTGGATATGTTAGTCATATATAAAATAATACACTCAACAGGAACACACTATTGAAATATAAAAGAAATACTAAATAAAAACTGCACTTCTGCATGCTGTGCACATCATGTATAGGGTGTCTAGCTAGAATCATAAAACATACAACATTCATTATATATTTTGCAGTGTATCCCCATAAACCTTCCTAATTATAGCACACTATAAATTCCAGGCTGTAAAGGTCATCCACAGTGGTAGCAAACTCTTAATCTAAAGTTTTTACAGGTACTGAATGGCAAGAAAATTAACCAAACATTTTGTTGATTCTGCACATGTTGCACAAAGTATTTACACAAAAACACTCATCAAGTGGGTCTATAAATAAACAGCAAGCTGCAACCTATGAGTGGATTCTTTACATGTTCTAGTAAATCATCTAGAAATTTGTTTTTGTTTTTCAGTGTCAACACACGACTTGCCTTACATTGTCTTAATCTACAAGATTTAGCACTTGTCTCTTTAAATCATGAGCTTTCTCAAATTGATTTATTTTTTTTAATGACTCCACATCAGCTGCAATGCAAACGAGCATCGATCTTCTCCCTCCAACCAGTTCAGTTGACATTTATATTTATGCATGTGTACAAACAGTAATTGTGTTGCACAACATTCCAATTACATGAAACACTACCACTGTAACCTTAAAGTATTTTCAAATATTTCCACTTGCATGCAAAATCAAACATGCAAAGATTTACTGATATACTGCATGAACTGATAAACGATCTGGTCACAATATTAGACGTTTATAACTTTGTGTCTGTATGCTAAGCTAAAAAAAAAACGCTGCTTTATTAGCTAATTATTTATTATGATTATTATTATGATTATGATTATTATTATTATTGAGTAAGCAATCTGTATTTGGTTTATTACATGTTTGCTTTCATGACATTCACAATATATATATATAATTAGCTGTTGTCAGACATAGTTGTATCTTATTTTTGTCTTTACTGTCACTTCACTCATGTAGAAATTACACAGTTAAAAAAAAAAAAATTATATATATATATTAATTACATAGTCACTGTAATGGCTCTGTGAAAAACAAATGCATTTTGCCTTGTACTGTACATGGGGTTAGTGGTTGCATATTTAAATCAGGTTAAATTCTGAATGACTGCTTGTTTTTGGTTACATGAACTCTTATATGTGCATTTATGTACCTGTGTTTCCATTCTGGCCTTGTGCCATTCTTCATAGTGCTTTTATACACTTTGGTCATTGTGAATTTCAATTGAATTCTTATGCATTTAAATCCTAAGCATTAGTCTTGTTTATTATCCTCTGTTGATTTTTATTTCTGTTTTGAACCAATATAGTGCCTTTATTAATAATAAGGCATCAGTAATATCTGATAGACAAGTTGACTAATTTTCTCCTTCTCTCTACTGCTTTGCTTGTTGTCTGCATGCCATCTGCTGGTTTGATTTATACTAGTGGCTTCACCTTTCTTTTTTATTTCATTATAATTAGATACAAGCACACGCATATAAAGATATATCCCACACAATTCTATGGTTACCGTAACGCTGCTCCTCCTTGTTCATTGCTTTCATGGTTCCCTTCCTGAAAAAAGTTCCCATGATGCTCAGTGCCCCGCCTGCTACCGCCTCCGCTCCTGCTGCAAGCCCCTACGCTGCTGCTGCCGCCGCGGCAACCGCCAATCAGGTTTGCTCCTTTACACGCTCTCTCTCACTGTTCCCACCCTCGTAGTTCAGGAACAGAATACTCTCTTTTACAGGAGTATCTCCTTTTACACAGACCAGACGTCTCCGATAGCTCTCGTTTAGCCTAAATGCATTTAAACATAAGCTATCAAGAACGACTTCCTGATAGCTTATTGGCTGCTTTTCTAACACAGGATGCATTCTGCAAACAGTCGTTAGAGCTAATGACCTTATTGTGAAAAAGAACTGCATGTATATGGTTAGAGTATTAGTTATGCAGTGTGACCCTGTTTTTTGAGCTTTGTTGTTTTGGCTCTTGCTGGCTCTATATTGCTGTTAGTAGTCTGAATCCGTAAACAGCTCATGTCTCCTCGATTTCTCACAACAGCTGTTTGGAGCTCCTCCTACATGCAGTGTGTAGTTTTTGCTGCTTCATTGCCATCATTGTTTTGCATGTTTGCCTTTATTTAGCTCTCATTGACACTGGCGCACAGAACACAGTTTGTCTGGTTGAATACAACCAAAGCGATCAACCTGGCGATTTGTCATTAACGAAAGCACAATGAATAATGCTGTCTGCCCTTGAATTCTGTTTTCAAGTGTGATTTAGCAAATTCATAATCCATGTTCTACTGTCCTCTGCTGGTCACTTTGCAAACTCAACATTTGCACTTAAAAAACCCTAGGATGTTGTTAGCACCTATCGAACAGTTCCTCAGTCTGTTCTTGTGAATTTACAGCGACAGCCGCACTTCCTTTCTTTCGCTCAGAAAAAGACACTGCTCGCACAGGCCGTCCGATTACCTGTAGCCTAGTCAGTTTCCGGACAGGAAGGGCCGAGACTACATCATCAGTAAACTGACTGACTTAGGGATGATGTTTAGAATAAAGGTGATAAGAAGTTGTACATATGTAATGCTTTAATATAACGTTTGTTTAAGTATGATTTCTTAATTATTACCCACGATAAAATACACGTAAAGAGGCTTTACTAGATCATTACTTATACACTTATTATAGTCAGTACCTTTATTTAATAGTGGAATTGTATTTTTGTTAGAAAATACATTGCAATAGGTTCACTATTGCACAAGCAGTCAATGTAGGATGGAGGTACAAGGAGCAGCACTAAGAAGTACGTCATTTCATATCAGATCAAATCGGTTTTTGAACATGTTTATTCTAGCTAGGATTGGACTATTATATACTACATGTAGGTAGTAAGCATGTGTCATACTCAGCAGTCAATCAAGGAAATGAATAAGGGCTTGTAGTCACCAAAATGAAGGCAGCAGGTACTTGCAGGAGTAGGAATATATATGAAAGGGTTATGCCATTTGACTTTATTTTGTCTTATTCAGAATATATAAGATTTTATATGGATTATGAATTTGCCGGCTAGTAAAAAAAGAAACAGTTGCTCTGCCAAATCAAATTCTGCTTTTACACATAAAAAAAAGCCAATTCATGATGACCCCTAAAGCATCCATTTTCAGGCACAAATGACATCAAATGTGCCCAAATTTGTAAATGTAAAAACTTTCATTTTCTACAGTGTGCTTCCTATTTGAAGACACTGGGAGTGGTACAAATATTGTTTTTTAGCACCTTTACTATTTAAGTGGCAGGTTATTGTGTGGAAGTGGGAATTGGTAAGCTGAGTGTTTAGCATGTTGGTTAAGGTTGAGCTCAGTGGTTTATGGTGTTGGTTATGGTGTTGGACTTCTGATCGGAAGGTCGTGAGTTCAGTTCCCAGTGCCAAAAAAGCTACCACTGCTGGGCTCCTGAGCAAGGCCCCTAACCCTCACCTGCTCACTATGAGATAAGTCGCTCTGGATAAAGGCGTCTGCAAAATGCTGTAAATGTCAAAACGAATCGCTAAATAATTATTAGAGCCGCCATTACGACTAGCAACCATTAGAAATCCCAAAGAATTCTTCAGTTGTTCAGCCGATTTATTTTTCCCCCCACTAATTATTTCTGCTTGTTAAAGTTTTTACAAATATTTTAACATGCCTTTTTGCTCTTTCTGCTACAGATCATTCTGAAATAGAGCGCAGGAGAGGGACGGAGTGCCAGCGCAACACACACACACTTCTCAAACAACAACTGTGTGGATATAACAACTTCAGCTCCACATTACTGCTACATGCATGCTAATACACACACACACACACACACACACACACACACACACACACAGCCTTATAATATTTTCCTTATAGTTATGTTCAATAAATAGATTATACAGACAAATATATACAATATATACACAACAATGAAACGAATCAATCATATATGTTTCTAATCGAGTTTCATTCACTGGGACAAAATCATACTCTTTTTGCTTGTTTAAGTACATTATATAATTCTATACTTATACACAGTATCATCGCCAGGGTTGAGTAGAAAGTTATTCAACACTCGTTTTACTGTGCGACTCTACTTGCACTTTTTGTTTTGTTTTTTTAGTTCTTTTTTTTTTTCAAGTAAAAGGGCAACATCTTGCGAAAGACTACGAGAAGCCCAGTTCGAGGATTTATAGTTCCCTCCAACATACTGATTTCCGAGAGTTTATCTGCCTGCACCGGCATCAGAAGGAACTGTCTTACCGAATGCCGAAGCACGTCAATGCCATGCAGGAGGATGGCAGGCAGCATGTCACAACCCTGTAGGAGAAACATGTCAAACCGCATGTGAAAGCTATGCAGGAGAAGGACAGAGTGAGTTCACCTCTCAGCTCCACACTCAATGCTTTGGATAAAGAGAACTCTGTTAGCCAAATTATTAATAGAAAGAGAAAGAGAAAAAAAAAAAAAAAAAAAAAAAAAAAAGATGTTCACCTTTAACAGTGGCCAAACAGAGTAGTGACACACTAACCCTTTAAAACTTGATGTGAATCTGAATTTGATTACTTTGTTTCAGCCGTTCTTTTATCATTTCTTTAGCTGAAAATTGTAAAAAGTGTCAAAGTTTTTTTTTTTTTGGTTTTTTTTGCCATAGTAGAAGCTATTCTCTTATTCTCTTGATACTGTGCCATCGGTAGAGAGTGAAAACATGAGAAACAAAGAGATGATTGTGTGCACTTGTCTGACTTTAAATGTGTGTGTGTGTCGTGCATAGTAACAGAGCAAAGCATAAGTTGCTACATCTGGGCTCTACAGCTAGACTCAGGGTCTACACGTCCCAGCAGTATGAGCTGTGTATAGTCGAGCCAGACTGGGCTGCATTCATCCTGTTGTTGTTCTTGTTGTTTTTTTTGTTTGTTTGATTTTTTGGTTTCGGTATTTATTCTGTTATGATTCTGTATAAGTGCCTAACAATGTTCTTCACAAAGCATAGTATGGATAAAGATTAGTTTGAACTGTTCATGTTTAATTTTCGTTACAGCAATCTGTCATTCTCTCTCAAAAAGGAAGGTAAAAACTGTTTAAAAGGTTGACCATAGACGTCATGTTCACTGTTGATATTTTTTTTTTTTTATCCTTTTAATGAAAAGGATAACAGATTTGTATTTACTAACCCAAAATGACGACCTGTAGGAGACGTGCCTGTGATGGCTGTGTGGGAAAGCCTCTTCTTTACATTTGCATAGTGATTTATCGAGGTGAATTGGACTAAGTGGGAAAACTATAGTGTGTTGAGTCTCAAATCTATAGCAACTATAGAGAAACAATCTTCCCAAAGTAGCACTTCTTCATTAATCAGCTGCTTTGGGTCACAATTAAAACAGATGTTTTATTTATATTGAATAATTTCTATAGGCGTCTATAAGATCTTACATTTATTTCATCTCCTAGCGTAGTGATTGACAAAAGTGTGACATGTAACTGACCTAATACTAAATAGCTCTATTATTCTAATCCACTTTGATTTAGGAGGTAGTCAATCCTATCATTTTTATTTGTATGTGTGTTTGTGTGTTTTTATGTGTGTTTTAATTCAGGGCGGAGATACAAAAAAAAAACAATGCCATGTGAGAACCTAGACAATCTTTAGTTTAGATATGCGAAGGCACTGCTCAGACTTGTAGTCATTTAACTTCTCAGCGTCGCCTGAGGATAATTTATGTTGTGATCTATAAGATATATGAGAACTATTATGTAATGTATTGATTGTGGTAAATGGACCATTGTTATGTTTTGTTTTGAGATGAATGTAATTTATTTGATGTAGGGCCTTGTTGTTCAGACGCTGTTTAAAAAAAAAAAAAAAAAAAAAAGGCCAGCTTGGTGCCACCTTCCTCTCCTGCATCACCTGACTTGTGAAGGAAGAGAAACGCAGGGTGCTTGACTTTTTTTTTTTTTTCTTCGGAAAGTTACAGCGTCCACGCCCGAAAGCATTAAGCGGCACGTCGTTTTACACAGCTGTTTGTGAATCTAACGCTTCTATATAATAGTCGTTGTTTGAGGTGTGTAACAATAGCAGAAGTCTGCTTTTGTGATAAAAAGAAGCCTAGCAGTGAGCGGTACAGGGAGCCAGCTGAGAGAAACACTCAACACTGCATGACACATCAGTGCAGGTCAGGCTGCAGAAGTGTTCACGTTATGTCAAAGATAACACCGCATTTCATTTTATAGTTCGCTTTTTTTGTGTGCTAATATTTTAGATCAGTACTAATTTGTTAATGTGACAGTTCAAAATTGCTATGAATGAAACTTTTTTTAAGTGATGTTCATGTTATGTTTTTTTTTGTTGTTGTTTGGGGGGGGGGGGGTGATTGTTTTTACAAAATGGTAGGTTCAAGTATATTTTCCGTCTGGGAAAATACTTAGATTTAATGCCTTATTGTTATGGACCATACTATTTAATAATAAAAAATAATAATAATAATAAAAAAAAAGAACATATATATATATATATATATATATATATATATATATATATATATATAGATATAGATATAGATATAGATTAGTCTTAAATTGTTTTTACTTATTATAATAAATGTTTATTTCCATTGTCCAGATGTAAATTCAGATTTATTGGAATTTCTTGGAATCGGTCATCATACAAAAAAAGAAAAAAAGGTGTGTCATCGGTTTGGCGCATGACCACAATCCTGCTGTAACACACTATAGGAGATCAGACATCACTGACATTACAATAGAATTGTGGGTTTGTTTCAGAGATAATTATAATAAATAATGATAATAATAATAATAATAATAATAGAAATAGCAATGTTTACTGCTTTGTCCATATGACTGATCCGGCGAGACTTTGTCATTACAGAACTATTACTTAACATATGAATGTGTCTTACCATCGGTGTGCATCAGTGCATCTCCTGCTTTCTTAGTGTCAGTCTGGTGGGTAAGAATTGCAGAATGTAATTTAGCTCTTGACTGTTGTAGCACATTCTGGACAGGTTTATGAATCGAGGGCTACAGAGCACTCACTACCTTAGTCTGTTCACATGTGATCTTTGCCTTATCTTCTGTGTTGCTCTGACCATTTCATGTCTCTTAACGTTGTTTGAAAGTTTTTGTAAAAAAAAAAAAAAAAAAAGGAAAAGAAGTCCTCATTGGCTCTCCTAAAACTAAAATAAATACAAATTTATGAATCTGCTGTTAAAGAAGGATCAGTATAATAAAACCTTTTCTTCACAACTGGAGTGAACATGTAGTTTCGAGCCCAAAGATTGCTAACAGGATGAATGCCTGGATATGTTGTTTTCTGGTGTGGAGAACTGCCTTTTAGGTAACAGATATACTAAACTGTACTTTGTTTTCTGAGCACTACTTTGTTCCTTGGCTCTATTCAACAACACAAGTTACAAGGATAAATTCACACGGCCAAATTTCATGCAGATTAATTACACCACACATAAGAATTTATAGAGCTTTTTATATGTTTCTTTGTGTAATATTAAGTAGTTTATTTCTTCTTTTTTTTTGGTTCTGTAAACATAAAGTTTGTAAAATATATTGTCACAAAGTGAATAAAATCTTTAATGGCCACCATGTGTTTTATCTTTATCAATATGGGGGGAAGTAGTGTTACATATTTAGAAGCTGGAGAGTCACACACACACACACACACACACACACACACATATATGTGTGTGTGTGTGTGTGTGTGTGTGTGTGTGTGTGTGTGTGTGTGTGTGTGTGTTTCTCCGGCTTCTATATATGAAGCTGCAGAAATTGTGCAGTGATGTTTTTGAGGCAGCACATCTCTAAATAAAGAGCTTTTCTCAAATTGACATGTCACTGTATGGCCTGGGTGTGCAGTCAAACTAGAGGACATGATGATTATATTCAGCACCCTGTGGACCAGGCCTTACTTGGAGAGACCCATCAGATCATTTTCTTTTTCTATACCAGATGATTATGTCAGAGGAATCGGTCAACCACCATTCCATACCATAGGGCATAAACCAGGTACAGCAAGAAATGTTCTGCATGTTCACCTTTAAGGTCAATCCACTGATCCACATAATTGGATGATGTGATTTCATGAATAGATTTTGTGTTCAAAGTGGCCACCGCAGACCTTCATCTGAGCACCTATACATGCAAGGTGAGCTTATTGCTAGAGCATGCAGTACGTTTTCTGATGATCACAGGTTTGCATCAAAACTCAGTTTAAGTTTGGCCTGTATGCACTCCTGAACATGCGGGAAGATCCCATGCCAGGTTCTTAGAGAATCATATCAGATGGATCCAGCTAATGAGGTAAACACCCCATGCAGCAGGCTACATGTGTCTGAAATACTTAATCTCCAGAATGGGCACATAGGACCAGTTCAGCAAACTCATAAATTCACTGACAACCACAGGAGAGCAGGAAACTTGTATACATTCTGAAAATACCTGTCGTGCTAGAGGAAGACTAAAAGTAGAATGCCACACTTTTGAAGACAAACCTTAGAAAGGGTTCTGATGTGATGAGTGTCTTTGCACAGCTTGAACTACCCCTGACAACTTCAGAATATAAAGAGGGATGGTCTTTAAGAACAGGTTAAACACTCTAAAATCTAAAATTGGATGAAAAACTTCTGAACTGTGTGAAGTGTAATTCTATCCAAGAGACAAAGATCTTGGGTTAAATCAATAACTAGCATGAATATATTGTTGTTTATGTGGGGGGCTTCTTGCAAAGTGAGACAGACATAAACTGCAGGCATGTGACCCAGTCTGACCTGCTAGCGATCCATCATATTCGCTACAATGCACACCGCTGAGTTTGGATCACTAAAATCACTGTACTGTAGCATAATGAATTCTGTCATGACTAGCATTGTGTAAACAAACACATTCAGTGCTATGGGTTGCTTAGGACTGACCCAGAACCATTTCTAACTTTGCTGAAGCCGAAGTTTAACCACTAGGTCATTCCTTCCAGGAGGAGCGAGGACAATGACTCATCATTAAGGGTCTGTTAAAGGACACGATTTCAGCTGAGTCAGTACATTGCCTGGTTACTCTTTTTAATCTTTTCAGTAGATGCAGGACATGGGAATTTGCAAGTTGCAAGCTGTTTGGGCTTTGAGGCTTAAGTCCAATTCAACTCTGAAGGGTCTGAATCTGCCAGCCAAGTGCACTGTGTCAGCATAAGCATTGTTGCACTTAATGCAGGAGATGTCCTGGTCAAAAACTTTTTTTTTAGCTGGTCAATGCCAAGACATTGAGGATAAAGCTGCTGCTTGTCATCAGATGCATACTGCACAGGCACAAGTCTTGCATTACACTTCCTGGTATGAAAACCAGGGAAATTATACTCAGGATGAAGAGAATGAGGAGTTCAAAAGTGTGAAAGGAACCGACTCCAGCGGTATGTACTGTACTGGTGGAATTTGATTTAATTGATCAGGGAAGAGGCTTGGAATGGAAAGATGAATTGAGATTAAGTAACAACACAGGATTGTGGCAGAGGATGGCGATGGTGTTTCTGTATGACAGGCTGGCTCTAGCCTTCTAGAGGAAACTGAGACAGATGTAAATGGAGAACCTCTTAACTACAGTCTCTGGTCTTACCTCAGGAACTATAGTGAAAATACGAGAAAATAACAATCTGTAGTGAAACAGCTACAGTGAAACACTACTTCTTACATTTTCAAACCAGGCTCATCTCTGTATTTTTTTAGTTTTTGTCTTATTGCACAGCCCGAATGAAAAAGTAAAAAGAAGCCTTTACTACTGCTTGTTTTAGAGTCACGCTGGTAACTGGACCTCACGTCATATTAATATATCTTACAATCATTAGATAGAATTTTTTTTATTCTTCTCCATTAATATACAACATGACGTGAGGTCCAGTTACCAGTAACTCTAAAACAGCTAGTAGTAATGGCTACTTTTTACGTCTAAACTTCTTTACTTGAATTAGAAAAAGTGTAATCAGTACTTCAGACTCTTTTAAATCTCTGAACTACAATGAGACTACAGGCTCAGGCGCATCCACTCTTGTCCTTTTGGAAGGCCTGGGCGTTTCCATAGCAACAGCATCCGGCGCGCTGCTCTTTTCGGCACGCGTCCTCGATCCCGTTGCCTATTGGACAACCGCCCACCACCTTCCCCGCCCAACCTGCTCCAAGCGGAAATCCGTGTTTGGAAGTCGTGCGCGCTCCCTCCACACAAGCGCGGGCGCGGTTTTGAGACGCGTGGCCGCGCTTATCAGTGCTCTCCCGGTTCAGCTCCGTCCTTACACGAGGCGCTGATGACGTCCTCCTGCTAGCGCTGGCTACGGAAGCCGAGCAGCGGAAACAGGCGGTAACGCGGCGACGGCGGCGTCGGCGTTCGTGGGTCTCCACCCGAGAGCATGGCGGCCGCGGATGTGTCGGTGCGCGGAGGAAGAGGAGAAATGAAAACGCGCACGAGGGACTGTCTGCTCTAAACCGCTCCGTTTTTTGGTCCCAGTAAAGACAATCACATGTGTGGCTTTTCTATATGTTTATATATGTAGATTATATATATATATTCGCAGCTACGAGATTCCGGGTGCAGCTTTGTTAGCCTAGCCAGTACTGCAGCTAATGTTCCTGTGCGCAGGAGCACCGGAGTCTCTCCCTCTCGGATGATTTAGGAGCGTGAGTTCAGCAAATGAAAGAGCCCGAGCTGCCGAACGCGCTGACGGCTGGAAGAAGGTGCAGCAGCCGCGTTTGCGCTACTAGTCTAGGCCTGGGCAGGGTCGCGATAATGCGCCGCTGCTTCTCCGTTTCCTCGTTCGGGCTCCGCGCCTTTGTGCGCCGCTTGTTTACTTCGCCGAGCTAAAAGCAAGAAGGCGCCAGGAGCAGCATGGGAGCCGCTCGGTCACTGGCCCTGTAGCGAAACCTCAGCTTTGCCTTTCACTACGTTGTTAAATGACGAATACCGGGTGCTAGGGCGCGTTTTTCTTTTTCCCGTTTAGTTTTATTTCTTCCATTTTTCCCTTTTTTTTGTTTATACCGAGCTATGCGCGAGTATAAAGTGGTGGTGCTGGGCAGCGGCGGCGTGGGCAAGTCCGCCCTCACCGTGCAGTTTGTCACCGGCACGTTCATCGAGAAGTACGACCCGACCATCGAGGACTTCTACCGCAAGGAGATCGAGGTGGACTCGTCGCCCTCGGTGCTCGAGATACTGGACACGGCCGGCACGGAGCAGTTCGCCTCAATGCGCGACCTGTACATCAAGAACGGCCAGGGCTTCATCCTGGTGTACAGCCTGGTGAACCAGCAGAGCTTCCAGGACATCAAGCCCATGCGGGACCAAATCATCCGCGTGAAAAGGTAGCGCCTGGAGGAACCGAGCCTGCAGTGCACTGACGTAGCAGTGATGACAGGTTCTGCAGTAGTGCTTTACTGCTGGATCTTTCTCTGTCTCTCTGACACACACACACACACACACACACACACACACACACACACACACACACGTTCAGTATTGACAGATGAGCACTACCTCTTGATCTTGCAATGCATGTCTATCTAAGATTTACAGCAAATCCTTAGGGGGAACACCACCTGGCCTCTGGGCACTGAGTCAATGTTTTGGCTGTCATCTCACTCCAGGGTCATGCTAGAATAACCCACATAGCAAGGCCTCCTGCTGTATTTTGCAAAGTCCTGCTCTTCCCTCAGGTTGGTCAGTGTGTGATTAACTACTGTACCTACTCAAGATGGCAACTACACAATGAGGCGAATAGTGTGTGTTGTTTCCCTGTGTGAGTTGGTCAATCCTTAAACCCACGTTTATAGACCACCCGAGTGTGTGTGTGTGTGTGTGTGTGTGTGTGTGTGTGTGTGTGTGTGTGTGTGTGTGTGTGTGTCTTATTTCACTTTCTTTTGCTAGAATTTCCATAGTGTAAATTATATACTGACATTTTGGGGTCTGGTGGTTTTTTCTCTGCAGTGATTTTGCAGGATTTTCTATCAAGACTTAGATAAATGTTCTTGATCTCTGTTGGCTGATACACACATGACTAAGCACTATAGTCCTGAAGCAGCTAGGATAATCCCACAACCGCTATATATTGTGTAAAGCAAGGTAAAAGTTCAGTCTTTTGTTTTTGTAGTGTGAAATAATAGAATTCGGTTCTATTTGCGTAGTGCTTTTAGCAATGGACACTATCCAAAAGCAGCTTTATGTATATACAGGTTATAAAATTTGTATTTATATGTTAATGCCTATAAGTTTAGTCCCCATAAGTGTATAGTTAATGAGCAGGTCGGTAGTGACAGTGCCAAGGAAAAACTCCCTGAGATAGTATATGAAAGAAACCCCGAGAGGAACCAGACTCAAAAGGGAACCATCCTAAACTGGGTCACACTGAATGGCCCTTTATGGTCTCTATAGTTTTATCATTGTCAAGGCTGTTTAGTGATGGACACTTAAATCCAGAACTGTTCATGCAAATTGTAGTCCTAAGCCATTGTAGCAGACTGTTTATAATAATTATAGTCTAAATCCACCCTCATCCAAATAATTTTAGAGAGGAACATAAAGGTTGATTCTTTTCCACCAACTCCATGTGAACCATGTTGTCCTTTATACTTCATAACAGACAACATATAGGCGTGTTAATATATATTAAGTGTGTATATGTATATGTGTATATATATATTTTGTGTGTATGTATGTATGTATATATAATATATAGTGTGTGTGTGTATATATATATATATATATATATATATATATATAGATATATATATATATATATATATATATATATATATATATATATATATAGATATATAAAAAATACACATTACATATGTATATACATATATATACACACACGCGCGTAATGTCGCGGTTCGAAAAATTTGCGGGTTCTCATTTGGAACCAGCAAATTGCGTATTATCTTAAAATTCATGGGAGTTCGCAGCGGGACCAAATGTTCAGGAACGCTGGGAATAGCATTTGAAACTATGTTTTCACTTACAAATTTCAAAAAATTGTTTAAAACACATTATTGTATTAAAGGGACAATGTCTATATGAACAATGCAAGGGTGTGTCCAAAACTTCTGTGTGTGCGCATAAATAAACAAATATACATATACACATACATATATATGTATACATACATATACACACTATTTAGTATGTGCATGTGTAAATATACATGCTGAGACACCACTCTTTTGCATTTGTTCTGTTATGAGGACATTTGTGCCATTAAGTAAGAAACATTACTGCATTACTACAAAAGGTGCGCTTTGGCAAGTTGCAAGAAAAAAACTGAGGAATGCATAAAATATTGCAGCTACATGCACTGATGTGTAGCTGCATGATGTGTTGCCATTGGCATGGAAAGTTGCATGGTGTGTTTTGTTTGGCTCATGCAGCTACGTGCAGTGTTTCATTGGCTTGTGAAGTGGCATTGGATGTTGTGATTACCCTTATTTATTATTATTTACATATTTCTTTATTTATCTTAAATATCTGAATGTATTCTATTTTTATTTATTAATCTTTGGGTCTTAATCGAAGGAGTCAGTAATAAATCATATAAGCAAGTACCTGTGTTGAATTTGGTCTTCGTATTTGGCTGCAGCTACAGTAGTAGCATCCATTGATCAGTCAAGTTTAGCACAGACAACCACAATTTGCATGCGGCGTACCTTCTAACACAATTTCCTGTGAAAGTGTCTAAACAAAAAATAATCTGTTATAGGATTATGGGAGTAATGATGTCACACATTATTAACCTCTTGAGATCTTCTAAAGGGTTAGTGTTACATGATGAGAAGCTGTACCAGGTTGTGGATTTAGATTAGCTGAGCCTACCATGTTATCCAGTGGAAAAGCGATTGTGTGCTGTACACTGCTGAGTTCACACTCTGATACTGCCACATGTGCATTTCACAGCTGGATTTGCACAGGAAGTGGGAAAGTCTGGAAAAGCTTAGCCTCCCTTGTAAATGTGGATGCGTGTTGTGCAGTTGCGAAATTATTATTATTTTTTATTAAGAGTGACCATGTTTTATTGAATCAGGGTTTATGAAACTGTTAGTTGCTTGTACAGCACAGCTTTCCCCCAATGCTATAATGCTATAGTTTGTGACATTTCCCTTTTACAGCATTGACAACCAGATGTACAGGCTATTCATACATGTTGCTAGAAGTCTTAAGTAGAGCATTAAGGTGCCAAAGTCATTTAGAATCATTGCTCTTATAGTTTCTGATAGGTTTGGATGGAAAGACAATGTTTGAAGTCGTTCAGATCACAAATATAGGTATTAATACAGCTAGTGCTTTTATTGAATGATTTCCTTCCCCCATGCTGTATGTCTAATTTATATTTCTTGAAAAAAGTAAATGTAAACATTTGACTAGTGCCAAAAGAAAAAGCTGTTTCGCTACTGTTTGGCACATTGGTAATGTTCTATTAGGGTTCTGCATGTTTTCCCTATTTTTTCCTTCCCAGGTCCCACTAGTTACAAGTCTCATATCTGAATCCCCCTTATCACTCAGCTACCCAGTGGATTGAATGAAGGCCTGTACATTCTTTATCTGAGACATTTGAAGAGGACCGCAAATTTTTGAACTGCCGCTCCTGCTGCATCACTGCTAGTTGCCACTCTTTTGCACATACGAGTGCAGAGATGTTCTTGATGGACTAGTGTCACTCTAGTTGCCTGAAAGTATGCCATTTTTCCTGCTCAGAGAACACAGCCCCAGTTTAGCCCTCTTGTAGTAATGACCATGGGACACACAAGGCATTGGGGGTTTATCGTCAACAGGAGTGCAAATGTTTTTTGGATCTGAGGATTTTGATTATGTTTGTCAGGAAAAGGAGGCAGAATTTGTTGCTTTTCCACGCTCAGGTTTGCGTCTGGATTTTTCGAGAGGTCATGAAGAGGTGCACATGTGCTCTAAATGTCAGTTTTCATGTGGTAGTGTTCCTGCCCTAGAACGATGATGTATTGTAGCACAGTTACTGTTTATGTTAAAGAAAACATTTCCTTCTAAAAATCTGATAATTTTGGTGCTGCCTGTCACTTTACATGCGCTTGCATTCTGTCGTTTCCTGAACAACACTGTAATGATGTCTTGAAGTTTTTTTTTTTAGCGAGAGTGCTTTTAGGGAGCTAACGGAGCAAGGCACAGGTCATTAGCACCTGATTGTGAAAAGCTCTTTTTGGCTACAAGGAGATGCTCTGGTCTGATCAGACCGGGAGCTTGGGCTGTCTGGTGAGGTTTAGGGCTAAAGGATGATCCCTGCTTTTCCCCTCCCCCTTAGCTGGTGTGTATCAGTAGAGTGGTCATGTATTATATATAAGCAGTGTTTGTGTGTGCCTGAGCCACTGTGAATCTGGGCAGTGGCAGCAGAAAGATCTGTAGTGTGCCTCTGATAGACCTGAGCAGTGCAGTGGGAGTAGATAGATATATTTCTAAGCTCAAAATCTATTTATATCTTTTCAGATTACATGTTCTGATATGTATTAACACATACTCACTGGTGTGTGTGTAATCCTATCAATTTTGAAAGATAATCTGTCATGTGTACCACACTAAGAGTTGGTAGAACATGTCCAATGTACTGTGAAAGTATATATAAATGTATATATAATTTCTTAGTAATGAGGAATGTAATGAGAAATAAAGTTTGTTAAAACATCGCAGGTTGTTTGAGCTCACACACAAAATTTGCCGACATGCAGTTGCTCTTGCACTGTGCATGTTTTCATTTAAATGCTACGTCTATACAAACAGCGTTTGTTTTCCGACGAGCTCCCAGCATGGGTAGACTGCTGTGTGCATTATTTTCGCTGCTGTGCAGGACCACTAAAATCCCATTCTGAAACACAGATATACCACCTGAGGGCAAGTTATAATGTTTTCCTTCATTAACCATAGAGTAGCGTGCACTCTCTTTTCTCATCCAACTGGAATAGACCTCATAACTTCAGGTTAAGGTTTTTTTTTTTTTTTTTTATGCCATATGCTTAATGCTCATAAAGTGTTTCAAAAGTGACAGTGTAAAACCTATTTAGAGAAAATACCTCTAATGCCTACTGTTAGTTGCATTTATTTATGTTCAGGCAATAGCATCGAATACTTCACCCACGCAATTACAGTATTGTGGTAAAAGTATATGAAACGAGTATATAGACCTGTAAATTTCAGTATTTAATCAGATATTCAGTTGAAACATGATTCCTCATCAGTGTTCCATAGCAAAGCAAAGTAATTGGCATTAATGCCATATTTCTTTGCAATTTTATTTGATAAATTGTATTTTTTGTAAAAAAAAAAAAAATTGTGTCCTAAATGAGTTAAGTTTTATTTGTATAGCGCTTTTCACAACAAGAGTTAATTCATGCAACAAAATTCCAACCAGGTCTCATCATAATTCTTCTGCGACTGCATATCAAAACGACGTTGCACCGTGCTACAATACAACAGTTATTTTTGGTTCACTAATTTGATTGAATAAGCAGCGTTCTCAGTGTGGTGATATTCAGTACAACAGCACCAGTGCATTACAATGTTTGCGTCACTCCTCTCTGCTGTTTTCTCTTCCTAGAATCCGAAATCTCACCGTAGTTCATTACACCGAAACCTTTCCAGCACTTGCTGTGGGCTGTCGGTCAGTCCTGCATGTTGGCGTGGCAAAACGCAATGCTCTATACAGCTGTGGCTTCTTTGGGAGCTAATGTTCTTTTTCATTGATGGGGACGAATAAACAAAAGACCCACATTGTGTCTAAAATGTCCGTTACTCGATATTAATTTCTTGTTTGTAGAGCTGTTATGTAAATTTGATATCGCACTCTGAATATCAGCACAGCTGTGATTACCTGTGACCCAAAGCTGAATCAGCGTGTTGCTGATACTCATTACGACAACAATCTCTCTCTCATTTTTCCCCCCACATTATCTGTGTTGGAGTGTGTGTGGCCATGGCGTGTTCAATCAGTAATAGGCAGTGTCTGGGCTTTTTTTTATTTTTTTTTTTATTGTGATGGCCACCATCTTAGCACATCACACCACTCCCCCTCCTACACTTCCCCTGCTGTATTTTCCCACAGAAGCACACGAAGACATCTTCATGAAAGACAGTCTAACCAAAACCACTGCTATGTCCACACGCCCTCCAAGCACACACTGCACAGCACAGCTATCAGTCCACCACTATAATCAGTGATTTTATTTAAAGAGCTGTATCGTGGGAGTGTGTGCTCTCTCTGTGTCACTGTGTCATTGTGTGTGTGGACAGAATGTTGTATTTGTTTTTTATGTGTGTGTGTGTGTGTGTGTGCGGGTAAAAATAGTTCAGTGTGGTGCTCGGGCCTGATTTCTACACAGCCTCTCTCACACCCACGCAAAATCTCTGAGTGGCCGTCCTGTCATAAATTCAGCAGTTTAGTAACAGCATTCTGCACAAGTTGGGTTCACTTCTGAGAATAGGATTGTTTCGTGTGAACGACCCGTCAGTTTTTACCGTTTTTGTCCCTGACCCATTGTTGTGTAGTGCTTCTATTTGTCAACTAGGACTAGGCAAGCCTTGTGGTTTTTTCGTTGTTTTTTTTTTTTTCCTTTCCATTTCCTCAGTCCAATTTGACATTCGAGAAGTAATTCACATCACCATAGCAACCAAAGCAAAAGATGTTTTTTCCTGCCAGTCTTTCACTGGATATTTTTCACACTCAGACTTCAAAACTGTCCAGTCCGACTACTTAAAAGCTACTCGTCAATTCCTTGAAATGCGTTCAAATGTATGAAAATTATTTGTTAGCACACTGATGATCTCGCATATCCAGCATCCGTGAGCTTAGGTGTGGTGTTCTCAGTGATCTATGGGTTTCCTCAGGGTTCTCCGGTTTCCTCCCATGGGTGGTGCAACGTAATTTATTGTAGAATGTTTCCCTGCCTCATGCTCAGGGTTTCTCGCATAAGCTCCAGATCCTTCTCGCGCCTGATCATGATATAGCAGTTACTGAATAAGAACTAAAGGAAATATAAGGCAGCAGTTTTTTTTTTTTTTGCTCAAATTTATAGAGGAACCCCTGGTTTTTGCTGTTTTAACTGCTACTAATTCAGTAAGCAAGAATGCCTCATGAATTGTCAGACAAAAATTTGCTTCACATTATTGCAAAACTTTACTGCTTTGCTGTTTTATCATTAAAATGGAAATGAGATGCTCCCATAGAGACTCATCTGCTAACCTCTCATATTCAAAACATTATGCTGAGGCTGCTCCTGCATTACTCTCAGACAGGACATGAACAAAAACAAAAAAAAAAGAGAAGGCAGTCCACAAAAAGCTGTATGCTCATGTTGTAACTCTGCCAAGACTTTATCCATTTCCTTCAGAAATGCAGTTTCCTGAGCTCAGTGATGGCCATTCCCTTTATCATGTGCAGACCTGACTGGCACAATGCTGCACCACAGCGTGCGTTTGAAATGCCATGAATATTTTATACACAAAAGCCAGAGCCTAATGACAGAAAAGAGGTCCATTCTGTTGTCATGCTGGTTGTTTTTTTTTGACATGAGGCGTTAACACACCGGTGCTCTGTGCATTTGAGATGACTATACCATTAAAGCAAACTATTCACCCTCCGTCATTTTTCTTCTGATTGCAGTCTTTTCTCTTATGAACACCCAGGAGCATTAATGCTGCTGTCCTTCTGATTCTTTTTTCTCTCTGCATCGTTTCTGCATTGCATTTTTTTTGCAAAGCAGCCATCTGGGTGCTGTTTCACATGTGCAGCATTTGAGTTGCCTCTTCAGTGGAGTTTGTTTAGGCGCACACTTTGGTACAGACTAAAACAACCAGTTCCTCATTATCTGCTTAAGTTAGCCTTGGTCTGCTTCCACGTAAACTTTAGTTTCAAATCCAGTGAGCAAATGATTCCACTGTGAATCAACCCCAGCCGATTACAGCGCAGTAGCACTACAGAAATGCGATGTTCTGATAAAATAAATGAAAGCTAAATGTGATGCATTAAAAGAAGCTGATAGTTGATCTAATCGTCTACTCGTTATTTAGCTTCAGCCGATTTCTGTGGTATCCGCACATACTTGGCAGAGCTGTTAGTTTTTCCAGTTGCCAAATTTTTGCCTAATGAATGAGAGTTTTGCAAGTGTGTACATGTTCGGCTTTACAAGCACCTCAAGCCCTTTCATTGTCCTTTTTTGCTTTGCTAACTAAGTGAAAGGTGAAAATGAACTAACTGTTTACAGTGAACAGTTTAATAGGTGTGACTGCCTCCTTATAATTCATTGCACTCTTCTTCTTCAGATTCAGTTATAATGACAGGTTGTTATTTGTGATCTGAAGCAATAAAACAGTCGCGACCCATCAAGCATTAACAACATGAACTTCTTCAGTTTGAGCTACAGCAGCTGGTCTGTTGGATCGGACCACACGGACCAGATTTCGCTCCCCGCATGCATCAATGAGCCTCAGCCGCCCATGACCCTGTCGCTAATAGATACTAACTGCTGCAGACCGGGAACATCCCACAATAGCTGCAGTTTTGAAAACCAGATCTTAACCAGTCGTCTAGACACAATTTGGCTCTTGTCAAAATCACATCCATACGCTTGCCCATTTTCCTGCTTCTAACACATCAACTTTGAAGACCGCCTACTAACAGGTGACATGGTGAAGAGAGAGCGTTTTTCACTCACTGGTCATAATGTTATGTCAGAACGTATTGTCTGGTCGGTATACAACAAAAATCGGTGAGGAATTCGCTTCATATGCCGCTTCATCCTTGCAGGCGTGGCAAATGCGTAGCTAACAGCACAGCTCTCTGGAGCCACATGCTGGTACTTTACATTTAAAACGCATCCAACCAATCAAGACATAAAAGTGACTTAAATTACCTTTTAGTCACTTTCTTTATCTGTTCAGAAACTCACAAATTTGCTTTCATTCTAAACTTGACTAACTTGCGAACTGAAACCTTGGAGTGGCTGCATTTTTTTTTTTTTTTTTTTTATAAATAAATACTCATTAAATGTCTTTTAAGTGAACGAGTGAACAGCCTGCAGGAGACTGACATTTGTTTTCCCTCCACAGGTATGAGAAGGTGCCGGTGATCCTGGTGGGCAATAAGGTGGATCTGGAGAGTGAGCGGGAGGTGTCTGTGAGCGAGGGACAGGCTCTGGCTGAGGAATGGGGCTGCCCCTTTATCGAGACATCAGCCAAGAGCAAGACCATGGTGGATGAACTGTTCGCCGAAATCGTCCGACAGATGGACTACGCAGCGCAGCCAGACAAAGACGATCCCTGCTGCTCCTCCTGCAATATACAATAACCCTCCAGCACGAGGGCCCACGCAAACACACACACACACACACACACTTTTCACACACTGCACATACATGCACAAACATGCAGGCACAGTCATATACATTTACAAAATACACATACATTTCAATGGATGTTCTTTCTGGTGCATCAGTTTTCTCATAGTGTAATTAATTCTGGCGTATCTATAAATATGTCAGAATGAGCAGTTTTTGTCACTTTACCTGACTGACTCACAGAGACGTGCACTAGCCTTAAGAGTAAGTGCACTGTTTCCTAGTGGAGTACGGGTTTACGCTTACTCCTTAGGTTTGTTAACACTATTTAGCCATTGTTTATTATTTTTATTTTTTAATTCAAAAATTGTTTTCTTGTTAATTCGACCCATTTTGATTGAAGGTGTGTTTTAATCATGTAACGTAGACCGAGCTCTTTTAGGTGAGGAATCGACCTCCACAACCTCAACCGTTAAACTTTACTAAAAGATTGATTAGAGGTAGAAAAAGATAGGATGATCACTCGCTTCAACACTACCAAAAAATACATTTGAAACATCTGCTTTCCCCATTTTTTTTGTTGTTCTGAAGGATGGAATTGTAGACGATTCTGTATTTTTGAATTAATAATTTTTTTTTTCCCTTAAACATCAGTGTGATGTTATGTATCAGTTGTGTGTTTTCTTTCTGAGAGAATATGACAGGACTCTGAGCACAGAAAACCCAGGCCTCCTTCAGTTTCTGTGGAGATTTAATCATCCAGTATTTAAATTTTGCTCCTGAGTTGGGTTAAACATTCTTCACATGGTGCCATCAAACTCCAGTCTAGTGCTAGGGTTTCTCACACACAAGAAAAAGAAGAAAAGGGGAAAAAAGAAAGGTACACCTGGAGAAAACCAATTTCAGACAGTAATGATATTCATTGATGATGATGCTGGTAATTTAAATACAAATATGGATGTTGCCCGTTCCACTCCGGCTCCTTCTTCCCGTGGGCCTGTGGACTGCGTGCATGACCAGAAAGCTGAACAACCCGAAGCCGGTTTAAAGAGTTTGAGCCAAAAACGACGATCACTCCGGTCAGACCAGAGCAGTGAGGTGCTGTGTATTCATTGTTGATTTTATATTTTTTTATGTGAACATTTACTCTCTCCTTCCTGAATGAATGGTGACACTCTTTCATTTGGCACCTCAATAAAGTGTGTTCAACACATCATCGTCGCTAACGCTCCTTTAATAAAAGGTACGACTGCAGGGAAAACCGCATTAAAGAGACGCAGGTTTCTTTGCATGCAAGCTGTCCTGCTTTTATTCAGATAATTGTGAAAGATGGTGTGTTAATCTGTACTTGCAGGAGTCTGCCAAGAAAATTATTTTTTAGTGATTAAATAATGCCAGTGTGTATACTGTATGTGGGTATGTTTATACCAATGTCCAAATGTCCTCAAGAATACGAATGTCCAGCTTTTACTTTTTTGGACATTTGTCTGTTCTCTATGAGAAACCTTTTGATTGTTTGCGTTAAGTTTAGGTTGAGATCTAGTTTTGGTTATGTCAGGGTAAAATATTCAGAAAGTAGATCGGACAAACGTGTGTGTGTTTGAATGTATTTAGTGTTACTTTATAGCAGGGGTCTCCAATCTTTTCCAGAAAGGGCCAGTGTGGGTGCAGGTTTTCATTCCAACCAAGCAAGTCCACACCAAATTCTACCTGTTCAAATCTAATGATCTACATTTTCAATGACTATCAGGTGTGACCATTGATTGGTTGTAATGAAAACCTGCACCCACACTGGCCCTTTCTGGAAAAGATTGGAGACCCCTGCTTTATAGGATGGCATTTTCGTAAGAAATTAAATGTATGCCAGCTTCTCAGAATGAGACAATTTAGTGAAGTTTTAGTTTTATTATTGGTTAAATCAAATTTTGTATTATAATTTTTTATATATTCATAAAAGCAGGTTCAGATTAAAATCTCACTGAGAGAGCATGAGACATGAATAGCTAATTGAAAACATTAATAGATATTGAGAGTATGTCGGTTAGTCCAGAAGAAGCGCGCTCGGTTGTTAAACGTAAGCCCCATTTAACACTTCTACACTAACAGTAACGGTTCTATTGTGCCACAGATGGTGAGAGTGATGGAGGGTGAAAGATGTTGATTGAGGGGAATTTCAGAGTAAGATTCATGTTCTTCTGTTCTGGCTGCTTTGTTCGCAACACCCCTCCTCCCCCGAACGTTTTCTCTTCTGAGACTCAAGCGTTAACAGATTATAATGTGTGCATGTGTAAATGAGTGTGTGCTTTGAGTACAGTCCCAAGGATTATTTTTTACACATTTCTGAACATTTCGACCTTGTTACAGTCAGTTGAAGTTTGTTTTGACATCATTAACTTTTTATGCCTCCACTAGGTTTGTGGATTCCCTGGCTGGGATTCTCATTAGGGCAATATCTCAAGAAGAAGCAGTTGACTGGTTGTAGGATTTCTAAAAATATCTTCATAACAAGCAGAGAAACCAATTCAATAAAATTTGTGTACAGCGCTTTTAACAATGGATATTGACCCAAAATAGCTTAAGAGAAATAGATTATGAATATTAATTTGAAATAAAAAGATTTGTCTTCAAGTTATCAAGGTTATGGCAAGGTCAGATGTCCTATTGTTTTTCCTTCTTGTCTGAAGCAGGTTTTGATGGTATTTTGAGGCAAAAAAAAAAAGGACTCGTATGGTAATGAAGGCATAGATGAGTAGTACCCAACAGCTTTTGACTTGTCAAGTTCTACTATTGAATTATAGATTTTTTTGGCAAACTTATTAAATAATTCTACATGCAACATAGATCAATTCACTGAACCAAAATCTACAATGCAGACACTGGAAAATACAAACACTGAGAATTAAATATGTGCCTGAAATTTATCCTTCATGTCTTTAGAAAATGCACCTAAAATCTATATTAGCCAACTGGAATTTCAAACAGCAAGTCCTCTCAGTGGTTCATGTGTGGAGTTTAGCATTTTCTCCATATGCTTGTATTGGTTCCTAGGGGTTCTCCAGTATCCTCCTACCTTAAAAGAATGCCTGTTTCCTCTAAGTGTAAATAAATGTATTATTGTATCATTCCCTGGGATTCTCCTGGGTCTCCTGATCCACCATGCCTCTGACTAGATCAAGAGTTTGCTGAAGATAAACAAATAAATAAGGTATTTTTTTGTATGGTGATTCTGCAATTATCAGTCTACATCATAGCTGAAATGGAAACAGTCATTTTAGGATTAGTCAATGCAATTATCCTGTAGTGAATACATTTGTTCTATAGCATCATGTTACAGGCAGGTTTTAGCTACAGTGTTTTTTTGAGTGCTTGTATGTGTCTGGACAGGACTAGAAATGATGCCTGCCGGTTGTGGGTCAAAGAATGTGTCAGTTCACATTCCTGTTGACCTAAGGACTTTTGAAGTGTACATCATCTCCGAAGGTGATGAATACCGAACAATTATATAGTAAGAAAAATCTGAAGCAAAAGTGTAGTGGCAAAGGCAATAAATCTAAAAGAAACAAACCTCTTTTGTGGTTGGCTTACTTGTGGTTTTGTGAGTATTGAATATCAGCAGTTAACACTACCCTGTTCACTTCTGAAACTATTGTGACAAATTTGATTTCAATTATTTATAACTCTTACGTCCATGTCCAGAGATGATACACTATATGACTAAAAACTAATTTGGAAGCACACATATGTATTGGATGTCTTTGCATGCTGAAAGATTTCCCAGTACTGAGATTAAGAAGCCTGAATCTGTTCATCAAAACAATGCCACTGTGCACAATATTATCTATAATATATATATAATATATATTTTATATATATATATATATATATATATATATATATATATATATATATAATATATCTTATGTATGAAGACATGGATGAGTGGAAGAACTCGAGTGGCCTGCACAGTTGTGACACCTGACCTCTCTAAAGCTCTTGTTGCTGAATGAGCACAAATCCCCACAGCCACGCTCTAAAAACTAGTAAAAACGAGTGAAACGAGGGCAGGCAATTATAGCAGCAAAGGAGAAATACGCCACATGTGGGTGATTGTCAGGTGTCTAAAAACTTTGAACTGTATGTGAACTATACTGTATGTTACATTGCATGATTATCCCACTTTACCTTAAACATTACTTTTGTTTGGTTTGACTGGTGAGTGAGTAAATCTGGTTATGTTGTTTCAATATTCTGCAGAAGATAAAATATATTCAATATATGGACAAAAGTATTAAGACACATATTAATAAATGAATTCGATTGTTTCAATCAGACCCATTGGTACAGGTGTATGAATACAGCTGCACCGAGCCATGCAGTCTGCATTTACATGCACATTAATTTGTTCTGAAGAGATCAGTGAATCTGAGCGTGGTGCTCTGAAAGGATGCTTCCTTTGTAATTTATCCCTGCTAGATATTCCCCAGTCAACTGTAAGTGGTTTTATTGAAAAGTGTTTAGCGTTTAGAAACAGCAGAAACTCAGCAATGAAGCGGAAGAGCAGGTAAAGTCACAGAGCGAGGTCACAGTGCTGAGACGCATGGTGTGAAAAAGCTGCCAACGTTCTGCTGATTCCATTTCAAGAGTTAGAAACTTTCACTGACGTTAATATTAACACAAAAACTTCATTAAGTGGGTTTCCATGTCCAAGCAACTGCATGCAGAGCTTACATCATAAGGGAAAATGGCAAGATCCAGATGGAGTGGTGTAAAGCCCACCACCACTGGACTATGGAGCAGTGGAAACGTGTTCTGTAAAGTGACAAATTACGCTTCTCTGTTTGGCGGTCTGATGGCCAGTCTGTGTTTGGGGCCAGTTTGGTGTAGAAGAGCTTGATAAGCCAACACCAAACCCCAAGTTTAGGATGAACTGGAATAGGGATTGGTGCAAGGCCCACTTCACAAATGGCCTGCTGGATGGATAGATGGATGGGCAAAATTCCAACAGAAATGCTTTAAAATGTGGAAATCTTTCCCAGCTTTTAAAGCTGCAAAAGGGTGGTCATCTTCATATTAATGTCTATGTAGTGTCATCACAGGCCCTGTTGATGTAACGGTCAGGTGTCCCAATAATTTTGTCCATATAGTGTGATTGTAAGTTGCTCTGGATAAGGAAGGGTGTCTGCCAAATGCTGCGACTGGTCTACAGCTAAGCACAACAGTGGCTTCTGTTTGTTTCAACCTATTCATTTTAGCAGTAATATGGTCAGTGCTGTGGCGTGTTTTCCGTCTATGCAACTACAAGCACTGAATAGTTAAAACCAGGGTTCATCCAACAGTCACAACACTTAAACAAGCTTAAAATACAAGTTTGGAATTCAGAACACATCTGCTTACACCAAAAATAGCCCAAAATTAAAGGTCAGATTTTCTTTTCTCCAAAAATGACTGTAAAAACAGTGATTTTGCTGTCTCAATGCCATGTTTTTCAACGTTTATGCCAGTTTATTCTCAGACTGCATCTGGGGATATTTTCACATATTTGACAGTGCCACATACAGCTGTTTTTAGTCTGCTGGCTGCTGCTTGATTTGTTAAGGGAAGCTTCTGATTTCTTTTATATGTTAAAGTAATCATGTCACATTGGTGCAGTGACTGGTAAACTGATGTGTTCACACAGCGGTGCGCTGCAGGCATTTCGAGTTTGTGTATTCTGTGTGAGAATGGAAAAGCACTCCAGGCCTCTGAGCAGGAGAGAGGGAGTTTAGTGCAGACCAAATGTCTGTACTGTCATAAGACAATCAAATGAATTAGTTTTAACTAGTGTGAGTTGTGAGATTGGTGCTGATATTGATAGCCAATGCACAGATCCAGTGTTAAGTTATATTAACATAATTACAGCTGATATATGCATTTGCTAAAGGGCAGAATGTTGTGTGTAGCTCCAAGGTCCCTAGTTTGAACCTGAGCATAGGGTAATGTCTGCATTTTTTTTTTAACGAATATCTCTGTGTCCATGTAGATTTTCTTAGGTTTTCTGCTTTTCTCCTAATTTGACTACACAAATTATCTTATAAATATAAATTAGTGCATAAATGATGCCTTGCAAAATAGTGGCAATTCTGTCCTGGGTGTATTGCCTGGGGATGGCTGGGATAAACCTGGGAACCAGCAGGATATAGCGCTTAAAATTTTGTTATATGGCTCTGCATTACATTCTTATGAAATCCCCTGCAGTATTTCTAATGTAAGATTGATTTGAGGCTGCAAGTCTCTGGTCAGACTATCCTTAAAGACCTCCTGCATTGAGAGAGCTGTTTTCAACGAAAGCCTTACATAAGGTAGTGATAGCAGCAGTTGGATGTTCTCTGATGCGTGGGAAGACGGGAGATGCTGGGTGAGATCTCGGGAGAACTCACAGTCTGGAGTCTGCATTCATGGATTAGTAATAAACTGAGTCACGGTTTACCTGTGTGTGTCCACGTAGGTGTGTGTATATGTGAGAATATGAGCGCCATGCTTACAGACTTGGTCTAAATTTGTTACTTTTCTTGTCATTGTGGATTTGTGTTTGTGTGTGTGTGTGTGTGTGTGTGCTTACAAAACCCTATGAAATCTTAATGTCGATGCATTATCATTAAATAGTAATGCAACTCAGTTGTTTGTGGATTCACAGGACACGTCTGATATGTTTGTTCTGTACAGTTAATTCCCACTAGATTTGTGCTCAGCAGCACACAGAGCTACAAGAGCAACACTGCGGATAGAGATGACGGGAGGAGATAAGAGAGGTGTGAAGTGGCAGGACTGCAAGATGGAGCGACATTTAAAGCAGGAACAATGTTTAGACAACATAAGCAGCCTTTCTATTAACCGTCAACATTTCCAGAAGTTTGTCAGCGACTGCATATGTGAGAAGATATAGATAACATCCATGGGATAATGTTTAGAAAGCACATTGCTAGTCTGAGAGTGTATTGGGACTACAGAACAGTGCAGGAAGTTCGTCCTCTCAGTGGGAATCTTTCTTTATATGGTTTAATGTGCAGTGTTGAATAATGCCGCTGAAGAATGTGCTACGGCTTTTTTTTCAATTTGCAGAGCGCAGCAGACAGCATCAAGAATGATATTGTGCATGCACTGCTTTCTATATGGGCTCAACCCTTCATTCCTGACTGTTATTAGAGCATGATACAGAGCTTGGGGAATTTGTTAGCCATGTGCAGTATTTGCCAGTGACAGTGGTTTCTACACCTTACAGTAGGTTTAGCATGGCAGTAGGTAAGTTTTGCAGAAAAACAAGCTAAAAATAAGAGGACCGAATTTCACATACATTCAAATACATGTAATTACTTTCATTAATTACGCCACCTCATGTATCGCTTTACTCCACCAGAACGTGCTACACTATTTGGTCTGCAGGGCCTTTATATAAATAATGTGATTTATTCTACAATTATATTAATTGCAATAAATTGGGGTAATAACCCACAGCAAAAAAAAATTTAAAAAAAGGAAATTCAAAAGATTTCTACTCTTTTATTTCACTCAGGAGATTTATACACCCAGCTGCATAAGCTCTATCTGACCATGTTAACACTACAGCAAGCAAACAAGCAAGCTTGGTTTAAACCAATGTACTGCATTTAACATAAATGAGAATATGTTAGAAATATAGAGACGCATTTTGGTGACGCATAGTACACCAAAGTTTGGCATATTCCTGTGCAGCAAGATGCTTAGTGTCTGCCTAATGTGAACCCATTAACCCTGTTTAAAAGGTCTCATCATTTGACCCATTTAAATTATCTTTGTATAATGCAATAAGTGAAAGAGTGGGATTGTGTTGAGGACTTAATAGCATCTATCCATTATAGGATCAATGCAGAGCTGCACAATCTACACTGATGTTACTAATGATGTCTCTGTATGTGTGTATGCATGAGGTGGATAATTCTTTTTGGCATTAGTGCAGGTATTTCTTTTTATTTTGCAGTTAGAAATGGTGTTTATTTTCTTCTTCTTCTCAGTTTTTTTTTTTGTTTTTTTTTACAGGATATTAGCCAATAGAGTGAATGCACTGATGGGAATATGTGTATTAGCATTATCTCAATACAGACTCATTGCTAACATCCATGCTAAGCTTCCTCCTAGCCTATTTCACCTTCTCAGTTTCCATACTGGCATAGATGTGCAATGTGAGTCATGTGTGTGTAGAAGATGAGCTTCTGCTTCCATAGGCTGGAAAAATACCGGGCAGAAAATGGCACCCCTGCAATGTTTTTTTTTTTAACGAATACTAGCATCACATTCTTCAAAATATTGGTGCTTCCACTTGTCAAATTGCTTTGGGGTCATACATCTAATGCTGGACTGATGCTTATGTATAATGCATACATTTCTCCAAAGAGAATCACCTATAACAATAAAAGGAGCATGTGACCTTGAATAGCAATCAGACAACCTGTAATCTATAACACACACTAAGCTTGTTTGAGTGCATGTGTGCTTTTGTGTGCCTACAGTGTCTCATAACCTTTACCTCAATGTTCATAGCACCTTAGTGTGTGTGTGTGTGTGTGTGTGTGTGTGTGTGTGTGTGTGTGTGTGTGTGTGTGTGTGTGTGTGTGTGTGTGCTCATCACAGAAGCTTTTCCTCTTAGGGACCTAGAAAGCAGGTGGGCGGCTGAAATGAAGAAATGAAGAGAAGAACAGCGCTGCATCTTTTTATCCCTTATCCCTCTGCTCAACATAGGCATGAGTGGGTGGTGTGGAGGCACCACAGCCAGTTTACACCCCCCCCCACCCCCCACCCCCTTTCTCTCACTTACACATACACACACATTACAAGAAACTCTGATTATCTTCTGATTATCTTCTGATTATACAGTCTACCAATTTCTACACTTCTACATAATTGCTCATATACGTTTGTGAGAGTGCAAATGTTCAAACACCAGCTTCACAAAACTAATATCTAATAAAGAATGTTTGTCACAGTGCTTTTGTAAAATACTGTGTAGTAATGAGTCATTGAAAACTTTCACTCCTTCTACTGAATAGATTTTAGCTATTCGAGACGCACGTTTAGCTGATGCATGTGTTAAATTGTGCACTTAGTTGTGTATTCTCTGTAGGAAAAAAAAAAACTGCAGTAAAATGGAGAGCTCTGGAGAGCTTGGTGAACTTCATAATGGTTCTATCATAGAACGCCACTTTTCCAACAACTCAGTATATCAAATTTCCACACTGCTACAGCTGCCTGGGTCAACTGTAAGTGGCGTTATTGTAAAGATGAAATGCCTTGGAGCGACAACAGCTGGCAAACAAACCCACAGAGAGCTGCAAAGCTTAGCATGTAAAATTCCTCTGCCGTTACTTCAACCTCCAGCTAAACACTGTGGGTTTTCATGGTCGAACAGCTATAAAAAAAAGCCTAAGATCACATGTGCTGCCACAACTGCTGACAGTTAGACTATTGAACAGTCTTTATTAGGGTCTTACACAATAACAAAGATATTAAAGAATTCACTGGTAATTACCTACCTGGTATAACATGATGAACATGATGCTCAAAAACAAGCAAAAAAATGTTGATGTGGATTTCAAACCAGATACGGCATTGTCAAGGAAAAACTCTTTCAGACCACATGAGAAAAAAACCTTGAGGGGCACCACTAAAAAGAGAACTCAGTGTTTTTGGTACACACCAGGCTCAACACTCCCCTACCCACATCTGCTGCCTGTGAGTGCCTTTTTAGCACCGCTGGCTTTATTTTCAGTCCAAAAAAAAACTTGAATAAATTGAGAACCAACTTTTGTTGAAGTCGAATAAAAATATTGCCCCTCTCTGAGACTGAGAGCTGCATTAAATCACAGTCAGCTCTGAAGTTTTGTTTCTCCTAGTTCAAGTGAAGATAAAATTTTTATGATACTGCATGGAAAGACATTATTTACAATTGTGTGCCTCCAACTTAGTGGAAGAACCACATATGGCCGGAGAATTCAGGTGTCCCAATATTTTTGTCCATGCAGTTTATCTTAAATATGGAAGTCTCTCTAAGAATAAAGCTATACTCTTTTTATTATGAACTAATTCCCCCAAGATGTTTCTGAATGAATATTTATATAACATCATTACATAAATGCTTTGACATTTGAAAAATATGTAAATAAATCAATTGTTCTAATTCAAGAACTTACTTCCTATTAATGCATGCATCTTCTTTGTTTATAAACTCAAAAAGCAGAAAATTATTTTTTGAGGTTTTTAACCTTGAAAACAAATGCAGTGTCCTGTTGACCCTTTGTTGCTCTAGAACCACGGCATATACCTTCAATTCGTTCGGAAGGCAATTTCATTTCAATTTGTGAGAAGCGGAGGTGATGAGAGTGAGCATTCAATCATCACTCTTCCACACACCAGCGAATTGTGCTCAGGTGCAAACCTACGTTCTGTCACTCAAATCAAAATGGTTTCCTGCTGGAAAAAGTTCAGGATGCCAGTTTCCATTACCTAGATGCCAGGTGAATTGTTTCCAGATGTCATTGTAAAACCCCCAGTTTCAACATTCAATAACATCCACGGGCTGATTTGGTCCTTTGAATCTCCCAGAGTACTTCGGCGATGTGTTAAATTTCGAAGCTCTTCTATTTGCTGAATTGGTGTCACTTGACTTTAATTCATATCATATATCATGTTACTGACGGTCTTGTGGACTGGAGCTACTGAAATGACATTGTGGGGCTGCTTTGTCCTCTGTGTGTAGATGCTCATTCGTCACATAAATGTTTGGCATCCTCTGCTGTGGGGTGGTAGGAAGTGCAGCTACAGTTTTACTATAGCTCTCACTAGTGAACACCTAGAAGCTTAAAAAAAAAAAAACTTTATTGTCATCCACTATTAATAACGCGCCATTATTTGCTCCTGAATATCGACATAGTTCATAGAGTAAAACTTGAATGTGTTTTCTCACCCGCTGCATTATTTGACTAACCCTTATATCACATCAAATCTGAACTATATCTTTGCTTTACTTGTGTATGTTTCTTGAGAATACAAGATTACTTAAGGTTTTGAATTAAAGCCTAAGTATATAATAGTTGAAGGTGCAAAGAAAAAAGAAATAGAATGTTGTGAATATTATGAACCTACTGTGTCCAATGAGGCTTCTTCTTATAATGAATAATACATTGCATTTTGCTGCAATGATGTTACATATAAATAATACAATTAAGAGAAAAGTAGCAACCAGCTACCAACCGAAGATAATTTCCCATGCTCGTTAAATAAATAGAAGATGGCCCAATCCTAAAATAAAATAGTTTTGGGAAGGCTGGCAGAGAGCAAATCATCCATATTTTAGGTTTTTGTTTAAAATCATAGACATATTATATTCTTAATTCTAAAAATGTAGAACCAGGTAGTGTGGAAATGATTGTTCTCTTTCTGGTGCAACTTTAATTAACTATTCACTCATCAGCTTTATCTTTCTTAGGATCATGACGCATCCAGAGTCGATCCCAGGAACACATGACAAGACTGAAATATGTTTTCCTATCATTTTCTCCTGATCTACTAAATAAAGCAATCACTGAAGATAAGAAAAAAATAGCTGTAAATACTTCACAGTGCTTTAGCGCTAAGGGAGTGCCATGTACCCTCTCATGTTTATACACGTGGCATATCTGTGAGATGGTAGCTTAGTGGTTAAGGCCTTTGGATCAAAAGGTTGTGAGTTAAAATCCCAGATTCACCAAGATACCACTCCTGGGCCCCTGAGCGAGGCCCTTAACCCCATAGTTGCTCAGCTGTATAAATGTAAATTGTTTTTGAAAAGGGCATCTGCCAAATGCTAGAAATGTAAACTTGTCCCACAAAGGTCATATTTGATTTCCAGCTCAAGTTTGTGTGAGTGCATCTGTACTTTGAAGACAATAGATGAATGTAGACAAATGGATATAGGCTCAAATACCCTGATGGATTGGTTAGGCTAGAAAGAATAAAAACGTATATAATACAACTCTTAATTAAACATAACATGCATATTTTTACACCAAACTTTTTTGGACAAAAAGGCCATTAAAAATAGCTTTCATTTGTAAACTCTTACTAGTACCAGTGTATTCCAGCATCACAGGATCATATAAAACATATGAAAAATCTAGGATACCAGTGGACACATATACACTATAATAAGTGATGATGACCACATTAAATTGACCCTCATTTTCCCAATCTTTGAGGAACCTAAATCAAAAGAGATCTCGTCCTCTTCTGAGTGACACCTGGTAGTGAGATTATAAATCATTACCCTTCTACAACTGTACACAGTGAATAGGTTTTAATCTATAAAAATACTAAAATGACCAGTTCTGTGATACCCACATAATGGTTTTTATTATTACACAACAGTTCTTAGGTACAAGTTTACAGTATCCAAATGAGAATATCCAGTGGGTGAAATTCGTGCATAAACTGTTTTTAGTGTCCACATGGGAACTGACCACAGCAGCAGAAAGTGTGTCAAGAAACTCTCCCTCTTTATCTCTGCCCCATCCGAATCTCAATACTTTGTGAACAAATACAGATATAAAACTAATGAGATCTCCAATTTAGAATTGCAGAAGGGACACCACGGCCCTGTGCATGCTGAGATGCATGTTGTGCATGTTCTCCAGGTACTCCAGGTACTTTGGTCCCAACCCTAAGATACCTCTCCCTATTTTGAAAACTCGCATTATAGGCTGCTTGGTGGTACCAAATTGCTTCTAGTGTACCAAGTGTTGCAAAGGGGTGGAAAATTTACTGTAAATTTCCAGAAACTTTCCATAGAATCTGGTGGATTTTGGAAATATTTCAAGTTGAAAACTTATCAGGAATTTATAGGATTTTTTTTGGAAATTAATTTAAAAAATTGGGGAAATGAATATAAACAGTATTAAATACAAACATAAATATTAACATTTGGTTGTTTGATTTTTTATTTTAAAATGACATTATTGACCTTAATTTTATTGTTAGTATAATTTTGTTGCACTTTAGCTTACACACAGCACAAGACAGTTTTAAACATGTGATATTTTTTAAACATTATATAATATATATAAATAATTGCCAAGATGGACATTTTTTATTTTATTTTATTATTATTATTTTTTTTTTTTTTACAATAGTTTGTGTGCAGGATTCAAGAAAAGATGTGTTATGTTATGGAGAAATGCACAGTGCATACAAGGGGCTATAGCCCCAGTGGCCCTGCAGTAAGTGTGCTGTGTGTATGTGATTAATAAATGCACAGGATAGAAATTCAACTGAAATTGCATTCATTCTGGTTGTTTTAACCCAAAATGATTGTGCAAGATCTTTTTTCAACTACATTTAAATTCCCTATGACAGTCTAACCTGCAAATTTGTAAATGTATTTATCCAATTTATTGGATTGAAAACATGCATGGCCTATAAAACAAGACAATACAACAACCAAAAATAAACAACCCAACAATCACAAAAAAAAAAAAAAAATCAACAACAACAAAAAAAGGGGAGGGGGGGGGGGGTAATTCAATAAAATGACCCCATTAATTCCAATATATTCTTGTTCATTTCCATGAAATGTTTCTAGTCTTGGAAATTCCTAGAATTTTGCAACCCTAAGGGTACCAGTGCGACCTATAATGGATATTGGGGGGTCCCTGTGTATGTGAGAAGTATAGAAAATTGATGGATGGATGACGATATTAGAAATGTATAATAAATTATCATTGGTCTATGGCTGGTTTGGTTGGTTTAAAGCAGATTAGATTAGATTAGATTCAACTTTATTGTCATTGTGCAAGGTACATATGCAGAGCCAATGAAATGCAGTCATTAATAATGTCCATGATAACAACTTTAAAACTCAAAATCGGATCTTTTTTTTATTTTTATTATATTTTTTATTTTTATTTTTTTAAAGAACTGCAATTTAATGAAGCGTGGAATCTCGCCGTGGCCTTTAGGTGGCGGTATAAACTCCGGCTGCGGCGGCTGTAATTCCAGTCGCCGGCTTGCTGATTGTAGTAGAGCGGTGGCGCTCCTGCTCAATCCTCCTCCTCCTCCTCCTCCTCCTCCTACTGCCGCCTGCACGGGGAGCCGGCCGACATGGCGACCGCCACGACGCTCCGCTCCGCAAACAACCGCATCTGAACCGGTTTCGGCTGGTGTTCGAGCTCAGACTTTGGAGCCCGTATAGATACTAATTCTATTGAACTCCATTTCAGGTGTGTGGAAACAAGGCGACGTGGACGCGGTGCTGTGTGTGAGCAGGGTAAGTTCTGTCTCTGTAGCGCTCCTTGTCTTCAGCTCAGGCGGCGGTGTGAAACTTGGATGAGGGAGATGAATGGTTAGTCGAGTGTATGGAAGCAGGGGAAGGTTTATTCAGCTCGGTATGTGAGTCGAAATGGATGTATTGGAGTTGTGAAGACATGTGGATTGCTATACAGGAGATCATTTTGTCCTCCTCTGTTAGGCTGGAGGAGCAGGATCAGTATGATCAGCCACGTCTCCATTGAGCACTGCAATAGATTCCAAATCAAGTCGGAGGTGTAGAAGGTCTCGGACATCTTCTCACTTTTCATTTCGAAAACGGGATTTTCTGTGTCCTGGCTTTGTGTTTGGCCTCGGATTTGTCTTGCAGGAGGTTACAATAAACCCGAACTGTTGCTAGCGTGCGCATGCTACTACAAAAGCCTGAACACACACACACACAGTGAATATGTAGGAGAAGATCTCATGATGTTGATCTCAGGTTATAATCGAAGCCACATGTTTTCCAGTAGCTCCACAGCTTCGTGCCAGGTTTCCCAACACACTGCTGTACATCTGATCTTTGTCCCTGTGGATCTGTCAGCTGTCATCCTACTCCTCTCACTTCTACATGTTAATTACTCACAATTAGTGGAGGATTACATGCAGTTATTGACACTAACTAATACACTGCAGCGTGAGTAATATGTGCAGTGGGACATGTCCATGTGATCCACATGATGAAAAGATTTCAGTTGGCCTCTGGAATGAATTTGGTGATTTTGTGGAAACTTGATCGTGGGTAAAACTGTGCCACACCCTAACCTGCTTAATGGAATGAGGGGGTAATGGGGTTCTGGTGTTCACATCCTGAGGGAGAAGGAGAGGGTTTAACTCGGCATGGTGGTTGTATAGGGCAGGGACAGAGGACCTACTGTTCCAGGGTAATCTCCAACACACACACACACACACACACACACACACACACACACACACACACACACACACACTCACTCTCTTGTCTTACTGTCCTTCCATTGATGTAATCATTAATAACCCCAAACCTTTACCTTCAGCTAATCTTTAACTCCATAACCAAAAGGAAACCTTTTGGCTCTTTGAATGTTTTAAAATCCTGGTAGGACCTTAGTTTTTTAAGGGTGAAGCATTTTCTTCTCATGTGGACGAGACAAATGTTCCCACAAGGTCAAAACTATCCAATATTTATATCCGTGTGGGGACATTACATACACATACAAACCCTCTCCCTTAGTCTCTCTCTCTCTTACACACACACACACACACACACACACACACACACACACACGCTTACTGTCTCATGTGGAATTTTCTCTGTAAACAACTTCAAAGCCAGCTGGGACAGCAGTGGGGTCACAGCTTTTCCGGCCGTTAGAAACCACTCATGCTGTAATGGGTGGTTTTTTGCAGCAATCTACATTTTCACTTCCAAATCGGTCGCAGTGATGGAGGACGACTACTGCTTTAAATTTATTCAAACGAACAGAGAACTGTTGCATTATACTATTCAAATTTGGAGAAAGCCCACAAAATGCAAACTCTCCAGTTTTTACTCTCTTGTTGCAAGTAGGAAGTTGAGAGTTGTCAGATTTTGGGGGATGAGACAAGCAGTCAGTCTTAACCTGAACAGTAAAACTTTGCTGATATGATAATGACTATCAGCGTTAAAGCCTGGAACATGTTATTGGAACGAATATACTACATATCCGAATTGAATCATTAATTCTGTAGAGCATGTCTGCTAGTGACAAACAACAGATCGCGCATGTGAGCGGAGTAAAGCAGTTGTGCTGCAGCACGCCAGCATCGCATAACTTGGCAACAGAGACGCTGCAGTTGCCATGCAAACGTCAAAGTTGATTAGTATTAAGTAATGGTTGATATACAGAACCCTGTCTTTATTGTAGAATTCAAAAAATGTAAAGTCAAGGTGTTTAAAATGAAATACCCAGGCCATATTTTCACCTGAACTAGATCAGAACAGTAGAACTAATCAATGTAGCTTTAATACTGTTGTTGGAACTGTTTTTATGGCTTCGTTCCACATCTGTTTTCCATCCTGTGTGTTTGTCTTAGTTGGAACATGTTCACATCCACACTAAGAAAATACACAACACCTCGATGTTTGGAAATAATTTCTTGCCGTGTGTGGATCTTAATGAGCACTTCTTCCTGTACACCTGTTTGGGTGAAACTGGCCAGGTGGAGGTGATCATTAATTCTTGTTCTAATATGTTTAGGTTGTTCATTTACCATTCAGCATTGAGAGACTGAATATTCATAATGGAACGCTGGATATTCATGAGGCTTAATTAGGCTTAACCAAAGAAACGATGTGAATGAGTAATGCAACAGGCCACTGATTTAATTCTTCATTTGGAGCCAGAACTAACATTTCAGACTCGTGTGATGGCTTGTTACTTTATAAAAATCTTTAAACAACTCCACGGTTTTCCAGCTTCAGATCTGCAAGAATGAAATGGATCGTCAGTAATACACATCGTGCTTTGTTTCTGTCCTCTGTGCTCTCTAGTTGGGTCAGTCTGGCCCTACGCCTCAAAGTGTCCGCAACAATAAAGTCTCAGCGTAATGAACGGTTTTGAGATTGTCCACTGCTGGTTGACCCTGAACTGGTGTCGATTTCCATTTGGAGGCATTTGTAACACAGAGATTTGAGAAACTGCCCCACTGGAGAGGAATCATTGTTATTTCACTGCATGTCCTTGATAAGGAATCATGATGAGATTGTGTGTGTGTGTGTGTGTGTGTATGTGTGTGTGTATATATATATATATATATATATATATATATATATATATATATATACACACACACACACACACACACACACTTCCTCGCTTTCTCTGTCTCTCTTCTCTCTGCTGTCTCCCCCACGGTCTCAGATGCCCCCCAGCCAGTGGAGGCTTTGTGGTGACATCGCTGGTCAGGAATGTGTGATAAACAGAGTGGAACAGACTCGGAATCGGAAAGAAGCAGCAGAGGTTTGAGAGGACAGCTCTTTGATTCAGTGCAACAGCTTAGAGATTCTCTCAGTGAGAGAGCCTTGGGCTTGTCAAACCCTTTTCTTACGACGTGTGTTCACATTTGTGCACACACACACACACACACACACACACGCGCGAACACGCACAAAGGCTTACCTTTGTGGAAACCCAGGTCATGTTATGAAGGGGGGGTTTTGAGTTTCAGCAAAATGGAACAAGGGTGAGGTTTTTCTCTTCGAGCTCTAGTGCTGCGTGAAAGTTGCCGAGGCCTATGGAGAGATCAGCCTGCAAAGATCAAGCTGTCGTCACCGATCATGTGTGTATCTTCTTGTATGTAATTCTGTTTGCTGGTAGTAATTTGAGAGCACACAGAAGATGGTGGCTTATTTGATGGCTGTCTCTTAAGGGATACATTATTCGAAAAGGGAACACTTCATTCTTTATTATCCACGGCCTCCTCTGGGTCCTAATGTTCATAGTATCGATGCGATCTAAAGTGATTGTGCGTCCGAAGCCTGTTTTCTGGAGTGCAGCAGAACTTGACTATCGAGAATGGATACTACTCTTTTGTTGGGCATTTTTGATTGGTCATCTGGTGTGTGCATACCAGGGTTAAAGTGATCATCTGTAAATCTAACCATTTTGCATACCTTTTGGTTTGATGCTTCAAATTTTAGTCCACAAAAAAAAAAAAAAATCTTGGACCCACTGTGGGAAGTCTGCAAGAACTGACAGAACGTGTAGCACGGGTCAGTGGACACCTAATGCATGCAAAGAATATCCCTGGTTTATTAGTATGCTTATTTAATTAGCTCTGTAGAAGATACAGTTTGGTGACCATGGTTTTGGGTGTTGCAGGAGGGATATACACCAATCTGCAGTCTTTCCTCAATTGACGTTTTTGATGATGGCACTCACCAAGCAACCCCACCCCACCCTCACCCCCAGCTGGGTTGAGATCTGCTGACTGGGAAAGGCGTAAAAGATCATTCCCATTATTTTTATTTCCAATCAAAACAATCCCTGGGTGGATGGAGCATGGGGGTCATCCCGCATGAGGCCACTCCCATCAGGAAATATTTCCTCATTCGATCAGTTTTCTTTTACAAGGACCCAAATATGCTTTTTAGAGCCACCAGTTTTACAGCCGAATACTACACTTGCTGTGTATCCTGTACATTATACATCTGTAATGCTGAGTTAAAAGTAGGGCTGCACGATGTATCGTATGATTTATTTGAAGACTCACATCACATGGGTAAGCGATATAAGGTAGACTCGTGTGCGTGATAGACGTATCCGTGGATTGGAAACGAGCTCATTTGCATATTGTGGCCTTTTAGTGATCTACCAAATGTGTGACAAGCAATATATAGCGCAGCACGGTGTGTTTATCGTGATAAAGTGAGCCGAATGAATTTCCAGTGTCCAGTGTAAATGTACAATCTCGCTTTCCGATTGCTACAAGATGAACTTCACGGTTATGCTCTCTTACAAGCGATGTGTATGCTGTGTTCATTTTCCAGGCCAGTGGAGGGCACGAGGAAGACCATGGTGGAACAGGAGCCAACGTCCTCGGCAGGGCAGCGTTTGGGTGCCCCGGAGTCTCTGGGCGTCAGCACGCTGGAATCGGGCCAGAAGCCGCCGGCCATGTCCGCCGGCCGCCGAATAGCCATCAGGGTGCGCATGCTGGATGACTCCGAGGAGATATTCGACATCTCAGTGAGTGGCGCTTTCATATTTCATTTCCTGCTCTCTAATTTGCCAAACTACGGGTTTGTAGCATCAGAGGTTTAATGGGCTGGATTAAGTCCTAGTGCCAGAGTACATTTTCGATTGGTCAGTTGTTAAATATTGCGAGGCATAAACAGAATTTTTACACATTCGTGACTGTAGGAATTTCTTTTTTTTTTTTTACTAAGATCAGAGTTTTAGGAATGCATCATTAAAACCACCAATATAAAAAATATCAGTTGACATGAGCATAATTTTATTAAACTGCTTTGATTGTTGTTTTGAATTCTTTTTATTAAGTGCATTACAGTTTGTTTTAAGTTGGAAAATTGAGAAGTTGCTGCATTAAAGTAATCCTGTTTAAAAATCGTACATTGACAAGAATGTGTTCATTTTTGACAACTGATAAATAAAAACAGATGGTGGTAAGAGTCCACAGTGTGTGTGTGTGTGTGTGTGTGTGTGTGTGTGTGTGTGTGTGTGTGTGTGTGTGTGTGTGTGTGTGTGTGTGTGTGTGTGTGTGTGTGTGTGGGGGGGGGGGGGGTGGGAATTGAGAGCTGCCTGCTTGACCAGCGCATGTTGGAAAGGACTGGCTGCAGTTAGCTGTTGACATGGTAACTGAATGATTTAAATAAAAAATAAAAAAGTTGCCTGTTGCATGAATGAGCAGGAAGTAGAATTATTCTGCTTCAAAATCCACACCTGCGGTTACGCATTCACAATCACGCCTTCTTACGCTGCTAGTAACTGATGCTGTTTCAGACCGATTAACAGTAATTGTTTGTTTCTTGTATGTCCGTGTGTAAAATTGTGAGATTATGAGCGAGTTTTGTTTGTGAAGTTACGATCAAATAGTTGTCTGCACCGTCTGGTGGAAAGATGCGCTTTTGTTTTGCCGTGTCTGCGACATTAACTAGGCAGGCTAAAGTTTGAAGTCGCCATGAGGTTCAAATCAGCTACTGTGTGTTTGTCCCGTGTGTGTGCGTCCGCATGCTCGGAGATTTGGTTTGTGCAGAAGTGTGTAAGGTTTTGCGTGAGGTCTTTTTCTGCTCTCCATCTGATAGTGATCCTGATTTTAGAGCTTGATGGAAGCGAGTAGTCTTTAGGGTTTTGCTCCACTTCCCCAGTGTGAGTTTGTGGTCGTGCTGCATGTCGCTGCTAAATCTGAAGCAGGATCATCACGCCGGGTGGAGTCTGAAACCGTATGTTTATTTTAGATGGAACCTGCAATATCGCAATTTTCTCGGAGCGCTGCTGAAGTGTAGAGGGAGTGCGAGGGAACGAGAAGGGCTTTAGAGAGGTAGTGAAGGAAAGGGAAATCGGGCAGCTCTTTTTCTGGTGTGTATGTGAAAAAGAAACGGGTTAAGGAGAGTAGAAAAAGACTTTGTGTTGGTTTTTTTTTTTTTTTGCCCAGAGCATAAGCAGGAAGGGTGTTAAACTCCATATATGTGTATATAACGCACAGCTTGATCTCCAGCCCTTACACTCGTGGGTCTTTAGCATTCTCATTCCACTCACTGCACAGATTAATGCTTTTTTTTTTGGCATCAGCACTTGGGGACTATTTACAGAGAGGTAGCTTCTGTAACTTTCACACAAAGCATGCCGTACTATTTTTAAGATCCGAGATTTTCCTTTTCCTCTTTGTTTAGAAAGAGAGAGGAACTTGGTCAATTAGCAAAAGAAGTAAGAAAGTAATTGTGCTTCAGTTCTGTTTTGTTACTCTATATTTATATATATAAATAAAATCTCCCGAATTCATGCCCAAGTCACGTACTCTAACGAGCAAACAGGAGAGCCCTTAAACATTGAGCATTGCCAAATGTCCCACATTATAGTTTACCACATTATAGTCACCATTTATGATTTGTTCTTTGCTTATTTGGTGATCATTCCAGAGCCCCATTCAGTTATGTTTACTTGTGTTTTTGAAGAGCATGAAACTGATCCTTAGTAAAATTGAATGTCAATGGATAATGAAGACAAAATATAGATGCAATGTGGGAAAAAATGTAACAGAAATGTGAATATACCTGAATATGCAATATAAATGTCTGTTAAGGATTATTGATTTTTTTTATTTTTTATATTGGAATTATTTATTGTAATGTCTTTGGGCCTCTGCCAGCATGGGGCTACATAAGTTCCTCCTTATTGGAACTGCACCATAGTTTGTTTGAGGAGCGATGCTTAGGCGTGTAATAATATACACTCCAGTCAATCTGATTTACGATACTGGCTTCACAGTTTATAGAAGAATCGATCTCCCTAGAATGTTTGGAAAACAATTGAAATAAAGAAAATGTATGACTTTTGTAGACTCCTTTTATTTCAGTCATAATACTAACACAAATGTCTGTGTAAAATGAACTGCACTTAAAATAGAGATTTCTTTTACCATATCTTAAAAAGTAAAAACTGGTATTAAATCAAGTGCCTGACCGTAAATCCTAAAAAATAATATAAATAAATAAATAAAAAGCTTTGTAGCAGATATAGAGCTTCAAAGTCAGATAAAATGCCCATATTCCACAATCTCTAATGTTTTAAAGCTCATTTTTAAGCATTATAATTTTAGTTTATTTATTAACATACACTTTGTGTTTTAATGTGGATGACTACTGGTAGTCTTTGCATGAAAGAGCATGGTCATGTGATCAGTGGCCCTACACCACATCCCCTTTTTATTTTTATTTATTTATTTATTTATTTAGGGTTTTTTTCACATTGTAAATAAAAGTTAACTATAATTAATATCAATCCAGGTTTGACTTTCAGATAAGTTTATGTCGATTTCTTAGATGTTTTGCGGTTCTTGCATATTGTAGAGAAAAGACTGAGCGAGCTGCTAAACTGGGTAATTCCACTGCATTACACATCTCTGTGTTCAATCAGTAGGGAAAGTGTTTAGTAGTGGAATGTGAACACTGGCCTCCTCCCCTGTCTACCTGTCTGTCTGTGGTTTTTCTTCATATGGAGCTGCACAGATGTTGCTAAAAAGGGTAATTGCAGCTGGGTATTTTCCCCAAAAACAGCTCAGTGTTGTGCTTTGTGGCCTGGAGCTGGTACATGTGTGGACCCAGCTGTTTAGGAATGAGGTTGATGTTTCATGCGCACATGTTATTTATTAGTAGTTTTTATGCATGCAATGAATATTTAATTAATAATTGATGAATATTTAATTGGGTAAATCTGGGATGGCGCCCTGAGCAGAGCTTTACCACCCAACACGGCACGGCCAGTTTAGCTGTGCTGAGAGTTCAGCTTCCATCCTTCTGTTCAGTTTCATTGCAGCACTCTGTCTCGCTGAACATTTCGTTGAGAAAAGGGCTTGATGTTGTGAGAGTTCCGTCATAAAGCATTGCATAGGATGACTGTTTCAGAAATGATATCTAGCACAGGGGTCCTGACTATAATTTATTTTCCACAGCTGATTTTTGGTATTAAATTATTCAAAAGGAACACAGGAGAGTTGTTCAGTTGCATTTATTTGAAAAAGGGGGCTGCTGTTTTGGAAAAAATAATCACTGAGTGGTGTGATGTGGCCTGACCTTTTACCTATAACACATCACTTGTGATTGATCAAATGTAACCTTAAATTAAAGAACATCATGTCATACTTTTTTTAATCAGCTTCTAGTTACATTTAATGTCGTGAAAGGTCTGTGAGGCGAGTTAGATCTTGTTATAACGCGTATAATCAGCCATTCTTCTGTTCTTTTCTTTCTCGGATTTAATAAGGCAAAACAAGTGCAACATTGTCTGTCTTGAAGATTCTCCTGCGGCAGAAAGCGTAAAGGAGCAGCCTTACCTCTGTTACAAAGCGCTGCCAAAGTGGAGAGGGTGTGAAAGAAAGAATGACTGTTAGACAGAGAAGAGGAATTCAAACGGACGTCAGCATATCTGCTGTAATGTTTCGCTTTGTTAAACAGCATGCTTTCGAAATCTGCAGCAGTGTGGTAAAGGCGAGCATTCGATATTAATTTGATAGTAATATTATGACTGCCAATTGGGCTTATGTATGAACAGCGATTGCGCCCTTTCAACATGTAATTAATACTTTACAAAAATAATAACTGTCACTATTTTAACTGCACTGACCGGCTCATATTAATTTAAAACACACCCATAATACCATGTGTTTGGTATATTCTGATTGTTGTTGATTATAATTTTTGCACAGCTCTCAAAGTCTTATTGAGTTCATTGTAAGATTTGAAGCTATTGCTTTCATGCCATTGTTGTTCTTTTGCCATATAAATCCATTGCCAAATTGTAGAAGTAGCTCAAACTATGATTACTCTAACTATGTTTACCAAAACCCACAATTTTCCAGCCCTCAGTGAGAGCGCGTTCTGACACAGCAATCATGAAAGCATTTGGTTTTGTTTTTTTCCTTTAAGGAATGGTGACTTATGTTAATGTGAGCTTCAATAAAAAGTAGTTCAAGTCTAACTTTGACTCGTACAGATACAATTATACGTTCTATGTGCACAAACCATGTCTCAGACTTTCAGCTGGCCATTCTTTCTTTCCTGCCCACCAGTTGGAATAAAAAGGGTATGAAGTGTTTTAAAGTAACAGAAAAGCCCAAAGATTTGGATATTTGCTTAGTGTAGATTTGTTTTCTAATCATTTTTGGAGTGGTTTTGCAGGTTTTTCTATAACAAGTGTACCAAAGAATGAGAGAATCTGTTCATTCCTTGTGGTTGTTCTAAACAGCGGCAGCACAAATCTCAGTGGTCCGGTTCGGCTTACACCATGTCTAATTGCCCCCACCATTTAACAAAGATTAGATGGAGGGCTGAAAGTCCCCCCCAAATGAGCAGGAACTGCAAATGACTGCATTACAGGCTTTGGCAGACCATCATCGGGCTTACATATCATCTGGCGATATTTATAGGTCTCTGCGGTTTTTTGTTTTGTTTTTTTTTTTGTTTAAATAAAACAAAAGTTAAATTTCATACTTGTAATATAAGCATGTGAGCTCTGATTTACTAGAAGTGTCATGTCATTGTGGCTATTTGATCATCAAGTATTGCAGCACTAAAAAGAACAGAAACTGTGATCAGTCAATTACTTGTATACATAAATGTCTTTTTGAGAAGGAAATCTGCTGTCGTAACCCCCGTTATTGCGTTATTGCTTATTGCATTATAAGAAATGCACACTTGTCTGGGTTATGGTGGGCGAATAATTCAGCAGAAGAGATCACTTCATTAAGTCAGGCGTGAGTTGCTGGGTTGAGTCACATGCTGCGTTTCATCCGCTCACCGCTTGATCTTGTGTGTATGTGTGTAACGGAGTATTCCCAGCGGACCGCACTGGATTATTGTTTATCCGCTCTAGCAGGATGTGAGTGTGTCTGAGTGGGAGTGGGTGTGGGTGGAGTTTATTTGTGTGATTGTGGCAATCACAATGACCATCACAGGACGTTACATGCTTCCTCACTCCGCACCCTGCCACGGCTGAATGCCCGGAGTAAATCAGTGACTAGATTAACAGTAAATGATTTAACAGTACATCATTAATTAATGCTGCTTCCTGCATCGTGTTCGATGGTGTCATACACCTTCAGATGGGAAAATGTTTTGTTTAGAGGCAGGTCAGTTTATGTCTCTGTGTCTGCTTTACATTCTTGATCCTCTGATTGTGATATCATATGAGCTACATGTTGTCACTCCGGTGTAATTAATAAGGGAGGAACCAAACGGAGAAACCGGGCCACTTTGATGAGCATGCACGCACACACACACACACACACACACACACACATGCAGACATGAAACCATTGTTCCAGTAGCTCTTCATATTAACCTTTTATCCTGTTGGACAGTTTAAAAACACCCCTAAAGCCCACCCTCAACACCCCCACCTGTTTTCAAAATGCACATCTGCACACGCACTTGCATGCTTCTTTATTGTGTTGAATTGAATAATCAGCGCAGACGGATCATTGTTTTATTTTCCTCCCAGATCAAGGAAAAGCAATTGCCTGATGTCAGCCTGAAGCTTTTTCCGCACTGTTCAGAATTCGCTCTTCTCAATTAGACTTATTCTCTGCACAATCGTCTGTATTTATGAATGAATTTCCCCTTATAATAAAATTCAGATTCCAGTGAATAAAGTGCATAATATCTATTCAGCATGCAGTGGCTCTGCCAGTCCTGGACCAGCAAGACTCGTCGAGTGAATAGTTTGATTGTCGATGTGCTGCACAGACCAGATGGGATGTGGGTGCTGCTCGGAGGACCGATGTCCTCTCTACACAGGAAGTTCCCACTGGGATGCTATTCTTATCCACCCGCTCACGTCTACTGCTGCAACGCCTGAATTCTGGACCACTGCTCGAGTCTCTCTAAGCACACACACCAAATTCAAGTAAACAGCAGATAATTCACTGTGTAACGTTTCTCTCTGAAGAATTGACACGTGTGTACTTCAAAGTCCCAGTCTGTGCTGTTCTTCTGGGATATAGATAGATAGATGGATAGATGGTTATATTCAGTTCTTTTACTGTAATGATGTACATACTTTTGCTTTAATGATGGTGATTGTGAGGAAATCGTCACCCAGAAGGTGTATATGTGAGATCTAATAGATAAATAAGCTGTATGTGTCAATACCCGTGTCATTCTGTGCTGTTTGTCCAAGACAACTTGCACTGTTCCATTATCTTTTTTTTTTTTTTTTGCGTAGCAGATTTGGATTTGTGGATTTAACGGTTTCAGAACGTGCGTAACGCCGGGCATGCGATACACAATGGAATAGTGAGTGGCGTACTACAGAGGAGCCGGATCAAAATTTATTTTTATTGCGAGATCCTCCAGAGGTCCGCAGAGACTCGTAACAAGCAATTAAATAAAAATAAAAAAAATAGCTGCTGTCTTCAGACCATTACATCGTGCTCCTCAGCAGCACTGGATTTGACTGCATTCAATGAACTGCTTTTTATTAGGCCGAACCCTACGCTACAAACGCATGCAGATGGAATGGAGTGGATTGGAAGATGTCTGGAGACACCACCCCGTTGCTTCTGGATGGAAAAGTTACCATGGAAACATAGTCCTATAAGAGTGTGTGTGTGAGTCTACAAAAAGGAAATATAATGGAGAACTAGGCTGTTGAAAAGGGCTTGGCTCACTTCAATGAAGCGTTATGCAACTCCTCCCCTTCCCAAAAATCTGTCCGGGGCAATTTCTTGTTCTTTTACTCGTGTTTTTTCTTTTTTTTCCCCTCCTCCTTTATGTCAAGGCATGAGAGATGGTAATCAACTGGGGAAGAGAAACAATCAGGAGATTAAATTTGCATTTGGCCCCGTGGCATGGACTGGTTCTTCTGCTTTTCTATCCAGCAGAAGCAGAGGACTCATTTGAACGCGACCTTGTGTCAATATGAAAAGAGCGGCATATAAACACTCCCTGCCAGTGCACAGTGTGAGCTGTGCTTTCTCCTGGTTTCCCTTTAGCACCAAGCCAACCTAAACTCTCACCTTCTTGTGTTCGTTTCAGTTTCATTAAGTATCAGTTGCACATCAGGGGAAAAAAATAATATATCGTATAAAAGTGTCATGCGGCGTGTCAACACATACGATCTGTTTAAGCTTGATTCATTTCAGCAGAGGAGGTATGGATAGGATATCGTATCTGTGGTTATCCTAAAATTTTATAAATTTGCCAGTTATAATGCCGGTGCCTGATTAGACACGTCAGCATCGGACAAAACAGTCAAACGGCAACTGTACCGGTTTGCTGTTTTCAATTATTTCACCACAATGTCGATTCTAACTGAATTACTAGTGAAAGGCCTTTGTGTTCAGATAAATAGCAAGTGCTTTTTGCTCAATTTGACATAATACTATAAACATTGAAGTTTTGTACTTGGATTAAAATCTGCTGATCTCATTAGCAATCGCTTAAATGACTGATTAGGTGAACTTGATCACGGAAAAGGGACGACGTATGACATGCCGAGGTGTCGTGCCCCCGCCGTGAGTGTTGCTCACGTTACACATTTGGGGATCAGTTTCCTCATCGGTGTGTGTCGAAGCAGCTAGATTTTCTGATACCATTTGGATGAACTGAGAGTAGCAGTTCCCAGAACAGAATCTGAGCGAGAGAGAGAGAGAAACCTTTTTTTTTGTGGTGCAAAAAATAATGCGGTTACATTGCATCCTCATTTATTTACGTTGTCTTCATCATAAATCAAGCAGGGTGAAACCACAAGGATCCCAAAGCCTTCAGAATCTCCCATGATCCTCATAGGATAACGCATTCCCTGGTTTGAGTTGCCATGGCAACTGATCGCCCGGGCGTACATGTGGATAATTTTTTTCATCATTCTTGTGGATTTCATGTCATGTATTCCAGCACGTCTCATCTGTCTACATGTATGTGTGTTTACACATGTATGCTTGTGCTTGCTTGTGTGTAGATTCTTCAGTTGCTGCTATCTCAGACATCAGGAACTGAGCATTAATGACCTCAATCTTATATATATATGTGTGTGTGTGTGTGTGTGTGTGTGTGTGTGTGTGTGTGTGTGTGTGGCTGCCTTCTGAGAACTACTGGCATTGAGAATTGAAGGATAAGGAGTTTACTTTAATCTGCACACAGTGGATTTATCGGGTTTCTTTCCAATGGCTGTGTGCACGTCATAGGAGTGTGTGTGTGTGTGTGTGTGTGTGTGTGTGTGTGTGTGTGTGTGTGTGTGTGTGTGTGTGTGTGTGTGTGTGTGTGTGTGTGTGTGTGTGTTTAGCAGGATGCTATCCTGTAGATACAGACCTCTTATATGAATTTAAGTGTGACCTGCCAAACAAAAAAAAAAATCAATGGCACATTAGGTGTTATTGGAGAATGTGTTTAATGAACGATTTTGTTGCTTTTTTGCTTCTCCCTGTAGAACAGCAGATGATGGATCGCTCATTTCTTCTCGTTATTAAGGCTAATGGCTGTAGTCTGTATCACTTTACCTTTTATTTGAATCTAAACGACAATTTATTACGGAAGTGCAGGATTCATGCTGCAGGATTGTTTATGTATTTATTTATGGTGCGTGTGCATCATGTAAGAGTGATCGTTTTAACTCTGTAATATATAAATATCTTATTTTAAAGGGTTGTTTTTCCCTATTTTTCCTTAATTATATCTTGGTCAATTCCCAGTCAACAGTCAACTTTCCCCTGTATTAGGAGCTAATGGCTTCTAACCAGGAGCAGCATAACTCGTTTAGATGAACACGCTGCTCCATGGGGCTGGACTTTTGGTCAAACTTGTGCTCTAGCAGTGATTTATTTATTTTTTTTCAGCTTTGATACTGTGTGGTGCCACCTGATGGTCTGAACATGATTTTCTTGGGGGGTAAATTATTAGCATAGATAAATCTGCTCCAGGATATTTTATAAATTAAGATATTTACATTTACCTTATTTGGTTGACACTTTTTTCAAGTTTAAGCGACTTACCGACAGTTGTGGGTTAAGTTCCTGACTCGTGGTTGTGCTGGGATTTGAACGCATGACTCCCAGTGTGAGTGCATGGATCCATCACAAAAGGCTACCACCTTATACTGCAAAAAACACACATGCATAAATATATATATATTATTATTAACATTTGTGAACAACTGTTTACATTTGAAACAATTTTAAATAAAATGCCTGCTTAGTTAAATAATATAAAATATTTTATTAAAATAAATCAAATTGATGCAGTACACGTTATTATTAAATTGAGTAATACATTTAATTGGCACAAAGTAAATTGGATAATGAAATAAATAAATGGAAATTAGTTTTACGTTTGTTAGACCCCGTTTGATTAATCCAGATGTGTATAAGTGTGTGTTTACATTTTAATATTTTCATATTTAATTGAGATATGATCTACTTAACTGTTCTGCTTATTTCAGCCTACATTAAATGTCTTCATTCCTTCCATCCTTCATTCATTCACTCCCTCGAAATACCTAATTGTCAGGTTTTTCCTTGCTATCGTTAGCCGTTAGCCACGTCTTGGTTAGCGGCTATCGCTAGCGCTGTGGATTCTTTAGCGTTTTATGTCCAAGAATTTTTCTTAAAAATGAAATAATTCTTACAATTTCTCTTCATCTAAATAGCAAAAGTTTGTTTGCTTTGGAAAGCCAACGTTGAAATGGTTGAGACAGAAGCTGTTCGGAAAAACACACCAGATCATCAGCGTGACTTAAGTGTACAATGAACCATATGATCAAGGTAGAATAGGTCTGATTATGTAAACACACTCGAGCTGCAGCTGTAGGCCTCACATACAAACAGATGTCAACACACTGAGTAAATATGGTTATTTGTGTGTGTGTGTGTGTGTGTGTGTGTGTGTGTGTGAGAGAGAGCACGAGAGAGAGAGGGCTGATGCCATCATGTCAGTTATACAAGCTGATCCAGGCACATGAAGCTGTTGTGTGTTTGTGGCTTTGTGCTGAACAGATGGGCCTCTGCTCAAGATCTCAGGACACATGACCTGCATTACTTTTGTGAAATTACAGACCTCTTCTGAATCACTTTATATATACAATCAATAGACTTAAACCTCATCAACTTGTCGCTATGGACAAAATATTTTTTATTGTGATATAATCAAATGTATAGCACAATATTATAATTTCTCGAAAATCTATGAAAAGATTATAGGGACAAACTAACTGCATTTGTTCATGTTTGCTTTGTTGCATATCATGCGAATGATTTTTTTTGTGGCCAGACCACACGACAGAACTGCCTCCCTCTTTGAGTTCCTCATCTTTTAGTGGAGCCGAGGCTCTGTGTCCGAGTGTTGCAGTACAACTCTATTAGCTGCTAGTTCCAGCTTTATAGCAAGTTCACAAGTTATCGGTTGCACTATGAAGGTATTGTATTGGTTGCCATAGAAAACTTTATCAGCAGCTAGCATTTAGCAACTTTTTTTTTGCCCTTTATTTGTTGTTCACTGCCATTGGTAGTTGCTGAACTGCTCCATTTATTAATTTTTTTTTTTTTATTAAAAAAAATTTACTTTTCTGAACTTTGTGCTCCTGGACATGCCCACTTTTTTGTTGCCAATGGTTGCTTATGTCCTGGGTGGTCACCAGCTCTCATTAAAAATGGATCATTTTGTCGATGTGAGACAATGTATGTGTGAGCGAATGCTTTAATGCAAAAATACGCTTTTGGATTTTGGTGATAGAGACGTTTTTGGTAAATATTTATCAATTGATATTTTTCTATCCTACTACAATAGTCAGACCAGACAGCGTTAAGTGGCACAAATGATAGACACTGCACTAATCATGTAGAAATCGCAACCTCTTGAAATCCAACCTTAATTCCTGCACTGTTTTCTGGTCCTGGTCATCTTTTTCTTAACAAATGTGCACCTACATTACAGCAAAGATGTCAAATTAGTATATCGGGGCTCCAGACTGCAACTAAAATTGTTGTATCTGCTGACAATTTTTTTTAAATTGCGAGTAGTATTTTTGCTGAGATCGCCACCTGCGGCCATATAAATGTACACGTTATGACCGTGTAATCTGCATGTTATAAAATTTATGTGCGTGTGCTGTGAGGAAAGGCCTCTCACATAATTTGTTGACTCAATAAACTGACGCATGCGCCACCTACGCTCGAGTTAAAGCGCCGAAATAACCGTTAAAGCAAAGCTCAAATTTCCGCATCAAAAAACGTCAAAACTAAAAATATCAGACTTTTTCCCTAACAGTCTCCATTTCTGTGCAACACTTCCGCTGATTACAGCGTTGGAGAGAGGGAGAACGACCGACACACTGAGGACCATCTTTCTGTCAGTCAGTGAAAACATAAGTGCCAAAAGACATTTGGAAAAACTTCTTGTGTTCAAGAGTTTTCATGGCGGAGGCACGATTGAGATGGTTCGGACATGTTCAGAGGAGGGACATGGGATATATCGGTAGGAGAAAGCTGAGGATGGAGCCACCAGGGAGGTAGTTAGGCTGAAAGAAGCTCTCTGAAAGAAAGATTTCTAAAGGAGTTTGTATTGTAATGCAGTCAAAAATGAATGAGGGTTTAGTTATATGCTGTATGAGTGCATTTTAGCATTGCTACAATAAACAAGGGATCAATATAATTATAATGAGCACAACTGTGTGCGTTTCAAGGGTAACATTTTATACTCATGTTGATGTATTTACCCCCTGACATCTTTCTCAGTTTAAAATTCCTAGCATGATTTCAAAAGTTATTCAATTGTGTCAAAGAAATCATGTACAAATACAACAAGCTTGTGTGACCGTTGGCAAGAGCTTTCAGCCAATCGGCAAAGAGCGAGTGTGACATCCGCATAAACGGATGGGAGTGAAAGAGTAGAAGAGTTTATCGTCATATAACATGGTCAAGATACGCTCATTTCTTTTGGTAGCGTGTGTAAACGAGCTGAAATTCTTTTTCCGTGATTTAATTTATTAGAAATGGGATGTAACATCATCCCAGATTGAGGGAGCAATGACAGCAGCTGATGCGTATAGTTGCCTAATATGGCCTAATACAATCACAGCTTGTCCGGATTCTTGATTCTGATTGGCTTGGAGGTGTACTGTAACGTACTTTTTCAGTAGGTTCTATTCTATACAAATGATCTGTATTATTTCTGGTAAATGACCAGGGTGTAAATCTTCACTTCGGGTGGTTCTTTGCATCCATGTCATGCATTACATTCGTTCAGTAGACATCTAGGGGTATGTTATTAGATATTAAGTTAATGAGAAGTTGAAATCTCATGTTACATTTTGGAGAAAAGAAAGATTGTGCCAGAATACCAGACAATACCCCTGAAGTTTATAGTTCTGTTGACTCAAGTCATTTGCCCTGCCAAAGGGTCACTGAGCAAACTTTTCTTGAACCGTTGGTGATGGAATGACCCTAAATGTGCTGACACGTATTTTTCCAAGAGGGAATGGTGGCTGGCGTGTTGATGTCAGCATGTCAAAAAAATGGTGGTAATGCCAGTAGTAATGAGAAGCAGATTTGTTTTTCAGGCAGAAAGCACCAGTGACTGAGCAACATAAAGGCAAGAGTAATTAGAGAAGTCAAGAATTCCTGGATGTATCTTTTCTTCCTCTTCTGTCAGATAACAGTAAGATGAATCATAAGTGAGTGAATGTAAGATGCGAGTCAGCAGACCTGTCCGGTGACTCGGAACCAAGCAGCTCTTTGGCAAACAAAACTAAATATTTTCTAAATGAAGACTAAATAAAGGTTCATTTAATCTAAGCGAAATTGATTATATTTATATACAGTAGCTTTGTCTGTGATCCTAGAGAGGGATTTAAAATATGCAGTGTATATATGGTTTAAAAAAAAGAACAGGTGGAAAGGAAAGAGAAGAGAAGAAAAGCTAGATTTAGCATGCACTTTTGGCTTGGGTATTGTTGCTCTGTAGCAGAAAAATGAGTGCTTGCAAATTCCTGTTCCCGTTTGGGCTATAAGTCTTTAACTTAAAAAAACGATTTGAAAGCTATTTGGTTTTTGTTCTTTCTGGGTTTTTTTCCCCTCTCTCTCTCTCTCTCTGTCCCTGGCCATGGAGAGATTTTTTTTTTTTTTTTTTTTTTATTTTAAAGATTGATGTAGTGCCTCAGATAGTGATGTTGTCCAGGTTAGACATCTGCACTGGCGTTTTGTGTGTGTGTGTGTGTGTGTGTGTGTGTGTGTGTGTGAGAGAGAGAGAGAGAGAGACAGGCCATTCCATATTGGATTTTCTGCTACAGTGCTATTTCATTTAAGTTTCATACTGACAGATGCTCAGTGGAAGTGAAGACAGAGCGATAACTTGACCTACAACTTTTATCTCTCTCGTCTTAACGACCTTACTTTTGTTTGTTTTTGTTTTTTTAAAGGGTGTATTTAGAAAGTATCGCCCTTATGTAAATAGGTGGTATTGTGCTATACAATTATAACGTGAATACTAGCTGTAGGTGTTGTTACCCACTCCCCATGTTTCTTTTTCTCCAATTTGCATATCTGCCACCAATCAAGTCTTTTCATCATATAATTAAAAAGATTGATGGCTTACATGTGCTTCCTCTAAAAGATGTGAAGGCAACCAACCATAACTTTTTGTATTGCTGTGCCACAAGGTAGTGTAAAGGCATGATCTACCCTCTTCTGCATACATGTTCATGATTGGCTGGTGTGGCAATAATGATAGGTGAAAGCTGGTCTGAGCGAGGTCATGGCACATTTTGCTTCCCTGGCCACAGAACCTTTTATTTTTATTGCCTTTATAAAGCAATTTGCCAATGAATAATTGTATTTATTCATTTTTTTATAAATAAACTAATTAATGTGGTGGAATGTCTAACAGTTTAGTCTGGCTGCTGCAGTCAGTTGTTCTCCAGCCTCTCTTTTTTTTTTTTTTTTTTCCTCGCTTCTAAAAAAAATAAATGAGCATGTGTTGCTTTCTGAATGGTGTCATTATATATTTATTTATTTGAATGGCAGACAGGTAGTGTGTATCCCTCAGGGTTATGATGGGTTTAGTTTTTTTTTTTTTCTTTTTTTTTCCCTTTCCCTCTCCTCTTTCTGTTATAGTAACAAAGTCTGCAACACATCGTTCTGAAACAGGCCAAGGATAAGCTTACACAAGCTTTTTATTAGTATTATTATTGCTTGTGTCCCTTGGCACACTAGACCGCAACATAAAGTGAAAGAAAAGCAAATGAGATTACATCTTTTCAGATTGCTGCTTCTTCTGGCTGGCACATGCAAACACACATGCGTGCACGCAAACAGATCACTGCTGAGAGAGAGAGAGAGTGAGAGAGAGAGTGAGAGAGAGAGTGAGAGAGAGAGTGAGAGAGAGAGTGAGAGAGAGAGTGAGAGAGAGAGTGAGAGAGAGAGTGAGAGAGAGAGTGAGAGTGAGAGAGAGAGAGAGTGAGAGAGAGAGAGAGAGAGTGAGAGAGAGAGAGAGTGAGAGAGAGAGAGAGTGAGAGAGAGAGAGAGAGAGTGAGAGAGAGAGAGAGTGAGAGAGAGAGTGAGAGAGAGAGTGAGAGAGAGAGTGAGAGAGAGAGTGAGAGAGAGAGTGAGAGAGAGAGTGAGAGAGAGAGTGAGAGAGAGAGAGAGAGTGAGAGAGAGAGAGAGTGAGAGAGAGAGAGAGAGAGTGAGAGAGAGAGAGAGTGAGAGAGAGAGAGAGTGAGAGAGAGAGAGAGAGAGTGAGAGAGAGAGAGAGTGAGGATATATGTGGGAAAACAGGGCTCAGGTGTGCTACATTAGTCATTACCCCTCTAGCTCATCCCCAGACACCTTCTTCCACTGCAGACTCCCACTAAACCAAACCCCTACCAGCTATACTTCACTTGCTCCTTATATGAGATCAATTTGTCTTTCGAATATAAAGCTATATTGCTTGGATAGTAAAAAAAGCAATTAAAAATGTTTTAGGATAAGTATAACTATTATCTCTCGACACATATTTTAGCTTTGTTTCTTCTGTCGTGAAGACCAGACCCTGAACTTAGCATGTTCTCACAGCAGTAGTGACAGCTCAGTCTGCTCAGCCTTGCAGGCCTTCTCCCATCCCCCCTCTTCCCTTCTCACACTCGCTACACTGACCTACTCAGACAAGCAGTCTTGTCGAGAAGGCCGTCTTTCTCTTTCCTTGTGTGGTATGACCAGTTGCCGTGTCCCTTCTTGTCTCGTGCCTCAGGCAGCAGCAGCAGCTCTCCTTCTGTCTGGAATGTTCTGCCGCCCAGCGTTACACGGCTCATCAGACACTCCGTAGATATTCGGGCTGTTTTGGCCTGTGAACCTCGCCCTCTTTTTGCACCACGTTAATCGCTGAACAGTAGCAGAACAATTCAGGCTGCCAGTTTTAGCACAATGGCCTCACTGTTCTGTTATCAGTCCAGCTTTCAAGAGTTCAGAGTGTAGAGCAGAAAGTGATGCTGGTCGCCCTGATGACTGTAAGAGAAAAGAGATAATGAATCATCTGGAGACTGCCAGCACAAACACCTGAGAGATATTTATCCGTCAGACATAAGGTAGCATAGTAGAATGCTGTTTCCTTATGCAAATAAATTTTTTTTATTATTATTAGCGTATGTTATGAATGAAATTGATACTGTTAATTGAAATACATTATGTTTGCCATCTGTTAGCGTACATGTTGTAATATTAATGATCTACCAAATTATAAATGGTAATTATGGATGGAAGTATGGAAATGGTCACTAAACAAAGAATTCTATGAAATTAATCTTGATGTTGGGGGGGGGGGAAACTATATTTGTTTATTTTGACAGTTGCTGGGATCAAGTTATTTACACACAATGCCTGAGAGGGCACTCGTAACTAACACACATTTTTATTATCAGGCAAAAATTCCCCAAAATGCCCAGCCTGTAAGATTCTAGTGTCCATCAAATACATTTTGCCGAACTGCGATAATTATACCCCTTTGAGAAACTTGTTTTATTCTGTTGATGATTTTTATATATATATTTTTTTAGTTTATATCTTTAGTTTAATCATTGTGTAGCTAAACCTGGCCTTTACCATGAACATAGCCATAGAAGTTGGCCTGTTGTTAAGGAAAAGGGAAAAAAAAGTTATTCTTGTTAAAGGAGTAGTGTGTGGCTTTGTTTTTGGCCCTCTGCTGGCAGCAGTATGACTGCAGTAAAAACACGGATGAGTCCTTCCTTCATTTAAACAGCTGTTGGAAAAAGAAAAAAAAAAGGACAGCTCAGGGTGGAGCTAATTTCCAACCCAGAAAAAATCTATATATAAAAAAACCAGAAGTCTGAATTAAAGAAGCCAACCTTCTCGCTCACAAAACTGAATGAACGTCTCTGTAAGGAACAATAATGATGAATATTACAGCATTAAAAAGACCTTAAATTACTTTTAATGCACCCGAGTCATTTCATCCACTTGAGTTTTAGTGAATATGCACTACTCTGTGTGGGGAACGGGGGGTGCGCATGTTTGCATTTGTGTGTATGGGAGTGGTGTTTTCTGCTGGCTTGCAACCTTTCAGTAATTGAGTGGGCTGCTGTTGGTCTGGATTCATGTGTCTGTTACTTGTGCTGGTCGAGAAAAAGGGGAAGGAGGAAAACAGAAGGTGAGAGAGATGGAGAGGCGGGAGAGAGGGTAGGCAGAAAAAGAAAGAGCGTTTTGTGGGAGAATAACAGAGAGGGGTTGAGAGCAAGTGAAAGGAGGAAGGACTTCATGCTGGTTTAGTTCTGGTTTTTGGCACAAAGGCTGCTGGTGATTTTGGCAGTGGGCCGCTGCCTGTCTGTTCTCTTGGATTTTCCCTCTTCGGCAAAACATCAGAACTGGTGTGTGTGTGTGTGTGTGTGTGTTGATCTAATGAACTCATTGGCATGCTCTCACCTCTCCAAGCAGTGTGCACATGCATGTATGTGCATGTTTTGTGCCTGTAAGACACATAGCCAGACTGTGATTTGTTTTCCGCTGTAACGAGTAGCGTCTCATTCACTTCATCCGTCACCAGCCAAATCTGTGTGCGAGGGAGACAGAGCCGTAGGCCTAAATGGCCTCCCACAGTCAGGCTCATTCAGCCTTTTCCCAAGCAGGAAGAGGGAAGTGAACAGGGTGATAGTGACACAGAGGCAACCATGGAGTCTTCTATGGGAGTTAAAGGGAATGTTTCGAGGCATTGTAATGGATCAGAGTTTTGGCTTGAAGTTTCCTGGCAAGTTGAGATGTATTAAATCACCCTGAACTCATTCAGAATATTTCGGACTGAGAACTCTGCAACCGTAAAAGAAGGCTCCTATGTGAAAAATGCAAACAATTGCAAATTCAAGGACAAAGCTTAAGATGGTGGTGAGAACTGTTGGAATGCGTGTCCTATGTGGTGAATCACTGCTTTGTGGCCCTGTGCGTTAGTTGCTTCTACACTGTGCTTGCTTAGGCTGCGCATTGTTGCAGTGTGATGAGAGACGAGGCGGTATCAAAGTTTTAAGACTGGCTTTGTAACATGCCAACAGATGGCAGCACAAGGCTGCACGCACGGTCACAGGGAGCACCGACCTTCATAAGCCAGTGTGTCAAAAGACATCGTCCTGTGTACTTCGGGGGCCGTCTGACCACGTGTGCTATTCTGACCACGTGCGCACCCTGTCACGAGCTCTCCTCACACGCAAGTTTCTCGCCGGAAACAACATGACCTCACTTCCGCACCCACCCTACACATCATATTTGGCTCCTGCGGACTTCGCCCTGTTCCCGAAGATGAAGATCCGGCTGAAAGTTTGCCGTTTTGACACCGTTGCAGAGATCCAGAGAGAATAGCAAAAGGTGCTTGACACACTGCGAAAAGACTTACAGGGACACATTCCAGAAGTGGTGGGGAAAGAAGGTGATAGTGTGTAAACATAGATAAATGAAAAACTTCCTTGTAAACAGAGCTAGTCTCAAAACATGTTGATACTACGTCATGTGCATCATGTGCCTTTTTGTGGTGTGTGGTGCTGTGAGTAGTACTACATATTATTCACTCCATTACTGTGACTTATGCCATATATGTATGTATGTATGTTTTTATTTATATAAGAAAAATGCAGGAGCCAAATTTCACTGTGTGTTAGTGTAGCTTGTAAATTTCCCACTGGGATGAATAAAGTATCTGTATATCTGTCTCTCTTGTTCTCTGATTTGAAGTATCCTTTTCAATCTACTGGTGAATCTGAATGTTTATGTACCTTTTGCTTGTGTCTTTTGCAGCAACGAGCATCCGGAAAGGTTTTGTTTGAGATGGTTTGTGCTCACCTCAATCTGGTCGAAGGAGATTACTTCGGTCTCGAATTTCAAGACCAGCACAAGATGATGGTGAGACTCATGCATGAGGCAATTCTAGGAAATACTGTCCTCTCTCCCCCCCCCTCTCTCTCTCTCTCTCTCTTTCATATATATATATATATATATATATATATATACATAATATAATAATTGTGTGTGTATGTGTATTATATATAATTATATAAAATATCGGTGTTTCACAGCTTTGGCTCGACTTTCTAAAGCCCATCACGAAGCAGATCAAACGTAAGAGTTCTTCTCATGCATTAGGAGTTTTTCATGCTTCTCTCCCCGATTTTCAGTTTCTGACTCCGATGTGTATTTTTGCGTTAAGGCCCCAAGCACACAGTTCTGCGGTTTGTGGTGAAGTTCTTTCCTGCTGACCATGCCCAGTTGATGGAAGAACTGACCAGGTGTAATATCATTGACAAGTGCTGAATCATTTGTTTGCTTTTAGTCATACTCGTCTCTGCAATACTGTTGAGTGTTGTAAAGTCATATTGTTTGACCACGATGTTATGTTTTTTAGGTATCTTTTTGCGCTCCAAATCAGGCAAGATCTGGCCGGAGGTCTGCTCACCTGCACAGACAGCAGTGCCGCCCTACTCGTCTCACACATCATCCAATGTGAGTGTCTGTGTGTGTGTGTGTCAAAGGTGTATTACATCAAACTATTCAAATGTCTGTTCACATATAATTTTATTTTTCTGCTTGGAAAAGAATTCGACAGAAAAGTGTGACCTGTTGCCATGGATACATTTTAGTGCTTATGCGTATGGATAAAAGCCAAGCTGTCATACCAACAGAGGCAGATTGTGCTCCAAAACTGCCCGGGCTTGAGATAGAGAATATTATATAGAATATAATGCTAACATTGAGTAATTCTGATTGTGATGTACAATAAAGAAGTGCAATCTTTCAGGTCTTTTATTTACACTATTTTAGCTACCATAAAAACACTAACAAAAAGATACAGAATCAGTCTTTGTGTCCTTGCAAGCGTCATAACAACGCAACTACATTCAGAGCTCAGTAAAAGTGTTGTACCTGCCTTTCGTTTTTCCAGTTTAACTGCCCCTCCCCCCATTTCTCCTCCTTTCCCACGCTGTCTGGACCTGTTTCTCCTTCCTCCTCCTCTGGTTGTTTTTTTTCTTTTCTTTTTTTTAACTCTCTTTCTCTCTCTTCCAGCTGAGATTGGAGATTTCGAGGAGACTCAGTGCCGGCAACACCTCCTCAACAATAACTACATTCCTGACCAGATGGCCCTCATAGACAAGATCATGGAGTTCCACAATAAACATGTGTATGTACATCATGACTATGATTGAGTCTAATGACGGCACAATAGAATCCGCTCCCACATGACCTTTATTTCTATTACGTATTGTTGTGCTCACTTTGTTCATTTATTCTTTCATCTTCAGTAACTGCCCTAACGATAATGATGCTTCAGTGAAGTGTGTGCATGTAAAATAACATGACTATATGCGTGGTCTGTGTTCATCATAGTGGTCACACCCCAGCAGAGTCAGACTACCAGTTATTAGAGGTGGCACGTAGACTGGAAATGTACGGCATCAGACTGCATCCAGCTAAAGACAGAGAGGGGACCAAACTCAGCCTTGCTGTAGCACACACAGGAGTGCTGGTCTTTCAGGTAGACACTGCACACACATTCTGATGTTCTAGTTTCAGTGACAACATTGAAAGCAAATGCATCCTCATTACAAAGCAATTAGGTCCTGGTTAAGAGTTAGTTCTAACATTTGTATTATTGATTAACACCTCCAAAGACATACTGTATTTTTCGGACTATAAGCCGCTACATTTTTTTCCATGTTTCGAACCCTGCGGCTTAAACAATGAAGCAGTTAATTTATAGGTTTTTCCCGGTTTCACAAACTTCAAGGCAAAAAAACTGAGCGACATAACATTAGACCAATTAAATTTCCGAACGGAAACGAAAAAAAAAAAACGCACTTCGCCTGTGTTCTGAGCTGCACGGCATCGGGAGAAAAAACTTCCACCGGTGGTTATTTTTAAACGCACGACGATGCCAAAAAAAAACTCTCAAGAGAAATAGTTGTGAAGGGAAGGAGGAAGACAGTGAACAATGCCTGTCTTGGTAGGCTACTGTTTAGATACAAGCCGTTGTAACGCGTTAAGTCTGGGTTAAGGGAGAGCTCGCTAACTCCAGTTGCAACAGAAATCATATAAGCACAGACAGGTTTCTAAAACTCGTGCTTTTTTATTTTTCTTGGCAACAGCGTTACGGGTTAGTCAAAAAACTAAGAACTGAGCATTAGAAAATAATAAGGACATATTCCTCGGTCTTGCACACATGCAGTAATAGCGGAAAAATGTGGCGGCAGGCTATTCCCAAAATGCCGCTCTGCTCTTAAAGGAGCCACAACATATTTCACCCGTTACACCATGTAACAGACACTGTCTTTCGTTAAAGCCTGTGTAAAGTTCATTAGTTTCAGTGTAGACAAAATTAAATTCAGTGGATGCGGCTTATATTTGGGTGCGCTTAATAGTCCGGAAATTACGGTAACTGGTTCACAGAACTAGTAATACTGCACTAGTAGTACAGAGAGAAAAAAGCTCCACTGGGGAATTCTTCCCGGATTGTGTACTGGAGGGCCCCAAGTGATTAAGGCATAATGTGCTGTGTGTTCTTATGCAGGGTCACACCAAGATCAATGCCTTTAACTGGTCTAAAGTACGCAAGCTCAGCTTCAAGAGGAAGAGGTTTCTTATCAAACTCAGACCAGACCTTAACGTAAGCACTTCTACTTGAACAATGCTACGTGCCTGTTTTTTTATTTTATTTCTTTTTTTCTGCTTGATGTCTTCATTGTAGTCGTATTACTTCTAAGTAAAGTGGGTCATTAGATGCATTTATTAAGAGTATTGTCTGAGCAGATAAGAATCTGTTGTGTCTGCAGCAGAGTGCATGTCAGGACACTTTGGAATTTGCTATGGCGAGCCGGGATTGCTGTAAAATCTTCTGGAAGATCTGTGTGGAGTATCATGCCTTCTTCAGGCTCTTTGAAGAACCCAAGCCTAAACCTAAACCTGTCCTTTTCAGCAGGGGATCATCCTTCAGGTTCAGGTAGGGGTGTGTGTGGGGGTGTGTGGGTGTGGGTGTGTGTGTGGGTGGGTGTGTGGGTGGGTGGGTGGGTGTTGCTAACACGAATCAGTCTTGGACTAAGTTTTATAATGGGTCGATATAAGTGTGCTTTTGTCTTTTGTAATATTGCTGGGAAGTATACTCATAAATAAATGCAAATTTGTTAATAGTTTTTTAATGCTATTTCTATAATGGATAAATTACAAAGGGAAAAAAAGCCTTAAAAGGTTGGAGAGTAACAGAGTTGTTAATGCGGAATGGAAGCAATTCGGCCCCTTTTGAGACCTGTATATTTCGAGCTCTGTATTGAGTGTCATATGACGGTTACAAAAATGTTTACTGATTGACAGCTGCGAGTACATAATCAAAGCAAACATGACTATAGCATTATAACTGTGCACCTTCTCACAGCCGTAAGAATCTATTAGACATTACAACATGACATTAAGAGCAGTCGTGGGTCTCTTACATCCACCCACTCATTCCTTAAGTGTGTTTTCTGTATACTTCTTCTCTCAAGATTCACTGTACTTATTTTATTCTTTGTGCACAGCCTCTTATATTGTGAAAGACTACAGTAATCTGATTTGCATTTCAATCAAAACAGTACCAGGGTTTCCACGGGGTCTTAAAAAAAAAAAAAACGCTAAAATGTAGGCCCTAATAAGTCGCTGTTCTAGGTATTAAATCGTTTTAAATAGGTCTTAATTTTCTACGATGATTACAAATGAGATCAACATGTAACAGCCAAGCTTAAATTTCAGTACTTCAGTTGTCATTTTAGTAGTTTTTTCTTATTATTATTATTGTGGCTCTATATTGTGTATTAGTTATTTGTCTCTCTTGTATTTAACTCTGTAACCTGTTGTGTCCCTCAGCGGCCGGACTCAGAAGCAGGTGATAGATTATGTAAAAGAGGCTGAGATTAAGAAGCATCCCTTTAACAGGTGAGACTAATCAGAAGTGCCTCATCAAGACAAACATTCCACTGGTCACAACCTGCAATCAGTGTTTGTTTCAAACACAGTTACAGTTTACATACTGTACCCTGTGAAAGTCATTTTTGGTAAGTGTGTGTGTGTGAGAGAGAGAGAAAAAAGCCACTGTTCTAATACATGCTTTTGTGTGTCTTTTGCAGGAAACACAGTAAAGTTCAGTACAACAGCAATCTATCTCCACTGCCTTCTCCTGCACACTCACAAGTGCCAAATCAAGTAAGTCTTTCTCTGGCACACATTCACTATTCCACTTTTCAGTGTGGCCTGTTGTTTTTTAGTTACTAATCTGAATCTACACCTGTCTGTACCTATTTGAGTGCTTGTGTCTGTTTCCCATAATGTAGCACTACTCATTATTGTATAAAGAATTTTTAGGAAACATGCAGAAATCAACATTTAAACTTTTAATTCCAACAACAGAAACACCAATGGAGGTCTGATTTATCTTCTTTAAATAAAACCAAATTTAAAAAGTGTTGAGTCGAACGAGTCTATAATGAGACTCAGAAGAAGGAGTAGTCTTAAAAAGTGATTTGTTTATTTTCTACTGGACACGCATGAGCAAAGAATCTCAATCTCTGATTCTAGTCAGACTTTATATTTGTATCATGTGACTCCAGCGGCGGGCCGTATCTGGGCCTTCAGTGAGGCCTTACCCGACTTAATCCACCTCTTAACACCACTATCATGTCGCAAATATAGAAACCATCAATACTGTACAAAAACACAATATAACAGTTATATTGTTATTATAAAAAAAAAAAAAAAAAACATTTCCCAGGCTGAGACTAGCTAGCTAGCTTCGGGGTTGGCCGAGTGTAGCTTTTCTTAAAAATTTATTTATCAAGTATGTCCGAGATCAAGTCAATTGCTCTTTCTTAGTAGGCATAAAAATTTCTAACTCTGCTGTATTAATGTGTGCAGCGTGCTACACATATGTTTTGCCATTCGAACCCGGCTGTAACAGTTTCCCTCTGACCAACCAATTAGAGGACGGAAGAATTCTGACGCTATTTTGGGCCAGCTAGCTGCCCTGTGAGGCAAATTTTTAATCTGATTGGTTAAAGAAACAGGGCTATTTCTTAAGGGGACTAAGGTTAAAAAAAAAGGGCAGCAGTACTGAATTTGAAGGCTCTAGGCAGATTAGATTGACATGTTCGCGCAAGAGGCTGAAATCGGATTGGACATAAAATCTATCATCCACATACACGTACTGGAATCATTGCAGCCAATAAACTGTTGGAATACATTAATACAATTTCATGGAACTAATATTAGAATTTAGGTTGTAAAAGTAGGTCAGTGCTTCTAATGGTGTTTAGGCCAGCAGAGAAGGCTTTGCTGGCCATGACGGCCCACCACTATTTTTACAATATTTATGGGAGTCACGTGACAAAAGAACTAATGATACGGATAAAAAGATATGAGAAGGTGAAGCTACTTATTCTGTTTATCATAATTTAGCTATTTATCATAGTCTTTAGCTATGAGATCACAAAAAAATTCTCTCTCTTTCTATCAGGTTGACGGACGAAACTGGAAGGAGTCTGCATTGGTAAGCTCTGAGGATTCGGCTGCGTTGAGGATCCGTGAAAGCCCTCCTCCTTCGACTCAGCAGAGCGATGCCGTGTTCTCTGAAGCATGTGTCAGGCAGCAGAGTGGCGAACTCAGCACTGCAGGTGTCGCGTCCCATGCAGCTAAAGGCAGCTGCTCCTCAATTCCGTACATTGACTGCAGTGATGCAGAGATTAGTGAGCTGGAAGTCAGAGGTCGAGTCAGTAGGTCACACTCTCGCACGCGTCACAGGCAAGGGTCTCTTGGCTACTGGCCAGGGGACGATGTGTCCCGTGCACGCGAAAGTAAATCCAGTCCAAATAAGATTAAACACAGTGAATCTCCTCCTGTATCTCCTGTCACTCATACCCCACCCCCCCTCTATCCCAGTCCCACTCAAACGTCTAGCACCACCTCTCATAGCCAGAATTATGACGTTTTTGACTGGTCAGTTTCTGGGGCTGCTGTACGAGGAATACTCCATAGCACATTACTGGATGAGGTGGTCACACGCAGCCCTGGCCCCATACGCCATCTGCCAGGAACCAGGAGCTTGACCTCAAGCCCTGCCCTTTTCTCCTTTCATAGAACAGGATCTCTTAGCCAGGCGAGATACAATGGCCATGGGCGGCACGAAGGCATAGATGGCTTAGCGATTGGTGGGCCTAGGGTCAGTTTTAGCCTAAGGTCAGCTGCGCAGGAGGAAAAAAACAAGTTTTTCAGCAGCTGCTCTCCAATCATGAATCACTCCGTAAACACGCCAAAGCGCCAGAATGTGGGTAATCGCTCCGAGACAGACCCACTGATCCTGAGTCAACCGCGGCCTGTTTTTCCCAGAGCTGAAAGAATGGCCGCTCTCGAACGCCGCATGCTGGCCAACGGCCTTTCCCCTCTTGGCCAAGTCAAAGCCTGTGCTGGCTCTCCACATCGTCGCCATAGTGCCATGCAGATGATTGATGGCTCAACAAGTAGTGGTACGGATACCAGCGACTCGGACGAAATGGAGTCAATTGGCTCTTGCAGCCAGTCGCTGGGTTTCGCAAACCCGGCAGCGCACAGCTCCTCCCCCGTTTCTCACTTATCCAGAAACAAGATGTCATTTGGAAGCCTGCAGCTGGATGATGATGTTGAGGGAGGGGGGGTGGATTTCAGTGATGAGGAAGGAGCCCAGGTGTTTAACTGTTAGTGTAGAGAATTCAGAGGTCCAGTCAGCAGTGTGGTCTAACGCAGTGTGTGGTCTAACGCTCTGGGAGGAATGATAGGGAAAATTCTTGGCAAAGGGATTTATTTCTTGGGGCACACTGTATGTGTAGAGGTATGTGTCACACTTCTGCACAGTGTGAGGTGTGAACTAACAATAGCTGGCACAGTGATTCTCTCTCTCTCTTTCCATAGTAGCAATATTGTTCTTGATTGTTATTCTTTGATCATAGTGAACATATCTCTATCTGTGAAGAGAGCAAATCATTTGCTTAGTGCCAAGTCCTTTGTTGGACCTTTCACCTGAACTGTAGATAAGTGAACTAGCTGGCTTTGAATCAGTCATGTTGAGTGAAGCCAGGCGTTCTTGTGTTTGTGAAGCAGGATTGTGATGTGGGCTTTAGTGTGATGGTCTGGGAGTTTTTTCCACTCCACCAGAGGCCTTCATTATCTTTCCATTAGCAAAAGAAATGTTGACATGAATTCTCGATCAACAAAACAATGCACATCACGCACACACTTCTTTCAGCTTATATGCGTTTTTATTAATGTAAAGAATGAAGTTTGATATTTGATTGTGGCACTTTGCTATTTTTTAATAAGTGTAGTACTTTTTAGAAGCACGAGTGAGGTTTAGGAAACCAACAAACAACAAAAAAAAAGTCTGACGTTAACGTTCATATTAATGATTGTAGTAATATTTACATAGAACACATCTGCATATGACATTTGTAACACGAAGGACTTCAAAATGTATCGTGTTTTGGAAAACAATTCAGAAATGGCTGCGAGTTTACATAGTGTTTTGACGAAACAGAACAATATTCAGCCGAAACTCGAACTTTTTTAATATCTTATATAAGGCCCGTGTTAACTGTAGACTGTGCATGTTTTATGGCCATGTATTTTAGACTTGTGAAAAAGCTTTGCTTTTTTTCCCCTCCAAATAGCCCTTTAAGTTCTTTATGGTTCTCTGTGATGAGTGTGATTTGGATGAGAATATGCAGAAACATCCGCTGATGCATCGTTGGTAACGTTTGACACCAGCGGCCATAATAACTCAATGGCATATTATGCAGTGATTAATATAGAGGCCCGACGCTCTGATATTTCGACGTAGACGCGTTTGCACTTCAGAAATTTCAAGGAACCCTGGAACCTTGTCCAGGTCTAAAGGCACCTTTCCTTTCACGGAACAAGGACAATTTTTTTTCCACAGTAGTACGTTTGTGTCAATCTGGAATTATTCGGTTAGGGTAGCTCTGATGAACACACAGTGGTTGATGGGTTTGTGGAACGATCAGCACTATTACCCAACTGAAAAATCTCCTTTTGTCTAATAAACGAAGCTGAGCAATTCCACACGTCGAGAGAGTATCCAGTATGTGCTTAGAGACTTGCTTCAAGAGTTCCGTATGGTCCATTCATTTAAAATCATATCTGCACACAACGAAAAGGTTGTGTTCTCTATGTGGTGCAGTATTTTGCCACGTGCTGAAACGACGTAACCATTGCACAATATGTGCAACCTCTGTTACATAATAGTCATGATTCTTGTAGGGCAGTAGGATTAGGAACCCGCAGTTCTCATTTAGCACACTTCCAGTCATGTTTAGTTCCTCAAAAATATATGGAAACCATAAGGACTTCTTTTTTGGCTGTACTTAATATGGCAGTGTGCAATATTCAGTCACAGTGTCAAGATTAAAAGAGCAGAACACCTGATACGGTTATATTGTCCTTTACAATGGTGTCCTGTGGTGTTCCTGCCTGCCACGCCCTGTCTGTTACTGTTTGTTCCCATGGTAATAAATCCTAATCTGGTTCAGTTATTTCAACTCACCCCCCCACCCGCATGAAAATAAAATGCACAAAAATGCTTTCTCTAAAAGTAACCAGCTTGGCATATTTTGTCTACTGAATATTTCGTTTCAAAGGTTGGCTTCTGTTTTCTTTCTGACCCCCCACTGGCTCTGGGTGTGTTCCTGCACAGGCTGAAGCTGCTTAAGCTTGTCATTTCCATCACTGTCATTTATGATCAATAAATGCTCCTGTTATTTTCTTTACTTTTCTAAACTGTTTGATGATGGAATGGACGAATGAATGGCTGTGGGATTTGCCTTTGTAACACACTGATGCTGGTTTCTGAGGCTTAAACTGCATGCTTTCCCTTCTCTCACTGCTTTTTTCCTGTTTGTATGTTGTACAGCAAAGACCACAGTCATTCCAGGCACTGCTTCCTGTTTCCCATATGAATGTGTTATACGTAAAAGTGATATTGAAACTGTGACACCATTTATCCACTAAATTTTGCTTCTTGAGCATTTTTCTTTTCCTCAGCACAGTCATTGTAATTGTTTTATTTTGATGGTGTGCGGGCATTGTCTTTTGCATTTGCACTCATGCAGAAACACGAACACTCACATTCACACACTCGCATTCATTCTCTTTTCTCTTACTTTCAGATTCACACACTCATACAGCATCTGTGGTTTTTCTATTGGCTTTTGCTACTGACTTTTGAACCCTGTTTTTTTTCTTTTCTCTTTATAAAACTATTTCAACTCTATAACACTGTATACAGATGTGCTCTAGTGTCAATAAAGTTGGCCTTTATGAATTTGGGCTCAAGAATCTTTTATTAAAGATTGTGTCACCATCATCCTAGATTGTAGCCACCCCCTCCCCCTCCAAATTGTTTGTGTGAGCTGTTAGTGCATGAGTCAGGCTGTGTGTATAAATGCATGTATATACAGTGAGTGTATACATACATTTGGCATGGTGTTTTTGATGCATGCGTAGGCTGTCTGGTGTTTCTCATGGCTCCCCACCATTGCATTGTATTGGGATGTGATGTGTGTGCGTGTGTGCGTGTGTGCGTGTATGTGTGCTGTCTCGAGCTGCTCTCTTGGCTGTTTTATTTAACATGGCTGCGCTGCAGACAGGGAGCACAGGAGGCGCAGTTGGGCAAGTACTGAGTTCACTCTCCTGGGTGTTACTAATAGAGACTGGAGTGTAAGTGGGTACACTTATACACTGCCACATATTCAAATTTTTTGCACAAGAAATCTGTATTTCTATAGGCAGTCAGAGTCAGTGACCAGAACAGTGAGCTATATTAGATTCTTTAATATATGCTTATTTAATATAATGATTGGACAAAGCCTGAGTGTTTAGACCTCTCTTTTTCTCTCTCCTCCCTTTCCGGCTGGGTCTTTTATCTGCACCGTAGAAGTTCCAGGTTTGTCCATATCTCTGTTAAACGGTCATCGCCGTGCACACGAGCTGAACGGCGCCAGTCCGAGCCCGGATGATCAGCAGCCATCACCTCTCACTTCCCCGCTCCTCAACGATGCCAGCACTCTGCGCACCGATGATGAAGAGGAGAACAGGAGGAAGGTGAGAGAACAGTCACCATTTCTGGAAGTTTATCGACACCGGTGCTGGATAACAAATCTTTTATACCTAATATACCAAACGTTACCACATCTGTCGAATATTTTAGATTTACCATCAACAACAGCATGAGGATTGTAATGTGCCAATAAACTGAGTCACTGTGATTTTTCATATTATATAATAACAGTAAAACGCCAAGAAATTACAGAAACATTAGAATACTTGATTTGCTTTAAAGGGAGTATTTTGTCTAGTGTTTTTTGATGATCTTTTGCTATAAACCTGTATTGGAAAACAATAACAAAATAGGAAACGCGAACCTCTGAAAAAAAGAAAAATCTGATCAATATACCATTTTCTGAGGAAATTGATACCATTATAAACCTTGAATTCTTCATAATGCTTTTGACAGTCCTAGTAAGTCAAGTTTAAGCCTTTCTGTTCTTTACTTGGAAAAAAGAATGATGTTCAACTTCATCTCTATGGCAAATCCACATGTGATCCTTTTGGAAAATGCAACCTTCTGCCATGTCTTTAAACAAATGCAGTTGGTGTTACTGGATTAGAATAAACTTTCAATCTGTCTGGGTGTAAAATCCAAATAGGTGCCAGGTGTCGGCTATTATCCTTTATGGCACATTGCTGTGCATCTGCTTTAACTGGAGCACAACTCCACGCCCTGCAGTGCTCTTGTGTAGATATGGCTTTCTTATGCCAAACCGTAACGTGGCAAGAGACTAAACGCTAAGCAGTGAGACTCGATTCGTAAATTGCCGTTCTTGCTGTTGAAACTGACGCTTTTGTTATTGTGTGATAGAGATTTCCGACGGACAAGGCGTACTTCATTGCCAAAGAGCTGCTCACCACAGAGAGAACCTACCTGAAGGATCTGGAGCTCATCACTCTGGTAATGAAAGAATGAATCGAGGATAATGTGTATGTATGTCTGGATGGACAAAGGACTCGTTGTTACCATACCTTGTGTCAGTAGCAGCTAGACATGTCAGAGGACTGCAGTGTATTGGACTGATTAGCCTGATGAGCAGACACTTCTTGCTTCTACTCAGTGAGCTTGTGTGTGTTTGTGCGTGTGTATATATATATATATATATATATATATAATTAAAAGTAGCTCTTACGGTAATATAATTTGTTATTTAATAAATAAAAACATATAGTCAGGGTCATGAAGTTTTCAGTCAGGGGAAACCTTAATGGAAAGTTTGTTTAGGAGAGAATAATCTGATGACATGACAAAAACCTGATTAACAGGTGAGGGAATGATGTTTATAGCTGTTAAGCTAAAACAGAAAGTAGCTTGTCTCACAGTTGTTCCATAAGATGCATCTATAAAAGTTTTAAAAAGTATGTGATGTTCATTAACAAAGTAAAATATTCGCTGCAGTGAAATAGTTTGCTATAGTAAAACAATCCACTTCAGAATAGTAATGGAGTTGGTCTTGAGATCTTGTCCTGTCTTGAATTTATGGGCATGACCGGTGTGGTGCAAGTCAACATCCCACCTTATAAAGCATTAAATTAGAAGGGAAGTCCAACTGACTCAATGCTCATCTACTGTTCCATGCTGGTATCGATTGCGATTCCGATATGCAGTATCAGATCAGCGTATCTCGAATCTGTAAAGCCTGTAGTGAGGTGATAATTGGATCAGATAGCTGGAGTTGTAGTGCTTTAGGGAGGGAGTTGATTGATTTCTTATCAATCACATGCTCTGGGGGGTTCGGATTAAAGCCAGAGTTTAGTGTAGTAGTGTATAGGACAGCTCATCCACTCGAATACAGTTATACAAGATTACACAGTACACACACACACACACACACACACACACACACACACACACACACACACACACACACTACATCAGATCTGTGGTTTATGTAATAACCGGTATTTCTAGTGTACTTGACATTATGATGCACCATATTTCTGTTCAAGTTTGCTGACTAACACAGTAATGTCACATTTGAAATATCTGTGAAACTAAAATAGTTCAGCACGTGATGTTTGTTTTCCTGTCGCATGTCTCAAAGTGTTTCATCCTATTTATACCACAACCATGAATCAGTTATTTATTTTTTATTGAGTAGGGAATGACATGATTTTTATTTGTAATTTTCATTTAATGTTGTTGAATATCCCAAATTCTGTTATCACTTACAATATAGCATCTTATTTGTTCTTTTTTTTTTTTTAAGTTAAGTTCGTCTAGCCAAAAGCTATAAAGAACAAATGTAGCAGAAAATTTAAATGGCTTTTTCTCAGACTGTTACAACATGCTGTCTCTTGAAACTCATTTTATAATTCTTGAGTAAATAAAAAGTTACATAAATGTTCATAAAGTTCATAAATGATTAGTTGTCATTAAACAACCCTTTTTTTTTTTTTTCTTTTTTTTTTTATTATTACATTTTTAAATTTTTCCAACTTGCAAATCAGCTTCAGCTTAGAGAGACTTGTTTGGCACACACTCTTTGTATGTGTTGTTTTGTGGATGTTTAATATTTACTGTATTTATTTAATATAATACATTTTAAATGGTATTCGTTAAAAAGAACAGAATAGCTATTATGTGATGTCTATGTTTTCACACTTATGTTAAGGTGTGTGTGTGTGTGTGTGTGTGTGTGTGTGTGTGTGTGTGTGTGTGTGTGTGTGTGTGTGTGTGTGTGTGTGTGTGTGTGTGTGTGTGTGTGTGTGTGTGTGTGTGTGTGTGTGTGTGTGTGTGTGTGTGTGTAGTCATTTCAGAATGCACTGGCTAAAGAGGAGTGTGTTCCAGAGTCTCTGAGGAACCTTTTGAAATCCAGCTTTGAACCGCTTCACACCTACCACTCCGAATTCCTTAAAGAGCTGGAGCAGAGACTTGCGCTGTGGTTAGAAACACACACACACACACACATTATTGCTGTAGACTTTTTATGATTCATGAATTTTCATGTGCAGTTAGTCTTTGTGTTTGAAAGACCAACATGGGGGTTTAACCATAGACAAGTGCACGCGCACGTATGCCATACACATGGTTTCCATGGCAACCACTTATCCCCCAGTGGAAAAAATGCTTGCCTCAGGGTCCATGGTTTCCATGACACCTGGTGCTGTCCAGTTCCCAGTGGTGACATGTGAAAATGGTAGGTACTCAGGACTATACCGGGGTTTATTGTTTATTTTTATTTATTTTTTTTTTTTTTACAACCTTCATCCTCATTATCACCACCACCATCATTGTCCTTTTCATTCTCATGCTCTGACCCCGTCCAAGCCATCTAATTAGATTCACAGTATAACTAAGAGCGGCATACATATTGTCTTTGTATGTACACATCACTGTGTATTTATAAATTCACCCGTTTGCGTTGGTTAACCGGTATTGAGATTTGGACGCACATACAGACACACAATGTCAGTGTGCAGTCACTGAAAACCACAACAGTGACACCTGCTGGTAATCCACAACACCACACATTAGCCTGGTGACACCATTTATTCAGGTCAAGTGTTTTTAATCCTGAAACAACACAGTGTTTGTGTGTGTGTGTGTGTGTGTGTGCGCGCGCGCAGGGAAGGTCGTTCGAATGCCCACATTAAAGGGGATTACCAGCGTATCGGGGACATCATGCTAAAAAACACCCAGGGACTGAAGGTAAAATTCTTTCAAAATGCATAATCATGCATTATAAGACTTAATCTATTAAATTACACAACTTTATCATCGTCATCTGCTTTATTAAACCTATTTTGAAGATACATTTACGTGTGTGTGATTGCACCCTCTTAGCTGTTGACGGCTCAGCTGCAGAAGCACTCAGAGTGTGTGAGTGAACTGGAGGCGGCGTGTCGCACAGTGCGGCGGCTGGAAACTTTGTGTCGAGACTTTGAGCTGCAGAAGGTGTGCTACGTGCCATTAAACGTGTTCATACTGAGGCCTCTGCACAGACTGCTGCATTATAAACAAATCCTGGAGAGACTCTGCAAACACTACCCCGCCACACACTCCGACTTCAGAGACTGCAGGGGTGAGCAGTTCAAATATTACAAGCAAATCAGAATTCCCATGTATTCTGGAAAACCTGTGTGTGTGTGTGTGTGTGTGTGTGTGTGTGTGTGTGTGTGTGTGTGTGTGTGTGTGTGTGTGTGTGTGTGTGTGTGTGTGTGTGTGTGTGTGTGTGTGTGTATATATATGTATATTTTGTGACACTTCATGCTTATGTTTTGGTGTGACTTCTATTGTCTTTTTATTCCAATTAGTTCTTAATTTGTCACTGTTAGGTGTTATCTTTTGGGGGTTTGTTTTGGGGGGGAGGTTAAACAATGATGAATTGTGAATATTGAGAGAGTATTTGTGTGCATCAGTAAGAGATTGTTTGGGAAGATTAAGTTTTTGTTTTGAGAATGTCAGCAAATATGAGTCACTCTAAGATGTCTTTCTATCAGCTACAGATTTCTTATGTACAGAATTTAGGCTTTTTTTTTTTTTTTTTTTTTAAATAGATTTTGAAAACAAAATTTTTTTGGTGAATCTCTTCTCTCATAATGATGTGTTTGATTTGTATTTACAGCTGCGCTGGCTGATGTCTCCGAACTGGAATCTGTGCTCCACTCCAGCATGCTGAAGACCGATAACTACCAGAGACTACTGGAGCTGCAGAAGGACTTAATTGGGGTTGACAATCTGGCAACCCCGATGCGCGAGTTTATCAGACTAGGCTGCCTAAGCAAACTTTCTGGGAAAGGCCTGCAACAGCGCATGTTCTTTTTGGTAAAACACATTTTACAAAGTTTCAGGTGCTACCATTATTATGTATATTACAGAAGCTTTGTAATGCACTGTGCAATCCGTTTTCCAAACAGAAAATCTTTTAGCTCTTTTAATCCCACAAAGTAAGTAATACCGCTCTTTCTGTGTGTCAGTTCAGTGACGTGCTGCTGTACACAAGTCGGGGGATCACAGCGTCCAATCAGTTTAAAATACATGGCCAACTTCCTCTTCGTGGAATGACGGTGAGAACATCTTTAATTTTTTTCTCGACATCTCATTTGAGCTAGTGGTTAATATGCCCACTATCTGTGTGATTAATGGTCTGATAAAGTAAGGGTGTGTGTTTTGCAGATCAGGGAGAGTGAAGAAGAGTGGGGTGTTCCTCACTGTTTCACTCTGGTCACACAGCGTCAGTCAGTGGTGGTAGCAGCAAGGTAATATACACACTCCTGTAACTCACAAGCTATATATCTAGATTAAGAGTATGCTAATTTTTGGCTCACACTGCAGAGAATCGATTAGAGAGTGGGTCTGCATTACAAAATAATTGTGGGTAACAGCGATGTGTGTAGGAAATTGTGAACACTAAAGTTTTACCGTTTTACTAATGATGACTGTAGATCAGTTACACAGGGTTTCTCTGGGGTCTTAAAGTCAAAAATGTAAAAAGACAAATTTTAGGCCTTAAATCATTAATTTGCTGTTATTAATATTAAATATTTTTAAAAGGGTCTTAATTTTCTGATGTCCATGTAAAGCCACCTCTAATACTCATTGCAATGCTCCCACAGCTTTTTGTTTTGTTTGTTAATTTCCTGGTGTCGCTAGTCCAAATGTAATTTGCTGTATTACGACTACAAATGAGATCAACATGCAACAGCCAATCAGCTTTCTGTTATTGGCACTTCTTATTTGCATTTCTGTTAATTTTTCAGCTTTAGGAGAGTTGCAGTTTTAGTGATCCTATGCTTGAAAAAAAATGTATTTAGGGCTTGGTTAAGGCCGGTTGTGCAACGTATTTGTGTGTTTTTGATGTTGTGTGAAATTTCACTCTTAAGGGTATTAAAAAGTTACAAAAATAATTAGTTAATGTTCCCTTCTAAATCATATTATATCAGGATGATCATTTGATATTTGTGTCACTTCAGTAAAGAGAGCTAGAAAATCTGTATTGATGGCCACGTCTCTCTCTCTCTTTCTCTTGCTATCTGTCTCTCTCTGTCTTTCTCTCTAGTTCTGTGTCCGAGATGGAGAAATGGATGGAGGATTTAAAAATGGCAGTGGATCTGGCTGAAGACTCTAATGGACCATCGGCAAGCCTGCTGACCAACAGCAATGACGTCAGTAAGTACTGACCCCGTCACACCGCCTTTCACAGACCAATCAGATCGAGCGGTGTGCGAGACAAGCCGAACTACTCTTGCATGACAAAATGATAATCTCATGATTACTCCGGAATCCAAACAAATTCGGTGTGTTTTTTTCCAGACAGGATGAAGGACATGAAGACTGATATGGGGCATTGTTGGATTGTTATTGATTGATTAACAGTGTATGTCTTCAATGTTTGAATGAAAATGATATTGATATTGAAATTTAATTTGAGTTCTAAGGTCTAGTTTCGTTTTATTTGCTATTTCATGAAAATGTGTGTAAAAAGGGGTTTGCTGAGCCCAACATATCTTTAATGTGTAATGATTAAGATACACACACTGTAAGCGTCATGTATTTTAAGGTAACAGGTACATAGAGTGCATTCTTGAGCGACAAGATTGTTCAGGATGACCTGTGCAGTGACCTGTGTAATGTTGGAAGTGATTGCGTACTGTGATGGTGTGTGTAAGTGATTGTGCAGGCCGACGCATTAACATATCAAAATGTTCTCAGAGCCTTCAGGGGAGTGGGCCTCGGAGGTCGAGTCGGAGGATGACCTGGCCGGGTCACGTACATCATTGGAGCGCCATGGCAACAGCTCAGCACATCACCGTGGTAACACCACGGTTCATGTTTGCTGGCATCGCAACACCAGCGTTTCTATGCTGGACTTTAGCATAGCGATGGAGGTACCAGGTTCTTCACTGCCTAACCACCTCTCTGTCTTTCTCCTTCTCCTCCTGTTGCCATGTGTGTAATGTTTTGTTCTAGGTGGCAGTGGTGTCTCGTTTCTCTGCTCATTTTCCACTCCAGTGTCTCCTGCAGTGTCTCTTAACTGTTTGTGTGTGTGTGTGTGTGTGTGTGTGTGTGAATTAACGCATGCCTCACTCACTCTTGCTTTCTTTCTTTTTCTCTGTCTGTCTGTCTTGTTGGCTGTGTGTCGGTCCTCGTCCTATCCCTCTGTATCCCTCTGTCTCTTAACCCCACCCCCGGCCTTCCTGTATGTGTGTAGAGCCTCGTGCTACTGTGAGTGTATGTGTCACACGGGGGCAGGGAGCAGTACCTGTGTCTGTAGTGTGCTGGTACAGAATGCAGAGTCTCTCCTTTACTGACTGCTGCATCAGTCTGGAGGTAACACACCCAGACTCAGCCTGCCTCTTTCACCAAGCGCACTAAAACCCCTAGAGCAGCTCTCACACCCCAAACCACCTTTATTTATAAATAATACGAAACATTTTTACACCAATAAAAAATGTATGATCTAGACCTCTAACGTGAATACTATGTTGAACTACAGCATGCTAGTCACCTTAGGATTTGAGGAAAAACGATACAACGTCTTGCAACTTGTAAGCCGAAGTGGTCTGATAATCGCTGTATAGAAACCTAAAATAATACACCGAACTGCATTATTGCTTTGACGAGTAGTTTTCTTCAGGGTTTTTTCTCTGTAGAAGTGGCGAATGGCCAGCATTTTAAGTACCGCTAATTCACACAATGCACTGTTAGTCCTAGACCACCAGGCACATCATTTGCCATTGTTTAAAAAGCAACTCGTTCTGCCCTGCTGTGTTTTTACAGTCCAACTCCATTTTTGTTGCATAAAGAGGCATTCCAATCACACTATCCCATTTTGTTTGTTTGTTTATCCTGAATTATATTTACCATACTTAATAGTGAAGTTAAGAGTCAGGCTAGATTTAATTAATGATTATTATTTTATTTTTTTTGCAAATGAATGTAGTGGCATGCTTACTTTATATGTGGTACAAATAAAACCTTTAAGATGAGAATATTTCAGATATAACGGCACAGTGTAATCAGATGTTGCATGATGTGCCATGTTACACTCATTGACCACTATATTGGGAACATCTGCAGCCCTTTTCAGGCATGTGGCAGCATTGCAACAGCAAAAAAAGAAGAAAAATCACTGGGCGATGGATTCGAGTAATGTTAACATCAAACATCAGAAACGGGGGAAATATGATCTCAGGGATTTTGACCGTGGCACGGCTGCTAATGCCAGATGGGCTGGTTTGAGTATCTGCCGAGCTACAATTTCACTTCAAATCAGTGTCTAGCATTTACACAGAATGGTGCCTTAAGAACAAAAAATGAACCCCTTCATTGAGCAGCAATTTTCTGAGCAAAAACAAATACTGTATGCCACAAGAGAATGACAAGACTGGTTTTAAATGGCCGGAAGGCTATAGCTACTTAAATCATGATACCATTAGGGTCTTCAGTGTGCAAGTGTGTGCTATTATATACCTTTAAAATGATGTACCCTTTAGCTGCAGTGTATATTTATGGCTCTCCAATAAGAACAGCCACAAAAATTTGTATTTTTTTAATATAGGACAAATAATCTCAGCAATTTAAATCCTCTCTTTGTACGCATAACTCGCTCTCAATAAAACACTTGGAAATATGGTAGTAATTATAAGGTATGAACTCTCTTTAGAATACACCACTGTTACATGCTCACGTTGAACTTTGTGTAAAAGTTCACTCTGTCCATCAGCTTGTCGTCAGGAAGGCAGAGGTGTGAGGCTGTAAGTTGAAGGCAGGTAGTGAGTATCTGCGTGGTTTTCTCTTAAGCTTTTCTCACAGACACGCTCTGTTTCTAAAGGCTCTGCTTGAAAGATAATCTAACACAAAAAGACGACACTACATGCTCCGCAGAGAGCACAGTCTGTTAACTCACACTGTTATTGACCTGTCACATGTATACACACACACACACACACACACACAGATGCTGAGCTCTCTTTTTTTTGTAACTCTGTTTTCTAGAACCAGCTGTCTGGGAACCTGCTAAGGAAATTTAAAAACAGTAATGGCTGGCAGAAGCTGTGGGTGGTTTTCACCAACTTCAGCTTGTTTTTCTACAAAACACACCAGGTGATTACACATGCACGCACACACACTTACCCACACACAGTACACATGCACACACAATAAACTCACATGTACACACTCAACTGTTTACACTATAAATGTCCCGTGTACCAGTGGAATTTCTAAATAGTGTCTCTCTCTCTCTCTCTCTCTCTCTCTCTCTCTCTCTCTCTCTCTCTCTCTCTCTCTCTCTCTCTCTCTCTCTCTCTCTCATGCTCGTCCTCACTTGCTCTGTCTTTGTCTCTTTCTTTCTGCATGTCTTGTTGTTTTTCAGGATGAGTATCCATTGGCAAGTTTGCCTCTGTTGGGTTACTCAGTAACTGTTCCTGCCGAGTCAGAGAACATTCATAAGGATTATGTGTTCAAACTGCACTTCAAATCCCACATTTACTATTTCAGATCTGAGAGCGAGTACTCCTTTGAGAGGTATGCCGTGTGTGTGTGTGTGTGTGTGTGTGTGGACAAGGAATTACACTTGCCTTTTACTTTAGCGAAAATATATTTCATATATATTGGAAAGAGAAAATGCGCATAATTGTATCCAATGTATGTTGAAAGTTGTGTAATCAGATCTGTGTTGTGTTCTGTAATGGAAGTTGCACTGTTTTGTGCTGTGTGCAGGTGGATGGAGGTGATTCGCAGTGCCACCATCTCCTCCAGCAGAATTCGTTATCTCAACCGCAAAGAGCCCTATTGAGCCTGAGCGTCTGTCTGAGTGTGTGTGTGTGTGTGTGTGTGTGTGTGTGTTTGCTTGTGTAAAAGTGTAATCTGATCTTGATGATCAGTTTGTGTTTCCTCTTTAAAACAAAAATCACATTTTATGACATTTTCTATCATGATTTTACACACCATAAGACATTTTTTGAGCACGTCTGACCGTCTCCATGGAGAGTCCTGGTGCTTTTTTTTAATGGTGACATGTCTGCTGCACATCGTATTTTTCGGCATATCAGCTTTTTTCTGCATTTTTACTGGGCTGTTTGCCTCTTTTATAAAATCTCATTTTATATACTATTATTAATGATCTATCTGTGTGCACTCTGTTCGCCACAAGTGTCACTTGTTACTTCATAACAGAGGCCCGTCAATACTGGTGCCCTGATTTTATTTTTATTATTTTGTTTTTATGTAAGTGCATTCATAATTTCTGTGAAACGATTTTTTTTATCATTATTTCAATTAACAGAGCCTTTTGGAATTCATTCGTCAATGTGCCATTTGGAATCTCTTTCATCTAAATACAAGTTATTAAAATGGAGCCTTCATACATTTAGGTTTTAGAGGTTTAAAAAAAAAAGTGTGTGTGTATGTATGTGTGTATATATATATATATATATATATATATATATATATATATATATATATATATATATATATATATATATATATATATATATATATATATAATATAGCTTTTAACATTATTCAACACAATTTGTTTAGATGTTGAATTGCTAAATTGATGAATTTTTAACCAATTTTCACAAAAAGATACAAGGTACATAACATTATTGTATGCCTTTTATTACATTTAATTAGTGTTGATGTTGAAATTTTTTAAATTCAGGGTTGTTCAATCTTGCACCGCTATCAATTTAGAAAAAATTAATTCATATTAAAGCTACGGTATAGTTAGAAATAGCCATGCTTCACTCTCACCAATCAGACACTACATATATGAAGAATGCCATGGAGGAAGTAAAGCTTTAAGGTTGTAGAGTTATACATGAACTTGTAGTTTCATACATATTATTTACTCTCAAATGACAAGACTGCCTCACACGAAGGTTTTATTGGTGGTTTGTCTGTGAAGAAGTGTAGGGATGGGTGGGGGGGGTGACTTTGGTAAAGTGTGTCTGATAAAAGTCTATTACTTTACTTTCGGAAAGAGGAAGAAATGTTTCATATTCCTGAAAAAGAAAAGAGAAACCGTGTTTGACTCTGTAAGCAATAAAAACACATTTAAACATCCAGAATAATGTAAAATTTTTTTTCTTCAGATTATTATTATTTTTAATTTTTTTGCTTGCATCTGTTGAGTGACCCATTTTACAGACACAGGCTTAATTTTGCGTTGTATAAATGGGAAAGTGGTGATAATTTTCTTTAAAGAGACTTTTTTTCCATTGTGCTTTGGTCAGTCAAGGCCAGGATCTTTCAGATTTGTAAACTCTTTCAACCTCTAGATGGCAGCAAAATTAAGGTTTGATTCATTGTAAAGTTTTTACTTCCCACATGTCATATTGTAAGTAACCTTTTCTCATACGTGTGCAGTGCAGTACAGCTTGTGACTTGAGGGCACACGGTCATGTTCTGCGTTTTACTAGCCCTGGTAGAGGGTTTAGACACCAGCAGGGGCCTCGTGTTATATCAGGGATTTCCCTATGATCTAAAATGGAAACTGCACCTTCTATGATGTTCTACCAAGTAAACTCTGTCTGTACCAAGCAGTAACATCCAAAACAAAGGAAATGTTTTACAACAGTTTTATGAGCAATATGGATAGGATTTTATTGTTTCAAAATAACCAGTGATTATTATAATAGAGTTCAAATTTGTGGAATTTGGAAATAAAAATTGGGGAGCATAGATTGCTTTCATGTCAGCTTTGTGAAAGTATAGTGACTGAATGAGTGATGGATTGCCATATTTAGATTTCCTCAGGTAAATAAGCTAAATTGATTTTACATTTCCATTGTGTGGGGTTTTGTGTACAAGATAATAAATGTCCCTTGTTTGGTGAAATGTCCTTGATAAATGTGATGTGTATCCCCTATTAATATGAAGGGTCTGCGTAAGATTGGATTATCCAGGGCCCCGATGTGGGTGAATCTCACTGGGTTAAATAGGAAAAGGTTTGCATTCCTAAAGGATGGGAAAGTGACTGGAGTGTGAATGCACAGAACAAATATATAAAATGACTAATTTCAGGTTAGTGTAGTATTTGGTGTAGTAGGTTTGGACATTCAATGTAAGATCTATTCAAAAAAGGCCAAGTGTGAACCTGCTTGGGGGGTTTTTGTTTGTTTGTTTGTTTGTTTTTGTTTGTTCTTCTCTTATTGAAGAGATTAAGGGATGCCATGTCAGATTTTCTGATTCGACCTCAAACCCTTGCACCTTTACATTACTGCATTTATTGTTAGGAAATACACCTACCAGCCCTGGCAATTCTTAGGCTTTGGATCGACCAAAAGCCTTATCAGGACACAGAAGCAGTCACTGAACATAAGTCAAGTCCAGTTTATTTCTATAGCACTTTTCACAACAGACATTGTTTCAAAGCAGCTTTACAGAATTTAACAGTCAAGGTGAATGGTGAGTATTTATCCCTGATGAGCAGCCGTGGCGACTGTGGCAAGGAAAAACTCCCTTAGATGTAATGAGGAAGAAACCTTGAGAGGAACAAGACACAAAAGGGGAACCCATCCTCATTTGGGTGACATCAAGAGTTTGATCATAAATCTGCGAGTGAATGCCTGGAACTATATTTCCTGTCTGGTGTATTTATAAACTCAAGGAAGAATAGGGTGAGAAGACAATTGCCACTGTTGGAGCAATATTCTCACTGTGTGTTTTGTTTAAATGAGTGAATGTTATACAAGCTGAAAGAGTCTCAATGTTTAGTCTACCTACTAGGAAAATTAGGTGGTGGTAGTGTTGTTAGCATAAAGTTACTAGCTAGCTTGGTTTTAAAGAAGAATGCAAAGCTTTTGATTCTAAAGACTTTTCCATGTCTAAAGGAAATATGCTGACTGTAGGCCTGACTGTAATCCAATTGATAGTTTTATAATACGGCACTTATTTTAATAATGTAGTGGGGTTTTTTTTGTAGTATCAGCCCATTTACAAAAACTAGTATGGTGGACGCTTCACATAATCTAAGTCTAAAAATAAACGTAAAAAAAAAAAGTCCTACAGTCCTGTTTTTGGTGTCCGTGCTTTAAAATAGTTTCTATTTTCTACTATGGGGAATTAATTCATTCATTAATTCATGTCTACATTATTCTTCTCAAATCACTTTATCCTATTCAGAGTTGTGGTGCATCCAGGGTCTATCCTAGGAACACTGGGTTTGTAGAGGAAATGCACATTGGATGGGACACCAGTACATTACAGAGCAACACCCACATTTACACTTTTCGGGCAACCAATCCAACTAGCAGAAGATTTTGGGGGTGAGAGGAAACACACACATGCACAAGGTCCACACAGACTATCATAAACTATAGGTCAGCATGCCCTGCAGTGGTGTGCACCTTTTATAGTGCATATGATTTCATCTCACTTCATATCTTAGGATTGTAGTTTGACTGAATATGTGAATGTAGGTTTATTTGCAGAGGTCAATATTGCACATTTGTTTATATTTTACTAAATGAATTATAACCTGGGATCAAAACCAGGTAAGTACAAAGCTATCAGATTTCCTATGAATACATTTATCCCAGCCTTCATCAAATATATTATACAGTGTAATCTGTTCTATCTGTATGAACACTATTCTACATCCACTTTTTGATTTAATTGTGACAATGATCACAAGACTGCTGTTCATGATCCGATCACACTTCATCACTCCGAATCTGAACCTCAGCAACATAAACAAGAAATCTCTGCTGCTGAAAGCCGGAGTTTGAATCTCTCAGCGTGCTGTCGCATGTCTGAAAGCTATAGTCTTACTTTAGAGGTAATTAGTGGTATTATTTGATTCCTGTGAGACTCCACAACCGCAAAGTGCCACTTGTCCTATAGACACAAGTCTGTTTGTTTTGTCTGGTAATTTTGTGTGTATCGTGCGCGTTTGCATGGATCTTGGTGGTCCACTGGGCAGGATTTAACACAATGATCTACATCTTTTTTAAAAAAAAGCCATTAGTTGAAAAATAGATTGTCCTTTACAGCATAACCTACACTGTTGTACACTCTTAATACAACTCTTGTATAATATTACGCATCGTTTACAGTGTGTAGCATGCGATCATGCGCATGCGCAAAAAGTTAACCGCCCGCGTCCTGGGTTCACACGGAGGTGTGTGTTCGGGACAATCTGGCAACCCAAGATTCGGAGCTGTCGGGGCACGGCGCGCGCGGACGTTACGCTCGACTAGCGAGCGCGTGAGCTGAGCTGCGGAGACCGAGCCGCGCCACCGCGCGCGCGAGAGAGAGAGAGAGATAGATAGAGAGAGAGAGATTATGCGCGCAGTTTATGGACACCGGAGACCTTCACGAAAAGCCCCAAGCCGCGTGTCCAGTGTTTGTGGACAGCGGGTTTAGAATGAGCATTGGACGAGTTGGACGCGGACTGGATTACCGGGGACGTCCTGATTAGAAGCCCGAGTTGAGGCGCGCGCTCCAAATAAGGGGAGCAGGGAAGAAGAGAAAACCCAACAAGGGCGGGTGGTGTGGTGTGTGTTTGCGTGCGTCTTTGCTTAATAAAAACCCAAAAAAAAAAAAACCCAAGGACACATTCGGGAACGAGTTAGGGAAGGTGTTGACGACTGAAAAAATGTCTCTGCCGGGCCATGCGGAGACCCGGAAATTCACGCGGGGACTCGGCAAACCGGGAACCGCCGCCGAGTTGCGGCAGAGCGTCTCCGAGGCGGTGAGGAGCTCCGTGCTGGTGGTGAGGACCGGGTTTAACATCTCTAACTGTTTATAAACATCTCCCTCTCTATCCCTCCCTTCCCTTCTCTCTCTCTCTCTCTCTCTCTCTCTCTCTCACACACACACACACACACACACACGCCAGTGTGTAAGGAGTGAGGTCATTCCTGGACGCTTTCTAAAAACATAAACTGTTATTGCTATAAACTTTCTTGACCACAATTTCCATTTTCAAACAGTCTTTTTTTTTTTTCTTTTTTTCTTTTTTTTTAAACCTCTGGAACAGCTGTGAACTCTTTACCTTTTTCTCCAGTATATAATGTTTATCAGAGTTTATTTAATCATCCAACACCACGGGCAGACACTGTTACTCTCTTTTGGTACATTTTTCTAACACCTTTTTTCTTGCATTGCCACACACACACACACACACACACACACACACACACACACACACACACACACACACACACACACACACATGCTGCAGTAGTTCAAACATACCTACAGGACGCAAAGAGCACAGGGTTTACATGATCTACGTGTTGCAATTGACCTCATTTCATTTGTTATAATGAAAAATAAAAAAATAAAAAAATTAACAGTGTAACAAGGCGATGTTGCAAGTGTGGGTTTGATCCTGAGCCTGGAATCTGTTCATGTGTGTGTGTATGTATGTATGTATGTATGTATGAATGTATGTATGTATGTATGTATGTATGAATGTGTATATATATGTATATATATTATACACAGTACAGACCAAAAGTTTGGACACACCTTCTCATTCAAAAAGGTTTCTTTATCTTCATGACTATGAAAATTGTAGAGTCACACTGAAGGCATCAAGGGCTATTTGACCAAGAAGGAGAGTGATGGGGTGCTGCGCCAGATGACCTGGCCTCCACAGTCACCGGACCTGAACCCAATTCGAGATGGTTTAGGGGGGAGCTGGACCGCAGAGTGAAGGCAAAAGTGCCAACAAGTGCCAAGCATCTCTCGGGGAATTCCTTCAAGACTGTTGGAAGACCATTTCAGGTGACTACCTCTTGAAGCTCATCAAGAGAATGCCAAGAGTGTGCAAAGCAGTAATCAAAGCAAAAGGTGGCTACTTTGAAGAACCTACAATATGAAATTTTTAAGTTGTTTCACACTTTTTTGTTATGTATATAATTCCATATATAATTCCACATGTGTTAATTCATAGTTTTGATGCCTTCAGTGTGAATCTACAATTTTCATAGTCATGAAAATAAAGAAAACTCTTTGAATGAGAAGGTGTGTCCAAACTTTTGGTCTGTATTTTGTGTATATATATATATATATATATATATATATATATATATATATATATATATATATATATAATATAATATGGGTTTCCCGGTTTCATTCCATTGTCCGCAAAAGCCATGCAGGTCAGTGAGTGAGAGTGTGTGGGTGCCCTGTGATGACTGGCGATCCCATTCCTGCATGATCCATCAAATAATTAAATTGAAGATAAATTAATTTATAGTCATCACTCATCTTGATCACATCTTAGGATTGTAGTTTGACTGAATATGTGAATGTAGGTTTATTTGCAGAGGTCAATATTGCACATTTTGTTTATATTTTACTAAATGAATTATAACCTGGGATCAAAACCAGGTAAGTACAAAGCTATCAGATTTCCTATGAATACATTTATCCCAGCCTTCATCAAATATATTATACAGTGTAATCTGTTCTATCTGTATGAACACTATTCTACATCCACTTTTTGATTTAATTGTGACAATGATCACAAGACTGCTGTTCATGATCCGATCACACTTCATCACTCCGAATCTGAACCTCAGCAACATAAACAAGAAATCTCTGCTGCTGAAAGCCGGAGTTTGAATCTCTCAGCGTGCTGTCGCATGTCTGAAAGCTATAGTCTTACTTTAGAGGTAATTAGTGGTATTATTTGATTCCTGTGAGACTCCACAACCGCAAAGTGCCACTTGTCCTATAGACACAAGTTTGTGTTCGTCTGGTAATTTTGTGTGTGTTTGTGCTTGTTTGCATGGATCTTGTTGGTCCACTGGGCAGGATTTGCCACAATGATCTACAGCTTTAAAACAACAAGCCAATAAAAGACTTAATAGAAAATAAAATAAGCAAAATAGAAGACTTAACACACAATTCCACTCCCTCTGGGATGAGCAGCAACACTACTACATACGTTTGTCAGTGGTTGCAATGTCGGATTTTTACATAACAGCCCTACTAGATAGTAACTACCCTCTCTGTGAATCCTGTCCTGATTCCTATGTTTTCAGATCGGGGGGGCTACGTGTATTTTTTCCCTTTTTTCCCCAGACATGTTTTATTTCTGAACGTGTACAGATGTAGCTGCATTTGGGAACATGGGTAATAAAAAATATAATTGTTTTATTTTATTTATTTTTTTTACAGGCATTAGTGTTTTGTATGTAGGCTGTTAGCAAGCTTCTTTTTTTGTAAACATAAAAATGTCTATGTAATGTATATTCAGATGTATTTACGTTATTCAACCTACCATTCATTTCCACTCACATTGCACCAAAGGCTGTGTGTGGAACATTTGTTCACTCTGACCCGAACTGAACACGGCTTGCACGGAGGTGTGTATTGGTTCACAATGGCAAGAAAAGTAACAGTTTATCATTTACACATCTGTGTATATCCATGTGTTGTCCTGTGTGGGGTTCAGATGTCTCTTAACAGGTTGCCAAGATACAGAAATGAACACCATCCAGGGCCATTGTCGGAGAAATGGAATCCTTAGAAACACACTCACACACACACATGATGCCTCTCCCCTGTATGATTAATTTATCCTCCCATACTAGAGAGAGGCTGCAGGACAGCACTGAAGCAAAGGTACAGTTCAGGGTCAGGAGGGAAAAGTACATGTTTAATGACCGCCTCCGTCAACCTGCAGCCGGAGTTTCTGCTGCGACGGCACATGTTACATTTGCAGTGGACAAACAGCAAACGGCAGACTATAGACATCACAGCTCCGTTTTGGCTCGCTTGCTGGCCCTGATCTTTTTACCGAAGTAACGTAGGGTAGACAGATCACAGTCAGCTGGTTGAGTAATGTATTTACTTTGTGAGGACCATACTGAAAAACCGTCAGTGGGCTGAGAAAATGTGTGTGACTGAGGTTAACTCATATGCACACATACACTCCAACATGAAACATGTAAATACACAGTGAGTGAAACACGGCTCTGTGTCAGAAGAAGAAAAGGGAGATTGTGGAGGGCTTCTTCTGAATGGAGCTCGATTGTGGGCCCATAAGCCTGCAAACACAAACGTATTGTGTGTTGCTTGTGTCCCGGCCATTGTGCCGGAGCATCTATTAAGAACTCGGCGCCACTGAGCATCTGAGGGTGTTGCAATGCAGAAACATAGAGGACGGCAGGGTGTTCTTCATTCACATCACGAAGCTGACACATTAATCTAGAGATAGTCCAGTTACACGAAAAATAGTGAATCAAACTGTTCCTTTAATAAGACAACTGAGCTTGAGTGCAGGAGCAGAGTCAGTGAATCATAACTGTAGTTGTGGACTAACAAACACCAGTGGCTTTTAGTAGTAAGTTTAACATTATGCCACAAATGTACTTAATTGTTTGTTTGTTTATATTACAGTCTGTCAGTGTTTGATTCTGATTGGCTGGTTAGTAGGTGGTAGTAGTTGTTTTATGGTTTTATGAGTTTGATTACAGCTCTAAATTAAAGTGCTGCTTTATAAATAACTCTAACCGTAGTATCATGTGGTCACAGTTTCTTACTGAGCGAAACAGCTAATTTTGCATTGCTTTAAATTCTGTACAGCTGCTTTGTTACAATGTCTGTTGTGAAACGCGCTATTGAAATTGACTTGACTTGACTTTTAACTCATATGGTGATGAGTTTGACAAACTGGAGAGGACAATGTTAAAGAAAAAAAACAATACAAAGATTGAACATGAACAGCTTCATCATTATTAGTAGAGAAGCAACAGAGAGAACATATTAGGGGTTTAACGGTACACGTATTCGTATCAAAAACCTTTCAGTACAGGGTTTTCGGTTCGGTACACGTGTAACGAATGGAATCCGTTTTACGTACGGTTAAAATCTTCTATCAGGAGATAAAATCTTTCAGAAAACTTAGTAAGCGGCGAACTGCAAGTTTGTTTAGCGGCCAACGCTAGCGCTATGGATTCTTTAGTATTGTATGTCCAGTTTCAAGAATTTCTCTTAAAAGGAGAAAATCCTGACAATTCCGTATATCGAGGGAGTGAATGATTGAAGTATGGAAGGAATGCAGTAATTTGTTGAAGTATGCTGAAAAATGTAGAACACTTAAGTAGATCATATCTTTAGAACATTTGATATTAAATGTAACACACACACACACACACACACACACACACACACACCTATATTACGCAAATGGGGTATAAAAAATGTAAACTATTACATTTCTGTATATATATATATATATATACATATATGTATATGTATATATATAATGTATATAGAAGTTGGCTGATGTAATTTGTAAATGATTATTTAAGAAAGTTCTCCTGTTTCAGTATTTACTCATAGATCATTAATCTACAGTCATTTTGGGTCTATGTGTCATACAAAATAATAATTCCATTTCTCAGTGTCATAGTGCTTATGACTCTCTCTTAGTTACTCAGGGTCAGTGATGTTTGTTGCCCCAAACCATTTTTTCCCCATTAGAGAAGAGTATTTATCCTCGGCCATCATCCCAAGTTAGCAGAGCAGTTGTACCCATGAGGAAATGACCAGCAATATCAAGTCCCACAACATATAATTTTCTATATTAAGGACATGCTGTTCTTGTACCGCTAACCGCAAAACGTAACATCCCTATGATCACATTCTGAGTAAATTCGTTATTAATAGGAAGCATATAGCTTAAACATATAAACTTTGGTGCCTGCTCATGAGCTGGGAGAGCAGTCTGTAGTCAGACTCATTGGAAACTGAATAGACTTGCACTGTTCTCTGTTGTCTGATTTGTGCTGTTAGCAAGCAAAGCTGCTTCACTTTAAAACCCAAAATTGGTGCACATTCTTCCTGTGCTTTATCAGATTAGTCTGGATTAGAAACACTCAGCTCTACATAGGATTGCTTGCAGCTACAAATGCTGGATCTGCTCTAAATGCCATGAAAGGGTGGTTTGACTGAGTTGTCTTAAAATGGGACTAGATTTAGAGGGTAAGAAGGACGTATGTTTTCCATGGCAGGCTTCCCATGCAGCGTTGTGAAATTCACAGGGATTTTTTTTCCCCTCTCCATTACATCACACTGTTTAGGCAGTAGTCATGCTTTCTCTTTTGTGCCTTCATTGGAAATGGCAAATATTGACATTAGCCCCTCTGTTAGGGCGCCTGATCATTCTCTGTACAGCACTGATAATAAACACCTTGCTTTGAATGTGGTGGTTGAACTGATACACTGTGATATGAACTGATACAAAATATAGCGTCACTACATTTCATAGGTCAGGTTGTTTATACTGAAGTGACAAGTACTATTTATTTAGCATCAACGCTCTAGGCTGTGGATGTTTCTAAAAAAAAAATAAGGGCTGTCTCTGGGCTAAGATGTTTCTAGAAAGAAAAACAAAGTGTATGGTATCTGTTAGGTAGAAATCTTTATTCTTGTGATTATAATACATGCATTCCTGTGTTTAACAGCATTTTATTGGATAGCAGTTACTGTGATGAGAAACAGAATTAGCCAATTGGGATGAATCATGTTTCAAACAGCCAGATAGCTGCACCCAGACAGGCTCAAGTTTACTGCAGTGTACTTCAAGATTTGTAATATAAGCTGATTCTTTTGTGTATATATATATATATAAATATTGTACAGAACAGGAAAACAATCGTAATTTTGTGTTCTATAGTTTACTCATCCCACTGAAATGACTGTGTGGTTGCGCTGATGCCAGCACAAAAACAAAGGTGCTTCTGAAAATTTTTTAAACATGAGTGTGACTAACGTAAAGCGCATCACCTAGGCGTTGATATCAACTCGCGTTAAGAGCAGGATAGAAACCGGAGTGCACGTGGGATCTGTTTTGGAAGGAGGAAAAGCCACCTTATCAGATTTAGGTAAACAATGTAAGATTTAAGTCTTCGCTCCAGTGGTGGTTAATTCTGCTATTTTGGATAGTACTATATATGGCAGTTGTGTATGACTGTTTTTTTGTTGTTGTTGTTGTTGTTGTTCGACATATAATGAGGATGATCATATAAACAAGGATCATGGCTAATCAATATACTTTAAGCCAAATTGAAACTGTCCAAATCCACTACTATCAATACAATTTGCGAACACTCTGTTCATGTTCAGTATTGATTGTTTAAAACTTTAATGAATAAAGACTGAGTTCGAGCTTTTAAACAGCTAAAGTCAGAGTGAACGTGGACTTAAATGATGTATAATGGCTTATAATGCTTTGAGCATGCCTCTTTGGTGGGTCTTGACACAATTGAGCGATAAATAGAAAGTGAAGACAGAAGCTCTGTGTAATTGCAGTCAATAATAAGCAGTGCAGCATAGCAGGCTTTTTTTTTTTTTTTGGTCTTTTTTTTTGACGTTTTTGCCCTGACGTGTTCGTGTTGCAGGGTATCATTATGTGCTGGGTTTAAACATGGATTTGCATATTTCTCTTTATTATTATTATTGTTATTATTATTACTATTATTATTATTATCTTTATGCAACCATCAGAAGCAGATAAGTGAATCATAGCCGTAATTGTTGACTAAGAAACGCCAGTGAATGGTCATCATTAAATCCCACTGCATCCTGTTAGTCATCATGCAAGAGGAAATCCACTTATGTCAGGAAGAGGGTTGGGCGCTATCAGTACTCTCGTGTGCTGATTCGCAATAACATTTAAAGGTATCAAATGTGTAAACGCTCTTCTAATAGCACACATACACACTTTTTCCATATCGCCACTTTGTAATTGACATTTCTTCTAGACAAAATGAGTGGCAGGGATCTGTGTTTCTGTCTTGCACCTGCTGTGTCATCTTATTGCATTAATAGTGTGAATAAAAGCTTGTCATCAATGTGTGTATGTGTGTGTATGCACTTGTGAGGGATCATGTCTCATGCCCAACAGAGAAGACATTGTCTTAGCAGTAATGTAATTAAATGCTGCCTCTACGTTCGTATGGCTGTCCAGGTTCTTTCTAGTACGTCAGTGTCCAGTGGCATCACCCCATACTAGTCACCAGTGACATCAGTTTCTACTCCCTGGCTTGAAAAACGATCCTGCCTCTTCACACATCACCTGTTCCAAGTCTGTGTGAACTACTAGAGCAGCTATCACATTATTACACTCTGCATGTGTGCTTAGTAGTGTAGCTACGGTGTGTGTGTGTGTGTGTGTGTGTGTGTGTGTGTGTGTGTGTGTGTGTGTGTGTGTGTGTGTGTGTGTGTGTGTGTGGTTTTCGGCCATAGTTGATTAATAAGTAGCCAGGCTGAGCACACAGATCACGCAGTTTACTGAGAATGCCGAAGTTTCTATTAATGGATGCTGTCTTTATATTATTCACTGTATAAAAATGTAGACGTGTTCATTTTACCACAGAAGCTGCGTGTAATACAACACTATAATATTCATCCCTAATACAGCAGCTGTATTATTAACAGTAGCAGCAGCTATATTGTTGAGGTCATTTTTGAAAAGTTTCGACATTGATGCATAACATGACTTTTTTTTTTTTACTTTTATTTTAATGTGACCAACAAAACACAAAAGATCAGAGCCAAGTTTGTGAATAGAGATTAAATAAATATATTTATATGCAGCAGCGGACTGTTACTTTTACCCATTGACCTTCTTTCAAAACACATGTGCTTTAGTGTTCTTGCTGTGTTTGTGTAAGTAGTAGCTCAGTGGTTAATATGTTGGACTTCTGTCTGGAAAGTCATGAGTTTGAATCCCAGCTCCATCAATGTTTCCAGTGCTGGGCTCTTGAGCAAGGCCCTTAAACCTCAGCTGCTTCGTTGTAAATGAGAAAATCGCAAGTTGCTTGTGCCATAAAATGTAAAATGTTTTTTTCCCCCGCACTCTCTAATCTCCAGCAGCAACCAAATAGCTTTGAGGAACAAGTCTTATATACAATTACATACAGTGCAGCTGGACTCGGGATTTCTGCAGCATTATGCAATCTTTTTGTTTGACTGCATTGTCTTTGGTTTGTACTTTTTAATTAACCGTAGCGATGTCATGTTTGTCCGAAATAAAATAATACTTAAAAATGAGCACCAAAAAGACTTTAAAATGGTTTATTCTGTAGAGGAAATGAGAATGTTCTGGATACATCGTTAAGTGATAAGCGTTAAGTGCGTCATAGATCATTATAGTAATTCCAATTTGGTTGCTATTTTGCAAATCGTACAGGATGCATGGTTGAAACGCCACTACAGATTATGTCATACGATGCAGGCTATATGCACCCTTGATGTTCAGATGTAATAGTCATTCTAATTAAGTTTTCACTCAGTTTCCACGGACAGACCATTTGTTATAATTATGGTTTCATCCAAGCCTGGAAACAGCCCACGATTTCCTTTCCACTGTTCTATTATATGGCTGTTGAATAGCATCAATTTCTACGTAAAAAATGAACGAAATGTGGCTATCACCTGCTTATGTTGCCCTAGTGACAAATTGAGCATAAATGAGCATGTAATCATTATAGTAGACTGTAAAACCGCATTTTTGTTTTCTTATAAGTATACAAAGATACAGTATGTTGTTTTAGAAATATTATACATTTCTAATACTCTGTAAATTTAGAAACTGGGCATTCGGGGCTTTTTTTATTGTCTTGCACTGCAGGACGGAAAAAAGAGATGGAAAGAGAAATCAAGCCAGACATTAAAGGACTGCAAACAGCATTTCAGACAAAACCACAGGCATATTTAATTTCCCACGAGAGTTCGTCTTCATCACATTTATTGCCAAATATCTTTGAAAAGCACAAAGCCGAGTTCCTAATGACTGCATAAGCTATGACAAATGTGCTTAATGCAAATGGTTTTTATGGGATTTTGCTTTTCTGGAATAAAGCACACATATATATATGCCAGTAAATACTGACCCATGGATTTCACAGATCTACACAGATATTAGATCAGGATCGGAAACCTGGATCATTCAGTACGTCTTGCGTCCTGTGCGGCCTGTTTCACATTGATGACATCGATGATAAAAACATTTCAACCTTAATTTAGACTTCGGAGCCACATCAGTCTGAATCTGCGATTTTTCCATTTTCGAACTGTCTAAACTTCTGACCTGTGAGAGAATCCCCAGACACTCACATACACACACCCACACACCCAAATGCAGGCCATTGTTTCAGCCAAACCTCAGTTAGTCTGCTCATGGACATGAAGCCAAATTAAATTATGTTGAGGCCAAGCAGACAGCTAAAGTTCTGACAGACCCACAGATGTTACTTCAAGAACATTCTTAAGAATACGAGACATGTTAGTATTTTATTTGGGATAATCTTAATTCCATGTATAATATGTGATCCTGTATGCAGATAAGATATTTACACTGTATTTTGTTGATTATTATTATTATTATTATTATTATTAAAGCCCTATTACTTTTCTGAAAGCTAAAATATTTTTATCTGTTTATTTCTTTATGTGCACGCAAATCTGTGTTTATGAACCGTGGGTTTAGGATCACAATGGTTCATTGATCCCTGTAGCTCAGGGCAGCATTTGTGACGTTTGCACTTGTACATCCGAATGTTCTCAGTAACAGAGCAAAAGTCTGAATGAAATACAAAGCTGAATGACTCGGGGAAGGACACATTAAAAAAAAAGTGCTTGACTCCAGAGTTTCTTGAATATGAATATTCATGTATGATCTGTAATGAAGGCTGGACAGGACAGGACCGTGGTTTCTATAGCACACTGAAACAGGAAGCACCCAAGCTTTCCTGTTGCCCTCACTCCCCCATCCTCCTCTTTCTGCCTTTCTCGTGCTGTCTGATACATTTAGACTGTTATAGTTCAGGAGGGTTGTTGCCATAACAAACTCTTTTAGTCCAACTGTAGTGGTGTGTTCCTGTTCACAAGTGCAGTGTTTTCCTGTTTCATGTCTTTATGGACACTGCCCTCTTTATCCCATGATACTTAATCACAGTATGTTCATAGTGAGCACCGTATTTCACTGTTCGCTTTTGCTCTTATACACATATACAGTGAGGAAAATAAGTATTTGAACACCCTGCTATTTTGCAAGTTCTCCCACTTAGAAATTATGGAGGGGTCCGAAATTGTCATCGTAGGTGCATGTCCACTGTGAGAGACATAATCTAAAAGAAAAAAATCCAGTAATCAAAATATATAATTTTTAAACTATTTATTTGTATGATACAGCTGCAAATAAGTATTTGAACACCTGAGAAAGTCAATGTTAATATTTGGTACAGTAGCCTTTGTTTGCAATTACAGAGGTCAAACGTTTCCTGTAGTTTTTCACCAGGTTTGCACACACTGCAGGAGGGATTTTGGCCCGCTCCTCCACACAGCATATCAAGGTTCTGGCGTGGCCTAGCCAGTCTCCAGACCTAAACCTAATAGAGAATCTTTGGAGGGAGCTCAAACCCTGTGTTTCTCAGCGACAGGCCAGAAACCTGACTGATCTAGAGAAGATCTGTGTGGAGGAGTGGGCCAAAATCCCTCCTGCAGTGTGTGCAAACCTGGTGAAAAACTACAGGAAACGTTTGACCTCTGTAATTGCAAACAAAGGCTAATGTACCAAATATTAACATTGACTTTCTCAGGTGTTCAAATACTTATTTGCAGCTGTATCATACAAATAAATAGTTTAAAAATCATACATTGTGATTTCTGGATTTTTTTTTTTTAGATTATGTCTCTCACAGTGGACATGCACCTACGATGACAATTTCAGACCCCTCCATGATTTCTTAGTGGGAGAACTTGCAAAATAGCAGGGTGTTCAAATACTTATTTTCCTTACTGTATATAATATAATGATAAAGGATCTGGTGTCTGTGCTGGAAGGAGCGGCATTTATTTTTAAGGATTGCAGATTTTTCCTTTGACTCCGTCTCCTCTGGTTTGTCCTGGGATCCAAATCTACATCTGTATTTCCGTAGAGCTCTCTGTCGTTATAAGCGACGTTCAAACAAACGAGACAGCTTGCAGCAGTGGCTGCTTGAGAGATCTGTCTAAGCAAAATGCGCCAGGGGGAAAAGGAATGAGGGACGACCGCGTTCTCTTTCAGAAAATACAGGGGTTTCTCGGTGGTTTCCAATTGTAAATGAAGGAGCGTAATCATCAGGTGGAGTTGTTTTTACATACAGAAAATCAGATTCTCACTTTTGAGATTGATCGAATCACACACAGCATAGTTTCTCACACACATTTTTACTGCTTGTGGTTCTAGGACACACCCAGTGTAGCAATTTTTCACTCTGACTTAAAGGTTTCGCCGTAGCATTAGAAATGTGGGTCTGTGTGTTGGACGAGAGGCAATTTGGTTTATATGAGCATGTGAAACCACAGTGGTCCATTTGGAAAACACACACACACACACAGTCGTTTGGCATGTAGAAATGTGATTCCATTATTTGGGTCCTATATATTAGGTGGTCAAAAGTATGTGGACACCCCTCCTAGTTAACAGTTGTTCCCATTGCTAACAGGTGCATGCAATCGAGCATACATCCATGCAGTCTCCATAAACAAATATTGAAAGTAGAAAGGGTTCAGCAGTGATTTTAAAATTCATTCGGATGCCAACTTTGCCACACATCGGAAATCTTTGCCTGCTTGATCTTCCCTAATCAATTGTAAGTGCTATTGGAAATGAAAGTGATTAGGAGTTTAAATGGCTAAGCCCCGAAATGGCTAGGCCATATATCATCACCGAAAAAGGTCTGGCAAGCGCTCAGGACAGAGTTCCAGACTGCCAATGGAAGCAACATCAGCACAAAAACTGTCCATCGGGAGCTTCATGAAATGCGTTTCCAGGGATAAGATAATCATGTGCAATGCTCAGTGTGACTGAAGTGGTGTAAAGGAGCAGTGAAAACATGTTCTCTGGACCGATGAATCACACTTAACTGTTTGGCAGACTGGTGTACAGATCTGGGTTTGGTTGATACCAGGAGAACACAAACTGCCAGAATACTTAAGGGTAATGGAAATGCTACAGCATGCATTGTAGACAACATTAGGCTTTTAGTTGTATGGCAACTGTTTGGACCATTTTCTGTGCCCCTTTCAAACGGCACTTAGGTACTGTTATCTTTATCGGTAGTTTAGCAGTTTTTTCTTTCAAAAACAAATCAAAGTATCAAAATATGTAAAAAAAAAAAATTTAATAACTGCATAAATTATTACAATTTCAATAATCCATTTTGACACCTTGTCTTCTAAACATCAGTTAAAGGTTATCTTAAGTGCATTTTTGTATTAAATATTTTATAACATTTAATTAATATATTAAATATTTAGGAGTTGAAGTCATTATTTCTGTTATTTTCAATGATATTGTGTTGTGGTTCATGTGAATCGTGTTACTCAGTATAGTATAGTTTGTAAGTGAATTATTTTCTCATATATAAGTCATTAGCATGGACTTAATGTCTAAATGTTATTAGCATGGACGCTAGGCAGTTTACTAGGCAGCCTGTCCAGATAGAATCCTTTCAGGATTTTCATCTCTGTGATAAAGTAACACATTTATGAATGGATCCGTTCTTTTTTTTTTTTTATCTGTTTCTTTGCAATACAAAGCACAACAAAAGAAACTTTTTAGAAAGGACACAACAATAGAGGACTCACCAGTGTCAGTAAGGAAAGACAGATTGCTGTCTTGGATTTAAATATCTATGCATTCTGTCAGTCTTATCATTCTCTCTGAGGTTTGTCTCTCATAACAGTACAGCAGAATATTGTTCAAGTTCTGGCCTGCACTTAGAAACTGATTCACACGCACACAATAACACAGAGATCAGTAACGTGGGGTGTGTTAGCCTTCACAATCCAGACACACTAACTTCCTCAAGTCCTACTTCTGACAGGAAATGGGTCATTGTTACTCTGGACCAGTTTAAACTGTGCCTGAATGCAGGAATCGGCAGTTTACTCGCGGTGCTACGAAAGTGTGATATTGCTTACATCCTATTGCAGCCTTAGATGTTCCCAGACAGGGTCTGAATAGAAATCTCTGTACACTTGGGTACCAGTTTCCAATGTTTACAGCAGGCAGCCCTTTTTTAAGTTATTAGAGCTTTGTGGATATAGTAATAGTGGATGTTTGTCAGTCATCTGACATTTTTTCTAGCCACATTTAGTAATGAAAATAACCACAGCAAGTTAATGCACTTTTAAACATTAACATTTGTGACTGGAGGAAGTACAAATGTAGAATCTAGCCATCCATGTGAGCAAAAGCCTGCATGTGCTGCTCAGTTGTTTTTGTTTTTTTTATTATGTTTTTGAGCCTCGCCTTCAGTAAAAAAAAAAAAAAAAAGGTACGTAGATTGTGGTGGCAGATTTGGCTGGAATTTTCTGTTGCATTTTTTTCCTATTCACGTTAGTGCCCATATTTTTGCCTTAATTAAATTTAAATGAAGTGACCCGTTTTGCGTGTTCTGTAACGACCCTCTCTTATCAGCTCACTTTAATGAATGTGTCTAGTAAGAATCCAGGTTACAATTTACCAGGCTGTGCATCAGCTGCTGTGTGTAGTTCACCAATGTTTTGTTTTGTATGTTTTGTCAACAGAGAGTAGGGTTTTATTTTCTTTCTCAGTTCGTCGAACCTGTTTGTTTGCAAGGCAACTAATTTCCTCAGACACAAGATCTGCTTGACATGTTTCCCCGCTTAAAAATGTTCATACTTTCCTCATACTGTATGTAAGCAAACAAAAAAGCCAGACATCAAACAGCTACAATGACGCAAGGAACCGTGATCTGTGGATCGGTAACAGACAGGATGAGCAAAAAAAAAACGGTGTGTTTAAAATTTGTCTGGGCAACTCTACCGCGTGTACGGTATACTTCACACACGTGCGTTTTGAGCCAGGAGGACGACCTCAAAGAACCTCAGCATGATTATCGCAATAGGGAAAGATGGAAAGTCTTCACATTAAACGGAGTGCAGGAAATCCTTTCTGGACGGGTTTATTTTCATAGTCAGGGTTGTTTTTATTCCTGCAGGTTAAATAAAAAAAAAGCTCGAAATGCCTACATTTACTGTAGATACTTCTCAATACATACCGAGTGAAGTCAGGCAGGCTGCAGACTTAAATCATGTTGTAGCAACGTGTATGGAGGAACGAGATCTGGAAATAAGAATAGAGAGTATTATTTGTAATATGCTGTTAAAAAAAACTGTTTAGCTCATGTTGTGTTGGTAATGTGTGAAGCTAAACCAGTGCTGTGTGAAGCTAAACCACGAGGGTGAAAGGTTCTGTGTGTGTGTGTGTGTGTGTGTGTGTGTGTGTGTGTGTGTGTGTGTGTGTGTGTGTGTGTGTGTGTGTGTGTGTGTGTGTGTGTGTGTGTCTGGATGAGTGTGTATCATTGGTCTTTGTGAATTCTTGGTTAGTGGGCCATAACTTTTCCTTCTCTGCTCCCCGCACAGATGAAAGAGCACTGAAATGTCTGCGCTTTTCTTCAGTTTGCGTTACTCGTGTCAGAACACCACATGACTGACCTGTCGTGGATTATGCTGATCAGGTGCCGTTCAGAAAACACGCCAAGCCTGGAGAAAAGAGGCAGAGATCTTGGGTCTCAGGCAGCAAACTTAACATTCTGAGGAATGAGGAAATTGGCACATGGAAGGAAGATGTATGCAGCAGGTGTGACGGATCACATCAAAGATTACTGGGCATGCAAACAAAGCGGGCAGCAACACAAACGACACATTGACAGAGAACAGTCACTCAGACACACAGAGTTCAGTGAAAGGGGATGCAGTACATCTGCATTCGCTATATGGACAAAAGTATTGGGACACCTGATTTTCCAGCTTTATGTGGTACTTCTCCAAACAGTTACCACAAAGTTGGAGGCGCACAACTGTATTGAAAGTCTTCAGATGCAGTAGCATCAAATTTCCCCTTCACTTAATCCAGGCGAGCCAAACCAGAGCACAAAATGAGCTCGATGGAGTTATGGTTTACATGGTTTGGAGGTGAACTTGAGCACAAATGTCTAAAATCTCCAAAATCCTAGTGGTTAACATTCTCCCAGAAGAGTGCAGGTTATTATAACAACAAATGGAGACATGAAATATTTCTGAACTGTCAGGTGACTGTCTGTATGTGAGGGCTCCACTCTTTTTTTTTTTTTTTAATTGAAGACTGTGGTGAAAAACACGTTAGCTTAGGTAAGAAATACTTTAAATACTGTTGGCTGGAGGACTGGTAACACATGCTAATTGCTTTGACAATTCTTCTTCTTCTTCTTCTTCTTCTTCTTCTTTATCACCTACTTTTAATAATTTGCTGATGGTTGTACACATAACTGTATAGACAGACATGCATGCTGTGGAGAAAGTTGTTTTGGAGAATGTGAAATATTTCCCACGTTTTAGTTTGATTTAATCTGCTTTCGTCACAGAAATATGGCACTAGTAAAGCAAAATCACAGGCTTTGTGCGACTTTAGGGCGTCATGCTCTACGTTGTTTGTTCTAACATGCCAGATTCAGATAATATGCTAATTACAGCCTTACTGAATAAAGGCAGAGTAAATATTAAAATGAGCACGATACAGCAGGACTAGTGATATGAGCCACTGCTATAGGCTAAAGCTTTTTCTTTTGGATGATGCGCTGTTATTTTCTTTTATTATTATTGCTCTCATTATTCCACGAGACCCTAATGGCAGTTTTTCATATACAGTTTATTAAAATAATTTTGAATGCAAGCGTTTCTGTATTAAACGTACATTACAACTGAAAATTTTTATCGATTCTTTTTCTACAACAGAAAGTGTTTTATATCATAGTAATTTGCCTCAGTGTTGTCGAAGACTTTTCATTTATGTATGAATGATATGTTTTTAAATAATTTCATGAAGCATGCTGTGGAATGCGAGAACTAGGTTACTTCCTGTTATCCTAATTAGCAGTTCCTTCAGCAACCTTGTTTTCTTTCACTTTTTTTTGTGAAGTTAATCAGACAGAAATCAAGCAGCTTATTTTGTTACCGTGAAATTGGAAAGTCTTTAATGAAAACTGTTGTTTTTTCTTCTGAGTATATAAATAGTTAAAATCTTGTGGTTCAGTCGTGTAGTTCTAAAGTTAACCTACAGTGTATATAACAAACACAAGACAAGAATATAAATGAATATAAACATCCTTCTTTTGATTGCTCATTTTAAAGTCGTTACAAGCAGATTAACATTCAAAACATTTAAAGAATAACCATATAATATGGTTGTCAGAGCTGCTGATGTACAAAAAAAATCACACGCAGTCACATTTGCAAATTTATCAGTGGTGTAGTATAATAAATAGTAAAGTAGAGTTTGTGTGAGATTTCCGGTGCAGTGTATTTGGGAACAAGATGTGCTTCAGTGATGTGATGCTGCTGCCAGTGTTTATTGTTTGTGTATATTCTTAAGAGGTGCTGGTCATTAGCCTGAAGAGATCAGGAAATACTAATGTTTGTGATCGTGTGTGTGTTTGACAGTCAAAGCAAAGTGCACTGTCCTTCTTGTAGGGTGAATAGGCCAGAAGTGTTTATACACAAAAATGCCTCGGTTAACCCTTAGACAAAGCATTCAGTGGCTAACCACACAAACGTAATCCTCTTACAGTCTTTCCTCAAACACAGTCGCACACTGAAACATTTCCTACAAGTGTTCCTGAAAAGAAAACGCTACGTTATTGACCTTAATAAATCCACCCTCGAGCACTGCAAGTGGCCAATGCGCTTTAACTTTCCTCTTTATGAACTCGGGCTAGTTGCAACAAAGCACAACATATTAGTTACTCAACCGAAAGAAAGATCGCTCGTTATTCCGGTTGCGACATGATTCATTAGCTTGATTTAACGCACTATTTAAAAAATGGTTTAAAAAGGCATTTCATGTCCGAATGAAGTCAGAGCGTTTTCAGTGATCTGCACAAACATTGCAGCATTTGTACAAATCGGATCCGATGAAGAAATTTCACTTTTCCATTATCTATTATTTTTTGTCTGGTGATGATCTGGAGTGTTGAAGTCTTTGCTCCTGGGTCTTATCATCATCATGTCTCTCTAAGGTTGCTCGCAACTCGAGTTTCTGTCTCATCAATCAACATAAGTCGAGAAAAGCTCAAACGCAAGGTTCTCGAACAAGGACACACAAAATGTGTTTCCTAGACAGGAAGGGCGTGTTTATGTTTGTATGTATGACAGAAAAAAAACCTGAAGTGTCTTGGTGTCCAAGATAAGGATTATGGCACTGTGCCACTTGCCATACAGCCAGTGCAGGCCAGTTCAGCATGTCCTGATGGAGCAGCTCCTCTCCTTTTGGAGGTGTCATCCAAAACTCTGCTTCGTGTTTATAGTTGTCTCTGAGTGTTTATGCTTCAGCTCAGTTGCCTGTTTGTTTCTTCAGTATCTAAGGTGAAGTCACTGGGCTTCCAGTCTCTGGTTGTGATGTGGTGTGTGTCCATCCAAATCCTTATTTAGCTTTTCTGAGTCTTTAGGTGCCTTTTAGCTCTGTCACAGATAATACTGCATTCGAGTGCCCATACCATGAGCAAATACACGTGTGTGATTAAACCATTGTGAGTACAGTGCCCCTCATTTCCCTTAAGTGTGTGTGTGTGTGTGAGGAAAACAGGCATGCACGTACTCAAATGAACATTCTTGCAATCTACAGTGGTTTTCCATTTATTAGGTTAAAGATAATAAGCGACACACAGAAATTAGACAAAAACTTCTAAAAAAAAAAAAAAAAAAAAAAAAAAACAAACAAAAAAAAACAAACAAACAAAAAAATTCTGTTTGACTTTAGGCAATATTCTCAATCTGAATAACCTCTCACACATACACCCACTCACACACGTGTACACACAGGAAAAGCAGGATGACTATTGTGAGTCAGGATTGTATTGAGATACAATGCACAAGTGGAGCTGCTTATTACTCATGTCTGTTACTGACTGTACAACTCACTGCATACCTGTTTGCTGATGCTTTAATGCTGTTCTCATGATGAGAAGTTTTAACTCAGTAACACAAGTCTGCTATCGTAACCCGACACCAGCGTATTTCCTCTTTAACGCTCCTATTTTTTTTTTTTTGTCTCTGGTCAGTCTGATTCAATTTGTCTTGCAGTGACATTCAGCGCTATCCATATTGTTTCCTTTACATCAGAACTACTTCCTGCTACCCTCTTACACTTTCTTATTTAATTTCCTTTTCCACTCTTCGGGCCTTCCATGTAGGAGAACTCCCAAATTGCTGCTTAGATGTCAATACAGCTGGTTTTCCTCTTTCTGTTTTGTTATTACAAAACCTAGTTAGGACATTTTTTAAAGTCTGCTGCAAGAACAACAGTCAGGAAAGTGCTAAATGGTGGATGGGGACTCTTCTTTTTCTTCCCCAGATTTCAGGCCGTTTGTTAATCTCAGCAGGGTGCATATAAATGATGCTGACAGAAATGTACGTCATTTTACTGTTTTTGTAAATCAGATTAATTAGCCTATTATTGAAGAGAAACAGAACGACTGTTATGTTAATCACGCTCGCCTGGAAATGCAATAGTTTTCAATTTTCAGATTTTTTAAATTCTTTAATTCACTAATATTCCACCAAATGTAATCGTTTTTGGTCAGAAACAGATGTGTAGTGAAGGTGAATTAACATTACTGAGACACTTAGAGCACTAAGAAACAGGTTTTATGTAAATAACGGTAAAATGTTCAATAGATGTGACAGGAGCGACTCCATCATGTGTTTGGTCTGCTGCTTAACTGTTTGGTCCTCATTTCAGAATTAACCCTAGATATGAACTGCATATGAGTGAGTGTTCATGTTTAATGTTTTGTGTGTGTGTTTGTGTGTAAACATGTCTGGCCTCTTCTGTACGTGACTGGAAAGGAATGTACTGTATGTCTCTAAGCTCCAGACCTCTTTCTGTTTCCTCTAAGCTTTGCATTTTATTATTTATTTTTTTTCTAAATCGATTCCATAAATCTGTCAAACAAAAGGTGAAGTGGGCTTGTGAAAAACAGACCACTGAAAAGCAAATCGAACTCTCAGTTTTTCTAACTTCAGTGTAGATTTGTTTGCATAACCCCATATTCCTTCTACACAAATGATACGAGGTTTGCCATTATTCCTGGGAACAAAACTGTGTTGTTTTTTTTTTTGTATCAAGCTGGAATGGATAAGAGATGTAATAAGAATAAATATTGTATTTAGGATAAGGGGATTGAAAGACATAGGAAAGAATGTAATTGAATCACATTTTTTATACTCATAGCTTCAGGCCATAGGCTGTATTCATCACTTTGCAGGCAAAAATAGTATTACAAGTCATTTTTTATATGAATTAGTAAACTATTTTAAGTAAAACAGTCTTTCCACAGATTTTCAAGCACATGGACTTTCAGTAGCGTGTAGTAGTCACTTGCCGTATTCAAGATCATCTTATCTAGCATGTGTGTTATCATATCTGTGTGAATTCATTGTGTCTAAGTAAAGTGAAGGAGAAAGAATAAAATGCATGATAAAATGTGGGTAAACGCAGTTTGAAATCTTTTAAAAGGGATAGCGTGGAAAGTCAGTAACTTATTCTATTAATATTTAAAAATGACCGTATAACCTGACCAAGCTTAATGTGAATAATCATTATACCATTAACAATACATCCTCTGTCCTTCTTTCCATCATCTGAAAACAGGACCCTGAGATCATTTTGATAAGAAAAGCAATGCTGACTGTGTGTATTCTGTCCTGCAGATGGCAGCAGCGGCTTAGCATGTTCTTGAAGCACCTCACTGCATCCAAGCGCAACGTAAACGCATTATCAGGGAGATAAGTCGAAGACTATCTCTTCACGTTGATGCCTCCAATCACTCTCACTCTTACACTACGCATCTCCAAGGACCAAGGGGCTGAGAGCACAGTGTGGAACATGTAGATTTTTTTCCACAGATACAAAGGTTCAGAGATCGAGCCAATGAAATAGGTGAATAGATTGTGAGTATGGGGAGATGTGTAAGCAGGAAAGTAGTTGAGTGTGTCTACAGTATATATGTGAGTGTGTGTGTTGGTATTAGTGTTCATCTGTCACTTTTGTTCATCTCCTGCCATGGCTTTCTGGATCTAGTTGACACTGTGGAAGGTTAAAGGCTGAACTGTGGATAACTTTTTTATAGCCAGGTGATGAAGTTGAAAGGCAAAGAGCGTTCTCTGCTTTGGAGAGCTACCACAAAGGATCAGCAAAAATACCCCCCAACCCAAACACACACACACACACACACACACACACACACACACACACACACACACACACACACACACAAAGACTTCTTCTGAGATAAATAAACATTTGTGGAATATTTTGCCACAGGAAGAGGATGAGACCCTGCTTCGCTGTGCAATTTTGCTAAAGGGTGTGTGTGTGTGTGTATGTGTGTGTGTGTGTGTGTGTGTGTGTGTGTGTGTGTGTGTGTGTGTGTGTGTGTGTGTGTGTGTGTGTGTGTGTGTGTGTGTGTGTTTTCATATGTAATATCTCTGTATGTAAGCTCAGACAAATTAAATATTGGTGTTTGTTTGTTTTCCATTTATTATAAAAATTTCTAAATAAGCTAATAATTATGATAAACAAATCTTGATTTCAGTAGAAATCAAGCCAAAAATGATTGAATTACACATTACTTTGCAGACATGGTTATATGTTTTGCATAGTGCATTGTCTTTTTGTTTCCCTTCCTGTCCCTGGCTTGGACTCACTCCTGTCACTCATCCTCTTGTCACTCTACTGGGTAAGGTTACACTTTGTTTTTAGTCTTTTTAGTGTGTGTGTGTGTGTGTGTGTGTGTGTGTGAGAGGAAACTGGGCACTTAGTACATCTTTGTTGTGGTTCAATTCATATAACAAGGAAGCAGCCGCTTCCTTCTTAATGAAGGAAAAGCACATCAGCATCTCCTTCTCCCCCATGAGACCACATGGCTCCTCTCTTTCCTTTGCTCTCTTGCTTTGCATATCTGTGTATTCCTCTTACAGGAAAAAGGCACATGATTAGGCCACTTCCTCTTGTTCAGTTCCATTTCACACTGACCGCTCTGGCTATCGCAGACCCCTTGGTGCATTAGTTCCTTTGATCTCACACACTCACATCATGTGTGTCCTGATTTCTTAGGACTCATCTTGTGCCCAACCCAGAGTTTCTAGTGCGTGTTTTAATGGTGTATACAGTGGTGCTGTAGTGAAATCTCTTCCCGTTAAGCTTATGTCTCTCGTCCGACTCATCCAAGCTTTAAGTCCAAGTTAGTTAGACATTGTACCGTGCAATAACCGACCCCTTTGAAAGTGTTTTGGAAACCCCCTCCCAGAAATTCCCCTGTACTAAAAAAATCCTACCGTGACCTCCATCTGACCTTTAAATTACTTTCTTTATAAATACAAGTGTTAGCGGTAGTGCAGTCATTATAGCAGGTACGTACAGTTTGTGTTTGGAGAAGGATAATATACATCACTCGTCACAGATACTTGGCTCGCTTCAAACTTTGTACCTCAAGGTCAAAAATGGTAAGACAAATGCAGCGTAATGCTCTTCAGACGCTGCCAGAACTTTGTCTTCAGTGGGTTTTGGTCAAAGTTGCATGGTCACAGATCAGAAAAGAATTATTTGGTTGCAAGTCAGCAGCTCTCAAGTCCAGATCAAGTCACAATAAATGTGTTTGTGTGTTGAGGTGGAATGGGGACTGCTATGGATGTGCTTTTTCGGTTGCAGTAGCCACATATACTTTTATAGTTATTATAAATGTTATTTTTATTAATATGTAAGTATAATTGTTCATATAAAAAATTATATAATAAATCAATTATTTATTATTAAAATATTTGTCACTTTTGTTAATGGGCCCAAGTCCGAGTGTCTTGACTCCAGGTTTCATGACACTAAAATCTGGATTTGAGTTCAGATTTAATTCCATATCCAAGTGCTACATGGGCGAATTGTAAAACTGTAGTGTGTAACCAAAACGGTGGAAGAGAAGATGTCAGGTTAAAGATTGACTCAAGTATTGATTAAGATACTGCTTTCAGACAAAGTGCTGAGAGAGCAGAGCAGCCACCACAGAAATGAACACTGTCAGTGCTGCTCCTGAATTTTTAACTCGCACGTATCTCTCTCTCTCTCTCTCTCTCTCTCTCTCTCTCTCTCTCTCTCTCTCTCTCTCTCCATCCATCCATCCATCCATCCATCCATCCATCCATCCATCCATCCATCCATCCATCCATCCATCCATCCATCCATCCATCCATCCAGAGAGCAGAGGTGGGAAGTAACGAAGTACAAATACTTGATTACTGTACCTAAGTAGATTTTCCTGGTATCAGTACTTCACTATTTATTAACTTTTTGCTTTTACTCATTAAATTTTTTTACACAAACATCTGTACTTTCTACTTCTTAAATTTTCAAACCAGACTCATTACTTTAGTTTTTATCTATTTAGTGACATAATCAATATTTGTGCTTCTCACTGCTCCGTTTTCAGCCCATCATCCTATTTCTTGTCATTGCGTGGCTTTTTCAATCTACCACTGGCTATCTATTTCCTGACTCTCACACACCACAGACGTAGGTTAGTTTATAAAGCAAACAACGAGCACGGCAGAAGGCAGCCAGAAGTCTGGGGTTAACGTGGATGAGACAGAGGGAGTCAGCGATGTAAACATGACTGAGAACAGAGACATTCCTGATCACCTGATCATTATCTTTTCTCTGCTTGTGTTCTCTATGGTGGTTGTTCAGTCTGGATACATTCATTATGTAACAACATTTAAAATTCTTTTGTATTAATATATTAATATGATGTGAGGTCCAGTTACCAGTGTGACATTAAAACAGGTAGTAATAATGGATCATTTTTACTTTACTACATGTCAGAGCCCAAACTTCTTAGTTGTAGTCAGTACTTCAACTTTAAAAACATGAGTATCTGTACTTCTACTTGAGTGAGGGATGTGTGTTATTTTGCCATCTCTGCCAGAGAGTGTGTACTGTATTGGTTAATTCGATGCAGCTAAAAAGAGTAAAGCACTGAGTGATTTTAAATAACATAAAAGAGGAACAGAGGAGTATGAAAGCAGAGCAACATTTTATCTTTAGGCTTCTTGGCATTTTTGAGCTCTTGGGTTTAGTTTCCTTCCGTTTCAGAGAAAACTGTATCGGTTTACAGTAAGTGTTCTCCACCCCAACCCCCTGAACTCACTACAGTCCCCACAGTGTATGATGGGAAGTCCATAGTCCTTACTGAAATTTTGCTTAATTTGCCCTGCTGCTGTATTCCTGAATGAACCTTTTTGTTTTGGTCAGTAAAATGTTTAGTGACGCTTCTATTTCCCACCACACAAGCAGTACATTTGAATAATACTGATCACTTCATATCAGTGTTGGCATCTGCAGTTTATTCATTCATCTCATCCCAGCTCATTCATTTCATTCATCATTCGATGGTTAGAGAGTCACCCATCCATCACAGTCCACTACAGTGACTCAGCACTGCCTGAAATATTCATAGTTCATCTGTTTTCTTTTGTCTATTTGATACCCGAGTTTAAACCTCATAAATGCCTTGTGTACACATTATGAGCAAAAGTATTGTGACAGCCGACTTTTCCAGCCACATGTTGTTGTTCTTTAGACCGTTACCACAAAGTTGGAGGCACACAATTGTTTAGAATGTCTTTGGTTAAGGTAGAATTGGAATTTCCCTCCGATGTAACGAGGAGACTAAAACCTGTCACGGCATCCAGCAATGCCCCTGTGCACAAAGCGAGCTCCATGAAGATATGGTTTACATGGTTTGGACTGGAACAGCTTAAGTGGCCTGCTATAGAGCTCTGACTTTAACCCCTATTGATCACGTTTAGAATGAATTGGAACACTGACTGTACCCCACAGACCTCCTCACCCTACATTAGTACCTGACTTTACTCCTAGTGTTTAAACGAGATCTCCACAACCACACTTAAAAATCTAGTGGAACATCTTCCCAAAGGAGTGGAGGTTACTATAACAGCAAATTCAGAATACATGTGAAATAGGATGTAAAAAAAAAAAAATAACTAAAAAAATAAAAATAAAAAAAAAATAAAAAATGCGCATCTTCTGTTCAGTTTTCCACAAACGTTTTGTACATATCATGTGTTTGTGTAAAGCTGACAGAGATGGGTGTGTACATTCCAGTGCAATATGAGAGGGAGCATTGAGTAGGTCATCCCATTCTCATTGTGTTACTAAATTATCACTCAGCTCAAAAAAAAAAAGTGTATTAAAGAACAAGTTTTACACTCCATGGCCATGTTATAATAACATTTCCTGAACATGGATCTCCCATGCAGTCTACTAGACATAACTGGTAGTAATCAAATAATCCTATCTATCTATCTATCTATCTATCTATCTATCTATCTATCTATCTATCTATCTATCTATCTATCTATCTATCTATCTATCTATCTATCTATCTATCTATCTAGAGTAACACAGAAAAACAGGTGACAGTTACAGAAAAACTCCTTGTTGTGAAAAAAAACAACAAAACAAAAGCTTTTCAATAGAGTGTCCAAAATACCGTCACCTCTGTAATGTTCCGGCATGATTTTGCATGCGTCATAGCAGAACATGTTGAATGGGTGATCGCTGTTAAAACATTAGATATGCCATCGTTCTGTGAGTGTGTATATCCGTGGCTGTGTAAGTGCGAGACACGCTGAAACATGAGCTGGACGAATACCTGCCCTCAGGACATGGAAGCAGTCTGCACTTTGGGTCTGTGTCAAAATGTATGTATGTGAGTGCTTCATTAAGTCAACAAGTTTTCTTTGCTATAAGTCTAACAGATGTCAGTGGAGGCTCATAATGTGTCATAGCGTAATCCTGTGTGTGGGTGGATAATAGCTTACTCGAGGCTATTTGCCTTTGTCTGTGGATACGCTTGTTCCAGGCTGTAATTTTCTTTTGTATTTTACTAATATACTGTCTAATATACTGCTTTATTATACATTATATGCATTAACCCTGAGAGTTTAGCCTTTATTTTGTTTTGAATGAATTATCCTCCAGCTACTTTGCTCCCCACCTGTGGCCTACACACACACACACACACACACACACACACACACACACACACACACACACACACCCACACACACATATAGTGGCTGCATGCCTTTTGTAGAATTCACAGTCAGGATTACTTTAGCACCTCATTATTCACACACCCCATGACTGCCTTTTGCAGAATGATTTAGTTTCAGAAATGTAAAAATGCAAACTGAACATTATCTGTGTAAACAAGCGAAATTGGTGGGATTTTCAAGTTGCAAGAAAGACTGGGTGGTAGAAATAATATTTGAATAATATCCTGATATTGTATTCATAATACAATCCATAATTCACTGTCAAAAGTCGCAGTTGTTACCTCTCATAATATCAAGTGTGTGGGGTGGGGGTTTGGGGGGAATGTTTTTATAACTTAGCTAGGACCAAATGTCCTCACAAGGATAGGAATATCATTAAGTGGCCTTGTGGGCATTTGGCTGATCTGTTTAGGTGGTAAACAGTGTTGCTTTTGATAACAAAACATGTTTTATAATTTTCTTTTGCTTAATGCTGTTGGGAATCGGTGTAAGATTGGCATTAAGTTTTCCGTCTGATTGAAACCCGCACATTAAAGGCTCACTGTGTAACATGCTGCGCTTTATAAATATCTGTTAACACTAATCAGCCTGCAGGCACTAGTTTCTAAACACTGGACCATAATTCACATACAAACACAGTTACGTTTTCAGAGTGGAAACAGGTGGAAAGCAAACTAATGGATTTATTGTGTCTGTTAAGAGGAATGAGAAGTGTTTTAGAGACTCCAGAGAGAATAAATGGTATAAAAGTTGATAACTGAGTACAAGTTTGTCAGCTGACAGCTTTTACAAAATATTTGCAAGTTTCTTGTATGACATTCAGATATGTACGTCTGTATAAGACGATGAGCTAGTCGCTGAGTCAGATGAGAGGGAAAAAAAACAGATCTTCGAATGAAAATCAGAATGAGTAGCGACTGTAAAGTGAAATATAGCAGCACCAGCATAAAGTAAATTTCTGAATGTGTAGTCACGTAATCTGATTATCCATCCTTCTTTTAACACACAAGCACATCCACACGTTTCTCATTTCACCACTGTGTAAATGTGTCCTGCTTCAAATTGCCCACACACACACACGCATACACGTATAGCTATTCAAACCCCTCCATGCTGTATCAGTTCGTTAGAACAGCACTCACTGCTGTCAGAGCGCACTAAGATCTCCACGCTGCACACGGCTCGCTGCTGCTCTTCTCCGTGGAGCCTGACAGAATCTGGGTCACTGACGCTTTAGAGTAATGCACAGTCACAGCTCGAGTCATGGGCTGCACCACCAGCGTGATTCTGTTCGATGGGTTACGTTCTGCACTCGAGAAGAATTGCGGATACTGGAAGAGAGCAAGTACAGCCGAGCTACACGGACAGGCGGAGACAGAACCATCCTCCACCAGCTACAGGGAGTCCAGAGTGTGGCCCATCAGGACTACATCCAAGGTGTGGGTCGAGGGTGTGTGTAGTGTGCTTGTCTTGTCTGTAAAGTCCTGTGGGTTCTGTCCTGGGCTTATTCTGTGCTAATTTGCTTTAAAGCAGCAACACCCAGAAATAGGACTCAGGAGATATGTTACAAGAGTGCTTAGTCATGGTTAGTGCAATGCATCATTCCTGCATACTTCTATAGTTTATAGGCTGATGTGCTGAAGGATAAATGTGTTGTGTTTCCTATTTGGAAAGTGTGTCATTGTGTGCCTGTATGACAAGAAAATTACCTGGAAGACACGTAGTGACCGAAGAGAAGTGAGAAAAAAGAGCTTGTGATTGCTGAGTGTGTGTTTGCAAGAACAGATCAGGAGATCATGGAGGAGGAGCAGTTCCCTCATCGCCCTCACGCCTATAAAGAGATGACCTTTTTCTTTTAGAACACTGTGGTTGCAATCGAAAAGAGTATCCATATGTTATGCATCCTCCTGCCTTCTCCTACTTGCATCATCCTGTCTAAATGTGCTATGTATGCGATGTATGAATATCTATGTCTGCTATGAGTGAGCACTTTAAAATACGTCTCTAAGAATGCAAGCCTGAGCATCCTGTTTCTCCTTCAGCAACACAGATGCCACTAATGGTTCAATGGATCAATAGATGTTTACGGGTAGAAAACATTAAACTGACTTTTCCTGATCCAGAAGCTCGAAAATGCTACAGATGGGTAAAGTAAGAGTGTGTGTGTGTGTGTGTGTGTGCGTGCTTGAGGTAACGAGTCTCTATGCTTGTTTAGTGGAAAGTCGAGCTCTGTTATTATACTCGGTGCAGTTATTAGTGCAGCACAGCCTTTTCCTTCCTCTTCCAAACTCTGGCTTTACTAAGACGGGGGGACGTGGATGGGGTGAGGGGGCCACGTGTGTAGTGCGAAGGCTAAGTGTTTCTGGTATGCTTTTGCTGATTCTCTTTGAGGAATCTGGTAGTGTACTTACCAGATAGAGGTCAGTGAGAGGTTTATTGTCTTCTTGGGCTTTAGCCTTAGAAGTAGGGAACAATGCTGCAATGGATGTGTACTCGAAACGTAATTATTCTGAAGGAAAGTTTTAGGCATGTGTAAAACAGGATAAAGAATTTCAGTTTGTATACACCATTCCTATGGCGTTTCTGCAGAAGTGTGATTCCTATACACCATTTTTTCCCCTTGGGAAATGCTTTAAAATGCATTAAATGCTTTTTCCTGTATCCCATGAATACTGTGCACGAGGTGCTAATAGACCTAAAGTAAACCTAGCACTGTTGTCTGTGTAAAACCAGGTGAGACACCGATCATGTCTGTTTAATTGCACATGGGGGCAGTGTTTGATCTTCAATACTACATCCTTTAAAGGGGAAAGTTGAAAACATCAGGGCATCATTAGTGCTGTGCTGGTTTATGCATTACCAGTACTTGTGTAAAGAGATCTACTAAGAATGATGCTGATTAAGTGAAATAGATAAAATTGTACTGTGTTACAGTTTTCTTTCTTCGAGTTATTCTACCTAACAGCTGCATTCTCTTTTAATGCATGGACATAATTGAAATCTTTTATTGTGATCAGATGTAAAAACTGCTATAATTTAGTTGAAAGCCTCCCTTTTCTTCATGGAGGCTGATTTGCTGTGGTTACAGGAAGAACTACATTGATTTGTGTAGAGTGGAGTGACATTTACCTGCAGGATGCATGCAGGCCGCCTTCTGCCTACCCCTTTAATAATTTTGCCCAGCACAAGAAATCATATGTATAGTAGCGAAAGGACAAAGATTTTGTATTGGGGCTCTTTCAGTGTATGTTATACACTAACATACATTCTACTTTAGACAAATGTTTAAGATCTTTTCGCATGGTCTTTTTTTAATGGATGAAATAGGAAAGGTGTTTTCCAGATGGACTGGCAACACAGATCCATCTTTACCAAAAAGCCTTAATGTATTGTAATTACGTTGTAATTTTGTGCTTGGCCTTGATAGCCTTGAAGATGATGTATGAAGCTTATGAAGATGAATACTGACTCAGTGAGAGAACGTTTTGCAGTCATTCTAGCTGGTATTTAAATGCTAAGAATCAGAATTGTGCAGAAGTGGAGCCTGGAGTACATGTGCATTCCTGATTTGAGCGTTTTCATTACACATTTATGGCTATGCATCAGATAAGTGTGTGCATTGGGACTTCGTATGAAAGATGCTCAAATATGATGTAAAAAAACATCTGTTTTATGTTTAGGCAAAAAAACTGAATTTGGGGTAATATGGACGTAACCTTTTATGTTTCTAGTCTGACTCTGATGTCAGTCACACTTCCAAAATGATTCTAAGCTCTTAGGAATGGCCGTTGGAAACAGAACTTATATTGCTTTTGGGGAAAATCGGATCAGGTGTGTGTTTGCGCGCACCTTCCAGATAACACCCCATGGAGTTGATGTCTGTTACAACAGACTCTGGTTGTAAAACTGTCTGTATACAATAGGTTCTTGTAAGTGATTTCACATATGCTATCTTACACATAGAGAACAGGCACTCATGCCCTCAGGAAGAGATCGACTAGAGGACATTCTGACCTTGTGCCTTTCGGAAATCTGACAATCCCTTAAACAACCGTATGGTGAAATTATCCATGTGGGTCCAGGGTCAAAAAAGGAAGGAAACTTATGACTGCATCAATGGAAGGATGACACGTTGTTTCCAGTGTAAGAGACTGAGGAGAGAATAAAAGGCAGTCTTTTAGGGAGCAGGTGAAGTCAACGAAAAACAAAAAACCTTTGCAAGCCCCACATGCATTCTCATAGAATGCAGGATGCAGCAGATGATACACACACACCATCAACAGCAATAAAAAGAACAGGAATTATGCATGTTGGACATCATTTTAGTTTGATTGCATTAGAGGCATTCAAAGAATAAAGTTTAAAGTATACAGCAAAAGCTTTTCATACTTTTTACGATCAGATTTTATTTTTGCAATTAGATTTTGCATAAGACCGAATTGTAAGTAAGCTTGTTAATTACGCAGATTAGCTTTAGACCACGTTGTTCTGTTTACAGATCAGAGTGTTTTCATCTTGCATGATTCAGTATTGAGCCGCTTGAATTGCTGGGAGGATTTGTACACCATATATTGTACTTTTTCAATGCCATAATTTCTCCCTGACTTCCTGTGCTGCAATGTAACAAAAACCTGGACAGTGATTTCACCGTTCAAACACTCGCATCTGGAACAGATAACAAACATTTGATAAAATGAGACCTTCACTTTCATGCTGCAGTGTAGACTGTAAATGCAACATATTCCAAAATACTGAGCTCTTTTTTGAATTATTTGTGGTCAGCTTTAATCTGTACAATTTTTGGCTATACTTTAACAATGCTATGAAACTGCACCAATGAACAATGAGAATATCTTCTGCTGTACTTGTAACTAGTCTTACTAACTAATTTGTAATGAGCTGTGGTGTTTTTCATCTCCTAAGTAACAATATTTAACCTTCAAAATACACTATATGGGCAAAGGGTTGTAGAAATTTAAATATAAGATTCGTATGTGAAATCTGATTCCACATTTAGTCGCCTTTTATTTTTATAATAATTCTGGGAATTTGATACACAAGATTTTGTATTGTGCTTATAGAAATTGTACCCATAAGGCAGTTAGTAAAGTCATGTGCAGTCCAGTCAGTGTTCCAATTGATCCAAAAGTGTTCAATGGGGTTGAGATCAGAGCTCTATAGCAGGCCACTCAAGATCTTCCACTCCAAACCAAGAGCTCGCTTTTTGTACAAGAGCATTGTTATGATGGAACAGGTCTGATTTTTCCTAGTTCAAGTGAGAGAAAGTTTAATGCTGCCTCATCCAAGACATTTACGTATGTGTGCCTTCAACTTTGTGGTAACAGTTTGGGGGAACAAACACATGTGGCTGGAAAAGTCATCTGTCTTTTGTCCATATTGTGTAGATCACAAAATCTTAGAAGTGCTCACTATTATTAGCTTAGATTTCTCGCCACATAGCCTAGCATCCAGGGTTTGTGGTTTAAAGTATATGTTAACTGTATAGAGTTTGTGATTTGCCAGAGATTGGTCTTGTATTTAGAATTTGAGAACCACATGGGACACCATTCATTCAGAAATTCTATTATGCACCAAATTTTACCAAGTTGTACGATTTATATGAAACTATAAAAGACTATATTAATTATTGAAACGAGCAGATATTCAACTAGTTTCAAAGGGTTCACAAACCTTTGTTACATCTATACAAAGAGACACGCATTTGTAATCTGCATCTATGTGATATGAGTCATTAGTGTGCAGGTAAATTCTATAGGCTCTGCTCACTCATGGGGGAGGTGTGTGTGTGTGTGTGTGTGTGTGTGTGTGTGTGTGTGTGTGTGTGTGTGTGTGTGTGTGTGTGTGTGTGTGTGTGGGGTAGCACAGCTGAGCTGAGTGTAGGAGGAGTCTCCTGTCACTGCCTACAGTGCATGAGAGAGTAGATTTGGTGTGTGAGTGTGTAAGAGTGTTGGGGAGAGAACGAAGTAGAACTACAACTTTCCCTCTACTGGACATGCTGGCTGCTCCATCCAGTCACGATTCTACCCCCGAGAGAGCCACATCCAGTGCTTCTACTGGATTGTAACTTGATTTTTTGGATTTTGTTGGTACTGGACAGAGAGTGAGAGAAGCTGAAAGCATGCAGGGGAGGGCGGCTAAAGGAGCGAAGATGGTGATTGAATCTCCACAGCAGTTTAAAGCTCAGCCTGTTGTCGAGCCAGAGCAGGGCAGCAACTCAGCACAGACAGTGGTAACACACACACACACACACACACACACACACACACACACACACACACATACAGACACACACATGCACACACACTGCAACAAGTGCACTATTTAGATGATGTGGAAAAATTCAGAACTTGTGAAATTCTCACTGAATAACATGAACATTTTTGAACCAGTGTCATTAAGGATTGTTGAGGATTTTTCCATTTAAAACCTGCAGAGAGAGAATAGTGTAGCGTGTGTATTAGTGTTGCGTGTGTATTAGTGTTGTGTGTGTGTGTGTGTGTGTGTGTGTGTGTGTGTGTGTGTGTGTGTGTGTGTGTGCGCTCACAGATTAGAAATGATGAAAAAATGAGTATTATTAATTAAATAGGAAATGATTAAAGAAAGAACGATGGTTGTTTAAAAGTCATGTGCTTGGTGGTAATTAGAGAACACAAATGCAGTCTGCGTGAACTACACCATTTTAATCCGAAGTCTTAGACTAGAATTACCATTCCAGCATTATGCACTTATTTACTCCTCTAATCTCATTTGGACCAGTCTGAAAATCTGTAGTTACACGTGTTGCCCCATAAATAAACATCTGCTCTCCTAACCACACCAGCTGTTACGGATTGTGACAGGAGCTTTAGTTGGGGCTTCCCAACACTTAGCCACTCAACACCCTGTACTACACACACTTAAAGAAGGAAACCTGTTTTGAAATCTTGGGAAATTAATACTGTTGCATGTCATGGACAGAAGTAGTTTCTTATTTTTAAGGCATTGAAGTGAAACCACTGTCAAGCTTCTTCAATTAAAGTTTTTTTAAGAACAAAAGCTGAGCGGTTCTTATTTCTTTACAACTAAGATTAATGAGACAGTATTACAAATAAAAGTTATAGTATCTATTAAAAGATATTTTCATAGTTTGAAGCAGGTGCTCAGGAGGAAATTGTGTGTGTGTGTGTGTGTGTGTGTGTGTGTGTGTGTGTGTGTGTGTGTGTGTGTGTGTGTGTGTGTGTGTGTGTGTGTGTGTGTGTGTGTGTGTGTGTGTGTATCAGCAGAGCTGTATTTTCTTCCTGTGGGCTTCAGTGTATGAAGCGTATTGTCAGTTGTATAAGTACAACCCTGATACAAGAATATGGGAAGCATCAGTGCAGACTTAAACAACAGTGGAAGTAAAGTGTGCACACACACACACACACACACACACACACACACACACACCCAGCAAACTATACCACACTGAAATCTGAACACATTCCACAGTCCTGACTAAACTGAGAGCTCAACCACAATAACTGCATTTTATGTCATTGTGAACACAACTGCCCAAACCTTTGTGGTGCTTTTGATGTCTGAGCCTAAATAAAGGGCTGAATTTCCTGTATGCATAAAGATCAGGCAAATTCTTCACCCCATGTTATTCTGAGCCCTGCCTTACTTTCGAGTTTTTTCCGTTTGAACAGAAAAACCTAAAGGAATTTTTTTTTTAAAAATATAACAGTCTGGAGTTAAAATTGCCTTTGTGTTTGTTTTTGCTGTTGTACAGTATTTAGGTAAAGCAAACTTTGTGTTTAAGTGTGTTTTCACACCTGCCTTGGTTTGTGTTTGGATATTTATTTATTTATTTATTTATTTATTTATTTATTTATTTATTTAGTGGAGTTAGTTTGGACAGATGTGAACATACTTACAACCTGGTTTGCCAAATGGGGTCTATATCCTTAGCTTTTATTAAATCTTTGGTCTGCACCAAAATGATGTGAAAGGGTCTAAGTGCATGCATAATCACTGTAAAAAAAATTAGTCTTTTTTCACTCAAACAACCTTTAAAGGCCTTTTGAAAACGCTCTCTGTTAAAGACGTCTAATTTGTGCGCACAAGAATGATCCGTATGACAGCACAAAAAACCCCCACCAATTCAGAGCTCAAAGGGTTAAATATGTTTTATGGAATATTATATAATTTTAATAAACAGGTCTGGGTCAAACTAAAAAAGGCTTTATAACCGTGTTTAGATCTATCTTAAAATCTAAAGAAAAAAATCTTACTACCGACTTTAGGTAGCAAGTAAAACTATTCTGAATAATGGCATATAAATAACTAGCAGTATTGTGTATTTGCCCTAATATTTTATTCTAGATTTCTCTTAATGAAATGACCTGAAGGAACAGCAGATTTTAGCAGGCAAGCTAGAGCTTAAAACAGCCGACGTAGCAGTCTGAATTGGATGTGAAGGTATTGTGATCGAAAACAGGCTTGTATTACACGATGTGAACTCTTACTCTTGATTCACCGACTTGTCACCTGTCTGTCATATGATTGTCATTATTGCTGTGTCTATACAGCTTTTGAGAGCTTATGATTAACCTTAAATGCACACTCATGCGCCCATAGCTGGGTGTCTGAGCTGTATTCTCGGTGTGATGCTATCAGCTGTGAGAAACTTGCAGTGCCTGGCCTTTTATCAGCGAGCCCTAAGGACTGACTCACCTGTATGTGCGCGTCTTTGTGCTCCATTGTAGCAGCATGCATTCCTTTAACACCTGAAGATGTAACATTGTACTTAGGAATGAAGCAGACGTGAAGAAACGCGTGGACGTGTCTGTTCTCCTATCGGAGATGGAGGTTCAGTAGCGATGACAAAAGTGCGTCTGCGTTTTTTTTCCCCTATTGTGGGTCGGATAGCACCGCTTAGTAAATCTATTCCGTTACCATGGTGATCCCTCTGACATCACCCAGCTGATATCAGGACCAGATGTGGAGCAACCTGCGATCTCACTTACCAGCGAGAGCGGAATTCATAATTGCTTGCTGCACATGCGCACGCACTTCTAGCATAGCGTTCTCAATGAATCATATCTGCTAAACTCTCAACACTGTGCTTTTGTCCAGATGCACTTTATTGTTTAATGTCAAAGATAAAATGAAAAAAGGAACGAAAAGGGATTTGAAGATAATACGAGTGTGTATCTTTTAGTAGAAACCTGTCCTACCTGTGTGTCACAAATGTGGTAGAGATACTACAGTATTCAGACCTTGTCATTTGAGCCTGAATGTTTTTTGTGTGAGTCTCGACTTATTGGGGAGGTGATTGTGAAAACAGAGCTCTAACAAATTTAGACCTCATGGCACCAACATACTAACAACATGGAGGACTATAATCTCATGGATTAAACTTCTGAGCAGCTAAGGCTAGGCTGATGTCAAGCTTAAACATCCTTATGCTCACTATTGCTATTGTGTTTCAGAGATTGTTTCTGCATCAGACAGATAAAAATGGTGTACAGACATGTGTACACATAGAGGTGTGGCCAGTTAGATTGGTGTTGGCAAGCCTCTGATTTGTTGTGGCTTGCTGAAAGCACTATGAACTAAACCAGCACTAAATATAGTTAATCTGACCAGGATTGAGAAACACAACAAAGCTGCAAAGGGTCAAAGAGACGGATTCCTTGAAGCCCCAGGAACATTGGAAAGTGTTCTCCCTTCTCTGAAAAATCCTACACGTACATACAAACACTTCTGTCTGTTCAGACCAGTCACACCCAAAAAGACCAGATCATTTAACATGTACTCTTCCTCCACCCTTTTCACTTCCATCTGGTGTTTAGTTTTTTTTCCAGATTTTCATTGTTTCTGTTAGTTCCATATCTGCCCTATTATTATCACGTTTACTTTTTGCATACATTCTCAATATTGACATTTATAAGTTACTGTTCACATTAAGCATTTCTTCATTTCATTATTATATTTTATTGTAAATAATAAGTGTGTCTGTGTGTGTGTGTTTGTGTGTGTTTGCAGCTAAAGCCACGTTTGATTGAGCCATTGGATTATGAGAGTGTCCTGGTCCAAAGAAAGACTCAGATCCTAAGCGATGTTCTCCGAGACATGCTGCAGTTCCCTCTGGAGGATTTTCAGGTGAGGTTACCTGGCAACCCAACTTTAATCTGATTGTGCAGTTTACAGCAAGTCATTTCGAAATATGGCTGCAGTAAATGCAGTCTTCAGTTATACACAGAGAAGTCAGTGTTTGTTTTTGTTGCTACTGGTACAGCTGGAGAGCTGAGTGAAGGGGAAAATGGTGTAGGTTTCCACAGTAGGGTACAGGTTATATAGCCATACCCTGAATTCGCGCACACACATCTCTAGTTACCTGAAGAGAGGAATTTTTCTTTGAGTGCTTTATTATACAATAGTCTTTGGCAGTTACAAGGTTATTGAACAGTAGTAAAAAAAAATTTGATTTGCGAAAATCAGCTTGAAGCCTGAGCAGTTGTTAACGTGCAATTCACAATCATAAAACACAGACTGAATCGAACATTGTTTCCTGATCTCTTATTTCCTTAACACTATGATAACGCTGTTGTTGGAGGGTAATTTTCTACTGCAACTGTTTTATTTTATTAATATCACAATTTAGCAACGCTTGCATTGTACATTCGATACAAGTAACAGATTTGTTTCATGTTGAACAAGTTACTGTTATCACTTCAATTATAGCAGCTATAAACTGTTGTTCCCTCACTACTGTCTTAGTGTCTCTACACTCAAGTTATTAAGACAAAGTAAGACAACATGTAGCTTGTCAAGACTTTACAGATGCATGAACATGGACTCTAATTACTGACTGTTAAATAGCACTAACACTGTAGAATCCTTTATTAGTAGCTTATTGGTTGAGATTTTGGATAAGAAGGTCACGAGTTTGAATCCCATTAAGATGCCACTTCTGGGCCCTTGAACAAGGCCCTTAACCTTCAACTGCTCAGTTTTAAGTTGCCCTGGATAAGGGCATCTGCCAAATGGTATAAATGTAAATGAAAACTGTAACCAGTGCCATGGTTTTGCTTTTAGAAGATATGTCTGTGAAGACCTTGAAAATAGGCATTTGTTTTTGTTTTTATTAGTCATGGAGCAGTGTTGTACTGTCAGATTTAGTGCGTGTGTGTGTGTGTGTGTGTGTGTCACAGAGCTCAGGTTGCAGGCTACACTTTCTGATCTAGTGTCTGAGTGGGAGGTCTGCTTCAGACATCTATACAAACGCACACACCGCATGCTCAGAGAGAGGAGTAGCAATAGGGACACTCACAATGCAGACCCGAGGTCACACCCTTTAACTAGCCTACTATTTAAAGTCTATGGACAATACTCATTATAAAAATGCCTCAGTGTAATATTTAACAGATGTTTGCTGTTTGTAATTACTTCTCCAAACAACGTGCTTGCGATGAGAGAGTTATAGCGTGGAGGGCCTTCCAAATAGTTTTTGTAGTCTTTTTGTAGCCTGTATGCTTATTTTCACACTTGTTATATTTGGATGAGTGTTAAATGAACAGCTATGATTTCCTACAAAGGTGTACTGGCCAGAATTACATTATTACCAGACACCATGCTTGGATATCTCGCACAAACACAGGCTACACTGTGGTTTGATGTGTATTTACTTTCCCTGAATGCAGGACGAGAAAGAGATACAAAACAGAGACTAGTGCAAGAACCTAGGGGAGTCGCTCTTTGTAATTCTCAGCTGTAAGCACACAGAGAGATCATATCGCTGGGCGCTTTCTGTAAGTTCCCCCAGCAATATTAGCACTAATGTCTTTCCCATATCTTCACTTCAGGCTGCGTGGCCTCCTTAAGGTGATCGTTCTACACAGGCTTTTGTATTTGCACAATACTAGAGGATTGCAGCACAATTAGATGGCATATCTCTCGAGTATGATTGTGATATGGAGTAAATGTGTACTGTGTGTGTGTGTGTGTGTGCTTGTGCATCTATGAAGGTCAAACAGCTGCATGGGAACTCTCTGTGATAGGACAACAGCCTTGACTGCACCCATTAATCTCTCTCATGTAACTCTTTCTCCACCCCCAGCCCCTAGTATCTGTCTGTGTATTTCACTTTGTCAAGAAACACGATCTCGAAGAAAAGGTGCAGTGTGTTCAGAGCAACAGGTGATCTTCAGCTTAGCTGCAAGAATGTTCAACAAAACCAGAAGGCAGGCGCAGAAAACACTGTCACGCACTGCTGGAAATGTTTGCTCTTCTGTAGCTTACACGGGCAAGTGTGTGTGTGTGTGTGTGTGTGTGTGTGTGTGTGTGTGTGTGTGTGTCAAATTTTGATTGCTGTGTATGTGATCACTGGGTGGGTTAGTGGGCTGTGCATGCAGAGACGCAGAGAAGCAGGCCTGTGGTGGGTTTTAGGAGAAATGAAGGCCACATAGGTTTCCTCTTGAATGCTTGTTGCTGCTGGCTCCGTCTAAATCTGTGAATGATAGAAGCTCAGTCAGCTTTATGCTTTTTCTCCGTCTGTTATACTCTTTCTTTCACTAAAATAAAAATGGTGAAAGAGTTGTAATATTACAAATGAATATTTTGAAATAAAATCTCCATAGTAATGTGCCGAATAGGGAGCTAGAAATCTGGTTTAAATGATCCTGGTAACTGGGAAAAAAAAATACATTAACATATAGCGTCTTTTTATTATGTACGAATTCTATTAAAAACGATTTTTTCAACCCGTGAAAAAGAATATATATATTTTTTTAATTACCCAGGTACAACTCTAGGGTTAGGATTAGGGCATGATAGTAGCATGATATTAGTCACGCTAGTCACACAATAGTCCCATTTTAAACAAGCACAACCAGTAGAAATGGCTGCAGCTCCCCAGTAAAATTCTGGTTTGTGATGTGTCAGTGTTAAAAATGATTTCACTTTGTTCTTATCTAAACATGGTATATTATCTTGTAGTGATGGTTGCTTATACCACAGCTGCTTGATGTACGGGATTCTCTGTTCATGGCTTGTGTGCAAATTCTTGTATTCCGGACGAAACTTGAATTACACCTATAAACTAATGCTCCTGATAGTTTAATGTGTTATGCATTTAGCATCTACAGGCATAACATTATAAAATTAGGGAAAACGGACATGCAAGGATTTTAGCGAATATGATAAGTACCAAATTATGATGTTCAGACCACTGGATCAGAGCAGCTCTGGGATCTGCAGTGGGCAGTATCTATCAAAAGTGGTCTGAGGAAGGAACAGTGTTGAACCAGCGACAGGGTCATGGGCGGCCGAGGCTCATGATGCACATGGGGAGCGAAGGCCGGTCCGTGTGGTCCGATCCAACAGACCAGCTGCTGTAGCTCAAACTGCTGTAGAAGTTCATGCTGTTAATGCTCCACGAGTCACGACTGTTTTAACAGCAAAAGGAGGAACAACACAATATTAGGCAGATGGTCATAATGTTATGCCCGATTTGGTGGTCATAAAGTTATGCCTGGTCAGTGTATTGCTTTTCAAAGTATTGCAATGCTAAATAAGTAAACAAACTCACATTTGTACAGCAGTTTAGAGCATAAAAACTTGGAAGAATTTGAGACAGACATAGTATAATATTATTAGCAATATCAGCCACTAGAAAGAATATTACGCTAATTCTTTCTAAAATGCCAATCACTGATACGAAATGGGTCATGCATGTGGTATAAAAGAGATATTGCATGCCAGATTGGCAGTGTGTGTGTGTGTGTGTGTGTGTGTGTGTGTGTGTGTGTAATAATTTTAAGGTAGAGACTGTTGGGCAGGCGTGGACCCGTGGACTCTGTGTAAGGTCAGCCTTTCTCTAATCATACAAGAAAGCGTTAACTCCTAACCAAGTGCGTGGGCTGGGATATGAAGAAAAGCATCTTAGGAGTTTGGGAGTATGTGAGTGTGGGTTTGGAGGGAGGGAAAGAGAGAGAGAGAGAGAGAGAGAGAGAGAGAGAGAGATGTGTATTTTGTGGGCAGCAGGGTTTGAAAGGGAAAACAAAGCTGTGACTGGATTCGGTACCTCCTCTAACAAATCAGCTGCATTCCAGCGCTGTTTTTACTCCTTTAGTGTATGCATCCCTCTCTCCCTTCATCTGAACCGTTTCACTTTTCCACTCAATCTGATTCTCATCTTCCATACAGGAAAACAGGATTGAAGGAGGAAATAGTGCAACAGTAGCAGGATATTGTGTGAGGCTCTTAGGGAACCTGTGGAATGCCACATTAAAACACTATGTTGCTGGACGTTCCGCTGATGTGTGCTTCTGATGACGTCCACCCTTCCACCCAGTCTTCGAGGAGCCAAGACTTCCTAAATCTGTGATCAGAGTCACACCACGAGCTTTACGTTCTTAACTGGTAGAGGGCATCTTTCAGGATTCAGTGCTTATTATTAAACAACTGGTTTTGTGGAGAAAAAAAAATCATTCTAAAAGTTCCATTCCCAAATACTTGCTTGTCTCAATATACGGCCACATGCAAAGGATCAAATTTGTGTGGGTTCCTTCAATTGTTAGCCACATTAACCCCGACTCAAATGTAAAATATAAAAGGTTTTCTATATTTCTGCATCTGGGAGAATTTATTTATTTATTTGTTGTTTGAAAAAAGTTTTCTCAAGGCTTCTTTGGATATTGAATAATTCATACAGCTTCTACTTTAAACATTTCGCAGTGTTCTTCTTTGAAGGTTTCCCAAAAGGGCACACTGATAAATGTTTTATAGTGCTCCATTAACCTTTTTTATGCATTTATATTCAAGATCGAAAAGGAACTCTCCCGAACGCTTCCCGAAATTATTATTGAAAAAGAAGCTGCTTTTTCCTGTGGGTTGTTCTATTGTAGGATGTGAGCCAGGATGGGAATTTTTACACTAGCATTGTTTGGTTAAGTTTAACCTGTGTGCTTTGTTTACCATTCGCTGAAGTGGCTCTTTCTGTAGCAGGAATTCTGACTTTTCCTCACACACATTACCACACTACAGAGATTCTCGAAAACTCCCTGCAGGAGGGAGTCAAAATGAGTTTATTTATGAAACACTTTCCACATATTTTTATCTGGGATTTTTTGTCTCTGTTGGAAGCAAGTAAATAAAAGGCGACTCAGTTTAGTGGAGTTTCAGTATTTGTTTTAATCATCAGTCATCAGTAACAGCAGGAGGCTGAAGCTGAACAATGAGTCTCCTACTCCTCTGCCTGATCTCTTCAGCACAGCCAGACCTGGGAGTGGCAATCAGGCAGGAATAATATTTAAAAGCTATTTGGAAAATCGCATGCAGCTGGTCTGTACAAGCTTTTTTTAGGAATAGATTTTACTAAGTTGCGTAAAGTGTCGGTGATGCTGAAATAATACTAAGATCAAATGAAGAAATGTAAACTTATCTTCACATCTTATTACACATTTAGTCCCAATTTGCTGTTAAAATAACCTCCACTCTTCTCGAAAAGACGTTCCAATAGATTTTGTCGTGTGCTTGTGGAGATTTGTGTTAATTTAGCCACAAGGGTGTTAGTAAAGTCAGGTACAGATGTAGGGTGAAGGGGCCTGAGCTGCAGTCAGTGTTCCAATTTATTTTGAAGGTGTTCAATAGAGTTGAGGTCAGCGCTCTATAGCAGGCCAATCAAAATCTTCCAGTCCAACCAATGTAAACCATATCTTAATGGGGCTTGGTTTGTGCACAGGGACATTGTCATGTTAAAACAGGTTTGGGTCTTCTAGTACAAGTGAAGAGAAAATGTAATGCTTCCACATCCAAAGGCATTGTATGTGATTGTGTGCCTCTTACTTTGAGGTAACAGTTTGGGGAAGACCAACATGTGGCTGAAAAATTCTAATGTCCCAATACTTTTTTCATGGATTTTTTTGTTGTTTAATTTTTCTCTCACTCAGACCTGCACTCTGCGGCGTCAGTTCCGCACTCTGTACCCATCCGTTCCGGAGAACGCCCAGAAAGAAGCACACAGCCTGTTCGTGCAGGAGGTAAGAGACAGACTGAATGTAATTCTGTCTCTGTCTGTTCTCTGAATGTCCTATAATATTCTCTGATCATGATCTATAAATGATTCAGCTGTGGCTCTGTGGAAAAAAATGCAAAAACTCATTGCTCTCAACACTGGATTCTGTGGATCTACTTTACTGTTTATAGACTGAACTTTGGCCAAGTATGAAGCATTCATCTTCTGTAACCCACACATGCTATAGAGTAGCATAGAAAGGAGAAAAGTTCACCAGCTGGACAGTAAGTGTGTGTGTGTGTGTGTGTGTGTGTGTGTGTGTGCATGTTAAGTTTTAAACTTGGTCAAAGTTCACACAGTAGAGAAAATGAATGTTACATAAGGATCCATGTTACTGTTGTAATATTGAATAGATATCCCAGTAAAGAGTTTTTGATCTCCTTCTGATTTTTCTTTCCTTAAACTCAAATCTGTGAAAGAAACCAAATGCTGGAACATCCTGATTAGGACGAGAGGCCCCCCGGTCTTTCATCTTGCCCTCTCTTCCTGAGCAGTCAGATTGGACAAAGAGCAAAGAGCTTTTACCCATCCTCTTACCCAGGATGACTTTTGATGAAACTGTGGCCTGAAATAGCATATGCTCTATTTTTGTGTAACAAACACACAGTATCAGGTTCTGACTCTAACAATCATATATTGTTTCTTGTTTCCTAGTGTCTTAAGACCTACAAATCAGATTGGCACGTTGTCAACTACAAGTATGAAGATTATTCTGGTGACTTCCGTCAACTCCCAAAGTAAGACACCTCGTGTTCATTTTTTTAACCCTGTCTCTATAGCTCTAACAAAATAAGAACAGGATCTATGCAACACACATCAGACAAGTTAAAACAAGCCACACAATAAATACATAGAACCATGGGTTCAACAGAGTATCACTGCCAATTGTATTGTGTGTATTATATGTCAAAGCATTTCAGTTCTTGGAAAACAGGAGTCTTTACAAACTGCACATTTCCTCCTCTTAGTTACAATGGAGCCAATGGAACAATGTATGAGCTCATGTGTTCCTGTAGGGACACAGGGCAGTTGAGAAGAGCCAAATAAATTCTTCATTCTTTTAATTAGATATAGTTTTCACATCACTACCTCTGAAGAAATGTATAAACATTGTATATGACAGATGGAAAACACAGGTGGCCAATAGAAGCAATCAATGCTTGAGAACAAACAGAAACCATTGCTAACAGTGAGACATTAGCTCTCTTTATTCACTGACACTGTGCCTTTGAGCGTAATCATTTTCATGTTTCATTATGAGCACTATTGTCATTGTAGTCTTGTTAACTGCTCTGTTGTGTTTTCATGTGTTTGGCTTTTGAACAGCAAAGTGTCAAGACCTGATAAGCTAGGGGTTCATGTGTTTGAGGTCGATGAGGATGTGGATAAAGACGAGGTAAGTGAATCTGGTTGAAGCATCTAGTTTTTTTTTTCTTTATTTCAATAGATTGGCAAAGAAGATCTTCAGTGAGAGAAATCCAGATGTCTATATTTTTTCCATTAAATGCAGTTTGTTAGGGAAGAGTGAGTCAAAAGCAGACCAAGGCATGCACTGACACAGCAAGTTCTTCTCATACCAATCTGTTACCATTGTTTGTATCCACTGATAATTAAAACATTTGCTTTGAGGTTTACTGCAATACCAGCAGCATCTCCTCTACAGATATGCCTGGGCTCTGGTTTAAAGATCTCCCCCACACACAGTTTGCCTGCTAGGTCATGTCCCTATGAATAGTCTTGCAATTTCTGCCTGGACAGCGTCAATAAGGTATCTAATAGCCAGCCATGATGACTCCTTCTTCCTCTTTCCTGCTTCCAAGAAATCCCCCCTGCAACCCAGCAAATGAAGGGTGTCCTGTTTAATTAATTAGCTACAGCAAACAGCATATCAGGCCTTTTCAGACTGACAATCCAAGATATAAATTAGTATTGCAGACTTCAGAGTGATCAATAACGATATTGCTTTCTCAAAGTTACTGAATTGGGTTGCCATACGTATAAAAAGTGGGCACCAGTCTGCACAGTACCTAAGAGAGTTAGCAGGCATGTTTTTACTTAAACAGATACTATGAACAGTGTTTAGTCCTCCTCAGTTAACCTCAGAGCAAGAATTCAATCATGTAAAATGTTTTTTTTTAACATCAGCAGTACACAAGCATTCATCTGACTGTTAAACCTTAAACCTTTTAGTATGTTGACGGAATATAACAGCAAAAGCATTTGGCTATACTTTGCATTTCTTTCTTGGATTTGTGGCTAAATCGTTTAGTAAAACCGCACCAAACGGGAGTACAGTATACGCATTCACGTACATTATCTTGTCCTGATAAGACTTTATGGGAGGCCTGCAAATTAATGTTTTAGTCCTCATTGCTTCACATTTAAAGTTTAAAAAAACAGAAGGTACAATTAGAGCACAAGCTGCTGAAGGAAACTTTTTTAAATAGTTTATCAAGTTTATCTTATATTTACAATTTAAAATATAAAAAATCGATTATGATATTGCATAATGAAGGTGTGTATTTTTTTTTAAGCTTTATATATTATCCAGCTGTCTCTGAGATTGTTCCTTCTAGTTCAGTGGTTTATTTACATTTATCAGTGTTTTTGCTGTTGTGCATTTTTTTTCTGGTGAGCAGGAGTTAGTGAACTGGATTGCTTTTTCAATGAATCCCTGTTCTCCTAGCATTTACTTTAGCTGCAAGATCAAACAGAGAAGGGCTGGAGCCACATCACAAAAGTCATTCTCCACTTTCTCTTCCTCTGTGTGTGTGTGTGTGTGTGTGTGTGTGTGTGTGTGTGTGTGTGTGTGTGTGTGTGTGTGTGTAGGACACAGCTTCCTTGGGCTCTCAGAAAGGAGGTGTTAGTAAGCAAGGGTGGCTTTACAAAGGAAACATGAACAGTGCGATCAGTGTTACTATGAGGGTGAGCCTTTTTTTACAACACACTCTGTATATAACTCGGAGATCTTTCTTCTATGGCAAGGTTTATTGTAGCTCAGGGGCCACATCATGTTTTAAATAATGAGTTGTGGGCTGCATACTGTTGTCCGATTTCAGATAACAGCTCTAAATGTAATTACAGAAGAGCGGCTTCAATACTTCCAGCTGAAATCCTAGATTTTTAGACCCAATCAATTTTCACACTCATGTCTCTGAAATTGTACTGTTTGGCAAATCCTGTCTGGATCTAAATCATGTTAAACTCAATATTTCTAGATGTATTAACAACAAAGGTACTGGGTGGTATCAAAAGGTTTCGAGACTAGTTTTGCAACACAGCAACAGATGGCAGCACAAGGCTGCATGCACAGTAACAGGGAGCACCAAACTTAATAAGCTGGTATGTCAAAAGACATAGTCCTGTGGAGGTGTGCAGCTGGTGCTTTTCTTTACCATGTCTGCAATTTCATCATGGAGAGCAAGTTATAACAAATAGCAAACGTAAAATTTTGAATAAAACTTGGCAAATCTGCCAGAGAGACGTTGGTCCTGATTTGCCAAGTTTACGGCGATGCTGCAATGAGTCATTCGAGGTGTTTTGAGTGGCCTCACTGGAAGACGTCGAGAGATCAGAAACACCTTCAACGAGCTCAACCCTCGAATATGTCAAAACAAATTTGGTGCATGATGATCAACAGAGAACAATCCACAATATTGCTGCCATTGTCGGTGTGTAATACAGAACGGTCCAGATTTGAACATGCACCTTGTTGCTGCCAAGTTTGTCCCCAGGCTAATGCCCCAGGAGCAGAAGGAACACCATGTCGAAGTCTGCTAAAAACTGTCAGCATGCCATGGATTCCTTTATGTCAAGGTACGGGTACCACCCTGAGTCTTCACAGTGGAAGAGCCCATGACCGAAAAAGGCAAGGCAACCAAGTGCAAGTCTTTTTCAACATTCGGGCCATTGTGCACTGAGAATTCATTCCCAGAGACCGAAGCGTCGATAACTAGTTCTACCGCCGAGTTTTAAGGCGTCTGAAGGAGGACATTCGGCGAAAGCGACCAGATCTGTGGTGCACAGTCTTGAATCTTTTTCATACTACCTCGATACCACCTCATGTGTGTCAATTCATATGATACAGTTCATTATGTTCAATGTCTAATGAGTAATATTTGACAAAAGTTAGATTTCAACTGATGCTTTGCTATAATAGGGCTGCTGGATAAAATATACATAATATGGTGTGCTGATTGTGTTTACTGCATCAATAGAACAACCTTAATTATGTTTCTGCACAGAGTTGCGTGTATGACTGCAGTACACTGGAAATAAAATCAAATAAAAAAAACAACATTTGAATGGCAATTTTACGGGGGCAGAGAACTGCAAAACACATTAACAAATCAGAAAACAAATTAACAAATTAGAAAACACTAACAACTCCGAAAACAAAATAACAAATGCAAAAAGTAAATAACAAATTCGAAAACACAAAGACAATTCAGACAAACCGGAAAAAGTAGGTGTAGCTTGTGAATGGAACACTTACCGATCATTGGACGAGACACCTGTCATTCAAGATATACAAGAAGTATGAAATCTTATCACTTTGTTTCTTGTACATGTGTTAAGTTCTCAGTTTATTTTAAACTATTTTTTTATTTCAATTAGTGCACCTTTAAATACAAGAAAATAACAGAAGTAAACATTGGCAAGCAAGGAGAAACTCTTGTACTTCCTGTATATCTTGAATGAGGCAGGTGTCTTGTCCAATGATCGGTAAGTGTTCAATTCACAAACTGAATTGTCGTTGTGTTTTCGGATTTATGTTGTTTTCGGATTTGTTATTTTGTTTTTGCATTTGTTATTTTGTTTTCGGATTTGTTATTGATTTCTAATTTGTTAATTTGTTTTCGGGATTTGTTAATGTGTTTTGCACTTCTCGGCCACCGTACATTTTAAATTAAACCAGCTCAATTATAGTTTTTCCTCGCTTACTCTAGTGCACCAAAGTACATTTTTAGCGAAACAGCACAGTTACGACAACTGTAGTTGCAGTGAATAATTTTAGCAGGTTCTTTAGCAGGTTCTTTGACAGAAGAATGGAAACCTGCTTAACTGAAAGTCCTAGAACTGATTGAAGCAGTTAAATTCCATTCAGTTAAATATGCAAAATGTGCTATGCAAAATCAAAACTTTGTCTTACGCTTCTACCAATAAGGCACTTATCATTACCGGAAGTAAAGAATGGTTTACCAAATTTCGTCTTTTGTAATTTTATTTGTGGTATTTATAAGAACCAAAAACAATTATGCAAAAGAATCATCGTTTGAAAACATTTGAGAAGTAATCGCTTTCGAAAAGCTGTTGCATCTTTGCAAACACTCATTACAAACATTAAGGGCTTTAAAAAGCCTTTCTGTTATTTCCTCACTGTGGTCAGTTTCACATCTGCTTTAGACGCAGTGGATTGGGATTAGGCTAAATATGGGCTATTCTTTTAATGATATAAAGCGGTTATTTTTAATGCTTTGTTTCAGTCTTTCAAAAGGAGGTATTTTCACCTCACACAATTTGGGGACGGCTCCTATAACCTGAACTTCTACAAGGATGAAAAGATTTCCAAGGAGCCCAAAGGAACCATTTTCTTGGATTCTTGCATGGGTGTGGTTCAGGTATGAGAAAAGTGGTTTGATTAAGAGTATGTGTATTTTTTATAGCCCAAGCTATCAATGTTTTTTTCTTTAAAGGTGAATGCTTACATGTGGATTTGAGAGAGTTCTGTTTAGCACATTCAGAGGAACATATCATCATACTCCACTCTGGAGTTAAATAAATATGTGCTTTGTCTGAAACAGTGCACGAGTGATATGGAAACAGATGTGATATCCATATGGAGATTATATCAGTGGTTTCAGTATCAGTGGACTACATTTTCTCTCTTTCTCTCTCTTTCTCTTTAACAATCTCAACCTTTTAGTTACTTTAGCACCCTGTCATTCTTGGTCTCTGGCTTAACACTAATAAATAGTAAATGTGGATTTTAAACTGCCAAAAAATTTTGCATGTGTGTGCACCCAAATTGTGTATTGTGTTAAAGGGAGGAAAAAAAAAGTCCAGACACTCATCTTCTCATAGCCTATTGTTTTGTGATCATATGAGTTTTTCTGTAATTATTTTGTGTGTGCATATCCATCATTTCTCCTGCCTTTGTAATTAGTGTGGGTTTTGTTGCCTAAAGATTCGAGAATCTGATTTTGATCCAAGAGGTGTGATGTCATATTTGCTCAGAGAGCGGAAAGCATTCCAGAAAAACACTGACGAAATAACTTAAGAAAATTAGTCAACCTGTTCCCCTGAGCAGCGTACTCACAGTCTAGCCTTTCCCAGTCTGGCTTTTAATAAACTAAGCTATCTCAAGCATGTCCTCCAATTGTGCAGTTAGTACTGAAACACTCCCACTCTGTGCACTTGGAGACTGATTGCCTGCTCCACTCAGTGAGTTAAAGTCACTCACCGAGGAATGCTTTCTAGAATAATAAACATATTAAGCAATCTGGCAGAACAGGGACAAATAGGTGATGTAGGGTGAAAAGCAGGCTATACATTTTTTTTAAATGTTCACTGTTTTATTATTGCAGAGCTATAGGAACGCAGGTCTTGTATATTACTCGTCCATACTAACATATCTAGTGTTTGGTATAGTGTAGTACTTTACTAGTATACAATAGTATATCTAGTATAGTCTAAGAGAGCTCTCCAATAACCCACACATAATCAACATTATTTTGCATTCGTCCATTGATCTAGAGACTTTCCAGAAGCACTGAGTGCAAGGCAGAAGTGTACCCCAGAAGGGATGACACCCCGTCCTCCATGCACCATGTGCTCACACATTCACTTTTGAGGAATTTAGAGAAATCGAGACAGGATTCGAGATCTACCGCATATACAGATGTGCTAGCAACCCTCTGCTGCAATTTCAGCCTATGCTTTAAAGAGGTCCCTGTGCTTGTCCTTGATTTCCTCTGGTTAGCTTAATATTCCTCATCCCTTTTTAGTTTTCTGTCTGATCCAGTTAAGCAGTGTTTTTGGCAGCCAGTAGCTCTTTTGTCCTCCATATGGAAATATTTTCGCCCGCTTTCCGTCTGGTTGTTTGCATGAGTATACATCCTTCTCTTACACGGACATACCAAATCAGAGCAGGAATTTAAAGTGTTCCCATACATTACTTAAGTCAAGTGGATGTGTTCATTAGAATTTAAAATACACTTTATTTTCTTTACTTCATGAATCAAACCACACATCCCAACATTTCGGTAATTGGTTTTAAAGCAAAGATGTTTTGTTCGTTCTTAGTTGCAAAAATCACCCATATCAATGATATAAATCATATATATTAATCAGAAGAAGAACCTGCACCTCATTATTCTCTTTGTCTATTTTGGAAAATTAGTGCTACTGACTCTGTTCCAACTTGCACTTTACACCCATTACCAAAGCAGCAACGCTGGCCAGACTCCATCTGTGATGTTAACTGAGTAAGTATCCAACACATGTCTTTTTAAGGTAATCTGAAGCGTTTATGTCTTTTATCCGTGTAGAATAATAAGGTGCGCAGGTTTGCATTCGAGCTGAAGATGCAAGATAAGAGTACGTATCTGTTGGCCGCTGACTCGGAAAGTGAGATGGAGGAGTGGATCAGCACGCTGAACAAAATACTTCACAGCAGCTTTGAGCTCGCTATGCAAGAGAAGAGGAATGGAGACCTACATGATGGTTTGTGTGTCTATCTACCTAAATATGTGAGCTTTCATATTTAGACCACCCAGACAACTACCACCCCTGACTTGACAGCAGATAACATAGAGCACCTGCAACTCCATTATTAACCCCTGTACAGAATCACATGCCTCTATTCTACCGAGCAGTGAGATATTCCAGGCTTTTTGGTTTATATTTACTCAGTGCTCCACATGCATTGTTTGGTCAGTTGATGAGGCTACTATGACATTTCTCTCTTTAGGAATTTATCTATCATTACCTACAGTTTTCTTTCTGGCTCCAAGATGTAAGCCATTGTAATAAATCATCTATCTGTTTTCCCATTATGTAGATGATGAATTGGGGAAGACCGACAGCTCTTCTGGATCGATGGACAGTTTTCAGGTAGGTCCTGTTTGCATAAATGTCCAGCACCAGACTTAGTGGTGTTTTCTTTTCATTTCAACTCAAAATCTAAATGTTATACTCTGATCTTGCTTGAGACCATAAGCATATAGTAATATCCATTTTCAAGAGTTAAAATAAATGTACTGCTTTGAACTAACAAGAAACATTCCTGGCTTTCCTGTTAGTTCAAAGCAGTTCATTTATTTTAACTCTTGAAAATGGTTAAAATTGTTGACTGACGCATAAATAAACAAATGATGACCTATGCGTCAGTCATTAATGGTCTGGAAAGGATTAATAATAATACATTTCTTTCTCTTTAGTCTACTTACCATAGATCCAATTTAGTTTTAATTTAATATAAAAAGCAGGTGCCAAAATATATTTATTTGTTTATTTATAGAAGACACAAAGCACTTAACCACTGTTCTATAGATTGTCTATAGACATGCATGAGAATCAGCTCAATAGTGTAGACACTATGTGTTTAGACACAGTTCTGGTCTGTACAAACAGTTAGTCATAAATTTTTATTGTTCATTACTGTGAACAAGTGCATGTTTCTTTTAAATGTTATCCCCATTCACTCGTCATTATGTCATACCCATTTAGTGATTCCTTCTCTAGGCTAGTGTGATTGATATGCTTGGTGTGCTTTTCTTTAGAGTGCCAGAGATATCGAGTCTAAGATGAGAAATGAAACTCGGCTAAAGCTCTTCACATTGGATGCAGACACACAGGTAAAAAACAAAAAAGGCAAGATAAGTAAATAAAACAGTCTGACAGTTGGGCAGAAGTCTGGAAAATGCTCTAAATGTGTTTTTGGTGCCTTTAAGATATCTGGATGTGTATGTATGCAGAAGTTAGATTTCTCTGGAATCGAGCCAGAATCCAGACCATTTGAGGAGAAGTTTGGGAAGCGGATTCTTGTGAAATGCAACGATCTGGCGTTCAACCTGCAGAGCTGTGTGGCAGAGAATGAGGAGGGCCCAACCACCAACGTAATCCATAATGCTTTAATTAATTTACATCATTCAGCTTCGTTTCCTGAAGCATGGTGATCATTGCAGTGATTCTTTTTCTCTCTGTACATGGCAGGTGGAGCCGTTCTTCGTCACTCTGTCTCTGTTTGATATTCAGAACAGCCGGAAGATCTCCGCAGATTTCCATGTAGATTTAAACCACCCGTCAGTAAGAGCCATGGTGCCAGGCTCCGGTGCTCAAATCATTAATGGCGCTTCAGATGCAGCACAGGAAACGAAGAATGATCTATCGGACAGCTTTCTGCAGTATCCACGCCAGGTTGGATTTGTCAGTGGACATTTGAATAATTATATACAATACAGACCAAAGGTTTGGACACACCTTCTCATTCAAAGAGTTTTCTTTATTTTCATGACTATGAAAATTGTAGAGTCACACTAAAGGCATCAAAACTATGAATTAACACGTGGAATTATATACATAACAAAAAAGTGTGAAACAACTGAAAATATGTCATATTGTAGGTTCTTCAAAGTAGCCACCTTTTGCTTAGATTACTGCTTTGCACACTCTTAGCATTCTCTTGATGCCCACTTTGAAGAACCTACAATATGACATATTTTCAGTTCACTTTTTTGTTATGTATATAATTCCACATGTTAATTCCTAGTTTTGATGCCCTTAATGTGACTCTACAATTTTCATAGTCATGAAAATAAAGAAAACTCTTTGAATGATCAGGTATGTCCAAACTTTTGGTCTGTACTGTGTGTGTGTGTGTATGTATGTATGTATATATATATATATATATATATATATATATATATATATATATATATATATATATATATATATATACAGTGGGTACGGAAAGTATTCAGACCCCCTTAAATTTTTCACTCTTTTTTATTTTGCAGCCATTTGCTAAAATCATTTAAGTTCATTTCTTTTCCTCATTAATGTACACATAGCACCCCATACTGACAGAAAAACACAGAATTGTTGACACTGTTGCAGATTTATTAAAAAAGAAAAACTGAAATATCACATGGTCCTAAGTATTCAGACCCTTTGCTCAGTATTTAGTAGAAGCCCCCTTTTGATCTAATACAGCCAGGAGTCTTTTTGGGAAAGATGCAACAAGTCTTTCACACCTGGATTTGGGGAACCTCTGCCATTCCTCCTTGCAGATCCTCTCCAGTTCTGTCAGGTTGGATGGTAAACGTTGGTGGACAGCTATTTTTAGGTCTCTCCAGAGATGCTCAATTGGGTTTAAGTCAGGGCTCTGGCTGGGCCATTTAAGAACAGTCACAGAGTTGTTGTGAAGCCACTCCTTCGTTATTTTAGCTGTGTGCTTAGGGTCATTGTCTTGTTGGAAGGTAAACCTTCAGCCCAGTCTGAGGTCCAAAGCACTCTGGAGAAGGTTTTCGTCCAGGATATCCCTGTCCTTGGCCGCATTCATCTTTCCCTTGATTGCAACCAGTCGTCCTGTCCCTGAAGCTGAAAAACACCCACACAGCATGATGCTGCCACCACCATGCTTCACTGTTGAGACTGTATTGGACAAGTGATGAGCAGTGCCTGGTTTTCTCCACACATACCGCTTAGAATTAAGGCCAAAAAGTTCTATCTTGGTCTCATCAGACCAGAGAATCTTATTTCTCACCATCTTGGAGAACTCCATGCGGGTTTTCATGTGTCCTGCACTGAGGAAAGGCTTCCGTCGGGCCACTCTGCTATAAAGCCCCACTGGTGAAGGGCTGCGGTGATGGTTGACTTTCTAAAACTTTCTTCCATCTCCCGACTGCATCTCTGGAGCTCAGCCACAGTGATCTTTGGGTTCTTCTTTACCTCTCTCACCAAGGCTCTTCTCCCCCGATAGCTCAGTTTGGCCGGACGGCCAGCTCTAGGAAGGGTTCTGGTCGTCCCAAACGTCTTCCATTTAAGGATTACGGAGGCCACTGTGCTCTTAGGAACCTTTAGTGCTGCAGAATTTTTTTTGGAACCTTGGCCAGATCTGTGCCTTGCCACAATTCTGTCTCTGAGCTCTTCAGGCAGTTCCTTTGACCTTAATGATTCTCATTTGCTCTGACATGCATTGTGATCTGAAAGGTCTTATATAAACAGGTGTGTGGCTTTCCTAATCAAGTCCAATCAGTATAATCAAAAATTTCTGGACTCAAATGAAGGTGTAGAACCATCTCAAGGATGATCAGAAGAAATGGAGAGCACCTGAGTTAAATATATGAGTGTCACAGCAAAGGGTCTGAATACTTAGGACCATGTGATATTTCAGTTTTTCTTTTTTAATAAATCTGCAAAAAGGTCAACAATTCTGTGTTTTTCTGTCAGTATGGGGTGCTATGTGTACATTCATGAGGAAAAGAAATGAACTTAAATGATTTTAGCAAATGGCTGCAATATAACAAAAAGTGAAAAATTTAAGGGGGTCTGAATACTTTCCGTACCCACTGTATATATATAATTTTTTTTTTTTTTTTTTTTTTTTTTTTATTAATTTTTTTGTATAATTTGAGAATTTTCTTTTTTAACACTTTTGCCACCATTTACAGCCTCTGATTTGAGTATGATGCTACAAGCTTGGCACACCTATTTTGGGGCAGTGTCTCCTATTGTTCTTTGCAGAACCTCTCAAGCTCCATTAGGTTGGATGGGGAAAGTTGGTGCTTAGCCATTTTCAGATCTCTTCAGAGATATTCGGTCTGATTCAAGTCTGGGCTCTGGCTGGGCCACTCAAGGACATTCACAGAGTCGTCCTGTAGCCACTCCTTTGTTATCTTGGCTATCGTGTGCTTAGAGTCGTTGTATATTTATTTATATTTTCTCTTCAATATTTTTGCTTTAATCTTTACCACGATCTTTTACTGTGAACAAGTGCAACCAAACAATTCTCCTATAGGATCAATAAAGTATTCTGATTATGATTCGGATTCTGATGCTATCCTGTGTATGCGTTTTTTTTGTGTGTGTGTGTCTAGGGTGTGTTTTCTGTGATGTGTCCGCACCCGGATATTTTCCTGGTCGCTCGGATTGAGAAAGTTCTTCAGGGAGGAATTGCTCACTGTGCTGAGCCATACATGAAAAGTTCTGATTCCACCAAGGTCTGTGGATCTAGTTCACAAATATAAACACCTACCCACCGTAATCTCTTCATATATTAAGTGATGCAAATCGCATGAATATATTCATGTAGTGTTTATACCATTTCTGCTGTCTCTTACTGTGCTTTTACAGACTTGTGTACAGTGGAGAAATCTTTGTGTGTTTCGCAGAAATAGAGGATATAAAAGAAGAAAACAGTTGTATGGAAATGTGTTCATTGATTATTTTCTGTTTGTTTTTTTCCCTCCTTTTTCAGACAGCACAAAAGGTGTTGAAGAACGCTAAAGTGGCATGTAGCAGGCTCGGCCAGTACAGGATGCCATTTGCATGGGCAGCCAGGTAAGAAAAATCTAGGATGCATGAAATAATTGTCTGTTTGTGTGCGCTACATTTAAGTGTAATTCTTGGGCTGAGGGAACTGTACAATAAAAGCTACTCTTGCAAAACGAAAGGAATCATCAAATGTGAGATATTCCTTCAGATAAGGAAAGGAGACACTGTGTCTTGGAGAATCCAAATGAAACCTCTGTTCATGTTTTTCTTTTCTCTGTCCCTCTCTCCTTGTCACAGGCCTCTGTTTAAGGATACAAGTGGAGCACTGGACAAATCTGCACGTTTCTCAGCAATCTACAGGCAGGACAGTAACAAGTTATCTAATGAGGACATGTTCAAACTTCTGGCAGATTTCAGGAAGTTAGTGCATCTTTTGGTTTATTGGCTGTGATTACATCTGAACACTTGTATTCCCTCACTGACAGTGTTAGCATGTACAAACTAATCCCTCTGGGCTTAGGAAGTGATTAATTGTAGTGTTTTACATACAGTTTCGCTAAAGATAAAAAATAAATAAATAAATAAATAAGGATTTTTTTTGTTTGTTTTAAGTCATGAAAAAGTCACTGCGCCTACTATTCTGTATTTCCTGTCACTCGATAAAAATATTTAATCGCAATTAATCACCTTATTGTCATGAGTTTAACATTTGTATCTGTTCTGAATGTAACTTAATTTTTTAATATATATATATATGGATACAAATGTGGATGTTTTTTGCAAATGTATGTTTAGTATTAGTGAAACCAAATTTAACCTAGAGCATGAAGACAAAATATTCTTGTAAATTTATTTATTAAGTTATTGTGGTGTTTTTAAATTACGTAAATCATGAGGATACCAAATGGAGCCACTTTCCACACGGACGGTCTTAATTGCCGGATATGTGCATAACGGCGAATTTTTTAATGCTTGATTCGAGGCTTGGCGGATCAGTATTTCAGGACTTTTCTGTAGAGCTTATTCTTTTTTTTTATATCTGAGTAAAGAAAGGACGTCGCGAACATATGTGCACTGCATTGCCGGTTTAATTTAGCCTCTTTTATATTTATTTATTTATATATTTTTTTATTAAAACAGTCAAACAGAAATGCGATCTGCTTTAACAGCACGTTAATAGAAAAGCCCTAGTGTTTTCGTTATTATTAGAGTAAGAGTGAGGATTAAAAGAGCTGCTTTCCTGTCCACAATCTGTCCTTTGTACTCTTGTTTTCGCTCAGGCCAGAGAAAATGGCTAAGCTGCCAGTGATCCTGGGGAATCTGGATGTCACTATTGACAGCGTTGCCCCAGATCTCCCAAGTGAGTCAAACTTGGCACTACTTCTACTAATTCAATTTATTCTTACAGTTATTTCCGCGGGTTTTAAAACGCTGTGCTCTGTGTATTTTTGTGTTTATTTGAGAAGACTCCATATCGTCCTCATATATCCCAGTGCGTCTGTTTGAGAGCAGTAATTGGAACGGGGTGTTGTTCGAGGTCGAAGAGTTTGTCCCATGTATAGCAAAACACTCACAACCCTTCGCCATCTATAACAATCACCTCTACGTGTACCCACGCCACCTTAAATATGACAGCCAGAAGACCTTTGCTAAGGTACCAGCACTAAAGTGCTCTCTTTTTTTTTTTTTTTTTTTTATTATTATTATTATTATTGTGAAGCCCTATTAGAGGATGACAGCTTAGCACTGTGCATTGTGTGTCTGCAGGCTAGAAACATTGCTGTGTATGTGGAGTTTAGGGACTCTGATGAAGAAGATGCGCTTCCTCTAAAGGTAAGATATTGTCTTTTACAAATGTCGTAATTTCCTATAAACCCACGGACCTAAACACATAATCCTATCTCTTTGATCTATTTTCGTACCTTGCAGTGTATATATGGTCGTCCAGGTGGATCACTTTTCACAAAGAATGCTGTTGCATTAGTGTTGCATCACCAGCAAAACCCTGAGTTTTATGATGAGGTAAAACACTCGAACCCTTCAATGTTATTTTATCCTAGCAACATTAGCATTAGCTTTGGGATTTTCTGCACATTGTTTGCATGCATATTATACAAGATATGCATATTGTTTTCTCTGTCAGGTTAAGATTGAGCTGCCGACTCAGCTGAATGAGAAGCACCACCTTCTGTTCACGTTCTACCACATCAGCTGTGACACCAACAGCAAAGCTAGCACTAAGAAGCGGGAACAGGTGGAGATACAGGGTAAGGCAACGGACACACTCAGGGTTAACAGTCACTAAAGTCTGTCTTAGTACATTCCTCTCTTTGTGCCTAACAGGTGTCCGCACTACAGAATGAAAAACAATGAGTGAATGTGTTTTTGGGGTTCAGAGAAAGTTTGTATTTTACCGGCTCTGTGGTTTTCATTTGTTTCCCTATTTTTTATTCTGCCATTTACTTATCACTCGCATATTTTTACTAGCAGTACCATGGAAAAATCTAGATTATTTCTGAGATGCACAAAACTGTCGAGAAGAATGAATTGTAAAGACTTGGCTTTTGATAATATTAATCTGTTTTATGCATTTATTTGTAGATTGACATATTTGCATTATTTTATTTAAGTTAATCTGTATTCACCTTGTCATAACTCTCATGTGTGTGCATATTTGTGTGCATGTGTGTAGTGGGCTATGCATGGCTGCCTCTACTGAGGGATGGCAGAGTGATCATGAATGAACAGAATATTTCTGTAGCTGCAAATCTGCCTGCTGGCTACCTCAGCTGTCAGGAGGGAAACAGCAAGGTAAGCACTTCCTGCAGAGTCTAACATTCAGCATCATAACAGATCGAGTGGATATTTAGCAATATTTATTTATTCCCATCTTTCTCTTTGCTCTGTATGTGTAGCAGCACACAGGCCCTGAAGTGAGATGGGTCGATGGAGGAAAGCCAGTGTTTAAGGTCTCCACCCACCTCGTGTCCACCGTTTACACACAGGTCTCAGCACAGCTCTAACACTTTTCCACTTCATTTTCAGGCATTTTTTTTCCAGTTTCCTTCCATTTCTTTTTCATTTTGTGGTCAAGATTTATTTTCAAATATTTCAGGATCAGCATTTGCACAATTTCTTCCACCACTGTGAGAGTACTGTGTCTGCAGCCCAGTCCACAGGAGGCGAGCTGGTCAAATACCTTAAGGTATTGTAACAGACTCTGTAAAACTTAACTATGAAGCATTTTCCTCTGTCTTTTTCTCTTTCTGTCACTCGCTCATGCTCTCTAAGTATATACGTTTTAATGTGCTTGTCCATATGTTTCCTTAACATGTTTGGCAAGTCAGCCTTGTTTTTGCACTCTAATACCACTTGTGTAATGTACTTACAATACATTAAAGAACTACGTAGGGAGCTTCACACAGACCCCATGTCTCTGGATTGTATGTGTAAACACACCATTCCTCTCTGATAACAGCATAATAGCCCACAATCAGTACTTTTGGTCCTCCACCCTTAATCCATTAGCGGTGGTTTTCCAGCAAAATACACCGGTACCCATATGTGGTAAATAATGTTATAAATAATAAAGCATGGTCCAACTGCTGATCAACATGGGAACAATTGAGAGCATGTGGTTTAAGTTTATTTAATCAGCCACTTAAGAGTAAATGATCAGCCAGATTGAAGGATTGTGCATGTATCGTCTTCAGAGCCTGCATGCAGTGGAAGCTCACGTGATGATAAACTTCCTCCCCACAATTCTGAACCAGCTGTTCTGCGTCCTCATCAGCACAGCACCCGAGGATGTTGCTGTGAATGTCACCAGGTCAGTTCTCACCTGCTTTCCTGAAAAGGTCTGATATTTAGGAAGAACTTTTTTAATTAGTAAAATAACTGAACATTTAATTTATTTTATGTTAGTTTTGCATTTATTACTAGTTATTATGTGTGAAATGTGCCTACATACTTCAGGTTGTATTCATCTGCCCTAAACTATTATTGTGAGGACACAATGGTAAACCTCAAAAATCTGTCATAGTTAAATGTGCTCAATGTCCTAGTGTTCTTAGAACATATTTACACAAGATATAACTATATATATATAACTATATATATATATATATATATATATATATATATATATATATTAGAGCTTGTGTGAAATAATTGTGTGTGTGTTCAATATGTTTGCCCGATAATTAAACAAAATGTAGAAATTAGCCAAGTAAACTTTCCAAGCTGTTTCCTCAAGCCAGTGCCGTTAATTGTAATAATGTTCCTGAAGTCTCATGGGCTATTATTTTGTGGTTTTAAGCTGTATGAGTAATCAATTTGATGTATGCCTCATATAAAAAACTGAGTCTGTTTATTTTCACTCAGAGTTATGATCCATATCGTGGCTCAGTGCCATGAGGAAGGCTTGGAACATTATCTTCGTTCATATGTCAAGGTGAGCAACATCAATAAATCTATGGTATCTGCCTCCCTGACTGTACTGCATTTACTATTTTCATTATGTGACTATTTTCCCAAGTTGATTTTTTGCAGTTGACTTTCGACTCACCTGTTCTTTTTGCCAATGAAACCTCATACTTGTTTTATGGGTGTTTTATGTGTTTGTCTGTGCATAGTATGTTTTTAGGACAGATGCTAACACAGCCACTGGCAAAACAGTGCATGAGGAGCTGGCCAAAGCCATGACCACCATTCTAAAGCCCTCAACAGATTTCCTCACAAGCAACAAATTGCTCAAGGTGATTTTTATGTTGTACATGGGTAGATCACAATGTTGGAATAAAAAAAAAAGGAGTGGTTTTATATATACATAGGTTATTGTATAAAATTCCGCATATGTTTGTGTTGGCGTGGGGAAAAAAAAAACCAAAAAAAAAAACACCTTGAACTGATGAAATTTGTGTATATTTTAGGAAGTGTTTGACAAATTAATTGGTCCAAATTTATTACTTGGCTTTAACATGGTTGCAAAGTATAATGCCTATTTAGGTAGGCAGATCTGCTGCATATGTTAAAGTGCCTTACAACATGATCCTAGCAAGCAGATAACTTATGCACAATTTAAAAAAGAAAATGCTGTCTTCAGCCACAGTGACATGTGACGGGTTTTCCCAGACCACCAGAAATGTGCATAAGGGGCGGCTGTCTTTGTTTTTTTTGCTGTGATTAATTTTTCCACTGTACCACAATGATTTGAAGCAAAGTCTGGGCTTGTGTGTTTTTCTTACCTGCTTTGATTTTGCTCTCTTTAGTACTCCTGGTACTTTTTTGAAGGCTTAGTGAAGTCCATGGCACAGTACTTGGTCGAAAGCGGTAAAGTTAGGGTAAGTCTGCACCATCATTTGTGAATATTCTCGCTGAGAAGAGATGACATTTGCTGTGTTGTGTAAATGATGCTTGAAACACTGTGAGGAACAGAAGTCAGATTTAAAAATGTATTTTGATCTGCTGTGGCGACCCCTAATTGAAGAAGCCGAAAGAAGAAGGCTAATGTTTTTAGTTTTGACCGTTGCTTTCTGCATTCCAGCTGTCCAGGAACCAGCGTTTCTCAGCCTCCTTCCACCACACGGTAGAGACCTTGGTGAATATGCTGATGCCTCACATTACACAGAAATACAAAGACAACCTAGATGCAACACGCAATGCCAACCATAGCTTGGCGCTCTTCATCAAGGTCAGTGTTGACATGCAGACCACAGTTGCCACACACTTCACCTAGACTCTAGAAAATGAGCTGTATTTATTTATTTGTTTGTTTGTTTGTTTATTTTTTGACTATTGTCTATGCGGGTGCAAGTGGACTGACAGCATTGAGTGATCTGATCAACTTGTGTTATTTTTTCCTCAGCGTTGTTTCACTTTCATGGATCGTGGCTTTGTCTTCAAGCAGATCAACAACTATATCAACTGCTTTATGCCTGGAGATGCTAGGGTACCTGGTTTCTGCATTATTATTTCTAATATTTTCTTATGATCTCAGACACATCCAGAGTCATTTTTAAACTTCACACTTGCTAATTCTGTGATCATGCTTACGGGTGGCCATTGCTTCCTTCCAAAGACACTGTACGAGTTTAAGTTTGAGTTCCTGAAGGTGGTGTGCAACCATGAGCACTACGTCCCTCTTAATCTGCCCATGCCATTCGGGAAAGGACGGATAATGAGGTTTCAAGGTGAGGCCTATCCAAGATATAATTTTTCAACTAACTCAGTCTTGTTTATAGTCCAGAACTATGACTGGACATGACATAAAAAAAAAAAAAAACAATTCAGATGTCTTGTTTATATTTATATATAGTTCTAAGAACACTTGATATGCGTTTTATATCTGCATACTCTCCAAAACACTTGTTTAGTCTGAATGAGTGTGTTCTGCTCTCGTGTTCTGTTTGTTTGCCTCATCAGCAGCTCCCTACTACAGTATGGAGTTTAACACTGCTCTAGGTAGGTAAGGCATAGTGCCTACCTTCGTGATCATTAAATCATATTAATCAATCCTTTTATACTTAAATCAGTAAAGATTTCTTCTGTCATTTTTAAAACAAATGATATACCTTTCATTCAGTTTCACTGTACTACATTTAGCATCAGTGTGATTGACAAGTGATGTAAGTAGTGTCTCGGTCTGTTAGTGTTCCTAATTGCCGTTGCAAAATAAGGGTTGAAGCATGGAGACAAAATACTGAATGTATCATTGATTACCTGAAAAAAAAAAAAATTATTAATCAGCAATCATGGTCCAAAAGAGTGATTATAAGAGATAAAAGGTGAAAACATTTGGCAAACCACAAGGTTAGATTTTTATGTAATACCCTCAGTCAGATTTATTGACATTCTTGGTGAGTTTATTTAAAAGGGTAATGAAAAATTATTTTGTAGTTTTTGTAATCAATCTCACACTAAACATAAGAAAAAACCTTCAAGGTGAAGTGAATTTATTCCAAATGTAATTTATTCCAAAAGGGGCTACAACTGATCCTCACAATGCGTAGTTTTTGATCGAATCTTGACTTTCTTAAAATAAATAGAAAAGGTAGATTATATTGAAACTGGAATCTAATTAACCAGCAATGTTCCAATAATTTCAGAGTTGACAATGTACATAATGTACACCTTTGCTGTCTTATTCTCAATTCTCATGTTATTGTATCATGTACAGTTTTCATAATGTACATGTTTGCTCTAACCCAACTAGAGGGAGGACCCGCTGTACCCTTCTCCACGTCTTACTCTCTCTGTCTCTGTCTTTCTCTTTCTTTCTCTCAGACCTTCAGTTGGATTACTCTCTAACTGATGACTTCTGTAAGAATCACTTCCTGGTTGGTCTTTTGCTAAGGGAGGTGGGTTCAGCTTTACAGGAGTTTCGTGATATCCGTCAGATAGCCATCCAGGTGCTGAAGAACATGATGATCAAACACACCTTTGATGATCGTTACACCTCCAAGGTGAGGCTCATTTTATTTATATATATATATACATACATATATATATATATATATATATATATATATATATATATATATATATATATATATATATATATATATATATATATATATATATATATATATATTACACAGCGCCCTCTACAATTATTGGCACCCCTGGTTAAGATGTGTGTTGGGCTTCTAATAAATAATTTTTTTATTGCAGAAGCATAATCTCACACTGAAAAGTGTAGGAAAATCTATCCTTTAACTGAAGTGAATTTAAAAAGAAAAAAGAAAGACTAAAAAATAAGTTTTGTATAAAATCACCTGTTCCACAATTTCTGGCAACCCTAACAATTCCTATAAAATGAATGTAATTGAAGCATTTTTTTTTACTGTAGTTTTTAAAGTTGATCAAAGTATCTAGACACTTTTAAATAATATTTCATTACTTCCTGTTTCCCTGTGCTATAAAAATGACACGATACATAAGCCTATTTCTGTTATCCATTCTTCAACATGGGAAAGACAAGAGAACACAGCATTCAAATAAGGCAGATGTCTGTTAACCTTCTTTAATCAGGCAATGGCTACAAGAAAATAGCCACTCGCTTAAACTTGCCCATGTCTACAGTTAGAGAATTCACTAAGAAGTTAAAAACAAATGGAACAGTGACAAACAAGTTTATCTTGCCACCACACACAGTGAGGAGGATGTTTAGAGAAAAATCTCCAAAGCTCACTGTTAGAGAACTGCATCAAAGAGTGGCACAAAGTCTCTATAACAACCATCAGATCTATCTACAGGCCAACAAGCTGTTTGGGAGCCAGCTATGCAATAAAAAAAAACGTTTTCTCACTACAATTACAAACTTAAACATCTGGAGTTTGCTAAGTGGTCCTGGGACATAAACTGGACCGTGTGCTTTGGTCAGATGAGACTAAGATAGAGCTTCTTGGCAACAAACACTCTGGCGTAAAATAAAAGATGAGAATGGGCAAAGCACCTCATGCCCACTGTGAAGTATGGTGGAGGGTCTGTGATGGGAACCTTGTTAGGGTGCATGACATCATGAACTCTTTGAAATACCAGGACATTTGAAATTAAAACCTGATGGCCTCTGTCAGTAAGATGAAGATGGGTCGTCATTGTGTCTTTCAGCAGGATAATGACCCAAAACGTGTGCCGAAATCTACACAAAAATGTTTCAGCAGACACAAAACCAAGCTCCACCCATGCCGATCTCAGTTCCCAAAACTCAACCTAATTGAAAACCTGTGGGGAGAGCTAAAGAGGACAGTGCATAAGAGAGGACCCAGAACTCTGGATGATCTAGAAAGATTGTGCAAAGAGGAATGGTAAAAGATCCCTCTGTCTGTATTCTTCAATCTTGTGAAATGTTATAGGAGGAGATTACCTGCTGTCTTGTTGGCAAAAGGGGGCAGCATGAAGTGTTCAGGGGGTGCCAATAATTGTGGTACACATAATTTCATGTAACAAAAAAAAAAAAAACATTTCTTAATGTTGGATTCTTTTTTCCTACTGAATAATTGTACTACTGAAAGGTTTGATTTTTCTCTTCTTTTTTTTTGTGTTGTGGTTCTATATTGTTTAAAAAATATATTTATTAGAAACCTAAGAACACATCTTAACCAGGGGTGGCAAAAATTGTGAAGGGCATGCACACGTGTATACAGTGGAACCCTGGGGTACGAGTGCCTCGGTGTACCTCAAGAAGACGAGCATTTATTTTGACGCATTTGGTTCCATTTACAACAAAATGTTATTTATTTCTTTATTTTTATCATTTATTACTTTTTATGTTTGTATATTTGTGTGGTAAATTGGGCATAAAACATTTTAAAGGGCTGACGTAAGCGATCGCCTGAGGTCTGGGAACGAATTAATTGCTTTTACATTCATTCTTATGGGAACATTAACATGCGAGTATGAGAATATGGGAACACGAGCGGGTTTCAGGAACTAATTAATCTCATACACCGGAGTTCCACTGTATATGTATTAGAATATATATTTGTGTGTGTGTTTGTATTCTTATATTCTGCGTCTCTTTTTCTTTACAAATGTGCAATGAGTATGTAAAACTCTGTTTCAGAGTCAGCAGGCGAGATTGGCTACTCTCTACCTGCCTCTCTTTGGCCTTCTCCAAGAGAACGTCAACAGACTTAACATTAAAGACACCACACCCTTGACCAACAGTCTTTCCAGCAGCGTAAGACTGACACCTACTGACTGTAGTCTGTAAATACAGTTAATTATTACCTCTTTATAAACTAGTTACTCAGGCATGATGGTCCATTGTGTGTTGCAGACTGTACGGGATGAACCGGTCCCTACAAGCTCTTTGATGACACCCCATAAAACAGGAAGTCATATTGAGAGCAGCCTGCATAAGGATGTGTTCGGGGTTATATCTGGAACAAGTAAGAGAAGATAGCTGCTGTATAATCACTGTGAAACTGTATTACATTTTTGGATGGTACAAATGGAGTTTAAATTGTTTAAAAAATGTTGACCGAAAATTAAAAAAAAAAATGTTTTAAACGAGATAGAAAATATACATAACTATTTATTAAAAGAAAAATAAAAGGTTTAAAATAATTATACGCTATGCAAGTCAGGTCTATTCAGCTTTGCTACAGAAAAAGTGTGAAACAATAAATAAAATATATTGATAATATCCATAAATAACTAGATAGAATAACACGTCATTTATCAGCAAATGATATTTTTTTGTGATGTAGTCACTCCACATGCCTCCTCCACTCCGAACATCTCTGTGCGACACGCTGACTCGCGCTGCTCCCTCATCAGTACTGACTCAGGAAACAGCATTCCAGAACGCAGCAATGACAAATCCCTCCCCCTTGACAAGGTACTGTCCTTAATGATCAATTATAAATATAAAGTTCTTACAAAAGTACTGAAAATATGCACTTATTCATAAAGTAGTGCAATAATTGTGCTAATTAGCATATCTGACTTTTCTTAACTGAATGTTTTTCTTGGATTAATTGTACTGTTAGCTTTATTCTGTCACCTTGGCAGTCACATTCTTGTTTTATTTCATTGAAAGTGGGAATTTGAATTTGATGCCTTACTCAGTCATATTTCATACAAACTTTGCCTGAATGCATATTGGAGCAATCCAGCATGCTGAGTGTGAGTCATTGGGACTGCATGAAGGAAAGGTGTGTGGTTGTATGTGTTTGCTAACCCGGGTTTGTGCGGTTACCTCTTACCCTCGCTTGCGTCAGAGGGAGCATTTTGTGCGCCGTCACTCCACCAGCATGCTACGCTCTCTCCCAGAGAGTGAGGAGAAGGTCCTTTCCACAAGAGCTAAACGCCAGACCATGGACTTCTCACTGCTGTCTGCTCCCTCATTCAGCCATCTCACCATCCACAACAAAAAAACTGCACAAGTATTACATCACCTTGCTCTGAGCTTTCACCCTTTCCCATTGTAGAGCTGCTCTAAGCAAGTGTGTGTGTGTTCCCTGTGTGTGAGCTTTATGTGCATGGGGATTCACAGACAGCTGTCTGCATAGCTAGGATAAGAAGATGAATTTTATTTTTTGTTTACTTTTGTATTTTCTTCTGTTAGCAAGCTTTATAGGAGGAATAAGATCATTCATATTGGCAAGTGGGATGAATTGTTGACCCAAATGTAAGAAATGAGTGTAAGAAATGCATTATTTTTAAATGAACCCCACTATTCTAAATCTATAACATTTTCTTGAAACATTTACTGAGATTGTGAATAGAGATTACGTTGTAAAATTACAAAAAAAAAAATTGTAATTATTTAAATACAGTGGAACCCGGTTATGTCGATGTCCTAGGGGGTCGCCAAAAAGCATCGAGATAACCGATGATCGAGATAAACGAAAATCAAAATGGCGGCAGTATATTAACGTGCTTGAAATTTCTTTATGTACATGATGTGTGTTAATAAATGAGAATGTGCATGCACGTGTTTTTGAAGGGTTTTTTGTACACAACAGCGTTGCCGCGATTTGTTTGATGAAGGCATGCTATAAAAATACATACAGTACATGTTTATCTGTCAGGAATCCACCTGCCACGCCCCCTTCAGCCCCCTTCAGCGTGTCAGGTGTTTTCTCGGCCGCTTTCTCTGAAGCTCCCGGCTTTAATCGCGCACATCTGGTGCTCGTTTAGCATCATCACCAGCTCCTATTTAAACTTCCACACTCTCACTGTCCGTTATTGGTGGTTCATGGCGGTCGTTGTTATCGCTCATGCGTTTCCCGGTACGTGTCTTCCCACCGGCACTCTCTCAACGGCTGCTCTTTTCTTCCCAAAGCGCATCGCGGATTCCCCCCCAGATCCTGCCGGTGTTCATTCCAAGCTTTTGGATTGTCATCCCACGTCCCGCGCCGCCAAGCGCGGCTTTCGCCTCCCGTTCATCGCATAACATTTAACAACAAAAGTGCACTAACTAACAGCAGAGATTCACCAGTATACAATACAACACCTGTAGCAGCTGTAAGGTTTGATTTTTCCGCCACTTCCTCGAGTTCTTCTGCGGCTGCACCGAGATAACCGACGTTAAATAGCAAATTTTTCCCCCCTTGTGCTCGAGATATCAGGGTTCGGCGACATGAAAAAAGTCGACATAACCGATAAAAAATGCTAAGAAAAAGCGAGAATTTGGCGGTTCCACTTCAAAAACGTCGACTTAATAAGGTTGTCGAGGTAACCGAGGGCGAGATAACCGGGTTCCACTGTATATTCTATTTTATCCGTTTCATACTGTATATTTTCAATTTATATAAATTCTTATACTCATGATTTAGAACTTAAATTAAAAGCTGATAATATTGTTGAGGTGAAGACATCATGCTCTTCATTCCTACCTCCTAAGAGCTTTTTGTGGTTTACGCTTTTATTTCTTGCTGGCAAGTCTGACTGGTGCGTTTCTGTGCCAGCCGTGTGCTTTGGTAGACACATTAGCTCTGTAGCTATAAAACTATACAGCTGCACTCATACCTGCCCTTCTTCTGTTCTATATTACAGCCTTCATGGGTTGGCAGTTCTGCTTTGTATTAGGTGTCCTCAGTGAAATGCACTTATTAATGGTACAGTGTAAGTTGATGCTTCAAAATCCAGTGTGTTTGTAAAACATTGAGGACGTGGAATACAAATCAATCCTATTTGAGGGTGTGAAGTTGAGTCTTGAAATCGATTCAGTTTCTTTAATCTCGCATGGAGAGTATTTCATCTCACGTGGTTCTTGAAAACAAATGTCTAGAGAAAAGAAGAAATAATGTGCTGGTCTGACTTCTTTTATTTTTGTATATTTAGCAGTGCAATGTGGCTGCAGCTCTGGGAGGATCCCTCCTGCGCTGTGATAAACTAGAGCAGTCTGAAGTCAAGAGCCTGTTAATGTGTTTCCTTCATGTGCTCAAGAGCATGTCTGAAGGTAGCAAGCACTTTTTTGAAATTTGATTCTGTTTAATGTGATACCTGCATACTTTATATAAAACCCAGAATCTGACATTTTAAATGAGAACTAATAGGTTTAATGTGGAAACATTCCTGTTTCTCAGACGCCCTCTTTACCTACTGGAATAAAGCTTCATCTGGAGATTTGATGGACTTTTTCACTTTGCTGGAGTAAGTCCATCCTTAAAGTGCGTTTTTCATTTTTTTTATTCACTGTTTAATGGGAAAATCTAGTGTATTTACAAATGCTATTGGCAAAGAACTGAAGTCTCACCAAACCATATTTGCCAGAATTGTGCTTTCTGCAATCAGGGACTCATTTAAAAGGACACCCTTAGCACTGTTTTTTGACTCAAAATTTTCATTCAATAGTCAGATGCTGCTTATTAATAAAATGTTCTCTAATGTTTTGTCTATTTATTAGAGCCATATTGCTTTTTATACTTTGATTTTCCACCAGCAGAATGCATTAAGCATTAAGTCCTCATGGCTGCCAACTTTCTGTCTGTCAAAATGTAATGATGTCAGAGACTAACATTAAAATATTGTGACCTTCTGTTAAAAGGTCTTGTGTGTGTAAAGACTGGATGACAGATAGATATAACATTTAGGTCACATCATGTTACAGAAGATAATGTTGAGGCATTGTTTTGCTCTCTGCAGACTGTGTCTCCATCAGTTCAGATATATGGGGAAGAGATACATTGCCAGGTAATGCCTTTGTTTTCTACTTTGTTTTTTACTTCTTTTTTATTTTTGTTCAAGAAAAAGGAAACAAAAACCTATATTATTGACTATTAAACTAAAATTAAAATCCATAAATTAATTAAATTAATTATTTTTCATATGTTTTATTGAATCTTTGTCTGATTTCTATCTAAGCACAGTTGAATGTATTTTAATCTTTAAAGCTAATGTAGTACATGAACACATACATGTTTACATACAGTAGCTTGATATGTGCTTCTCTTTGGATGGTTGAGCCCTGCTAGACCTGGGTTAAGAGTTGTCTCTAACCGTTCGCAATTATTTTCTCTTTATCGCTGCACTTGCTGCAAGTATATTCCACTGACAAATTCATGCACACACACACATTGGCACATGCGTCTCTCGCTAATGCTGGGGTAAGACCAAACACGCTTGACTAAACTTTTCTGCATTTGCATGTATCTTTTGCATGGTAACTGATATCATCACATGGGCTTAACTACATCATGCATTTCTTATTCTCTGTCTCATTTTTAATGGTGTGCATAAAGTAGCATGTTGGTGATGTCTGCTGTGATCTTCATGCTGCATGCTGAAGCAAACTTTGCAGCCAGTAACTACAGCTGTGTTATTATAAAATTAGCAGCACACCTGGATTACTGCATTTGCTTGAAAGGTTGAAGGCAAAATTTTAAAATTGGGCATGGAAGCAGGGAAACTATTTACCAGCTGCACATGCATGATGCTCAGGCTGAACATGCATGATTTTCCTGATGAATTGTGCAGTATGATGAAGTATATATCCCTGCGCAGGGACATAAACCGTGTATTGATTTCAGGTTGTCTTTAACACAGCTTTGGATTGTTGTGCAAGTATATAAGAGGTCATCCACATTGGCCCCAAAATCGAAATAAATTGTATTACTTGCCATCCTCAATGTAAAAGTTGTTTCAATCACTATCCATCTCTTCGTAGTTCTTTTTTTTTTTTTTTGTCTGTCTGTATTACTACTAAAGCAGCTGTGCCGGTTTCGCTGTTTCCTCTTTAGGAGCCAGGAAGGGTTAGTAACACATGAGCGTAAGTCTCAGACTCTACCTGTGTCCCGCAGTAAAGCCGGAATGATGCATGCTCGCTTACAGCAGCTCAGCAGCTTGGATAACTCGTACACTTACAACCACAGTGAGTTACAGTGACTTCATTACGCCTCCTCTCATGCGTCAGAATCTACTTCTCATCATCATTACCTTTATCATAATCCTAACGATCAGCGCAATCATGATCATAACGCATTACCCTGCACCTCTTGCCCCAGGACATTTAAAACTCTAAGCATCTCTGTGAGAAAGCACTAGTTTTCTATAGTCAGTATAATAAACCCAGTCTCTCTGTTTTCAGTGTCAGAAAGATTGCAAGTATACTTGGAATTTTTGTAGATCATGGTAAGAACTGAGCAGGTTTGATGCCAGCAAATATCAAATCAGTATCCACATATTTCATAATAACATCATCTACACATCAGTAATTCCTAATTCACCATGTATGAAGTTGTATAGAAGTGATATAAACAATATGCCTTATAGTACAATATTACATTGCACCTTGCCATCCCTTCATCATACCTCTCTTCTTAAACATCATTCTTCCATTCCTGAATCTGAATGATTACTATATTTATGCTGGGTACAATGTGTACTAGATGTTTTGGTGGTGATTAAGATTTATGATTGAAGTGTATTACATCTTTGTACTGTCTCGCCATTCCCATATCTTTTAAACACATATTTCCCCCATAACTGCATTGTAATATACAAATTACAGTGAGGAAAATAAGTATTTGAACACCCTGCTATTTTGCAAGTTCTCCCACTTACAAATCATGGAGGGGTCTGAAATTGTCATCGTAGGTGCATGTCCACTGTGAGAGACATAATCTAAAAAAAAAATCCAGAAATCACAATGTATGATTTTTAAACTATTTATTTGTATGATACAGCTGCAAATAAGTATTTGAACACCTGAGAAAGTCAATGTTAATATTTGGTACAGTAGCCTTTTTTTGCAATTACAGAGGTCAAACGTTTCCTGTAGTTTTTCACCAGGTTTGCACACACTGCAGGAGGGATTTTGGCCCACTCCTCCACACTGATCTTCTCTAGATCAGTCAGGTTTCTGGCCTGTCGCTGAGAAACACGGAGTTTGAGCTCCCTCCAAAGATTCTCTATTGGGTTTAGGTCTGGAGACTGGCTAGGCCACGCCAGAACCTTGATATGCTTCTTACAGAGCCACTCCTTGGTTATCCTGGCTGTGTGCTTCGGGTCATTGTCATGTTGGAAGACCCAGCCTCGACCCATCTTCAATACTCTAACTGAGGGAAGGAGGTTGTTCCCCAAAATCTCGCAATACATGGCTACCACCCCCATGCTTCACAGTAGGGATGGTGTTCTTGAGATGGTACTCATCATTCTTCTTCCTCCAAACACGTTTAGTGGAATTATGACCCAAAAGTTCTATTTTGGTCTAATCTGACCACATGACTTTCTCCCATGACTCTTCTGGATCATCCAAATGGTCATTGGCAAACTTAAGACGTGCCTGGACATGTGCTGGTTTAAGCAGGGGAACCTTCTGTGCCATGCATGATTTCAAACAATGACGTCTTGGTGTATTACCAACAGTAACCTTGGAAACGGTAGTCCCAGCTCTTTTCAGGTCATTGTCCAGCTCCTCCCGTGTAGTTCTGGGCTGATTTCTCACCTTCCTTAGGATCATTGAGACCCCACGAGGTGAGATCTTGCATGGAGCCCCAGTCCGAGGGAGATTGACAGTCATGTTTAGCTTCTTCCATTTTCTAATGATTGCTCCAACAGTGGACATTTTTTCACCAAGCTGCTTGGCAATTTCCCCGTAGCCCTTTCCAGCCTTGTGGAGGTGTACAATTTTGTCTCTAGTGTCTTTGGACAGCTCTTTGGTCTTGGCCATGTTAGTAGTTGGATTCTTACTGATTGTATGGGGTGGACAGGTGTCTTTATGCAGCTAACGACCTCAAACAGGTCCATCTAATTTAGGATAATAAATGTAGTGGAGGTGGACATTTTTAAGGTCTTTGAGGGTCAGAATTCTAGCTGATAGACAGGTGTTCAAATACTTATTTGCAGCTGTATCATACAAATAAATAGTTTAAAAATCATACATTGTGATTTCTGGATTTTTTTTTTAGATTATGTCTCTCACAGTGGACATGCACCTACGATGACAATTTCAGACCCCTCCATGATTTGTAAGTGGGAGAACTTGCAAAATAGCAGGGTGTTCAAATACTTATTTTCCTCACTGTATATGTCCTGTACATATTTCTTTTCTTTTTTTTAATGATTCTAAAAAAAAAGTGTACATTAATTTTCGAGTCAATTTGGCACAAACGATGATGCAGAATGCCAATATTTGGAACTATCTACAGTTTTATGTGTGTTGTGTAGCCTACAGTCATTCGGATGCAGATGTGCTGAACCAGTCGCTGCTGGAGGCCAATATTGCTACTGAAGTGTGTCTGACAGTTCTGGATGTACTAAGCATCTTTATCATGGGATTTAAGGTATAGCATTATTAGTAACTTTGTTAGCATCTATAATCGCTTTATACAGAAGTCTTAAAAGGCCATGTATTATGTTTTTTTCTTTCTTGTTTTCTCATTATCACAACTAAACTTTCTTTTGATATTGACATAACAAACATTGTTTCCTCGTGATCAGTACTTAATTTTTCGGTGTGTTCGGCATTTAAAGCATTGTTCTCGTCTACCAGCCGATGGTTATTATCAATAATGCTGCAATTCTAGATGCAGTATCATGGATAACACGTAGACAAAGATAATACGTAGACGTCCATGTTAGACGCACTGGCACGGGCCTCTAGAACAGCTCTTATGCTGAATACATAGGAAAACAATGTTTGTTGTGTCAAGATCACAGGAAAGTTAAGTTGTGATAACGAGACTGTGATAACTAATTTCATGTTAAGATCACGAAAAGACAAGAAATAAAAAAAAAATGATAATGCATGTTTTTTCTTTCTTTTTTTATATAAAAATGTTAAGAATATGAGAATAATGGGGAAAACCTGGTGAAAAAGGAAAATGATGTGGAAAATGTTTACATGGATTCTCTTTTCTCTCCCTCAGACCCAACTGAGCTTAGATCATGGGCACAACCCCCTGATGAAAAAGGTGTTTGCAGTCAATCTGTGTTTTCTACAGATCAACCAGTCAGAAACAGCCCTCAAACAAGTCTTCACTTTCCTGCGCACATTTATCTACAAAGTAAGTTTGACCTTAGTTTGAATGGTGAATGATGTCAGTGGCTCAGTAGTAGAGGAAATATTGCAGTATGAAGCCTGCAAAAACATGTCTACATAGTCCTGCCCTGTAAAATACACTTGTTTATAATTCATATCCAGAGAAGGTTTTATATTTATGCTTCTCTTTGCAGTTCCCTTGTACGTTTTTCGAGGGTCGTGCGGATATGTGTGCATCTTTCTGTTATGAGATCCTAAAGTGCTGCAACTCCAAACTCAGCTCCATCCGCTCTGATGCTGCCCACCTTCTTTACTTTCTCATGAAGAGCAACTTTGACTACACGGGCAGGAAGTCCTTTGTTCGCACCCATCTGCAGGTCACGATCTTAAAGAGCAAAAGACATTACGTGCTATTGAATTTAGAAATATTGAGTGGAGTAAATGTACATTTGTTCCTACCCATTTCCCATCAGGTGGTGATTGCTGTCAGTCAACTGATTGCTGATGTGATTGGAATTGGAGGGATGAGGTTTCAGCAGTCTCTGTCCATCATAAACAACTGTGCAAACAGTGACCGGACCATTAAAGTGAGTACAACCAAATGTGTAGAGTAAGAAATGCATGAACTGATTATGTAACTCATTTTGAAGTTCATTAAAATAAAAATCTTCAATAAGCATTTTTGACATGATGTATATGTTTGAAAGATGTAGACTTTGTGTTCTGGTGACTCTCGTAGAGCACGGCATTTCCATCTGATGTAAAAGACCTGACAAAGCGAATCCGTACAGTCCTGATGGCTACAGCTCAAATGAAGGAGCATGAACGAGATCCAGAGATGCTGGTGGACCTGCAGTACAGTCTGGCCAAGTCGTACGCCAGCACTCCTGAACTGCGCAAAACCTGGCTGGACAGCATGGCTCGCATCCATGTCAAGAATGGGGATCTATCTGAGGTATGAACACACATTCAAACTAACCCACATCCTGTCTCCAATTATACACAGAGTTGTTCCAGTCTGAATATGTTCTGTTTGTGTGTATTTTTGTTTTCAGGCCGCCATGTGTTATGTGCACGTCGCAGCACTGGTAGCAGAATACCTTCTAAGAAAAGGTGAGCAACTGTATTGATATACAGTAGTACATAATCAGAAACACAAATTTACTGTATTGTTTAACATCTATATTTATTATTCTATCTACATAGGCATGTTTAAACAGGGCTGCTCTGCATTTCGAGTGGTCACGCCCAACATTGATGAGGAGGCATCAATGATGGAAGATGTGGGCATGCAGGACGTGCACTTCAATGAGGTGCGAATCAGTCACATACTGTAACACTATCTAAACTCTCCAAGAGATAATGGCAGCAATATCACTCATTAACCATTCAAGTGTTCTCACGTTGCTCACATATAAGGAGCAGCAAGAGCTTGTTCTTACTGATCTCGTGTACATTAGTCACGCTGATAACAAGGCTATATAAAAGTAAGAGATTGTGGCTTCACTAATGTATCTGTACTTACTTATCTCAATCATTTATCAAGGGCTGATATCACAGTGCTTGCAATTTGGTTTTTATTTATTATTGATTTTATTTTTATTATTATTTTTTTTAATAAAGGTCTGGGAGAGACAATTTAAGTATATTTTAAGTTTTATATATATATATATATATGTGTGTGTGTGTGTGTGTGTGTGTGTGTGTGTGTGTGTGTGTGTGTGTGTGTGTGTGTGTGTGTGTCTGTGAAGAGAGCGCCCTGTCTGTTTTCAACAAAAGCACAGAGTTTTGTTGTTATTATGAGTGAATACAAATAAAAGTAGACTCTTTACAGATTCGAATGATGTATTGCTCTTATCTGTACGATCAAAAAAAGGGAGAGTAATTTAAGTTTGTTTCGGCAGTAGGAGGAAAAAATGTCACAAAGCGTTTGTCGACCCCAGAGGGTTAAATGGCAGATTAGTTATCGCGCATTAATAAAATTTGTGCTGTTAAAATGAATTTGCGTTACTTTTAACAGCTAAAGTGTGTGTGTGTGTGTGTGTGTGTGTGTGTGTGTGTGTGTGTGTGTGTGTGTGTGTGTACAACTTTGTGCTTTTGCATTGTTTCTGTTTATATCCAGAAATCTGTTGCTTACATAGATGTTGGGTTTGTTGTGGGTGTTTTAGGACGTCCTAATGGAGTTGTTAGAGGAGTGTGCTGATGGACTTTGGAAAGCAGAAAGATATGAGCTCATCTCTGATATCTACAAACTCATCATACCCATCTATGAGAAACGCCGAGACTTTGAGGTACAATTTTAAAAAAAGAGACAAATGAGTAAATAGTACTAGATAATAAAATCATTGTATACAGTAAATGCATATGTATAATTTGCAGTCATATAGGGAAAGAATGGGGTCAGCAGTAGATAGAGAGAGGCAGTCCATCTCAATTAATATTATGTATCCAATGGTCGTATTCGAATTTATCAATGAGTTGGTGAACTACACACATGCTCCAAGATAAGCTTTTCTAGATGCATTGCTATGCTGTTTATTAATGTATTCACCTGCTTTGGATTTCACAGAAACTGGCTCATCTATATGAGACACTTCACCGTGCATACAGTAAAGTCTCAGAGGTGATGCATACCGGAAAGCGGCTTCTGGGAACTTACTTCAGGGTGGCCTTCTTTGGACAAGTAAGGAACTCTCTACATAAAAGCTTAAACGACATTCAGTCTTTATTGAAAGTTACAAATAGCAAAATCAATGACAACAAAAATATTTTTTTAAGAATGTAATTTCTCTTTGTCCAGTATTGAACATATTATCTTAACTCTAATTATTGTTGTAATCTCTCTCTGCTTGTGTGCTAAAGGCAGCGGTAAGTCCTGGTACTAGTTGTCTGTGTTAAGAGTGCTGTACTTCACTACCTTATTACAAGTCTCTCATTGTTGTATTTTGCTTTGAGAGGAAGGACAGAATGCATCATTTATTTTTCAAACTTTATGCTTTTTCTACAAGCCTAAGATTTGCTCTGTGAATAATATCAGCATTTGTACCTACAGAGTACTCTCATTATTAGAATTCTCACTGCTCTCAAATGCCTGCATAGCAACAGTCTTTAGTCTTTTTTTAATAAGTGAAGTAAACCTTGCAGGTTTTATATTGATTTGATAATAGTAATGTGCATCTGTCACTTCTTTCAATAATTCATTCATTAATATTTTTGACTGGGGTTGCTAAGATTATATATAAGGGAAAAACACAAAGTGTGTGTGTGTGTGTGTGTGTGTGTGTGTATGTATATATATATATATATATATATATATATATATATATATATATATATATATATATATATATATATATATATATATATATATATAAGGTATGCATATATACATAATGTATGCATGTATACATACGAGTTGCATTTCCGATTGGTCATTGTGGCTGCATTTGTGTGCTCCACTGCTTGTCTTTGTTTCAATGCATAACATCAATTAATTCATTTCACAAACATTGTGCAGTGTGACTAGTTGACTAGTTTTAGTCACTGTGTTGTTTGTTGTGTTTAAAAAAACAACCTCAAGAACTAAAAAATATTATTGTTTTCCAGTATAACAACTTTGTCTGTTTTTGGGTTTGTTGTTTTTTTTCAGGGCTTTTTTGAGGATGAAGATGGTAAAGAATACATTTACAAAGAGCCCAAATTTACCCCTCTGTCAGAGATTTCTCAGCGACTTCTCAAACTCTACTCAGAGAAGTTTGGAGCAGAGAATGTCAAGATGATCCAGGACTCAGGAAGGGTGAGGACATGTGATTCAAATAGAAAGCACTGTAATGAATACATTCTGTAGTGGGTGCATGTGAATTTGTGGTTTGTATGATCTGTTACTATTGTTTTTTCTTTTTTTCTGGTGCAGATCAATCCTAAAGACCTGGATTCCAAGTATGCATATATCCAGGTGACTCACGTCACTCCCTTCCTAGAGGAGAAGGAGCTGGTGGAGAGGAAGACTGAATTCGAGAGAAGCCACAACATCCGCCGCTTTGTATTTGAGATGCCCTTTACTGTTTCTGGGAAGAAGCAGGGTGGTATTGAGGAGCAGTGCAAACGCAGGACTATACTCACCAGTAGGTAGCATTTATTTGTTATATGAAAGTGTATGATAGTCTTGCACAGTATAATATCTTTAGCATTGTAGATTTTCACCAAGCATTCAATAAAGAGATGTGCAGGAATATGGGGCAGTGTGTTTATCCACTAGTGCTGCATCTTATTAGTAAAAGAAAACGGAAGGATCAGTCTACAAAATGCAAAAAGGCTGTTTTCATTTAATGAAACTGCTGAATTCATGACTTTGTTCCTGTGTGTACATTTAGAGCATTTGGCAGACACTCTTATGCAGAGTAACGTACATGTATTTCATTTGTAAACTGAGAATTTGAGGGTTAAGGGGCTTGCTCAAGGGCCCAGTAGGGGCAAATTGGCGGTGCTGGGATTTGAACTCAAGACTTTCTAATCATAAGTCCAACATCCTGTTTACACAACATACAACTGTCCACTTATATATACAGTACCTGTCAAGAAGTACAGTGCTCTGCCTTTGACCTTTAGAATGGCATGACCCCAACTGGGTGTTGATTCTTGGTAGATACATTGAGCAGAAATCCTTTTTATAACTGGACGGCGAAAAAGCGAAGACAACTGGGTGTCGATTTGTAACATGGTTTATTTCTATGTAAAAAATATGTAATACATGTTCTCAGTGGTTTTCCGGAGTCACACCATTACCACCAACCTGCTACATGCATAACAAATTAGAGCGCTCCATGGGTACATCTGTACACCAAATTATAATCTGTCCTGAACAAGTCAACTTTTTTTCAACACTTAATTTTATTTGCTACTATGTGCATTGCTGCATTTTTGTTCGTCTCTGGCGAGAAAGACACTTGAAGTAGTTTCCCATCGTTATAATTGGTGTGTTCTAAAATGACTTGAATTTGCATCATGGCCTGTCTTTGGTAGTCTTTTCTGCTTTTTTTTTTAATCCTGATGGCTGCTGTTTTGTGAATGATAGAATAAATGCCCTTTGTGCCAACTATTCTGCTACATCAGTTGCTTTGCTCTCCAACAAACCACTAATGATAAAACGCTGATATATACCACAAATTAGTCACATCACAAATGGCATGTTATAAGAAGCAGTTTGTTTAATAGTAGTTGGCGTGCATATTGTTAATGATATTTGGGGATATGCAGGGTGTGTGTAGGAAGTAAACACTAAGCATTCTGGCAGGCAGAAATGGCATGCTGTAATAATATTGTTTCCTGTATAATAATTAATAAGTGAGATTAGATTTTGAATGTGTCAGCTAAACAAGCAGCCATTATAATTATATAATCTATCAGGCCCCCAAAGTCCAACTCTTATCTGTTCATTCTGATAAACGCAAGTATCTAAAAGAGCAACAAATTACCATGCGAAATAATACTATGAAATCTAGCTATTTCTACAAATCATGTACTATTTTCAGTCACATCATTCCAGTCATGAATCTGTTTTCTGGATTCCTCATTCTCCATGGCTAAGTCAGTACCTCTCTTACAGCCACACACTGTTTTCCATACGTTAAGAAGCGGATAGCTGTGATGTATCAGCACCACACTGACCTGAACCCCATCGAGGTGGCTATCGATGAGATGAGTAAAAAGGTGGCCGAGCTGCGGCAGCTCTGTGCTTCAAGTGAAGTGGATATGATCAAACTCCAGCTCAAACTACAGGGCAGCATCAGCGTACAGGTACACAGTCCGGCTCGTTTAAAGAGATATCAGTTTCAAAATGACAAATATAACAAGCTGTGTCCCTGCATTAGGTGAATGCTGGCCCACTGGCCTATGCCAGAGCTTTTCTTGATGATACGACATCTAAGAAGTACCCTGACAACAAAGTTAAACAGCTCAAAGAGGTGTTCAGGTAAGAGTTTATGCATTATATGATAAACCATGTGTGAGGTTTAGTACTGGAAAGTGTTCAGGACAAACAATTACCTTTAATTGTGAGGTAGCTGTAACGCGGTTTGTGCTCTGGCATATGTAGGCAGTTTGTGGAGGCTTGCGGTCACGGGCTGGGCATTAATGAGAGACTCATCAAAGAGGATCAGCAGGAGTATCATGATGAAATGAAGGCCAACTACAGAGACCTCACCAGGGAACTCTCTGCAATTATGCACGAAACGGTAAGCTATACAGTATAAAAACACACACTTGTGCTGTGTCAGGTGCTTCTCCCTACCCTCTTACATTCAAGATTGAGCACATATGTTCTGTATATAAAAATGATGAATATAACTTGTGGGACAAAGAAGGATTGCATGCTTTTTTTTGCATCCCGTGGCAAATGAATCTGCATGATTATATTGTTAGATTATCTTCTTTTACTTTCCTTTTTGCTAATAAAGGTGTTGGTATGTTTATATACCGATTATTATTATACGATTATCATTATTATATGATTATATGAATTACTGTGTTGTTCCTGTCATCACTAACCAATATATTGTCATTCACTTTGGGGTTTTTTTTGTTTTGTTTTTTTGCACCATTCTGTATAAACTGTACACGGAACAGTGGAGACTACTGTGTGTGAAAATCTCATGAGATCAGCAGTTTCTGAAATACTCAGTCCAACCTATACCCAGAGCTACAGAGAAATTCACAGAGATCAAATATTTTTCATGTGAACAGTAACTATAGCACTTTCATGCACCCACATGATTTTATGCACTGGGCTGCTGCTAATTGTCCGAATGGATCAAATGCATAAATGAGCAGACGTACAGGTTAATACATTTACAGTTTAAGCTCTGGTTACAAACAGAAAAAAAAATCCTAGATTTTGGAAGACCTCATCTCTGACCCATAAAATAATCTGACCATATCTAACATGATCTTCTCTCTGTTTCTCCTCTGCTTTCATGACCAGATTGGATGGTAATGCAGCTCTGAATCTGATACTCTGTATTCCAGCATGCTATTAAATTCTGATACTTTGTTAATATTGCTCTCTCTCTCTCTCTTTCTCTCTCTCTCTCTCTCATTGTTTTTCCCTGTAGATCTCTCCTGTGGAAGATGTTATAAAGAGTCCCCTGCCTGACTCCCTTCACATCTTCAATGCCATCAGTGGCACTCCCACCTCAGCCAGCATCCAGGGCATGCCCACGTCATCTTCTGTGGTCTGAGCTTCACCCTGCACTCATCTTAACCATGCAGTCTTTCACTTTTCATATATGACTGCTTTCACACACAAATCTTAACAGCAAAATGTGGTCAGAAATTCTGCTCCATGTGTCCCTATTAGTAGCAGTTTACTAATATCTGAGTTTTTAATTAGTTTCTATCCCATTCTAACTGGGAATCTGATTTACTGTTTCCTGTGGAGACTTTTTACATGTTATACCCCCATCATCTGCCAAGTGTTGTTTTTTTTATTATTATTACTGTTTGTTTCTTGTTCATTGTTTGTCATTTCTAACTTAAAGATCTGTTATAGCGTATGTACAGAATGTCAGTTTGAAAAGTCTTTTAGACCGTCTGCTTGGCCTCCTTGATTTTATTTTAGCTTAGCTTTTCTTTGTTTTATAGGAGGGAAAAAAACTATAATGGAAAGCTAGAAACCTAGGCATCAAACACACAGACACAAATCACTTTAATGTCTCAGTTGGAGATATTCTTAAAGCCATGATATTATATGTATAAATACTGAAACAGAGTGCAATATAAAGCAAGCTGAGCGCTTGCTGTGTTTGATACACTGTAAGCATGGTGTTGATCCTTCTTGCCAAAGAGCAGAGGAGAGGAGCCAGTGAAGGAGCAGACACATTACCACATTGAGTGTTGCTTTAAATGTTTATCAAATGCTTTTTACATTCACAGTGGTGATTTTTTTTCCCACTCTATTTAATAGGAAGTCACTGTTCTACTGTACATCTGATGTTCCCTATTGCTTGTTTTAAATAAATTTTACTATTTTAAAATTGTTTTCTTGTTTTTTGTTTACCATTTTAAAATATTTATAGTTTGACAGTGTTATAGTTGTTGATTGTAATTTTGAGCATTGCTTCTTTTAAATTCTCCGCATTGCTGATTGTCATAAACAAGTCTATTATTCAACTACATATAGCATTAGTTGTTGTTTTTTTTTTTTTGCCATGTGCATTTAGAGTAAGAAATTCATATCTGCCTGAACATTGACCCTGAATGTGAGAATCAGAAAAATATTTAGAATCAAAAAAAGTTTTATTGCCAGGTACAGCAAAGGGTTCAGCAAAGAGCAGGAATTTGTCTTTGTCAAGTCAAGTTTATTTCTATAGCGCTTTTCACAACAGACATTGTCTCAAAGCAGCTTTACAGAATTTAACAGTTAAGGTGAACAATGTGTATTTATCCCTGATGAGCAGCCATGGTGACTGTGGCAAGGAAAAACTCTCTTAGATGTTATGAGGAAGAAACCTTGAGATAAAACAGACTCAAAGTGGAACTTATCCTTATTTGGGTGATATCAAGAGTGTGATTATAAATCATAAAAACAATACAAAACACTGGAGAGTGAGAACTAACATGAGCACCGGAATGTAAGATTGTGAATAATGTCCTTTCTACAGTCTTATAAAGTCAGTTGTTGTTATGGAACCAGGAGCTACTGAGCAACTCATTAAATAGCTCAACATTTGAGATCAACACCAGCTTCTCAATGCCAGAGCCTTTAAACACATTTAAAGAGGTCCAATGTCCAAACTCTACATGAAGTGGAATCCAAATGGCGCTGGTACGTCTCTAGATGGTTCGGGTTGCTCGCGAGCTCTTCATCTACTTCTTTAAAAATCCATAATCTTCATGAGGTGGGACGTGACTGGAGCTGGCGCAACCTCAGGATGCCTCGGGGCGGGTAAAGAAAGAGAAGCTGTTCATTATATTAACAAGCACAAGTTGATAATGTCCATTTGATCAGATGTCCTGGAGCACAAGGTTATGATGTGATATGTGTTATGTGTAGGCCTTGCTTAAAAGATAAGTTTTTAATCTGTGATTAAACTGGTAGAGTGTGTCTGAGCTCTGAACACTGTTAGGAAGACTATTCCAAAGTTTAGGAGCTAAATGTGAGAATGCTCTACCACCTTCATTGGACTTTGCTGTTCTTGAAACTACTAGAAGTCCAGAGTTTTGAGATCTCAGAGTGAGATGGATTGTAGTGTGTTAGAAGACTGGAGAGATGCATGGAAGCTAAACCATTTAGTGTTTTGTAAGTAAGTAGCAATAGTTTGTAGTCGATTTGAAACTTAACAGGTAGCCAGTGTAGGGATGAAAAGATTGGGGTTATATGGTCATATTTTCTCGACCTTGTAAGAACTCTGGCTGCTGCATTCTGGACAGTTTTTAAATAAACAGTTTTTAAATAAACTATAATAAATTAAATAAATACTGTATACAAAAGGTAGCTTTGCATTTGTGTTAAAAGTTGTGCAATTTAGTATGTAAAAGTAAAAAGTGACTGTCCAAACATATATTCAGACATGAAGTATGTACACAATCTAAAATAAAATAAATATTGTATACAGAAGTGTGAGTTTGCATGAAAAAAATATGAAATTGAAAGTGACTAAGATTTTGGAGGGGGGTGTCATTGGTGTTCAGCAGGCTAACTGCAGTGGGAAAGAAACTGTTCTTGTGGTGTGGGTCCTGGTCCTAATGGACCGGAAGGACTAAAAGAGTTAATTTCCAGGATGAGAGTCAGGGTCGGCTGCGGTCTTGGCTGCACGTCTTGTACAGCTCCTGGATCACCTTCTCAGCAGAGCGCATGACACGCTGCAGCTTGGCCTTGTCTCTGACTGTAGCTGCAGCAAACCAGACCATGATGAAGGTGTGAGGATAGATTCGATGATGGCAGTGTAGAAGTTCACCAACAAAATAGTGAAGAAGCTTATGTTCTGCTCCCACTTGCGTTCCTGGGTAATGGTGGTGCCTAGAAAGCGGAAGGACTCGACAGATGTCACCGGAAAGTGTCAGGCACATTCAGCAGGGAGAGCTGGTCTCTGAGCAGAGCTGAAGTCTATCAACAGTTTCCTGGCATAGGATCTTGGGGAGACTAGATGTTGAGGGATGAAGTGGAGGGCATTGTCTAGAGATCTGTAGTATCTGTAGGTGTACTGTAGTGGATCCAGGAGAGAGTCTAATGTCCTTTTCTTTTTGGGGACTGGGACAATTGCTGAGGTCTTGAAGCAGGCTGGCACATGGCATTAAAAATGTCTGTGAACACTGAGAACAGTTAAGTGGCACAGTTTTTCAGGGTGGAGGGGGAGACAGAGTCCGGTCCTGTAGCCTTGCGATTGTTCAGATGTTTAAACAGTCTTTTCACATCTATTCACATCTTATTCTTTGATGGTGAGAGGTGTGAGGGGTGTGGGGGAAGTTGGCGCTGTGTGGGTAATCTAAGAATGTAACTGTAGGAGGGGGTCTGTCCCACTGTCTTTCAAAGCGGCAGTAGTACTTGTTCAGGCTGTTGGCCAGGTGTAGGCCGTTCACAGAGTGGGGGGCTCTAGACAAGTAATTGGAAAATATGTTGCTGTTATCAGAATTATGAAAATTTCCATTAGACAGTGTGGATCTTTATTTAACTTTCTCTGCCCATTTGGTTTTGTCTCCGTTTCATGCTCTTGTATTCCCTCTCTTACTTTACCTGAGGCCAGCTGATAGGAAAAATCTTTCTTCATCCTTCCAACACCCACTAGATAAAATATGCATGGGACCTGATAAGCTCAGTAATATCTTTTGTGTTTTTATGGAAAAGTTCAGCCTTCTATAAAACATGTAAACACCATAACACGTGTTGTGATATAAACTTTTTTTTAACTGCTGTTTCTCTAGTTTTGCATTACTTCAAAGTACCTCACCTTTTCTTTACAAAAGCTTGGACCTTCTTTTATTTTTACTTATTTCTTTTCTCTTTCACTTATTTCATCTGATATATTTATTTTGTTAGTTGAAACATCTCTGAAATTTGTTTAATTGCAGAGATTTATTATATATTTTTTTTGTGAGCCATCCAAATATATAGATATATTTATAAAGTATTCTATCTCTCACTCCCTCATTCACTGCCTGTATTTGTATGTTTAGAAAAAGGGCTCATAAACAGGGCCACAGTCCAATCGAATGAGAAACGGTTCACCTTTACACTGCAGGTTCTGAAGACACACAGGTCTTTACATCCACTGCCACTCAGCAGGTTACACACGCAGCCATGTTGGGTAAGACCGTGTATCACTGTTTTATGTATCAGTATGACTTCATTATTTTAATATTTGCAATGTTTTTGATGCTTTTATACTGATGTAGATCATTTTTTATTGATTTGACAGACACAGAGAAGAACGGTGATAAGAAATCAAAAAAGGTCAGAACAGTGCTGTTGCTGAAACTATTGGAACAGATTCTAATTCTCATAAATATGCTGTAGATCATTTTCCTTCATTTTACATATTCTTTCTCCTTTTCTTTGTTTTTTAATGTGGCTATTGTGTTTACTCCGATGTTTAAGACTGTGACTAACCTAAACTAACCTAAATAAATGTAGACAGATTGATATTTCTATTAAAAAAATGATTGATGAAAATTGCAATAGGGATCATTTACAGACATATTCTAAGTGCACTAAATGAAATTACACATTAAACCTGGAGCATCATTTATTGCTTAACTTATACACATAAAGTAATTACAAGAGGAAGCATTTTATGTTTCATAGCTATAGAGTGCTTATACAAATAATCAGGTTTGCTTCACTGTTTGGATTTACATAAACATAGTAAGTAAAATCAATCGTTTTGAAAGCACATTGAATCTTTGGCTCACCAGCAATTTTGGGATGGAAGGGAGTCTCTGCAGATCTTTTGCAGATCTTTTAAAGAATCCACAGATTTCATGGACTGAGCTGCCATCTGCTGGGCAACATATATTCATTTACAACTCAAGCTATCAAACCTGCTCCTGGAAATACAGTAGATGCTGTGCTGCACAATTTATTTTTTAGTTTTTCCTGCTTTTAAGGAAGATTCAGGTTTAGAGCAGAGAAAAGACTGAACTGTGCAGATCAGGGGGATTTCAGGAGCAGTGTTGGGCATTTTACTTTCACTTACTTTTTGAGCACATATAATTTGCAAAATTAAAAAATATATGATGCAGCAGGTTGGCATTAAAAATACAGTTATATTGCCAAAGTTATTGCCATATTAAATGCAATAAAATAATATTTGTACAAATGTGTGTGTGTGTGTGTGTGTGTGTGTGTGTGTGTGTGTGTGTGTGTGTGTGTGTGTGTGTGTGTGTGTGTGTGTAAGCAGAGCGTGGAATGCTGTGGTTATCCAGTCAGTATATTTTTCATCGTTGTCAACGAGTTCTGTGAGAGATTCTCCTACTATGGAATGCGTGGTAAGAGAACTGCAAAACCTGCATTGCAGTTAGGAGAATTAATATAGTTTTAAGAGATAATAACAATTTATTATTAAATCACAATATATCAAAAATAATTGTTGATTTACTTGCACAAAATCGCAGTATAAGTAAACAGGAGTGGGTCTGTGAGGGGGCTTGTTTTTATATCTTTGATTTGTTGTGCATCTGGAAAGTATTCACAGCGCTTCACTTTTCCCACATTTTGTTATGTTACAGTCCTATTCCAAAACGGATTAAATTCATTATTTCCCTCGGAATCCTACAAACAATACCCCATAATGACAACGTCAAAGAAGTGTGTTTGAAAACTTCATCAAGGATGTCTTTGTACATTGCTGCTTTCATATTTCCCTCAATCCTGACTAGTCTCCCAGTCCCTGCCGCTGACTGGGAAACATCCCCACAGCATGATGCTGCCACCACCATGCTTCACTGTAGAAGTGGTATTGGCTTGGTGATGAGCGGTGCCTAGTTTTCTCCAGACATGATGCTTGGCAATCTAGTTGTAGAAACATCGCAAAGATGATCAGTGGAAACAGGATGCACCTGAGCTAAATTTTGAGTTCCATGGCAAAGACTGTGTATACTTATGTACATGTGATTACTTTATTTATTTATTTATTTTTATAAATTTGCAAAGATTTTTAACAAACCTATTTTATGTTGTCATTGTGGGATATTGTTTGTAGGATTTTGAGGGAAATATTGAATTTAATCCATTTTGGAATAAGACTGTAACATAACAAAATGTGGTAAAAGTGAAGTGCTGTAAATACTTTCCAGATGCACTGTAAAATATTACAGTGGTCTTGTGGGAACATTTGTTTGGGGCTCTAAATTATGTCACTCAGACAGTATAGTAAGACGAACATTTGATTGTGTGTGTTTTCTTCTAGCGGTGCTGGTACTGTACTTCAGGTACTTCCTGCACTGGGACGATGATCTCGCAACATCCATCTATCATGCTTTCGTGGCACTGTGCTACCTGACGCCCATATTAGGTGCCATTGTGGCTGATTCCTGGCTGGGAAAGTTTAAGTGAGTGCTTGTTAAACCTTTTGTGGGATTGGGACTTTGTTAATAAACCCAGGGTGCATTAAAACTGACAATGTAACAACCAGTAGTGAAAACATTTCCAATTTGTTCTCTATGCAGAACTATCATCTACCTGTCCATTGTGTATGCCATCGGTCAGGTCACCATGGCAGTCAGTGCTATTCAAGACATCACCGACAGTGACAGAGACGGCACGCCAGATAATATGACAGTGCATGTGTAAGCTTCCCATTAACACCATTTGTATCATTGTAGCCTTTTTAATTAGTATTTACTTAGAGTAAATTATTACTATTATTTATTTATCTTATTACTTTTCTTTTCCTGTTGTAGCACACTGGCTATGTTAGGGCTGATCCTCATCGCTCTTGGTACAGGTGGCATCAAACCCTGTGTGTCTGCATTTGGAGGAGATCAGTTTGAGGACCATCAGGTGTGACCATTAATACACACCTTCTTTTTATACTGTTTATGTAAAGATTTAATCTGTACTTATTAATAAAGCTGTAATTGTATTTTAAGTAGATACTAATTAAACTGCATCCCTTCTTTCCCGTCATTTGTTTTTTTGCAGACAAAGCAGCGAAGTACATTCTTCTCTGTATTCTACCTGTGTATTAATGCTGGCAGTCTCCTCTCCACTCTCATTACCCCCATACTCCGAGGTATAACACTTTCACATCCCAGGTGTACAAAATAAGCATTAAAATGAGTTTACTGACTTTGCTGTTATTTGTGTGTTTGTGCAAACTGGCGAACAGGTCAGGAGTGTGGTATTTACAGTACACAGAAATGCTATCCGCTGGCTTTTGGTGTTCCTGCAGCCCTTATGGTGGTCTCTCTGGGTGAGTTCCTAAGTCTGACTGAACAAATATATAACGTTTGTTTTCTTTTTGGCAGCAACCTATAGAATCTGAATCATTGAGGTCACAGCATCATTCTGCACTGATTGATAATTCACAAGAATTGTTATCTTGTTAATGTTGTCTCCAGAGTAGAAGTTTTTTTGTGAACAAGCATATAAAAAAAGGCTTATAACATGTGTGTTCTGAATTTCCGCAGTGGTGTTTATCGCTGGTAGTAGTATGTACGTTAAAGCTGCACCCAAGGGCAACATAATGCTGGATGTGTGTAAATGCATTGGGGTAAGTTTGATATCACTCTGTTTGTACTACTAGCATTACCTTTTCCTTGCAAGCTTTAAAAGACTGGGTTTCAGAAATTCTTAAATATTTAGATTTTGTATAGTGAATGTTGAACCAAGTATCTATTTTCTCTTCCTAGTTTGCTATTAAGAACCGTTTTAGACACAGAAGCAGTAAATACCCAAAAAGAGAACACTGGATGGATTGGGCTAATGAGAAATACGATGTAAGTTCACCCTCATTTCCCTTTCTGTCCTTTACTCTTTTCTTTACTTTCATACTGTGCTGTATGCTCTGTTGAGCTCTGTTGACTCCTCAGTTCTGATTTGGAAAGGGTATTGCATTTGTTCTAAATCAACTAATGCATTTGGTATAGTAACACTAAAAGGGGAATTATGTTACAGATGTTCTACATAAACAGAGCAATCAGAATTTGAATATTTGAAACATGTAATGTTAATGTGAGCAGGCTTTTTGTGAGATGTTTACTTAGCATTTCAGTAAGAAGTCTCTGGTGTTAGCATGTTAAAGTCAGAGGTAAAGCAACATAAATGTAACTATTAACTGATAAGTAGTATGACAAATGATTCTTTAATAAATAAAGTACATTTGATTTCAAATGCTGTAGTAAATACTTCAGGACCTTCTACAGGAATGAACTCAACTCCCTTTTCATTTCATGCCCCATTATGTTGTTCATTACCTTTAAAATCACCACTATTCTCTTATATACATGGTTTATTGTGTGACACTCTTCCCTGTGTGCTACAGAAACTCCTCATTGCTCAAATTAAGATGGTGCTCAGAGTGCTGTTCCTCTATATCCCTCTCCCAATGTTCTGGACTCTATTTGACCAAAAGGTAACACTAACAACCTTACTGGCATTCACTTATTTACTTTACTTAAATCAGAGTTTGTAGTATCTGTAATTATTTGAGATTTTATTTAATATACTAATACACTACTATATACATTTTCTACATATACTAGTTTTAACTTATCACTAAATTTCCCCTTTCATCACATATTTCATCATTTCATTTAGTCACATAAAATCATCATCAGACATCTGAATTCCTAAGTACCAAATGAACAATTGAACAATAAAAATGAGATCACTGCACTCAATCAGTTTTACTACGTACACTTTGTTATTTTTTACGGCTAACTGTATTGTGACTGCTAGCTTTTGGCAATTAGTTAGTTTATATAAATTTTTATGAATTTCATTCAATTCTATGTCAGTTATTATAATGCTAGCTAACCTTTGAGAGAAATCCAACTGTTGATAGTTAGCCTTAGCATTTTCCCACACAATCCTGATTAATGGTGCTATTTTGCAAGCAGTAACTTAATGTGTGTTAAGGATTTTTCTTGATTGTACTTTAAGAAAATTGAAGAGTTTTACTTTTCTACTTCTGGTCATGATGCTTTGTGTATTAAACTAATAAACTCTTAAAAGTATTGCACGTGTGATTTGGTCCATAGGGATCACGTTGGACTCTCCAAGCCACCACCATGGATGGGACCTTTGTGAGTTGTTTAAATAAATATTTCCCATTTAATGTATAGACTCATAGAGCTAACTTTAGATCATAAAATACTGGAGCTGTATTACATTTTATAGCATTAAATGACAATGTTTTATTGTTGTTTGTTTCTACAGGGAACACTGATTCTGCAGCCAGACCAGATGCAAGTAAGTGCTGATTTTTGTATCAGACTTGAACACGGTGTGACTGCGCTGAATGCATGATATATTGTTATGAGTTTCTTTTTCCTGTGCAGACTGTGAACCCTATTTTGATTCTCACACTGGTGCCCATCATGGACAGAATTGTGTATCCCCTCATCAGGAAGTGTGGCTTCAACTTCACGTAAGAGCCTTGTCTTCAAACTAATAATATAATGTAATAGTGTAATGTACACTTTTTAAAGGAATTCTTATTATCGTTAATGGCCAATGGTTTACTTTTTCTGGAAAGGGAACTTTTTGTTGTAGGGTTGTACACAGAACATTGAAGGGTTCTCACAGAGAAAACAAAGCACAGAATTCCTTTGAGTGAATCATTTGTAAAAGGGATATCAGTCTTCGTTAACTACTAATGCTAACACAAACATTAACCACACAGGCTTTATTAAGCACATAAGCTCGGTTTATTTAAGAATTCACAAGAATCCAAGTGTGCATGTCAAAAGTAGTTTTAACGAATGTAGAATTTACCTAGTTAATGTTGCGTTTTAGCTTTTGGCCTGTATATTGTAAATTTTTGAACTTTTCCCACAGCCCTTTGAAGAGAATGACCGTTGGGATGTTATTAGCTGCCATGGCTTTTGTGTCTGCAGCTCTGGTCCAGATTCAGATTGATGTGAGTGTTAAACTGACAGCCATTAGCAAGTACTGAGTTGATGCAAGCTTTGTGTTGGATGTCTTGTACTTAAAAACAACTCCAGTGTGTTTCGCGTTTTTAAAAACCATGCTTATATAATTTTAATATATATTTAGAAAACACTGCCAGTTTTCCCATCCTCTATACAAAGTCAGCTGAAGGTAGTGAACATGGCAAATTCTTCAAATGCGCAGCTCCAAGTCAGCATCCCTCCCAATACACCTGTTCTGCTCGGATCCATGCAGGTATAGCACATCACACACACACACACACACACACACACACACACACACACACACACACACACACACACACACACACACACACACACACACACACACTATACAATATAGTATATGGTAAAAGGTATGTGGACCCCAACCATCAAAAGCATAAATGTGCAGTCCAAAACCATGAGCATTGCAGAAACACACACACACACACACACACACACACACACACACACACACACACACACACACACACACACACACTATACAATATAGTATATGGTAAAAGGTATGTGGACCCCAACCATCAAAAGCATAAATGTGCAGTCCAAAACCATAATTTTTAGCTTCCAGTCTTATGGTTGGAATTTCTATTAGAAATTTGAGTCTGGCTGTATAAATTTGTCCAATTAATGAGGTTCGGCATTGATGTCATGCAAGGAGACCTAGTGCTACGTGTTCCAATTCATCTCAGATGTGCTCAGTAAAATTAGGGACAGGGCTCTGTGCAGGTTACTTGAGTTCTTTCACTCCAGCTATGTCTGCATGGACCTCACATTTTGTACACATGGGCATTGCAATGATGTAACAGTGCTAGTCTTAGTTTCAGTGAGGGGAAATTGTAGCCCAAATACTTTTGCCCATATAGTATAAAAAACAGACTGACACTCTTCTTTATGCCCACTACAGGCCTTGGAGGACTACATGACATTTGATAGTACAAACATTACAGTCTCTTTGAACACAAATCCTGTGATTACTAAAGCCTTCACCCTTGGTTTGGGAGAACGTCAGACCCTCATCATCCCCTCTGATCCTGATTCCATGTATCTGGTAATAATTAAATAATTGCTTTACTTTTATTCATGAGATCCCTAAATCAGGGATCCCCAAACTATGGCCCACAATGTCAGAGACATATTGTGAAAATGTAATTTTAAACATATATTTTTTACTCATATCATATCTGGTTTTGATAATAAAGGTCAGCTTTCAAACAAAAAGGTATCTTAGTTATTAATAAAGGTCGAAGTACAAATGCAAAAATCCATTGCGATAGTTTTTCTGGCTTCCTGTCCGCTGTCATTACGAGAGCGGCCTCTAGAGGCGAATCGCTGATGCCACGTGTTGTTTGTTATTACACCTAATACATTTATTATTTATTAATTATATAATTATATTTATTAATTAATATATATTTATATGTATTTCCTTTAGCATATTTTAATGAATCAGTATGTTTTTTTTTAATTAAGTTAAGTACTATTTTATGGAGTGTTTGTTAACTATCGGTTGATTAATTGGTTATCAACAAGTACGATCCAACTTAGCTATTGGTATCGGTAAAATCCACATCAGTCGATAAATATAAATATAAATAGCCTATTAAAAGAGCATTATTACTATCATAATGACATTTCTTTCATATGCATTGCTTTCAAAACATTTACTTTCTTATGCATATGGTTGGTGGGAATTCTAAATAAAAAAGAAATTAAAATCTTCGCCGCTCACCCCCCCCCCCCTCTCTCTTTCTCTCTCTTTCACTCTCCCAGACACAAGATCTACTCTCCAAACCAGAGCAAGGCAACAATGCAGTCAGGTTATAGAAGTTTTGTATTAATTCAGCTTATTCATAAAATTTTTATATCCATAAGGCCATTACCTACATGATACAAGACTATTTAATTTTTTATGTATTGTGTTCTGTGCAATTTATTTTTTTACTTTTCTTTTTTAACAGATTTGTAAATGGTGGGAGTACAGGACTGAATGTTTCAAATGTTGGATTCATTAAACCATCTGCTGTTTCACAAAACGCACTGTTTTCACAGGGGTCGTAAGTTCATCTGTTCAATTTTCTGATGTTGGAAAATCTATATAGAAATATAAATGTTATTGGTACAGGAAATCTCATGTTGGGTATTTTTTCCCATCAGGCGGATGTTCACCATCACTGACGGCGCACAGTCTTGTCAGTTCTCTACACAGTTTGGGTTTGGAGGAGCTTACACCTTCCTTATCCCTAGCACACTAAACTGGACTGTAAATGTATGTTATCATGTTTCTTATTCTTAAATGATTCTGAAGTGTACTCCCTATGCACATTGGGTTTATTTATATATTTGACACCCTTTACACATTTGGTCCACTTATTACTCCAAGTGGTTTTAGATGAGTGACTCATCATTTATGCATATGTGAACACAATAATAAACACAGACCCTTCTAAAGCAGTCCACAAGAAAACTGTAATCGGACTACAGAGTTCATATGATAACAGTGCAGTTCATGTTGCAGATCATGCAGATATACATGTCAAGAGCTTCTTTTGAGATGTCAAGAGCTTTCATTAATGTTCACATAAAACATCAAAATCAGGGGAATATAGGAACTCATATAAATGTGTATATGAATGCATTTATTCTAGTGATGCCATACACTTGACTGTCACAAGTAGGTCTAGAAAATAGTTAAAAAATGTATTTCCTTCTCCTTGTTACTTTGCTTTTTCCATACAGTACTGGTATTTTAATACAGTTTTGTTCTTGAAACCGAATGTTTTGAATTACATTTTCAATAATTCACAGCCCTGTGAATTATTACACTGCTGGGGTCTGAGTTACACTGCTGGGGTCTGAGCTATAAATAGGTTGTGGTGTAAACAAATGTTCTGATGGCAAAATGTGCAAAAAGAAAATCCTTGATTAAAGCCTGTTGCGAAACACTTTGTTCTTCTAAACAGTAAAAAAAAATGCATATTATTTATAAACATTACTTGTGCCAAATATTACCAGGCTTATGTAAAATAACTTGTGTATTTATGGTCTGTGTGTAGTGTGGTGGCTCTGTAGTGACAGTGGAAGATATTCAGCCCAATTCTGTGCACATGGCTCTTCAGATCCCTCAGTATTTCCTCATCACTGCAGGTGAAGTGGTGTTTTCCGTCACCGGCCTGGAATTCTCATACTCGCAGGTACAATCACAAATTATTATTCTTGTTTTTAAATAATAGTCTGGATAAATCAAAGTATTCACAAAATATACTGTAGGTGTCTAAACAAAAAACGTTCAAATGAAGACCTTCATGTTTTCTTCTGTACCATTAAAAAGTCACAAAGTAGCTGTAGCTTCATCTGGTTGTAAAAAAAACATTATGGGGTATATACTGAAGCGTTCCCTCACTCTGCAGGCTCCTAGCAACATGAAGGCAGTACTGCAGGCTGGCTGGCTCTTCACTGTGGCTGTGGGCAACTTCATTGTGTTGATTGTGGCAGAGCTAGCAAAGCTTCCTGACAAGGTGTTGTATCCAGTAAAATAAATGCAGTAATGTGCAGTAAACTATGAAATATTTAATATTCAATTCATATTTTATATTTATTCTAAGTTAGGATTTATAATTTGGTTTATTACTTGTAATGTATTTGACATAAGTGTGTTTTTTGTGTGTTGCTTTCACAGTGGGCAGAGTATGTGCTGTTTGCATCTCTGTTAGTAGCAGTGTGTATAATCTTTTCGATCATGGCTTATTTCTACACCTACATCGACCCTGCTGAAATTGAGGCCCAGTTCCAGCAAAACAAAGAGCTGGAACCCTGTGAAAAAGAAAGGGAAGAAAGAAAAGCTATAGAGATGGAAGCACAAAAGGATCTGCAAAACCAGAACAATGAACCCAAAATGACAAAAATGTAAATGAATTATGAGTGAAAACATTACTTTGCTGGAGATATTTCATTACAAAAGAAATCTCATAGTTTGAAATGCAAAACATAAAATTGATTGTCGTTATTTATTAACGCAGTTTATTTTTTATTGTTATTAATATTTGTGATCATCAACATTTAAACAGTTTACATTTTTTAAACAATTTTAAATAAAATGCCCGCTTGGTTAAATATTATATAAAATAATATTTAAAATGTAATAAAAATAAAATACATTAAATCAATGCAATACACTTTATTATATTGATTGAACTGAGTAGTCAATTAAATTGCCACAAATTACATTTATGAAATAGAAGTAAATAAATAGAATAAATAAATGTGTAATTAAATAGTTTACTTTTGTTAAACCCTATTTGGGTAATACAGATGTATATGTAAGTCTGTGTTACATTTAATATAATTTGTTTATAATCAATATTAATAAGAGAAATTCTTGAGCTGGACATAACATGTTAAATAATGTTAGCCACTAACCAAGATTTGGCTAGCAGTATAGATTCAAGATTTATATGAAATACAGTGAACCCCCGGTAATTTGCGGGTTCGGAACTCGCAGCTCAGAAAATTTGCGGGTTCTCATTTAAAACACAAATAACAGCAAGTTGCTTATTATCTTAAAATTTAGGAACATTAGGAATAACATTTTAAACTATGTTTTCACTTAACTGTCTAGATTAATTCAGATACCATAGGGGCTGCGAGGGTGCATCCAAAATTCACAGATTTTCTAAACTTGCAGGGGGTCTTAGAACGTAACCCCCATGAGTTCCGGGGGACCACTGTGTGTGTGTGTGTGTGTGTTTATATATATATATATATATATATATATATATATATATATATATATATGGACAACAAAAATGTACATGCCTACAGTCATGCATGGTGGTGGTAGCATCATGGTCTGAGGCTGCATGAGTGCTGCGGGTACTGGATATGCAGTTTATTTAAGTAAAGAAGGATTCCAGCATGTACTGTGACATTCTAAAGCAGAAAATTATGCCCTCCCTATAGAAACTGGTCAGAACAGCAGTTTTCCAACATAAAAACAACCCCAAACAGACCACCAAGATGACAACTGCCTTGCTGAAGGTAAAGATGATGGAGTGGCTAAGTATGTCCAAAGATAAAAAAAAAAAATCCATAAAAAGAAAGAAAGGTTATACATTAATTTGTATTTGATCCAGTGAAATCGATCAAATATAGAGTGAATCCTATACCAAATTAACAAGAATTCTGACTTCCACAGACCCAAATTAGTCCTCTCCCGTTAGGAAAGTACTAAAGACACCCATCACATCCTTTGACAGCTCCTTAACTGAGAACCTTTCTTTAATGTTGATTTTTTTATATTCTGTCTTTCTTTGTTAAAAAAAACTACCAAAAGTTTTATTTTTTTATAGTTTTTTTTTATTATTTTAGACTGTTCATTTCTTTTGTAAGGGGAAACTCAGCAGGGGATCAAATTATTATTTCTCCCACTGTAGATAACAATGGTGCTCACACAAATGATTGACACTCTGGATACAGTTTTGACATGTTCACTTAGGGTGTACTCACTTTTGTTGCCAGCTGTTTAGACAATAATAGCTGTATGTTTAGTTATTTTCAGAGGACAGTAAATCTGTACTGCTGTACAAGCTGTACAAGCGTCACATTCACAAGTTTAATTTCTATAGTATTGTCTCTTTAGATTATATAATAAAATATTTGCTGAAATGTGAGGGGGGTGTACTCATTTTTGTGAGATACTGTTTATACTTGACAGCCAAGTTCATACATGACTGTAGTTAAAGACATGTTTTATAAACATGATAAACATAACACTAAGCTACAAATTCACAATTAGCAAACGCGCCTCTGCACTATATAATAACGTACCCACTAAAGGTATTAGTGTATAAAGCTTTTTTTATCCTGCACATCGGCAACAAACCACAAACCACTTCTGTTCTGAAGAGCTCAAGCCATGCCTCCTTCAAAGCCACGCGCATGCGCTACAGAGTCAGCTTCCATTTAGTCAGCGCGGGCCGTGGGTGCGTTTCAAATAGCACATTGTTCTACACCTAGTGCACTTCATAGGGTGTGAAAGCTGCAGTCCTCTAACTGATATAGTGCGCTTACATAATCACCGGAAGCCGATTGAGGATTCAGACAAAGGACCGGTCGTCAGGCAATTTTGTGCCCGTTTGTCAGGAGGCGTGGTTAAAAAAAAAAAAACCTTATGACGAAAGAGCGATTGGTCGTGGCGACTCGTTTGACTCCGCCTTGATATAATCTGAGGTTTCAATATGGCGGAAGGCTACGGCGAAAAATGAGGAGGAAGAGATCTGTTTAGTGTATTTGGTGGCATTTTGCATTTGAAAGGTTTTTAAGCCGTTTTAAATGTAGACGCAAACGCATCATTCGCTGGCTTTCGGATTTCGGACATTCGAAGGATCTGTGTAATATTGGCAGCTATTCGAGGCGGAAGTTGAAAGTTAGCTAACTAGCCTGCTGTCCATCCACAGAACTTGTGCGGCAGTTGGCAAAAAAATAACATAATCCTCTCCGGTCCAGTGACTCTGGCGGTTTATCGCACTTAATCATCTCAGCGCTGCTGCTCGAGTCTGGCGTTGTTTTATTCACTGAAGGACCACTGAGGAGCGGCGTTATGGATGTCGGAGTGGCCGAGGTGTAATTTCTCTATCGACCGTAGCTCGAATGCTAGCAAACCGACATCCCCGGAGTCATTGTGTTATTAAACTACGATCCATCTTTCTTACTGCAATATATTTCTTTTCGGGACTAAAAACAGTGGCGATTTAGCTAAGCTCGCTAGCCGTCCTCTGAACACACGTCAACTTGGACTGGGGACGGTTTTGGCTGAATGGACCTGGTTGGATGTTTGATTAGGTTTTAGTGTTATGATAAACCCAGCAAGCTAAGATAGAAACCACAGTGGTGGTCACGTCTGCTTGGATCTTTTTTTATTCTTATTCCTTTTGTTTTGGCCAAGAGACTGATCAAAAGCCATGGCTCGTCATTCTCCAGTCCAGAGAGGACTTCCAGTCATACAGGTAACAGATCCAACAGCATCATACAGTAGTACCGACCTGTAATGTGACATGCTGCATTTCAAAACGATATCACTGAGGATGTTTACTCTCCAGTAAATGTTTCACCTGAGCCTCTTTTTTGGGTTTTAAATACACCTGCTACGTGATTGTTAACCCTGGGAGGGTGTATGTTTTCCTATTTCTGGTGCATTTTATTTATTTTTCATGAAGATACACAGAATGAGGTTGTGTATGCTGCACACGATGGTAGTTCAGTTTCCTGGGGAGTTTCCTGAGCGCCACAAGTCATGAAACAACACCGGAAATAATAGTTGTGAGCTTTGCCGTGATGCTGTATGTGTTTTAATTGTTGAACAGTTTCATCCATAGAGCCTGGTTATACTGGGGCTTTGTTTAAATCAGAGGTCTTCAGTCTTATCTTCAGAAAGGACCAGTGTAGCTGCAGGCTTTCTCGTTTCACATTTCAACAGAGATTATAGCACACCTGGTCTCAGTTGTTTAATCAGTTTATGGATATTAAGTATACCTGAAGTGAAGGCCTGCCGGTACACCCACACCTTGCCTATAAGATTGAAGACCGCTGCTTCAGGAAAACTATGCGTTAAATAAATAGCATGATTGAGAAACTATCCTATTCACTTCACGTGAAGCTGAACCTTTGACCTCCTACACAGCTACACTGAGCGATGCTGAATCTATTCTTAATCCCATCAACTTCCATTTAGTGACTGAGATAGGGGGGGACTTGCACTACATAGTAAGGTTTATACCATTCAGCGGGAGTTCCTGTACATTCAGTGGTTCTGGGATTGATTTTAATCCACCATGAACCTGACAAGGATTATTAGCTACCAGAAGTGAGTGAGAATATAGGAGGATTCCCAAATTAGACCCATCTGGACTTTTTTTGTGAACTCAAATACAACAGTGAAGCGATTATCAATGTAATAAACGCTCAGAAACTTGGATCATCCGAGTGTAGAGTAAAGAAGCATTCCTTAAATTATTGTGAAAACAGAGTAAGAACATTTATATTTGGGTTTCCCTTGAAAATGCTATTATTTTGACAGGTAGTGGTGGGAGGTTTATCTGTGGAGAATCTCTTATATGGTTTTGAATGTAGAGCGGTGTCTTGACATCTGTGGGGAAAAAAAGCAATGTTGTTTTTTTTTAAAGAAAATGTTTTATTTCTTGCCAATCTTCTGTGGCAGAGGGTGGACAATTCTGGCAGTGGGGTTGTGTGTAGTGTGAAGATAGTGCTGTATAGCCAGGTATGAAATCAGAAATGTTCCCCCTTAATATTTTAATCCATATTATACACAGCAGAACTAAGCTTTGACTTTTGCCCTTTTTAAAAACAAAAAATCTTTGGGTATCTGTGTTCTTAAGAGGAACATAGTCATGTAAGTCATATGATTTATAATCAGTCAACCATAGTCATACTTGTGTATTGGTGACATCATTATTAGTATTCACACCTGAGAGGTTCTCTGTTATGAGCCCTGGGAACAGTTCCTGCTAGTCTTGTTGCATGTGTATTGAACTGTGAGATTCTGCGCCTGGCCTGGCTTTAGAAATGTCAGTAGCGGTTGTGGTATAGCCTGTAGGTCTTGTGTCGGATCAGATAGGGCTTTGAGGTCAAGACTCGAGCACAGGCTGCTGACTGACTAAACATTATGTGGGTTACCAGCTCTGCAGCCCTTTCCTTTCTGCCCTATGTCTGTCACACAACCATTTACTTTTCTGGCTGTCCATTCTGCTGCCGTGACTGCTGTTTTTTATTTGTTCTCAACTCAGCTGGTCTTAGTATTTCTAAAGCTTTAGTATGCAACCAAATAATTGAACTGTAGTTACTGTTATAAAAGGAAATGATCTAAGAGACAGACTTGCCATCGTAAACATTCTTCATGCATGCTGGATAACAGACAATGAAGTCAATGAAGTAAACATCCAGTTTAGCTTTTAACTAAAACTGAAAATACATTTACAGTTAAAGATTTCAGCTTATAAATGTCCTGTCTAATGCAACATTTATAACCTTAGTGAAGGTTCGAACAGAAAGCTTAGAGTTTAAACTACTTGCACCACTGGGCTGTCTATGATAGACCCCCTAACTTTAATCTGCGCAGTTGTAAGTCTTCAAATCAGTTGATATAAATATAAAATACAAGCCTAATCTACTTGTGGAAATGCAACATTGCTGCCGAAAAACTGTAAGTGGAAATTAATCTTCACTTTATTCAGCATCATCTACATCAGCCTCTGTCTCATCACCTGGGGTAAAATACAAGGTGGAAATATTTGCTAATCCAGTTTTTTCTGGTTCTGGCTGTTAATCTATTTTATTCATAAACAAAATTTTTCTTCATAAACCTCATAACTGTCCTATGTAGCTTTGTTTGATGATGTGTTATGCAGGAACATCACAAACATTTGGGCAGCCAGTGTCGGATCACACGTATCGCACAGATCCAGCACGTTTATAGCCATGTTTGAGCAGCCTTACTCCTTTTACCACCTCACCTCCATAGAAAAAGTGATCTTTGTAGTTGAGCCAAAATGAAAAGGCAGCCTGAATAAAACATTATTACATCTTATGTATTTATTTTGATGTCTCATTGTATTATAGGAAGAATTTTTCAAGCAGATTTCCAGAATTCAGCCACAGCAAAATCCTAACAGGTTTTCCCACACTACCACACACACAGCCATGTCCAAATGACTGGATTCCTCAAAAGCCTTTTAATGTCAACATTGCAGTCTGTAGTTTAAAACTAATTGAACAATTTGAATTAAAGTTGTCCAGATTAGAGCAGTTTTAGCTCACTGTTAAAGTGAAAGCTTGTTGCCAGATTGTGACGGTCAATTTAAAAAAAAAAAATTTCTCTCTGATTAGCGGTGTAGGGCTCCACAAGGCCCTTTACCAATTCAATTCAATTTTTATTTGTATTCCGCTTTTAACAATGAACATTGTCTCAAAGCAGCTTTACACAGATAATGTGGTGATTAAAAGTGAATATGTTCTTTATGAGTAAGTTTGTCCCTGATGAGCAAGCCGGTGGCGACTGTGGGAAGGAAAAACTCCCCGAGATAGCATTAAGAAGAAACCTTATGAGGAACCAGACTCAAGAGGGAACCCATCCTCATCTGGGTTGCAGTGATGATGATCAGAAGCGAACTGTATTCCTGAGTCAGTGTAGAAGACTGTTGACATTAACTACAGTCCAATCCATCCTCAAAGTGCCCGTTCTTACTCCGGAATTTCATGGAACCACCCAAGGCGTTGATGAGAAACCGTCCCAAGCTGCACAGAGTGGCCTCCAGTCGACGAGAACACTATCCAGAGGCAGGCCTGGATGAAGTGGAAAGATCCACGGAGGGGAGAGGGGCAGGAACAGTGGTCACTGGAGCCTCAGGAGCAAGTTTAAAGAGAGAGAGAGAGAGAAAGAAAGAAAAGAGGGTGACAGGAAGAGAAGGATATGGATTATTAAGTATCCTTATTGTTGTATGAAAGTTAATGTCACTGTGCAGTTTGGACTCCGGCAAGACTCACTAACATCATTCCTTAAGATAGTGCACTCATTCACGCTAGATAAGTGTGTGTGAACAACGCCCCGTTTTACGGTTCGTGATAGTGTTTCACCTGACTGGCGTAGCCTGAATGAATAGTGTTCAGCCGAAAGAAAAGAGCTCAAATGGAGTCTATCAGGCAACAGGTACATTTCTTCTTTTTGTTGTAACCAATTGGCATGTTCAGTAGTGATGAGTTGCAATGCTACGATACAGTTTGGTCTGTTTGACCGAGATTTTAGGGTTTATTTTATTGTGTGGTCTTTGACTTCTGTGTATTTATCAGACTTGCAGTTAATTAATTTTGTTCACATCTTCATACTGTTACTGTTCTAGTGTATGTGCATTAAAAAAAAAAAAAAACCCTGTGTAAAGACTCTCAGTGACTGGGTTTTAAGATGATAGTCCAGTCCATTGCCAGTAAATGAAGGTGTGACAAAATGCATGTTGCGGCAGTATTTGATATGTTAAAACGCAACTCAAAATCAGTCCATGTAAAATAAAAAATGTGGTGAGAATTCCGCATTCTTATTCTGATCGTTTCTAACGTGAAACAAGAGTAAAGTTTTGGTAAACAATTACTGACAGACTTCAAACGTGAGCACTGTGATGTCTGCTGATGTACTTTGTCACAGGTTTTTTTTTTTATCAGTATATGTAGTTTGAGACCAAGTATAAAGGAGAATTTACTGGTATTTTATAACTCAAAAACTAGAGAAAACATTAATGAACTACAATTTTATAACCGGTCTAATTAATTGTCATTTCCGGCCTGTGTCAAATGTATATAAATGGCAATGCTGTTTTTTCCCCCTCCATTTTATTTATTTTACTTCTACTGCCCATATGCTATTCATTCAATGGAATGTGCAACTCAATTTTAGTAAGTTTTTATTATGCATGATTAAATATAAATATAAAGACATCACAGGCAGTGTTACAAAGAACAAAGCCATTGCTGCACAGCAGTTTGGTCATAGGCACAAACACTTTTGGTGTCCTTTTTTTTTTTTTTAGCCCTCTTAAATTGAAGACTACTTTTGTTGAATAGTTCATATGTGAAAAATCTCTTTGTGTTCTACATGTAAATAACACAGAGTTGCTCTTTAAGTTTTCAGTGAGGAGTAATGTCGATTACTTCATTACTTCATATCAAGTGTCCAGAATGTTTGTAAAAAGTTTTTAAGGGTAATATTTAGCTTGTCTATAGCAAGGTGGAATTCAGGCAGTGCAATTTTAGACTCAAAACAAGACATGGATTTGGTTATCAAGGATTTAATGTGTAATTAAAACTAAATTGTGTGTGTGTTTTTTTTAGAATATTAAAACTGATCCAGAAGAGTTGTTTACTAAGCTGGAGAAGATCGGGAAAGGCTCATTTGGAGAGGTGTTTAAAGGAATAGACAATCGTACGCAGAAGGTCGTGGCTATTAAGATCATTGATCTGGAGGAAGCAGAAGATGAGATTGAGGACATTCAGCAGGAGATCACTGTGCTGAGCCAATGTGACAGCCCCTTTGTTACAAAGTATTATGGGTCATATTTGAAGGTAAGTGCATTAAGGCATTACTAATAGCTAAATACTAAGAGTTAAAGCATAATAATGCACAGTTGGAAAGATGTGAGAACTTATAGTGCAGTTGTCCCCAACCTTTTTTGTGCCACGGACCGGTTTAATGACGGATCGGCCTTTAAGGTGTAGCGGATAAATACAACAAATAAAATGATACGGCCAGCATAAAAACTGGTATTTTCTAAATATAATAATAAACGTGAATCCACTGTATTGTGTTTTTGTTTCTTTTGCTAGCTTGGGGGGTTCAATTTAGCGCTAATGTATTATGTGTTACCGGCGGGAGCAGCCCCTTTAAGAAGGTAGGATGTAGACATGTAAGACATGTGACCGAGGCATCATGTCATGCATCAAGAGTGAATCATAGACAGATGTTGCAGAGAGAATCCGGTAATTTTCCAAAATAAAACATTGTTCAGAATCAGATAATAAATAAAACGTTAAACTGTTATAGTGGACTGAATGGAAACATGTTGGAGCTGGTAATTCAAAAACAAAAGTGACAGTGTTGATGGAGCCTTTGGACTGGGTGCACCTCTGGCAATGCCACCACTGTTGTTTGGTAGTAAGAGTTCTGACCAAAGCAGAAGGAAGTATACATATGTGGCCTTTGATCCTGTGGGTCCCATGAAAAAAACTGGAGAACAAATTCTTGAATGGGCTTCGTTTCAGCTTTTTCTACTACATTATTTCCTTCTATTCAACTTTCCATTTATGTGCTTGGATACAGCATTCTGTGAACAGCAGCTTCTTTAGCTCTGGCCTTTTGTGTCTTACCCTCCATGTGCAGGGTGTCAATAATCATCTTCTGGATAACTGTCAGGTCAGTAGTTTCCCCCATGATTGTGTAGCCTGAACCAGACTGAGACACCATTTAAAGGCTCACCTTTGCAGGTGTTTGGATTTAATTAGCTGATTCGAGTTTGACATCACGAGTCTTCAATAATAAACTTTTTCACAATATTCACATTTTCGGAGATACAAAATTTTGGGTTTTTATTCGCTGTAAGCCATAATCATTCAAATTAAAAGAAATAAACCCTTTGAACATACCAGTCTGTGTATGATGAATCTATATAATATACGAGTTCCACTTTTTGTATTGAATTACTAAAAAAAATCAACTTTTTAATGATATTCAAATACTTATTTAGATGTGCGTGTGTGTGTGTGTGTGTGTGTGTGTGTATATGTGTATATATGTGTATAATATATATATATATATATATGTGTATATGCGTATGTATGTATGTGTATGTATGTAATATATAATATATGACATACATTACATACATACACACACACTCCTGAACAAAATCATAAGACCGGGGGAAACTGTCCAAGTATTCGCATTTTGTGCTGGTGGAATATAACCAGGTTGTAAGAAGTGCTTCAAAATGTCAAAAGGAAAAAAAGAGTGAGACTGGCAATTTATTGAAAACTGCATTTCAACTTAAACAGGCTGTTCATCAGCTGATCAAAAGTTTAAGACCACAGCCCAAAAATCCCCACAACAGAACTAAAAGTGTCAAAAAAGGACTGAGCAGCCCTACTGTTCTTGTTCATAACTTCAAACACTCGTTTCGACATGCTTGATGCAACTGCTTCCATGTGTTAAAGCTGGCTTCTCGAAAGGCATCCACAGTCTGGAAGTGACGTCCGTTTTTGTAAACTTCCCTTGCATCCATCCCCAAACATTCTTAAAGCGATTTAGATCAGGGGAACATGCAGGATGGAAGTCCTTCAGTAGAAGTCCTTCAGGCAGCCGTTGTGAACTGCAGTGTTGTACTGTTGAAAAACCCAGTCATTACCACACAGACGAGGGCCCTCAGTCATGAGGGATGCCTGCTGCAACATGTCCACATAGCCAGACGCTGGTTGAGAACCCTGCACAACTTGAAGCTCCATTTTCAAATAGAAGGGGAAAAAGCACCCCAGATTATGATGGAGCCTCCTCCACTGTGCCGTGTAGAAAACATCTCCAGTGGGATCTCCTTGTCATGCCAGTATCCCATTGGAAGCCATCAGGACCATCCAGGTTAAATTTTTTCTCGTCCGAGAATAAAACTTTCTTCCATCTTTAAATGTCCCATGTTTGGTGCTCCCTTGCAAATTCCAAATGGGCAAGTTTGTGGTGTGGGTGGAGATGTGGCTTTCGAAGACTTTTTTTTTTTTGTTCTTTAAGCCCTTCTCTCGCAGATGCCGTCTCATGGTTATTGGGGTCCAATCAGCATCAGAAAGGGTCCTTATTTGGGCCGAGGTTCGGCCTGCGTCTTCACGGACCGCCCGTCGGATCCTCCGGCTCAGTAGAGGTGATATTTTTTGGGGTTTTACACTTGATTTTTTTGTCGCATAACTCTCAGGATCTTTTAAGAAATTTAAGATGACTGTCTTACCGCGTCTAACCTCGGCAGCATGCTTGTGCAGCTCAACAATCCTGACACCTTCAAAACCAGAAAGCCTTTTAGTTTTTTCCAACAGGAGACCATGACATTGTGACTGTCTGAAGGACAATGACATTAAAGCCATATTTTTGTACAGATTTAAATTTTTAAAGGCTGTGGTCTTAAACTTTTGATCAGCTGATAAACAGCCTTTAAGTTTAAGTGCAGTTTTCAATAAATTGCCTACTCTATTTTTTTTGTCTCTTGCTCTTGTTTCTTCTTTTGGCATTTTGAAGAAGTACTTACAACCTGGTTATGATCCACACGCCCGAAATGCGTATACTTGGAATGTTTCCCCCAGTCTTTAGATTTTGTTCAGGAGTGTGTGTGTATATCTATGTGAATATCTATGTGAGTGTGTGTGAGTGTATGTGTGTGTGTATGTATATGTGTGTACCGTTTTTTCCGGTCTATAAGCCGCTACTTTTTTCACACCCTTTAAACCCCGCGGCTTAAACAATGAAGCGGCTAATATATGGATTTTTCCTGGGTTTTCCCGGTTTCACAAACCTCAAGCCAAAAAACTGAGCCCCATAACATTAGACCAATGAAATTGCTGAACGGGTTCAGGTGAACCGATGAAATTCTTTATATTAAATCAGATGCGCTCCCACTGAATCAGGCCGCACCACATCATAAATATGGATGAGGTTCCTCTGACGTTTGACCTGCCGCTCACTCGGACTGTCAACAGGAAATGCAAATCATTCGTCACGCTGAAAACAACCGGGCATGAAAAACCGCACTTCACCTGTGTTCTGAGCTGCATGGCATCGGGAGAAAAGCTTCACTGATGGTGATTTTTAAACGCACGACGATGCCAAAAGAAAAACTCCTGAGATAAATTGTTGTGAAAGGAAGGAGGAAGACAGTGAACAATGACTTTCTTGGTAGGCTACTGTTTCGATACAAGCCGTGTATCAGACACATTAAAGCCTGTGTAAAGTTCATTAGTTTCAATGTAGACTTATTTTATTTATGTTCAAAATAAAAATCTTTGTAAAATTCAGTGGGTGCGGCTTATATTTTGGTGCGTTTAATAGTTCGAAAATTACGGTAATTACATTTTGTGTGTGTGTGTGTGTGTGTGTGTGTGTGTGTGTGTGTGTGTGTGTGTGTGTGTGTGTGTGTGTGTGTGTGTGTGTGTGTGTGTGTGTGTGTGTGTGTGTGTAAATTAATGCTGAGGGGTTATGTTACCTCTTAAAAATACCTGCATGGCTGTATTCTTTTGTATGGTCTTTGTATTCAAATTCCTCTATACAGAGTTTCACAGAGCATTCTCCGAATTAAGAGAAAATGCTGCGCATTGGACATTTCTGCCTTGACACACCTTTACAGCTGTCTAGAACAGACTTGCTTTCATTTTCAGCCCAAATTTCATTGTTGCTCATCATTTCCTCTCTGAGGCTGATTTTTTTTTTTTCGTTTCCTGCTGAGAGAACTCTGTGGTCACTGAAAGTCAGCAGTATACAGCAGGGATTTTCTTTTTATCCTATAAGAGCATATGGAGTATATAACATAGTTAAGCATAATTCCTTAATATGAAGATGAGGGAAGTTGCTAACCTGCTGATCCTTCGTAGAGTGTTATAAAACCCCATATACAAAAATGACACACCCCTTGGCTATGCTTCATTTTGAGTCATTTCATTGCAGAATTATAATATGATATCCAGAATCTTCAAGATACAGATCCTGTGTTTCCAGCTGCATGTTTTCTAATGGTAGAAACTAATATTGTTTTCTATGGTGTATTTTGACCTGGTTACTTGCTGCTCTATAAGATAAAAAATTGTCTATAAAATATTAAAACAAACATTTTTTATGGGGAAAAACTTTAAGCTTTTTATTATTCAATGTATATTGCATTTAAGCGACACCTGCAAGGGTGCATTTACGAAATCTATTTCGTTTAAGGTTTTGTAACTGCTTGCTGATGGTTGATGTTAAAACCTTTCATTTGCACTTCATTATAACTGAATGGTTATTCATATCTCAACTGTGTGGTCATGGTCACAGATCATGTGAGCTCTGCTGGGAGTTTAGGTGGCATGAGATGCTTCTAACATAATGTCCTACTGTCTCTGTTCTGCTGCTCTTTCTGTGCTAGGGCACAAAGTTATGGATTATAATGGAGTATTTAGGAGGAGGATCAGCGTTAGATTTGGTGAGTAGTATGTAACATTCATGCTCCTGTTTTTTTTTTCCGCTGTTCATTATGACGATGTAAAATGCTTATAAATGTAGGGTTTATCACACTGTCCCCTCTGTCACAGCTGGAGCCAGGGCCCCTGGATGAGTCCCAGATTGCCACTATACTGAGAGAAATTCTCAAGGGTCTTGAGTACTTGCATTCAGAAAAGAAAATTCACAGAGACATAAAAGGTTCTTTTAATACTATTGTGAATGCATTCAATCTATAATGTGTGTTGTGATTATAGCTGCATTTATTAGCTCTGACATTATAATTCACCTCAAAGACTAACGTGTGTACATACCTCTACAGCTGCTAATGTGCTGCTGTCAGAGCAGGGTGATGTGAAGCTGGCTGACTTTGGCGTGGCAGGCCAGCTGACAGACACCCAGATCAAGAGGAACACGTTTGTGGGCACACCGTTCTGGATGGCACCTGAGGTCATAAAACAGTCAGCCTATGATTCAAAGGTCAGAGCCCTTCACAACGCCAGATCTAATCAGATATTAACTCAGCGACACAATAAAATAGCTAACTAATGCTGATGCCTTTTTTGAGTGTGTACTAATAGTGTGACAGGCACCCGGGTGATCAGATAAGCCTTTCTTTATAAATTCAGAAATTTGATGCAATTTCCTTGTTTCTGTATGTGTGAAGAAGTCAGAGTGACTCGAAAATCAGATGATGAGCAAACATGCATCACTGTGATGACTCACATATAAAGGTCCTTATTGTTCTGAATAGTATGAAACCGCTCATTGAGTGTTGTGTAATTTATTTTTCATACAAGAGATGACTTGGTGGATGATTATATCATGTAGGAGAGATGCTTTTCATTCTGAAACTAGTAATTCACTTTTTGTTTTGTATTGAGTTATTGAAGAATCCCCCCCCCCCCATTTTATATACCTTTTCTCTTTTTGCACTTACTTTTCTTAATTTCACTGTGAACTATAGGAAGGTTTGTATTATCTTTTTATGCTATCTTAGGTATCTTTAAGAATGAATGTTTAAATGTATAATTTAAACAGAATTAACATTTTAATCAGCAGGTTATTTTTTTGGAATTGACTCAATCAGGATCTAAAAGCCAAGAGCAAATGTCTGAAATGGCTTTTTTTTTTTTTCTTATTTAAAGTAAATTTTATTTCCGCTGTGGCGACCCCTAATGGGACAAGCCGAAAGAAGAAGATTTAAAGTAAATTTTAATAATCTTTTATGCAATTCATATGCAAATTTGTAACAAGTTGGCTTGTTGGCAGTGGAGGACATCTCTGTTGATGTTGGCTTTTGTGTCACGTGTGGGGAGATTGCTCTAAAGCTGTTTGCGTTCTGATTTGGTTGTAATGTCCACAAATCCTAAATCCCTATACTCACCCCCACTTTTTAATTAGAACTAGTGCTTTATCTTGGTTGTTTATTAAAGTCTATAGGGTGGGATTTTAGGTGACAGGCAAACAAACTAGATATATTTGAATTCAAAATTAGTAGGAATAATGTTTTAAAAGAAAAAAAAGAAAAAAAAAGAAGCTAAGAAAAGTGTATGTTTGTGACTGCTTTCTACTACTTTGTTGTGATTATGGGTTTTAGTGTAGTCTGTAAAATTTGTAATAAAAGGATAATAAAGCTTTTACCAGCTGTCTAATGTATTTCAAATTGAATCATCCACATGCACTAGACTTTTTTTTTTTAATCGTTCACTGTATTTTCTCAGATGAAAGCGTTACGGTATTAGAGTAAAAGAATAAATGCATGTGAGTGTTGGTAAACTGTTTTATGTGTGGTGTTTGTGTTTCAGGCGGATATCTGGTCATTGGGTATTACTGCAATAGAGTTGGCCAAGGGAGAGCCGCCTCACTCAGAACTGCACCCCATGAAGGTTTTATTCCTCATCCCAAAGAACAACCCACCAACTCTGGAGGGAAACTACAGCAAACCGCTTAAAGAGTTTGTAGAAGCCTGTCTCAACAAGGAACCGAGCTTTGTACGTATATATAAACGAGTGTGTGTGTGTGTGTGTGTGTGTGTGTGTGTGTGTGTGTGTGTGTGTGTGTGTGTGTGTGTGTGTGTGTGTGTGTGTGTGTGTGTGTGTGTGTGTGTGTGTATATATATATATATATACACACACACACAACTATAAATTTTTTTTAGTTTGTTTTTTTTCTCTGCCTGATGCCAATATTTAGAAATAGGGGCAGCCGATATATGATGCTGATTTTTTTTGGCCCGATTTTTTTTTTTTTCTTTTTTTTTCTTTTTTTTTTTTTTCCTCTCCTCATGTCATTTTGAGTGTCAGTCAGCTTTAGTTTTTTTCTGCATCGTTGGCTCTGGTTGGACGCCAGCTGTTTCTCAGCTGATGATTGTGGCAGATGGAAACGATCCTTGCTTTGGATATTTATGGATCTAGCACTTTTAAATAAATAAAAATATAAATTTAAATATAAATAAATAAATAAATAAATAAATAATTAAATATATATACTTCTTGTTATCTTGAAGTTATCTTTTTAAGCTAATTTTCAATGTTTCCTTTTCTCTTCAGAGACCTTCAGCCAAAGAGCTGCTAAAACATAAGCTTATTGTACGTCATGCTAAAAAGACTTCGTACCTAACAGAGCTCATTGACAGGTACAAGAGGTGGAAGTCTGAGCAGAGTCGAGAGGATTCCAGCTCCGACGAATCTGACTCGTAAGCATCACCATTTTTTATTTATTTATTTTACTTTATTTCAGTTTAAGTTGGTCCAAATCAAAATTGGAAAAAGTGCCATAAACTACATATACTGTATGTGTGTTTAAAATAAGTACAGAGCATATTAATTCAAGAACACTGATTCAGTTTAAATGAGTAAACTGTAAACCTTATATTACTACACAGGATATACTGTCTGTAGCTTGGACCTTTAAAAATGTTGGTTTTACTACATTGAAATGTTTAAAGGCCATTTTTTTGACAATTCTAGTTAGAATCTGTCTCTGTGTCTCTACTCAGGGAACAGGATGGACAGGCCTCAGGTGGGAACGATTCAGGAAATGATGATTGGATCTTTACTATTAGAGAGAAAGACCCCAAGAAAATACAAAATGGAATCATGCAAGCATCAGAGCTGGACCATGGCGAGGTGAAGGAGAGAGAACTTTTTATTGCTGTTATACATGTGCATAGGGGTCCATTGGGGTAGGGTTTTTAAACAATGTATTGTTTATATTTTTTTGGCCTCAACAGTTTGCAGCACATTTTTATGTAGACTCTGTTAATGTCGTTATTTTGATTGCTTTTCTACAAAAAAACTACATTGTAATAACTGAACCAGACCAGTAACTGCAGTAGTATTTACTTTGTGTACTTTGAGGCATTACATTGTCATTGGTGGAATACTAGTACAAATCTTTGTGCACAAATGCATGTTAATATTTTTCTTCAAATCGACCAGGAGTTCATGTGTAGATTAGTTATTTTCAAAAAGCAAAACATTTTTAAAAGCATTATACATTTAAATATGCTAATTTAAATATCTATAACCCTGTTTCTCACTTGCTCTCACTCACATTGTTGGGTTTTCCGTGCCACAGGTACAGAGCAGCGCACAAAGGCCTTTGTCCAAGAGCTTGTCAACTATTATATCTCCGTTATTTGCAGAGGTAAGAACTTGATCACTTTTTTATGCACTAGATTTGGGCTAATCTAGTTATTTTTGCTGATTTTATTTTTAATTTTGTGTGTATTGAAAAACATTATAGTATTTGTCATGTGCAGGCTCCATCAGCAGCAGCTGCTTTGGTGCACTGTATTGACTTAGCTGCTAAATGAATCGTAGGCTGCTATATTGCCCTGCAGTGCAAAGCAGCAGTTTCCTCTTTCTAGACTTGTGTATGTAGGTCAAGAAAGCAGTTTGAGTACTAGGCCTGTTGCCTAGTACCTCATGAGATTTAACAGTTGCTCCTCTTTCTTTAACTTAATCAGTTGAAACAGAAGGGTGAAGCAAGTAATGGAAAGCCAGAGGCAGTCGAGGAATTGAGGGAGGCCATATTCTTGGCAGAAGAGACATGCCCAGGCATCTCGGACTCTATGGTTACAGAGCTAGTACAGAGACTGCAGAGGTACGATTTATGGATTTAATTTTCTCACTGATTTTAGTCATATTGTTTTGTCTAATAGAGGTAACTGTTGAGCTCAAAATAGTTTTTAGTCAATTTTTCACGTTTGTCTTGTATTAGCTGCTCATTTCCTTATTTCTAAATGGTTATTAAAATTAACTGTCTAATCTTAATTGTCTGATACTTGACCATAAGTTTAATGGAGCATCAGGAATGTAATGTAAACTTAGAGGTATGAATGGCCAGTGGTAGCATTCATCTGTGTGTCGCCAAATGTGTATACACTCAGATGTTCTAGTAGCAAACTTTTATATTTTGGAGCCAATTAGATTTCTAGAGCCAGTTGATTGTAAAAGAAACAGGAGTAAGTGGAAAGTGTTTTGCAAATGACCAGCAACTGACCGTAGTCATGGCTTTATCAGTCAAATGGCGTCTACATGTAACAGTAGGCAATAGGTGGCTGTTTATTGACGTAGCAGACGCTAGAGCAGGAATAAATGTCGAGTTTGTGATGTTCCACATACATACAATTATTTGCATACAAAGGAAATACAAAACTGCTGCTACCATAACTAAATGGAGATTTGATTATATTAATTATATTCATAAAGAAAAATTTAGTCCTGAGTGTTAATTGGCTCCAGTTTCCAAGATCAAAATTTCATTGAGGTAATTCCATATTAAAAGGGTTGTGTTCATAAAGTTTATGCTCCATAACCTTTATGCAAAATGTGATCTAGCAATGAGAATAGTGCCACACCAATCATAATAAATTGATCTTTTTTATTGATATGACTTTCTATTTATTTATTGTTTTTTTGGGGGGGTTTTCATGGAAATACTGTTTTGTGGCTGGGTTGGACCCCATTGCTGTGGAGCTTCCCAGCCTATCAAGATACAGCCTCAAAATTATTGTTTCAAAGCTTACGAAATATAATGTGAATATCAGATAATTACAAAATACAATCTCTAACATCCGATTAAACAACATGGTTCCAATAAAAGACCAATAAATTACAGTTCAATCATAATCTTTGGTATCAAAGTGAAAATAAATGCATAAAATTTCATATGGTATTTCATTGTTCTACTGTACTTTGATGACCTCAGAACTTCTTGACAGACACCAACCTCCCTTGTAGGCAAATATACTCACCTGTCTATAAATAAGTATAAATCTTTCTGGTGAAATAGCTTGAAAACTTTAGCCAATCAGCACCTTCATCACCTGTTTTCTAATTCATCTAATCAAAATCTGTAAGAATTGGCACAAATAATCTCGGCGTTCGATCGTTTCGAAGAATTTGTAGACCAGTGTTATTAAACACAGGGAGAATAAACACACATTTCTCTGTCTATTTGTTTTCTGCAACCTATTTTTAAACCATAGGTCATAATATCCCTGATCACGCTAAAAAAATGTGTATATGTGTAATATAATAAGTCTACGACAAGGCTCTCATTTCTATCCTTTAGCCGCCTTTAGCGAAATAATAGAAGGCTTTCGAGCTGTGATGGTTCTTGTTTTAAACACTAAAAATGCTAAATGACAGTCATATCTAATTCCAAATTCCAACTGATCACATATTGGATTGTATCATTTCTTCTCTCCTTATTGTTTGGACTAACTACAGGTATGTTCTGTGTGGTTTTTGCAGGTTTGCAGTTCCCCGGGGCTCCTCTCACTGACTGCTTGCTGTGGATTCTCCACTCTCCGCCCCTTTGTGCAGCTTCTCTCTCTTTATGCACACACACACACACACACACACTCACTCACCCACTTACTCACTTTGTACCTGGCACACTTTTTTTTTTTTTTTGTCCCCCTCAACAAAATTTGGTGGTTCACATATCCGGTGCATGGGTAGTGTTGTGAAGGTCTGCCTGGACTCAGACTCACCCCTCTGAGAGCAGTGCACCTTATTCAGCACACACAGGGGCAGAGCAGCTGGTGGTTGCACCAGCGTGTGCAGGTTCCTTCCAAACTGCATGTATAAAGCAAAATGCATCGTAATGACACCATTTTATTCTGAAGCGTCTAGTGAGTGCAGATTAATCGACTCTCGCGGCGTTAAATCCGCACTGATATCATTAATCCCTTTGCGCAGTCTAGCTGAACCAGATGGCTAGTTAACATTTCAGTAGAGCGTGCAAGTCAGAATGTAGTTGAAATGCAAGGAGTGGTTGTTTTATAGTAACGGTACATGAGTATTTTATTATTATTTTTAATATTGTTTCTTTTGTTCAGTCGTTATCAGCTGGTCAGTTTTGAGGCGATATCCTGTTTTACACTCGTTCCTACGCCAGTGTGAATTTTACATTATGGTGCATTCAATACAGTTCTGTAAAGTAGGCAGTCAGGTTCATTCGAATTTGGATATTTGGTGCAAACCAGGTATTGAATGTGTATGTGCAGTATTTGAGACCTTTAAGGTGTGTGCGTGTGTGTGACTGTGTGAGAATAAGTGCTGTAGGGGTCCCAGCAGTGAACCTTGTGATCTGAATTATTTCTCTCCTTTGGTTAATTTAGTTTCTTTCTTTTTTCCTTTCTATTTTTATTTTTTTTTAAACTCAGGTATTCTGCTCTCAGTAACTGGAGTCTTCTGAGAGGCAGACTGAGCGTGCTCAGCTGGGTGTGTAAATGTGTGTGTACATAGGCTTACAGACATGTCCTGGAGGTACGCTAATGAAAACACTGTGTTAAAAATGGCCAACTGCTCCTGTAGATACTGTTCATGAAGGTATATATGTAAACCGGCCATCACTGAGATTGCCTTGTCTTTTAGTTTGCTTCTTTTTTTTTTTTTTCTTTTTTTAATCATTTGATTAAATCTTTTTCATGTTTTAAACTGAATGCTGCCATTGGACTCGTTTTCACACATCTTTGTTTTCCTGTACCTTCACAGTGCCATTTGTGCTTCTCCACTGTTTCCATTTACTGTCAGTTTTTGAGTCCAGCACTTAGAAAATGTATTAAGTTCCAAGCCCATTTTTTCCACCTGATCATTTTAGTCATGAAACAAATAATGCTGTACTCTTGATTTTGTTCCTTTAACAGCGCCACGCTATTTCACTAAATTCTAGTATATTTGATTTGCTGAAAACACGTCATATGCCGATAAATCCTCACGTCTTCCTGGAAATCGAAACGGTACGCGTCGTACCGACAGCTTCTATTGCACTTAGATAACTGCCTTCTTATGATACGCGAATTAGCCATAAGACATAAGCATGAGACTTGTACAGTGCATTTCACCTCCATGCATACAGGACTGCTGATGTGAGCACCGTCCACGACCTCCACGAAGTCTAGCGCGTTCATGCACAACTCGATCTGTTTGTTGCTCACGTACATGTAGCGTCCGTAATGAAAAGCTAGCATCAACAAATGTTGTGGTAGATCTGCACTTGAGCTAACCCTCTTAACCCTAATGTTACCCCTCAGACTGGGCATTGATGCATTTATTCACCCGTTTTTTAAACATGTAAATCCAGTGATTAAAAGCTATCGCTTAAAAACAGCATGGGAATCTGAGCGTAAGGCGATTCTAGATAGATTTTATTTTCTAATACGTTCAGGGACGTGGATGCTATCACAAGCATGACGCATATGCATGTGTGTAGAAAGTGTTTCAAATTCTGAAATCCAACTGTTTCAATTCTTTGCGCTAACACTACTACAATTAGAATTTTAGTCCTTTTTTTTAGTTGCACAGTGTGCTCCAAAAACAGTTGTTCTTCAAGACTTCAACTTTTTTCAACAGTTCAATCAAATATGTGCGTTTCTTCTACCCCGCTGTAACCCCCGAGTAAAAATGGCACTGGGGTTTAGAACGAGATGGAGAACAAAACAATGACACTGACCATGAGACCAGTAAAAGCACAGAGAACCACGAGGAGTGATGATTTTTCATGTCGTCAGGTGGAAAGTAACTTTTGCTTTGTCTTGGTTATAATAAATAATATGCTTATAATATGGCATAAAAAGGCTACAGATGTAGAGTCGATCCTCAACTCAAGACTAGTTTGGAATTAAACGTTTAAAACTGAAGAGCATGTTCTTAAAGTAAGACTAGGTAATAATGAGGCAATGAACCTGATCGAAAACAATTGCTGAAAGAAACTGAAACGTTCGACAAGTGAAGCTGTTCAAATCATTGCTTGTTAAGTTTGTCGTTCTGTCTGTCTGCAAAACCCATAAATGGCATTTTATTCGAGGCAGAACTCTGCACCCACATTTAGACTGTCCTGTTGCTCAGCCTCTGTTTACCACAAAGTGCTTCCCTTTTTTTTTCTCTCTCTCTTATTTGCCCTTTTAGTTTTTTTTTTCTTCCGTTCATACTATTGATATTTGCACCTGAATGTGTCCCTGTGTGTAAGCTGTAATTTTAAATGAGATCACGGTTTGTCTTGTTTTATCTTTGCGACTGACCTTTCTTGAGTATGGCAATAAATTAGGCTGTCAGGTTTCTCAGCACAGATATATTCTATGGAACAGAATTCAATATTTTTATAAGTGTAAAGTGCAGTATTATCTCTCGAATGATTACACCATATGCTATCTAACTGATTTTCAAACAATGTAATTTTCTGTAACATTGCTGAGTGTATAGTCTTGTAAATAATTCTTGCTTTTGTCATCAGATATCAAGGTACTGAATTCCTTGCAAGCTTTCAAGTGATTTTAAGAAAAATAAAACAATGATAGTTTGATTTGATTGTTTTTTTGTTGTGTGCAAAATACTTCAGTTTCCATCCAGTAGAAGAGAAGTTTCTATTTACTCCTCATAAGAATATGCATTACATCGGTTCATTGGTCCATCTTTTTGCCTAAAAAGAAATTTGGTCCAGGCCTGGATACGAGCCAGACGACTTCAGTGTCTTTGCTTTAATAAGCACGAACAAATTCAGCACAGCAAGATTTATTCATACATCAAAAAAACAGATCAAAATTTCCTCACACTATATACACTTATTACATACAATGTTTATACACATATTACATATTTTATACAAGAAAAATATACATAAAAATGTAAACTTTTGTATACAAAAAATACCTTAGACATTAAACAAGACCAATAACAAAAGGTGACTAGATTATTAGCTCATCCTATCATTTAAAAACAGTTATACAGTACATTCACTGAGTATAGGAATTTGTCAGCCATTGTTCAGCTTTTAAGCGATTTCAAGTGCCAGCAGAGCCCTGAAGATGGCTTGCTTTAGAGGGTTGACAAGTTGACTGTGCAGTAAATCTCAATGCAACTTATATCCAGGTGTTAGTACAGCTGCAGGGATATGACACAATGGTGTGGAACCTAAAAAAATTTCTGATAACCATTTCTGAATCAAGAAATAAGTAAATATGCCTGCATGCAACCTTTGATTTATAAGAACAAATTAAAAGATGAAAATCACTGATCATAACAGCATTGATCCTTCGTGGGTTAAAAATCGAATTCAATTTTATGGTTTCGTTTTGATTTATTTCAAACTAAAAAATAAATAAATAAATCCATCACCACACCAGCATTCCTATGAAGCTCTCTCTTTGGACGCAAGCTTTCACGTTAATTCACAAGAAATCGTTTGTGGTCGTATTCATGCAAACACCAAACTTTCCACTGTTACTGCTAGCTGGATTTTAATAGCTATCAAAAATACTGTTCACTACCATCTTTTTTTGCCCAAAAGAAATGACAAGAAATCACAAACAACGTTCATTTAAATAGAAATATCAATCACTAGAATTTTGATAGCCATTAAAACTAGTGACAGGAACACAACTAGAACGCTGCCTGGTATCCTCCAACAATGTTTTCCTTTAAATTTTTCATAATAATTTTGTAGTCGTTTCACTGTCACTCGGATGAACTCGCCAATAAAACCCAATTACTTTCGAATTCAATTACTACTCTATAAATGTTACATGACAATATATGTGATCATCATTCTGTCTAAAAACCTACCAAAACCATTGATTTACTGCCAGAAATGACTGTATTTAAAAACAGGCCATGATTAAAGTGAAGGCTGCTGCCTCTCAGGGGGAAGGAGTCTGAGTGATATCGCCACAGTTTCCAGGCCATGCAGCCAGTCGAGTGTGGAATTTAAACCTGGTTTACTGTGGAAGTTTGAGCAGAAATGTGTGAAAAGTCCTGCTCTGTAGAAATTGCACCAAAGGTCCCAGCACAGCAAAGATAAGAGAATTTAAAGACAATGCAGTCCTCATGTCTAGCCCCTATTAAAAGACTGCTTTAAAGAGAAACCTCACCAAGCCATTTTAAACATAAGCACCATAGACAGGAATCCTTATATTTGGTGAAAAATCTATGCTTCCCCCCCCCCCCATTCGTCATAAAAGCTTTTTGTTTTCCGTATGTTAACGTTCTGTAAATGAGAATAACACAGTCTAACTAGAAGCTCTGTATTAGGCAGAAGAGTTCTTGCTCAGATTTTAATGAGAGAATTGTTCCCCCCCCCCCACAGACCCATTGGTCATGGGAGTCTGGCTCCTATGAGGTACACAACTCACACATGGTTTTGAATACTGTAACGATTGAATATGCTGATGTGCTTTATTGCTTTGAGTAACCAGGTTTTTACCTTCAGGTGCCTGTGAGGTCTCTGAACAGGAAAATGTACAGCCCAGGATAGGTCCACTGAGTAAGCTTAATCTGAGTGTCTGCATAAAAGGTTTAATATGTACAGTGCAAAATAAAATCTTCTGGATAAAAGCTGTTTGGCGGATAGTCCCAATGTTCTGACACCCTCACTGTTTGTTTGTTTTTTTTTTTATAAATAATGTGCACACGTAAACAGACAGACACTTCTGCTGTCTGCTTGAATGAAAGACAGAGAGGTCAGTGAGAAAGTTGATGTGGGAGAGGCAGTAACAGTGACCGTTGTTCTGGGTTAAAACCAAGCCTCCTACTGAAACACAAACTCGGCAAAAGAGATTGTTATCGTAATCCCCGCCTCCCTTTTCGCTGCGTTAGTAGAACCCTGAAAAATGCTAGGATGTGGGTGTGTTTATCTGCTTTTTCACTTGCTCTGCTGGAAAGTGGGTGCGGCACTGTTGGCACCGGCAGCAGTGGCACTTGCACTCGTGAACCCCGTAGGAGGAGCTGTGGAACTGTGACTGGGCTGTACATCTTTCGGGATGCCGCTGTGAGAGGCAAGCTGATGACCGAAGGCTGCGCTGAATTGTGGGAGCTGCAGTTTGGGCTGGCTAGTGCTGAGAAGGTCATGGGGGGAGTTTGGAGGAGAGGAGGAGGGAGCAGAGGGTGGATGTGTAATGGAAGGAGGAGTGGACAGAGAGGTGGAGAGGAGATGAGTGTCTTGTGTCAAAAGGTTCCCAAACTGCATTGGTTCTGTGAGGGAAAGGGCGAGGTTGCTCCAGGAGGAGCGAGGAGCGCCTGGTAATCCGCTGAGAGGCACCTCCAGTAGGAGAGGAGGCTCTGTCTGGTAGGACGCAGAGTGTGGGGAGGAGATATGATCGCTGTAAGGAGACGGCACATGGTCACTGCTGTAATGGCTGCCTGGAGGAGAGGACGGCAGCGTGGGCTCGGGTTTAGAGAGAGCCGAGTGAGGGAACGTTCGCTCGTTCAGTGTACGATTTGAACCCGCAGGAGGCGCTGAGGTGGTGGCTGGTGGTGGCTGAGGAGAGAGGGATGAAGGGAAATGATCATCTGTCGAGTGATGGAGAAGATTATCCTCCAGCTCCAGACTTGGGAAGTTGTCCGATGATATTCGGCCGTTTAGGAGATCGCCCATGGCTGTCACCGTGACCCCAGAGCCAGAAAAGACACTCATGGCACGATGGTCATCAGCTGGTGTCAGTTCAGCTATTGAGTTTAAGCAAACCAGCGTGTCAGGATACGAGCCCATTGCCTGCAGCGCACGAACCAGCTCCTCTGCCTCTTCTGTGGTGGGAAGCAACTCGCCATTCTTACCTAAACGCAAACATTTTACCTTTTAACTCGCAAGATATATACATAACACAACAATTACAATTTAATTCTAAATAGCCTAGCAAATGGTTAAAATGGCGTTTCTTTGCCATTTCTACTGTTATGTAAACATTTTTATTTATTAATTGCTTACATAATATCAGAGTTTAAATTAATGCCTGCATTTGCATGCAATTACCCTCAAACAGGTCAAAGTCCTGTAGGTCATCAGGCAATCTGGGCAGGACGTCAGAAAAGTCCTCCTGATTTAACTCCAAATCATTTGGAATGTCTGCGATATCAGTGGTGATGTCATCAGGAAGTTCATCTGCACTGAGCTCAGGTGTAGAGGGGCTCCTGTCGCAAGAGAAAGAGAGAGAGAGAGAGAGCGAGAGAGAGCGAGAGAGAGCGATCTTAAAAAACGAGTATCAGTGAAGTGCTACAGCTATTCCCCATCGCATAATTTCCACCTGACGGTGTAGTAATGCAGAAAACTGAAACCCCGTGTCCAATACTTAATGCACAATGATAACTGTCAAACAAAGGACTACTCTAGAGACAGGCTTTTCTAAAGAACTCTGGACCAGGGAATTAACCCTCTCTAAACATATTTATTCCAAACTATTAGCTTTACACACACACAATCATTTTTGTTTTAAAGCACCATGGAGCTTTTTATTCCTGAACTTTATACAATGCAAACGTTTCAGGTCGAAGAGTGACTGAGAATAAAGTTTGATTCTACTAAACAAACAAAAACAGACTCAGGTGAATGCCACCAGTGTAAATGTTTTTAAAGAATCATGGACCCTAACTAGGTTGTAGAGACCAAAATATTTGCAAAGATGAAAAACTCACTAGATTGAGATTATTACACACTTAATCTGACAGACATTTGATTGCCCAGGGAAAAAAAAAAAGCATTCCTTGTAGCTAGTACTGACACGAGTACTGACTCACAACAATGCGTTGTAAACCGTACATGATAAATGATCTACACTATTTCTAGAACCAGATATATTCTCTAGAATTATCTAGAAAAATTTATAATAAAATTGCTTATGGTTCACACATGGAAACAGAAATAAACGTGTGAAAGAACTTTGTGAGGCTGAAGTGGTGTGTGCAGTAATGTACCTGATGCTGGCATGGTGGGTGGGCAGTGTCAATGTGGGTGGCATGGGCAGGTTGCCCTGTGGTAGTGCTGGAGGAATGGGTTTCTGGGGACGGCGCACTACTTTCCTCCGCTTTTTCTTGTGTTTCTTAGTCAACGCTGGTGGTTTGGTCTTTTTACGTGGCCGTCTCTGCTGCTGCTGTTGCACCCGCCTGTTACTATCCCCACGTAGGAAATTATCCTGCAGAAAACATACAAACCAAGCCCGTCAATAAATTCCTTCAACACAGTAGCAAACAGTACTTTTTTTTTTTTTTATCTATTGTACTTCTGTAACAGCCTGGTTTACAGCATAACTATATAGTGAAATGCAGTTACACGTTGCATATATAGTTATGAGTAGTAATAAAGTACTCGCAAGATTGATCCTACAGCAGAACACGAAAACACACCCAGGCAGAATGCATGATTATGTGCTTTCTGTTCGTATCCTATGACCCATATAATAGCACTGAGATAGTCTGCTGGAAAAAATTACGTTAGCAGCATCATTATCAGTTTTACTCAAGCCTGAAATGATGCAAGCAACCTGATGACAACCGAGGAACATTGTGTACCAGCCAACCCGTGTAATAAAATTGAGCTGATTGATAATGCAATTAAAGACCTCAAAACTTTCTGCTGTCATTGATAAGTGTAGCACTGCTTTGCCTATTTTGCTCAAAGCCTGTGTTACTTTTAAATACTTGCAAATCACACATTTGCTAATATATTAACAATCCGTCTTGTATCATTGGGTTTGTAGTTCATCTCCAGAAAAATGACTACAGTAATAATATTCATTTTTTTTTTTTTTCTTTCTATTTACCATTTTCTTGGCATGTTCATCACAGAGAGGTGTCTGGTGTGTGATGTCGAAGACGGGGACAGAGCACTGCTGCCCATCAGCAAATCGTGCTGTGCAGCTGGAGAAGAGCTGCTGTGAACGGTTCAGCAGGATATCTACAAAGCAACACTCAAGGAATAATACAAAACCAAAATAACCATCCATATAAGATGTGGAACGTGCCGTCGCTAATAACCAAAATAAGGCAAACTACAAAACACACATATGTAAAATATAATTGGTAAACTGGTGTTCATGCAAACTTTAGACAAAAGGATACGTTGGAAGCAGTGGCGTGTGAAAGGCAGAGATGGGTTGATGCAGGGCTGACCCTTGGTGCTACCAGTGCACACAGATTTTTCCACTTTCTGTTGTACTGGATGCCTAGAAAACATGAAATAACTAACATAAAATCTAAATCTTTCAAAATAAAATCTCTAAAGCCTTTCACACACACACTTTTTATACCTGCTGGACATGTGTGATGTTTTGCTGAGATGCTGAATGAGTTCCCCTGTGCAGTCAGGGTCTTTGCTGGCTGCATGGAGCAGAGCTTTCCTGAAAGCGTATTTGTATCTGGTGTGCCGTGTGGCAGCTCGCTCTTGCCTACACAAGTGTTTGTAGCGCTCCTGCAGGTACGTACAGAGCTGAGCCAGACGAGACCGCCGAGGCTCCTCGCGTTCACCGACAGAACTGAAGAAAAAAATCAAAACAAAAAATAAATTAGCGGAAATATTACAGCAAAGAAAAAAAATCCCCTACAGTTATTTACAAGAAGGCCTACAAGAAACTACAGCTGATACATGCTTTGCCTTACAATATCCAAAAAGAAGTGAAACTTTCACATTTGTTTTTTTGCCATTTTAAATTAATTCCTTACTGGTGTTGAGGACTCCCATCCTGCAGCCTCCTGGCCTGGGGCAATGAAGGAATTCTCTCATCATCTTCTTCTTCATCCTCATCAGCACTTTCATCAGACCAGTCCAGTCCTGAATTTACAATTATAAGTATGCATAACTCCATGAATACACTATCACTTACAGCAAAGAGCCATTTAATTGGATTTCACTAGAAATATTTAATTACAGTTTCTTTTATAATATATTTAAGTGGTAGGTAGTCGAGGTATTTAAGCATATTAAAACTTATTTAATGAGCTTTTAATACCAAGATGAGGGAAGAGGTCTCCATGCTCTTTGTGTCTGTTTGCACAGAGCTGTATAAGATGCTGTAGCCTTGACAGGCAGGCAGGGGGAGCTGTAAAGGCAGTGGGTCGCATAGTGATGGTGCGGCTCTGTGGACACTCCCAAGCACCAGCAGGTGGATAACTGGGGGAAGTGTGGAGGGTTTTCCGATACTGCTGGCCTGCTGAGGGTGGTGTGGTGGGCACCAGGGAGGCTCCTGTTGGAGCTGGTGCTGTCTTGCATTGCAGAGCCTGTGATGGCCCCTGCTGAATAAAGGAAGCGTGACCAGCATGCTGCAAAGGTGGGGGAGGTGCAGGTAGTGCTGCTGGTGTTGGAGGTGGTAGATGTGGAGATTTGGGCAGTGTGCAGGCCACCGTGACAGGTGTTAATTGCTCTGAAGTGGGTGATGGAAGGTCAGCGTCATGACGTGGCCCTTGCTGACTGAGCACCAGCCGACTAGCAGGCTTCCTCTTAGGTACAGAGTTCTTGCGTGTGGCGCTCTCCACTCCATCCACGTCCTCTTCGTAAAAGGCGAAGGGGTCAAACAGGTGTGTGCTGGATAAGGCAAGGGGAGGCAGACGGGTACAGGGTGGAGAAGGAGGCAAACCGTCTAAGCCATTAGAGGCTTTGAGAGCTAGGGAGGGCACGGTGATGTTCAGTGCTACGGAATCCAGCGCATCATGTTTCTTCTTACGCTCCTTCTTGGGGATGAAGCCCAGCACTTGCAGGTGGCTGTTACAGTATCTGAATAGAAAATATTGTAGCATTGAAAACTAATAAAAACAATTGTAATAAGCGTGTCATAAACTTTACCAAGTTAAACCAAAGTCATTTATTATAAATTAAACTAGAAATCACATTATTTGATCACTAACGCAACACTAATTATGTAGTCTTATGCCATTTGTAATCGTCAGATAATTCTGTACGGGTAATCACACACTTTACAAGCTGATCCAGGCATGTAGTTGTGAAATGTTTCTGCAAAAATAAAGGATCGACACTGTTTAGTTAGTTCCTCTGTTGAAGAAATAAAGGGCTGTTATTGCCTCATTACTTTATTCTACTATAGGTAACCAGCCAAGCACCCTGTACAGATGCAATAGAATAATGAGAATGAATGCTTTCTGAAAACAAAATTACTACTACTCTACTGTAAAAGAATAATTCAAGCCACACTGTGTCATTATTCGATGTGCAAACATTGGTTTGAATGCATACCTGCAATTTTGTAGCTCTGCCCCAGTAGTTAAGCTTCATATGCTATTCTAAAATAATACATCTTAGTCACAGGACTGTTTTGTTTCTATGAGAGTAACCTCATATCATTCAGGTGGATATAAATTACAAGTACAATGACAACTCACCTGCGGTCCTCGGCTTTGGGAATGGGGTTGGTGCATCGCTGGCTGTTGTACTTGGCCACATATTCACATTGTTTAAAGGGAGCTGTCTTGTCCTCTAAAACATGCCGTATACAGAAGGCGTATCCATTTAGTCTACGCTGCTTGCAGAGTTTTGGGCTGTATGAGCACAAAGGCTTATTGTCCACCTCCGAGAAGTGTATGTGTTTCCCCTCATACATCACGTGACTCTATTCCTTGAAAACATCAGCTGACAAAAAAAATAAAATAAATAAATATTGTAAGATGCACTTTATCAAAAATCACAATACACAACTCGCATACCAGGATGAATTTTGGGACTGAATTATTAGCATGTGCACATTTCACAATTTACATTAAATGTTAATAAGATTAAATAACCTGTCAAATTTTTTAGACTAATCAAATGCGGCCTATTTACACCAGAGACCAACAGCTGGCAATTTCATTAGACTTGACCTAAATAAATTAGTAATCGGTCATGTATTAAAATAATGCATTGAGAACTAATTTGCTAAAGTTCATTAAAACAGACTAAGGAAATAAAGCATCTATCAAACGTTTCTATTATACCACATATACCAGTCAAATTCTTTCTTCGCATATCCCAGTCACTGGGGCTTGAACCCCTGACCTTCTGATTAGTAACCCAGAGCCTTAATTACTGAGCTGCACCTCTGCCCATAAATATTATGTGCGTCATTCCATGATATATTTAAATATATACACAACGAATAAAAGCATGATCCTTACATGACATCTAATTGCACATAATATGGCCACCATGCCGTAGATGAAAAGCAATTATATGACATAAGGAAGATAGATATTAATGTTTATATGTTTGCAGGATGCACGTCCGTTACACAGGGGGGTTTGTCACAGGTTAAGTGTCAGGTGAGGAGACTAACACTCGTCAAACAGGTCTGTCAAAACCACAGTGCAAATACACTGAGGTCACTGAGGACACTAAAGCATGGGGACAGGAGGAGACTTAAAATAAATAAATTTAAAAAAGACCATCAGATCGGCAAAGCTCAGGCGAACCTGTACCATCTAGTATATGCATTATCAAATTATATGCATACAAATAACAATATTTTAAAGTGATCTTATAAATGATCCGAACTGAATTCCAGTTAAAACTAAGCGGGAAAAAGGGGGCACGGGTGTACATTTTGTGGTTTGCGTTTTACTTTCGGTTTGTGATTTCTTACACACGATGAGTAAAAGCTATGAATCTCAACACCGGACAGACCAAAAGCTGTGAAATAACACGAGATCCTATAATCAGTTTATTGAAACCTAGTTTATTAGATAACCTTGTAATATTAATAGAGATTAAATCAAAATACTAACATACAGAAATACATTTATTTTCAATAGATTATTAAAACGACTTGTGTTGCATGCAGGTTATTATAATTTATCTGTTTACACTGATGTACACCGTCGGTGCAGATGCAGTCAGAATTAAATATGAAGTAATGATAACCAGCTAAACAACTGTCACCATAACCGACCAAAATAAGCGAAAATTGTAAGGGGAAATGTCATTAGTTTGCGTCTAATATAACCAATGTTAGCTAAGAGCTAGGTATATATCATAGACAGCACTAGTTAGCTTAGCAAATATATTAAAAAACCCGCTGCGGTGGCTGGAAAACTAGCGATCAGTGCTAAAAACAAAGCCGCCGTATCCAGGAAACGAAGACACAAACACAGTTCTTGTTTATTTTCTGTCTCCTCAGTGCCTATATTAAACTATTATATTTTATACAGATTTTTGGGATTCCCTTCTATTATTTAAATAGTGTGAACTGTGTTCATTAATCGTGTTTATCTTTGTCGCAAAAAAAGTCGAAGGCCTCTGCACTCAGGCCTACTGAACACCGCCGCTAAGATTAGCCAGTTCCGCAACATGCTAACTAACGTTCCGTTTCAATACCGTGTGCATTATCGCGGTCTTAAAAAACAAAAAGATAGTCATTTTTATGTGCGAGGATAAACTCTGACATATGTGTACTTCATGTTGTTATTTTTAACATAGATATAGATCATTAGTAGAAAGAGGGACGAAAGCAGCGGCCTACAGAAAGCTCGCAATCCCCGGCCCTCGAGTGGGAAGCGTAACGGACTATAGAGCGCAGGAAAGCGGATGCCTCAATAAGAGAGCGGCCGGATGTAAGACAGTTAGGCTTACCTTCAATTAGTACAGACTGTACAGGGTATTCACTCCTGGTACACTGTGGAAATGCCTAATCTCATCAGCTGGACCAGTTATGCGTCAGTACTCGACATACCACGGAAAATACTGCTTTTTGAAGCCGCTTGCCCGCAATTATAGCGTAAAGGTGCATTAAAATGTATATTACCCTCGGCTAACATTGGAAGTGCTAGGCTGCTGGGTTTTTTTTTTTTTAGTTCAGTCCTCGGTAGACTCCTCACAGCACCACTATCGGCACTGCGGGGACATGACAACACCGTTAAGCTCGACAACAACCTCTTCTACCATATTGGAAGTTGGGCTAGGTATTAACTATAGGCGAAATGCCGAATCATTATACACTTCCATTTCTTTAAACTGTCACAAGTCTGTGGGACAGAGGATGTCCTGAAATGTCCGGCAAGCAGAGAGTTTGAGTGGGTTCTGTAAAGCATTTTGTAAGGCTGACTACACGTCCTCCCTGATGTCGAGCTAAGTTGTGTCTGTGTGTGTGTGGGAGAGGGAGAGAGAGAGAGAGTGTGTGTGTGTGTGTGTGTGTGTATTAGTCACTGCATGACAGAACAGCTCGCTCTTTCTTATTGACCAGGAGCACTTTTCGTCAAAGAGGTGAGAGCTGTAAAATTTACACACACTGTGACCTTAAAGCAGTTTCAACAGTCAAGTTGTTAGAAACTTAAAATTCTCAGTCTAAATTCTCACACACACACACGCATATAGATAGATAGATAGATAGATAGATAGATAGATAGATAGATAGATAGATAGATAGATAGATGGATAGATAGATAGATAGATAGATAGATAGATAGATAGATAGATAGATAGATAGATAGATAGATAGATCATGTGCTGTGATAAAATATAATATTCTATATTACACCCACATGGATGCATTTATTTACTTAATTACCTGATTATTTTAATGCATGTGGTCACAATTAATTACCGTCTGAATTGTTTCTAAAAATTTTCCCAATTTTCATACCTAATATACAATAATTGATAAGTGATGTAATGTATGGCCATACATAATAAAACTAGTAGCATTGACTTGTGTGAATGTAATGTATCTGACATTTAGAATTATTCCATATTCTGCAAGAGCACAATGGACATATTGACAAACTAGCAGAATGTTTCATTGTGTTTGTCTGTCCAGTCTCTTTTCTCTCAAACTTGTATGTGATGAAACAACCAGTGCATTAAAAAAAAGCTCGTCTTCATCTTGGGACAAAATAAAGGCTGGGTAATAGCACAAATTTAACAAGAAGGATAAAAATCCACTAAATACCATATTTAAATCATTAGCATATTTGTCTTTGGTTTAAAACCCCCACTTAATAACACAACTTTTAAAGCTAAACCTCAGTCTCTGATAGAGGTCTGTGACTGTTGTTTGGTTTTTTTGGGAAAAATTTTTTGTGTTAATTTTATTTGTACATGCTCATGATTTTCAGTGTCATCATCATTACACATTTTTAAAAACACTCCACACACTTTTAAAAATATTTTGTGAGAAAGCCCAGCTTTTTGTTGGGTTTGGTAGGATCCCAGTCCCTACATTCATCTCTACTTTGACTTTTCTCTGATTCATGTACCATCTCACACACTCTCCTTCCTCACTGCCTGTCACTATAAAGTCAGATGCATTTGTTGCGTACATTAAAGGCATGGTAATCTGTGTTAATGGTATATGTAGCCAAATTTTTCACCAAGACCCTTTACTAGAAATCATTATTTCTGACGGAAAATAGTCTATATGAGCATAAATCTATAAAACAAGGGACTGTTGTGTACTTTGAGAATAATTATAGCTTTTAATAAAAGTTGGCATAGTTTTCAGAGAAACAGGATATTTTGGACAAAAGTAATAAACGTTTCACAATTTGTCATTATTTCTGCTACATCTGAAGTGTCTGTCCTTGTGTGTTTCCTTTACATTTTAATGTCTATATCCTGTTGTTCAGTTCTTTTAAATATTTTTAATTCATTCCAGCTTCTAATGAAAACTAAATATTTGTTAGGTAATTAATTATCTGTGTATTATTCACCAAAATGTATCCATATTTTAAGATTCAACATTTTTGCATGTATAAAGTGTATTTTCGTGTTGGATAATAGATAAGCCACCAGCCCAGGGAAGGAAAGACACACTGGGTGGGTTTTCTTCCTGCTAATATATATATATGACAGCTTGATATCCAAGCACAACTGTGCTTAACAGTACACTTTCCGATTAAAGGTTTATGAAAACTGTTGTTTTTCCCTAAATATAATCAATGTGTTTGAATAAATAAAGACCAATATGTGAATGTTGTATATAGAACCATACAGCAAAGGGCTTTCTTTTGAAATATTTCAATTAGAACCAGATACCGATATCCATTAATCCCACAAAGAACTAACAGCTCCTATCACGAGTTTGTCACAGCACTGTCTTGCATATGCAGGAACACAACACTTGAAACACTGACTTAAATATACAGGTTTATACACCATTTACTTTAATAGGAACACATGTACATTTGCTCATGTATGAGTTATCCAATCTTTTAATCATGTGGAAGCAGCACAATGCAGAAAATCATGCAGCTACAGCAGTCACTGTTCACATCAAATGTCAGAATGGGAACATTTTAAATCAAACATGACTTTAATCTTGGCATGGTGGTTGGTTCTTAATGGTTATTTCGATAATCTCTTATCTACTGGGATATTTACACAATAGTTTGTAGAGTTTACACACAGTGGTGCAATAAAGAAAATAAATGTAAAGTGAACATTGGTTTCTGAAGGGTAAAACACCTTGTTGATAAACTAGACCAGGGGAATGGCCAGACTGGTTTAAGCTGATCTGAAATCTGAGAAAAGCATCTCAGCATGCATTAAACAACACAATTTGGTGCATGAGCTACAACAGCCGAAGACCACGTCAGGTTCCAACTCCTTTCAGCCAAAAACAAGAATCTGAAGCTATCATAGTCACATGCTCACCCAAAGTGATAATTTAAAGATTGGAAAAAGAATTGGCATTTTTTCCTATTCTTCAACAGTACTGTTTGGTCTGTGCCCTTGATATCGATCAACAATGTGTCTTAGCAGACCCTTTGTTCACAATGTTTTTCACACCATTTTACGAACCATTTTCCTCTGACCTCTCTTATCAACGTCATTTCCACCTTTAGACCTTTCGTTCAATCAATAATTTTTGTTTTTCACAGCAACTCCAGAGACTGTGTGAAAATCCCAGGTAATCAGCAGTTTCAGGAAATCTCCACCTAGCCCTTTTGACACCAACCACCATGCAACAGGTCACACTTTCCCATTTTGATTTAAAGTGGATGGTGAGTATGTCTTTCTGATACACAAGCAGAAGAAACTGAAATAAGCTGACTGAATAGGGAAAGAGGCTTTGCACTGACAGGTTAATTTCCACTTAATACCTTTTAAATGTTGTGGAAAAAAAGAGACTTTTTGCTCAGTAAACCTGTGCCTCATGCAAGCACTTTTATAATGTCTGTTTTGCAGTCTCTCATTAGTTCGGGCACATGCAGAACATGTGTAACTTTACTGTGACTCATCTTTAAGGCAGCTGGAATCTGTGTACATGAATAACAGGAAAGAGCACCTAATTAAAACAAACCGAAATTAAAAAATTCAATCTGGACAGCAGATTTATTATGAATATATTCATTAGAATATTTTTTATAGTATATTTATTACATAAAAGCAAATCAGCAGCTACATACTCAGAAAATACCTGCCTTGGACTGCCTTGACTTCTGCCTTGCAAATCTCTCACAGCACTCCAGTGTACACATTATTGTTTACTAAAAAAAAGACATTTCTTAACAAACTTCTAAAATACACAGTCCAAACTTGGGAGTGTGAGCAATATGCTGTATAGCAGTTTCAAAACATGTTATTTAGCTTTTTTCTCTGATTCAGTAATAAAAAACAAAACAAACAAAAAACCACAAGGGGAATCTGATTGCAGTTTGCAAAGAACAATCATGGTATTCATACATATTCCAAATATTGGTTCCATTTAAAAAAAAAAAAAAAAAAAAAAAAAAAAAAAAAAGGAACACCTTTGCTGTTTTCAAGGACCACATTTATCCTGACAGGCAAAAAGAATATACAGCATGCTGGCAGTAACTTATATTAGCATACACTCAATTCATGTGGACTATTTACCTTAGTCTTCTAATAACTACTTCCAGGATAATAGCAAGTTCAGTTCTCTTCAGTGGCCTTCCCAGTCCTCAGTTCCGAACCCAATAGAACGCCTCTGTAATGTGGCGGAAAGAAGATTTGCAGCATAAAAAGTGCACCTTGAAAAATGCAGGAATTTTGGACCAGAATGTCAATGAAAGGCTTCAAATTCTTGTGGAATCCATGGGATCAAGAATTGAGGCTGTTTTGAGAGCAAAGGGAGGCTCCATGCTAAAATAGTATAGTGTTCCCATTAAAGTGCTTTTTGAGAGTATAAAAGTACACATAGTTCAATAAGACAATATGAAATTAAACATTTCTTTTTAAAAATTGTGCCTTGTTTGTATAAAAGGGGTTGGAAACATGTCCTGTACTAAAGTAGATTTTCAGGTTCTTCACTTTCCCCCAAGTCTGTGAGACGTGGTCAGGACAAACCTTGCTCATATTTTCCTCTTTGCAAAATGTACAATCACCCAAACAAGACTGGCTTCAAATAAAATCAAATTATAAAAACTCCCTGGTATTAGCCCTGTATGAAATAAAAGAGAAATTTGCAAGTTTCAAGATCATTAAAAATGTTAATGATCTCAAAAATAGAAAATAGAAATAGAAAATAGATGACATAAAAATGTATATTTTCTATATGTCATCAGATTTCTAAAGCATGTACATACATACATATACACACCATATTTTAAATGTTAAAGAAGTTAGCACTTGTGTTTAACTCTTTTCCTTTAGACACTAGTGTAGACAGTGGGTTCTTCAGGTGAGCAGCTTCCTGGAACTGAAACTGTCTCAGTCTCAGATAGGTTGTGGCTGAGCTCTCTCAGTGAGTTCTTAGTGAGTCTTATGCAGGAACTCTTGACAATCCCCCACACTTTCTTATTTAACAGCCCATAGAGTATGGGGTTGATGCAGCTGTTGAAAAAAGCCAGGCTGGTAGCCAGTGGGAAGCCCACAGTCAGGACATGATGCAGCGTGATTGAGTGGTGCATAGTGAGCTCCATAAGGCTAAAGGTGTGAAACGGTGCCCAGCACAGAAAGAAAACCACAATAACCACTGAGATCATTTTGGAAAAGCTGGAAATGCGTACACTGCCAAGCTGCTTCATCTTTCTGGTCAATAAAATAGCAGTCACCGTGATGGTGAGGAACGGCAGAAGGAAGCCAACTGCAGTGCGGAGAAACACCATAGAAATGTGTATCACCTTACTAACATGTAAATTCTCATGGAAGTTGTTGAAACACACAACCTTTTTGTGATACTGTAGTGTTTCTCTAAATATTAGAGCTGGACTACTGAGTGGGATAGATAAGAACCAGATTAATGCACAGACTACCCAGGCCCCCCGCACAGTATGGAAACTTCTGTTCCAACTAGTGTGTGCAATAGCAATGTAGCGATGTAGACTGAGCACAGTGAGGAACAGCACACTAGCATACATGTTCATTGTACACACAAAAGAGTTCAGCTTGCACAATACCAAGCCAAAGTTCCAATGAAAGTCATGCAGCACATAATCAATGGAGAAAGGTAGGAAAAGGACAAACACAAAATCAGCAATAGCAAGGTTCAGGAGCAACACACTTTTAACTGACCATTTGATTTTGAATCCAGTGACCCAGATCACAATGCCATTCCCAATTACACCAATCACCATTGCTAAGGAATAGATGACCACAGAAATAAGATGCAGAGTCTCTTTCTGGACGTAAGTCTCTTCTTTCAACTCCTCAAAATCGCCATATTCCGAATATTCATAAGAGAGATTGCCATAGTCAGTTTCCTCCAGGTCCATCATTGTGGAGTTTGTATGACTGTTGCTATAAATTAAAAAAAGGGCAAAAATGTCAGAAAAAATATCAGTGTGAAAACATTCAGCAAGAAAATACCAGCAACCTACTAACTATAAAGTGTAGCAAGTAAAAATGATACTGTCACTAAATTCTTCCGTTATTCTGTTATTCAGTTTTTAATAAAAATTTTGCCTGAGACAGATCTCAAATCTGTGTCTTACTGTGTGTTGTTGCTCAAAGGTTCTGCACTAATCCACAGTTTTGATCGACTCAAGAGTCTTCAGGTCTCTTCCTGCGAGAGAGAGAGTGAGAGTGTCAGGCAGAAGGTAAAGCATTGATTAAAATGGTGGTACTAACGGCACAACCCTCTCCCAAACCTTGTGTATGGGTGTAGAATTTACACATTGTTATGCTTTGCTAATCACACCTACATCCTGTCTTCCATCCTATTGTGCAACTATGAGTTTCATGAATGCTTATGTCAGTCAGCTAACCCTTCTGTCCACAATCAGGGAAAATCTCAGCCACAGGTCACCCACACAGCCAATATTTTCACCTCTCTCAGCGCATGACTAATCCTTATTCAAACAACATGCATCATTCAATTTAAATACCTTTATATATGTGTGTTTTTTTGTGAATATTTTCTGCAGAGCTCTGGCTGTTATAAATAGTGTTAGGGTTGTAGTATATTTGTTTATACTGGATGGGAAAGTGGCCTTCTGACTTGCTCCTTGCATGACTTTTTGAAAACTGGGTAAAAGTACAGCTTTTCACTGATCATGTGAGATGGACCTGTAAATGAAAAAAGAAAAGAAAAAAAAAAAAAAAAAAAAACATCTAACAGTATAGTGGAAACTGTATTGAAGTTTGAATGAAGCAGTGACAACCCTAGACCAGTAGGGTATGAAAACCACAGTAAATATTTTTCTTTCACAAAAATTTGACAAACCAGTAGTGATGTAAATAAATAATTTCTTGTTCCATGAACTGCCCAGATATTTTGTTGTATTTAAATATATATATATTTTTTTAATTTTTAGCAGTTTATCAGGAATGAAATGTCACTATATTGAATCACATTGAAATTAGAACTTATTCCTTATTGCATAACATAACCACAGAAATGTCCTCCTTCAGATGTTTTCACACTGATTTTTAAATGGGTGTGCGAGGAAGTGTGTGTGTGTGTGTGTGTGTGTGTGTGTGTGTGTGTGTGTGTGTGTGTGTGTGTGTGTTGGGAGAGGGTAATTGATAAATGTACACTTTTGAAAGTTAAACACAATACTAATCAGGTTTAAGATGAAAGTAAACGAATAGATTTTCATTGACGATTAATCCTAAAGCACATTTTAGTAGATCTTATCTGCATGTACAATATCAGATTCTTGCATTGAGCAGCTGGTTATCTGATTTTCACATTTACAAAAGCAAGAGGAATATACAAACAATCTTTAGGGTGTGGTGCTTCACATAGTACAGATAGTTACATGATATGGTAAGTCATGTAATAGTGAAGTGGGTAAAAGAGCCTGTTATTCCGTTATGAAGCAGTACAACAGCTCGTACATTAACGGGAAAGATATTTTAGAAAAAAAACCAAACACTTACCGTTCAGCACTTCCAGCAGCAGTTCCTGCAGTCTGTGACAATGCTAGTAATATTGGAAGTGCAGCTCTTCCTCTTTGTGTTTAGTCTGCTGTGTTCAGTATGTTAGATTATGATGCGGTCTGAGCGATAGCGGTGTAGGAAGATCGTGCGCGCGCGCGCGTGCGTGCGTGCGTGCGTGTGTGTGTGTGTGTCTCAGTGCGCAGATCCTGCGACACGTCACACGCTGCGGCTGCAGAGGAATGCAAAAGAGCCTCTGAGAAAGGTCAGAAAAGAAAAACCAAATCGATCCCAAAACAAGAAAGGCCAAATACTGCACTGCAAAACAAAGACAAGTGAATATCTTGCATATATTGTAGTATGAAATGTATGTAGTATTTTTTAATTTGTGAGATTATTAAACCCCTATTCAATCCATTTGTACTCAAGTTTAAAACCCCCCAATTTTATTAGCTGATAATTTGTTGCTCTTTTTTTTAACGTTTTCAAGAAAGAAGCAAATTTGTCTGCCAGAAGAAGAACTACACGGTTGGTGTGAAAATGTGTGGAAATATAAGTTTATAATAAGATTAATATTAATAAAAAAATATATATGATGTATATATAAAAAAATATATATATATATATATATATATATATATATATATATATATATATATATATATATATATATTAGATATATTAGTATATACTAATTTATATAGAAACAAAGATTAATATTCAACATATTCAAGATATTTTCACTTGGTAGTATGATTTTTTTGCAGTACAGAAATTACAGTGCAATTTAAAAACAGGCATTATCACTTCTCTTACTATTTTTAGCAGTAGTAGTAATGATAATCATCATTATCATCATCATAATTATGATGTGTGGTGCAACGGGTAGTTTTAACACTTTATTTCATTAAAAGACAAGCTGAATCAAGTTAGAAGATTTGTCAGTTATCAGCATTAATCTAAGACAAAGTTTATCCAGTCAAATGATTCAAGTTTGTAACCAGATTGCGCAATAATTAGGACAAAAAACGAAAACAGACTTTATATGGGTTTCACAAGAGAAGGCAAAGTTAAAAACAATGCTGAAGAGAACTTAGCATTAAGCTTTGCTATCAGTGAAAAGAGTGTTAGAGCAAAGAGTGTTTAAATAAGGGCATTACATAAAATCCTCTTATCTTTCCAAAATATTGAATATACATTAAGGAATAAGAACTTCTAAGCACAGTCAAGATAAATATAATAGACATCCTGGTTCACACATTCGGATAGTCATTCTCATCGAGGATATAAAGCATCTGCCTTGATCACAAAGCAGCCTAAGCTTTCTCTTTGATCCCTCAAAACAATTGCTTGACTCTTTCAGGCCGGTAATGTGACATGCTGAAGCAAAGATCCAGCCATAAAGCATCTGCTGATATGTGCTTGAATTCTTTTTAAATATGTGTTTTGATTTGAAAAGTAGATACTGGCCATTGTTAACATTTTATTTAAGGACTGTGTGTGTGTGTGTGTGTGTGTGTGTGTGTGTGTGTGTGTGTGTGTGTAGTCAGGGGTGGTGTGAGTGTTAAAAAAACATTATGCCAGCCTGGCTATAGTTTTCTCTACAAACACAGGCTCAGCACATGCAGACTGTAGAGTTGATGACAGACTGAGCAGAAATAAGAATTCAATTTCTTTAAGTTTATATGCTGTACATATTTGTTTGATGTAACAATACAGTGTGAAATATTTAACAATATATTTTTACAGGCTTTAATGAGATAGAGGGTGCATGCTTTAAGAAAAACTTGAAACTCAAATCAATTAAACCTGCTAAAACAGATAAAATACAAATAAATATATAGTCTAAAACAAAATGACTCTTTTAAGTTCAGAATTCTGCATTTCCCAGGTTTGTTCATGAAGAAATACCATATTATTTCAGAATTCTAAAAGAGTAAAACAAACACACACTGTGTCCCCAGGGTGTCTATGCATGAATGCCAACAGGTTTCTTTGCCATGAGAGAGGGAAAGTCAAGGATATTGCTTACATGATAGTATGTTTAAAGCTGTAAAAATTACATACCGACTTTATGCCTGAATATACTTTCTTTTCTCTGTACTTTTTAACTTTTTTCTCGAAATTTTAAAGCCATGAACTTATATTTGTTAGATACTTGTGCTCTTGACTGGCACAACTGCAATGCGTTGGCATTTGAAGATTATGAAATTAAATCCGGACATTGACACAGCCATTCACATTCATGTGCCAAGCAAAATATGGGTTACCAAGCTTTAAGTGAAAGAACTTGGCCTGCACAACAGGACACTAAATATTAACCAGAGCCTAATAGATACAGACCATCTTGCATATACTCATGCACTCTTGTGGATCAATGGGTACAAATACCTGTAGCCATGGTCCAAAATCTATTCTGAGAGAATCTTCTGAGATGACTGCAGTCTGTTATAGCAGCAGAGGGAAGAGCAATAGTCAAGTGTCCACATATTTTGCCCTTATACTCTCTGAGTGCAATTTTACTTGTATAGCACATTAACAGAGTACATTAACAATGGTCCTTGTCCCAAAGCAGCTTTACAGAAATAGATTACAAATATAAATGTCAGCATCATAAATAAAGTCCCTATAAGTTTATCCCTAATGAGCAAGCCAGTCGAAAATGTGTCAAGAAAAAACTCCCCGAGATGATATGAGGAAGAAACCTTAAGAGGAACTAGACTCAGAACGTAACTGATCCTTATTTGGGGGACAGTGAATGCACACTGATTTTAAGTCATTGTCGAACATCAGCTATTCACTTGAAAGCAAAACTGTTCATGGCAGTTGCAGTCCCAAGCCAGTGAAGCAGTTTAAATTAGTTTATATACTGTTTATATTAATTACAGTCCAGATCAATCTTCATGGTTCTTGAGTTTAAACTTTCACAGTCACCTCATGGATCTTTAGATTGTTCATGTGGAACCATTCTTAGCTGTACTGAGGGGTCTCTAATTGAGAACACCATTCAGAGGTAGGGCATCATAATGAATCAGGAGGTCTGGAAAGAAGAAGGATCACTGGTACCCCAGAAGCACGTTTAGCTCTGCAATGAGAAAAAGAGATAAAGAGTAGAGGGAGTGTCAGGGAGCGAGAAACATGGGTTTTAATGTCTGCTTATTATTACATAATAGTTAAGGACACTGTGTCATGTGATCAGAGTGCAACTAGGGACTCCAGTAAGACTAGCTATGACAAAAATTATTAGGTAAAAATGATTAATAAGTATAAAACTTAGCCTTGTGAAATTTGAGTCTGATGTTTTAAAAAAAAAAAAAGAATACAGACTATACCAAGTAAAACAGGATTTATGACTACTCAGATAGATGGTCATAAATAAGAATAAGAAGTCATTGCCAGAGGGGCCTGTCTACTTAAGTAGATGGACAGACATAAGACTGTTTTAACATTTCATTAGGAAAAGGGTCTTAGAGGCAAGTTGTGTGTTTTTATGGGGACAAAATGTGGTAGTTATTTGATTTGGTCAGCGCAATTTTTAAATAAGCGACTGGAGAGAACTCTCACTGTTTATTCTCCAGAATGCTACAGACTTTTTCCTTGCAATTAACAGGTGGAAAACTCAAGCTTAGAAAACTATTCAGTATTTACATTTTTTTTCCTATATTTTTGCACAACGAAACATAAACTAAAATCTTTGTGTATTGCTTGTCTCCTTCTTTTTGTAATTTTAATAAGTTATATTTATTTATTGGCTTTAAATATTCCTGTGACAAGCTTGCTTTTTAAAGTCACAGCAATATAATTCAATTCAGTGAACTTGGAATTAATTCTTAACTATAACAAATTGCACCTAACAAGTAATGAAAAAGGGCCCTAAACAGGAGCGTACAAGGCACTGCACAAAATGGGAAAAATTGAGAACAAAAACAACAGATGTTATACATCAGCTAACCCAAAATTCCAAGATAATACATTTGACTCATTCTTTCTTGCTACATTAATCCAGAATTTCCCCAAAGCAATTAAAATGTTTAGACATTTAGACATGTAAAATGTTTTAGATATAGAAATATATAATGTATAACTATTACCAGTGTCTATATGTACACTGTACACTTTTACACTTTTTCCTACTTACTCAGATTTATTAGGATTGTCATCCATCCATGTATATTCGATTCCCCCCGATAGCCCATTCTCTTCATTTCATATTTTTTCCCTCAGGCTGCTTCTGCGCCACCCATTGACTGCGGTTTGACCATTTCAAGGCCCCAGGCTTACAAAAATGTCAGCATTTTCACTTTTTCACATGACTGTTATACTTTGTTTTTGTATATTATTGATAGTTTCTATATCCGTGGTGTCATATAAGTGGTATTAAGAGGTAGATTGATTCAGGTAGGACACCACTGAAGGCCTAGGTGTAAAATGCATGGCCCACTGCATTTCAGTAGATGCTGACTTGCTGCATTTTAGTTAACTGCAGTCTGGCCAAACATATCAATACAAATGATATTTGTTGACTCTTATTCTATATATTAGTACTTTGTTGCTAGTTGATTGTTGCTAAACTATCGCTTTCATAAATGTGATGGTAGAAAATCTAAATGTTGAGACATCTGAGTAATGTGATCTTTAACCAAAGATTTCTACATAACATGGCAAATAATATATGAAATTCTGGTTTTATGATAAATACCATTCTGTTAAATATTATGTGTACATATTTATATGAATAGTAATAGACCAGAATTATTAGAAATTGGCTTTAGAGTAGTTTTACAGTATTTACAGTTATTTTATAGTCAGCACAGTATTCTCAGTGTCAGTATTACTAAATTTGTTTACTGTATTTATACATCTAGTGCATTACCATATAATTGTTTGATTTTAAAATGCCCTGTTAGGAAAATAATTATTTAAGTTTTCACTTCTCTGAAAAGTTTCTCTTGTTATATGGAAACATAGGTTCCATATGTAGGTTTAAGGGTTCCTCCTGGTTAACAACAGGAAAAACTTTAGGGGTTTTAGGATTTGAGTTTTGGGTTATAATCAGTTATACAATGTTCCAATTAAAGTTTTAAAACTTAATGTCATCACAAATTAATTAACATGTTGCCATATATTTCTATCCACAACATATATCTAAGTACTGGAGTTTTTGTGTTTGTCTAAGTAGTATTTTAAAACTAGGGGCTGGTCGATAATTTTCATTTAATTTTAGGACAAAAGTTTATTTTATAATGGCATCTTTTTTTTGTACATTCTGATCTGTAAAGGCACTCAGCACACAGACACTGTGTGTTCTTAATATTTTTGACTCTTCCGGAGCAGCCTGTAATTTGAGAAGTTCTTTAGTCATAAGGTCATAAACTTGTTTTTCTAAACATACAGCTACAGCATCTGCAAAAACATCTGTTTAGAAACGCAGCACAATGAACACACATGTTCATGGTCAAGGTTCGTGGTTTTTTTGGGTTAGGGTTAGGGTTATGAAAAGCCTCTATCAAAGGCTTTGGAGCCATTACAACTATGACCAGGATAAAGCAGTTACTTGAAATGAATGAATAAACAAACAAATGTTGGTATTTGATGGATAAATGTAATTAACCCAGTAGGTCATTACAGACATAAAACATTTTAAAACATTAGATATCATCCAGATGATTAATTCGAAACAGACTTTATTTAACCCTGTTGAAACTTTTCCTTACATTTCAGAAATATTTTCATCTTCCAGCTGCAAACTGTTTATCCAATGAGTGTGAGGGACCTTTCTTTTTCTTTTCTTTTTTGCAGCATTTTCTTTTTTTTAGAGTTGCTCTGCACTTGTTACATTTTTGAGATATCTTACTAGTGATGTTTCATTCATTCTCGAAAAGGATATTATGCTAACACCACATTTGAATTTTGTAATCTTTTTTCTGATACCCAGGCAGAGAAATATTTCTGCTTTCATGGCTGGAAGATAAATAATTAATACATTTTTGGAACCCTAGCAGATAGAATGTATAGATATACAGTATATGGGCACTCATTTGAATTTGAGTTTTATCTTTATGGAACTCTCAATGGCTTGCATACATGACCTAGAGACAGGAAAATGGTGAATTGCTTTTGATAATTAATTTCAATTAATGAGAAATTTTAATTTCTAAAGGTTAATATATTTATTCATTTATGTTTTTCCTCTGATTTTTTTGTCCAGCGCTTCCCAGAGATGCGCAAATCAGATTGGCAATTTGGAAGTCAAGTAAACACTTTGAACTCTTGTTTAGCTCTTGTTTTAACTCTTGTTTTATCTTCCTCAAACCATTCCTAAACAATTTTTACAGTGTGTCAGGGCACATTTTATTGCTGAAAGAGGCCACTGAAAAATTTATTTGGTCTCGGACATTCTTAAAAATACATTTTCGAGAAAAGCTAGACATCATGAGGAGAAGTCGGCCAACCCTGAAGCTATCTAGCATGTCTAAGCTCGAAAAAGGGTTTGTTCGCCACTTTCAGTCCAGTGCCTACGAGCCGTACAACTGCCTTACAGCCTCTGAGGAGCGGTGCAAATTATGTGAGTATGCATTATGAGTATGCATCTTTGGTGAGTAGGTTGTATTTTTTTTTTCAATTTTTTTATGATTTTGTTATATTATTAGACAAATATTGATTCTGAACTGATCCAGATGATGTAGGTGGCACAGTTGCGGTGGTAATGTAGAGGTTTGAAGTTGTTTTAACTGGGTTTCTTGCTTTAGTAAAATGGTATTCACCCTCCATATGCAAAATGCCACTCTCTCTGTAATGCCATGCGATGTTATATTGCGTTTTTGTATAGATTTGATGGTTTCTATTATTGCGAAGTGATAGTGGTGGCATTAAGAGGTGGATTTAGTCGGGTAAGCGTCCACTGAAGGTGGACCCAGGTACCAAATGCACGACCTGCCACTGGTAGGGACTAACCACTGAATACCAGGAACACCGCCTGCCATTTTGGAGACTCCTTGACCCAGTCTTGCCTTTTTTGGCTTCAAACACATCAATGCTGAGAGCAGTTCACATATATATTGTCATTGGCTTATTTCATTTCTAATGTTGTGGCAGCACTTTTGATTAATGGGTCTAAAATTGACAACAAAGTACATGATTTTTTTTTACAAATATTTCTGCACTGACCCAATAAATAGTACTTATTTATTATAAATAAATAAATAAATAAATAAATAAATAAATAAATAAACCTACTGCAGCTTTAAACTAAAGTCCCTAATCAAACGTTCAGTAGACTACAAATGAGACACCCGCTCTGCGCAAGTGTGGCGCAGTCAGTGCCCTCATGAGCTCGACCATGCTCACGGAGCAGCAGTACTTGCGGGCAGCTGGCCACCGCCTCGCATTGCGCTGCGCTTCAGCACCCTGCATAGACTATGTAGAGCTGCTCACACTAGTGACACTAGGATGGGTACTCGCCGTATGCATGCGCAGACCTAACACTATTCAAACCGATAACTATGAATCATGCATCGGACGCTTCTCTTCCTTTTGCTCGTGACCATCCTGGTTTCCGGCTTGCAGTCGCCTGTAACGACAGCGCAGAGCGGTATGTACCTTACCCTAACTTATAGTGCCTGCTGTCATTAACTCCTACAGTTACAGCTTGCTGAAGGGGCTTGCTGCAGGGGCTTGCTGCACCGTGTGTGTGTGTGTGTGTGTGTGTGTGAGAGAGAGAGAGAGTACCATGTGTAGATTTATTTTGGGTTGGGTTAGAACAAGGACATCCTGAGTGTGGATGCTGAGGGCAGTACAGGAGCAAAGTGTCCTGAGTGGAGAAGGGAGGGAGAATTGATGCTTATCACAGTCACAATGCGTTTTTCTAGATGATGCATAATGCATAAGATGTATTCTGCAAGCATATGCATAATATGTTCAGCTATTTGGTGTGAGCTATCTGGAAAACCTAAAACCTAAATAAAACTGTTTTTTTTTTTTTAAATGATTGTTTATGTCAATACAAATGAGCGAGTATGAATGAGTCATTTATGCTACTGATGCATCATCATCATTTTTCTTTAGATTACGTAGGATAATCTCGACAACAAAATACATTACGCTGTCATCGCAAACGTGCGACACCATTTCTGATTGTTATATTTCATTTCTGCAATATATTCAAAAGTTATATATATTACTCCATGTCAATTTATCTATTACTTTAACCAGTAGAATTAGAGTTGTAATTCTTGCTTTTCATGTGTATATATATGTTTGTGGATGTGTGTGTGTCAGTGAAGAACAAGTCGGATGCTGTGTCAGTGCGGGTGGAGCAGGATGCCACTGCACCACCTTCCACACACAATGGGAGCACTCAGGAGGCCGAGCACACCATCACATACCCCTCTCGCCTCATTTACTACCTGAACGAGGAATCTGAGAGCACTTACCATAACCTGAACACTCAGACCAAGATTCCCGGCCAGCAGGGCCAGGTTAGTGTGTGCATTATTGTCCCAGTTAAAGTAATTGATGCAAATTTAATTATAGTGCATTTGGGGATCAGTGTAATAGCTTTACTAAGGATGTCAAGGTAAGAGATATGGGGCTAGAGATATTGAACTTAGAAGACTGCAGTAAGGTTTTTTTTTCCTCTTGGGGGAATCTGCCTTTTGTCTGTCTGGCAGCTGGCTGCAGCTAATCTTCTTGGCAAGCTCCATGATGCAAAGCTCAGTCTACTGCAACGGTGTAATGGCAAAAATGCATTATGTTCATGTGACCCAAGATTTTGTGGGATAATTTGAATTAGGGAGTTCCTAAATAAATTCTCTTACATTTTCCTGCTCTCTTCTATTAGGTAGTTCATTTGGCTCAAGCCAGTTTTCAGCTTGAAGCTTTTGGATCTAGATTCATACTAGACATCACATTAAACAAGTAAGTATTGGATTATAACGATCTATATTCTCAACCATTCTTTCTAGGTCCAGCATTGTTATTGTGTATTTCAAGGTGAAGCAAAACGATTGTGTATTGTTTCATTCACTACACACATGTACACATACTTAGTGTATCAGGTTTCACATTATCACAGCCTGGTCAATACTAGACATATAATGTATGCTGGCTCCATCTAAAAGACAGGGTTACAGTACAGATGGTCTATGTTATAGGAAATGGGCATCATAAATGTCTGCACAATGTAATGTTTATTCCATTGTTTTTGTAGTTTTAGACTAATTACAGAGGCTTTCAATATGTAAATGTAACAAACACTTGTTAGCAGGATCCAGATACTTGTTTACTTTGAACTGTTTTAATATTTCAATATGAAAATTTATAATTACAATATGTATTGAATATTAATTAAGGGGCAGAATTGAGCAATACATAATTAATACTTCTGTTAATTTACACTATGAAGCTGTACCTACCATAGAATCCTTAATAAGTAGATTAAGGTATTAAGACAAATCCCTTAAGACTTCAGTATGTCTTTATAATGTGACATTCAATACTGAGATGACACTAACTATTGAAGTGTGACGTGTGTTAAGTGTTGAACTTAACCATTAACGGAAAAGAAGCAGATGCAGTGAGTACAGAAGATTGAACCCTCAATTAGAAGGGCCAGACTGGCAGGCTTTCATAACTATGTACTGAATAGTGTGCTTAAAGTTGAATAACTAATTATTAGTCTGAGACTTTAAAAGGGTAAAAATTCAGCACAGGCTCCACGTTGGATGCAACTGAATATCTGCCAGGCATGAATGATGACTATTGTTCTTTCTTTAATTAAATATCACTCGTACCCCATTCCCTTGTTGGTGTCAGAGCAGTAGTGTGATAGAGCTGCTATCTGTGGGTGTAGGGACTGCTGGCTCATGTCCTGAGTAACTTTGATTACAGCAATTGAATAGAGAATGAATCGTGTCCCTGCCAGTCCTTTAACTTCATTGATATGCGGAAGAGAAACTCTATGTAAATGACTGAGTGCATGTTAACTCTCTGTGTTCTTTTTATTCTCACGCTTCCTTGCATCTTTCTTAAATTTCAAAAGAGAAAATTTACACATATAAAGGAACTTGCAAATTTTTTAATTGGACTAGATGCATTGATTTAGTGATACGGTGATTCAGACATATATAGTGGTGTAAATTGTGGGTATTTGTTTTAATGGTTGGTGTATAATATTGCAGAAAAAGGACAGCGCAGTCCTTTCCCACTTTAAGAATCCTATCCATATTACAGCCTTCGAGTCGATGCACTTAGTATGTGACATCAAATGTAAAATCACTGCTGCTGTGGCTGTGCAGCAGCAATGATCTGATCTAAATATAGAAATCTCTCTGCATGCAGCCAGTGACTTCTGCTCCTATAGTGCTGCTCTGGCCTCCTCCTCTCACTGCACCTGTGCTGCACAATTCTGCTTAGTCGTCCACATCGCGCCGCAGCCAAAAACTAAATTTACTTTGCGCTCAGACGCTTCCGGCCTCTCCTCTGCAGAGGAACAGAGGAACTTACAGATCGGTCAATTGGAGCATGTGTAATTGGGTCTTTGCTGATTCCTGTCCAGTCAATGGGGAGATTTATGTAAGGTTAGAGGTGTGTTTGGGTTGTGAAATTGAAAAAGACGTGTTTTGAATTGCCAATTGATCCATTAATGCAGTTTGTTTACGCACGTTTGTTGAAGGAAATAATACAGAATTGAATACAGACAACTATAATTGTGAACATACTGTCCCATTTAAGTTATTTTAAACCATTTAAGAGAACACAGATGAACAGCATTGTCTCAGTTAGTCCTTCTGTTTTTTTACACTTTCTCACCTGCAGCCTGCCACATAAACAATTTCCCAACACCCTCCCCAAACTTAAAAATACTTTTAATCCGATCTGTATTGTCCAACACATTCTATATTTGGATACCTATATTTAAAGCTTGGAGTGTGTGAGGTCTCTCTCTCTTTCTCACACACACACACACACACACACACACACACACACACACACACACACACACACACACACATATATACATAAGCGAAGAATGCATTTTAGGTGATGAAACTGTTTGTGCCCTGAAAACATTTACACAAGGTTGAAGAAAAATGTATCTGGGCCGAAAAGAGCAAATTAAAAGAATGTTCTATTTTGTGCGTGTGTGCGTGTGTGTGTGTGTGTGTGTGTTCGCTGAGTCAGACTCAGAAGCCTGTGAGGAAGTGTTAGAGGACATAAGAGCTGAAGGTGAATCCAGCACCCAGCAGTCTAATATTTCCATCATTGCTGTGTACCAGGCATAGATTGTTCATTCCCAGCAGTTCTAGTACAAATGAAGGATTCCTATCGTTTTAAACAACATTGTAGTGCTGTTGCTGTAAACTGACACTTCTCCACTAGATGTTCTGGATCAGTCATTGTAACGTCATTGCAAATGAGTTTAAGAATGTTAGAATGCCATCAATGTGAATGTGTATTTTTTTATGTCATGTGAACATCAATAATGAGTACTGGGAAGACATATGGCATTATCATATATATATATATATATATATATTCTACTGGAGAAATGGAGTCTTACGCAGGGCTGCAACTAAAAATTATTTTGATAATTGATTATTTATTTTATTGATTAATTGGATAAAATATATATATATATATATATATATATATATATATATATATATATATATATATATATATATATACATTTATTTTTTTATTTTTTTATTCTATCTTTTGCTTATTATAACTACATAAAACCTTAATTCATGGTATTTATGTAAAAAGTGTACATAAAAAAATGCAAAAGCCATATATTAAGATGAATGATCTTTAATGTAGATATTTTAAAGCTTATAGTGGCTGCTTGTTGAGGAGTGCATTGGGGATTTCTCTTTCAACAAATTCACTCATGCTGGGTTGTTTTTGTAAAAACAAAAAAAAGAAAACAGCATTTAAGTATGTAAGGTGAAACTATTTTGAAAATTACCATTTGTAGTTTTTTTTTTTTTATTATAATTGCAGATGGCAAGTTAACAACATGCTTTGAAAAATATATATAAAATATAATACAACATTGTTTTGACAATTTAAAAAGAAATACACAGACATTTTGCTCGGTTGTGAACATATAAGCATCTAGAATATATAATTAATTAAATTTTGTATAATAATTAAATAATACATGTAAATCATATTTGAAAACAGATAAGTTACTGTTGTAATAGACAAATGATATAAAAAATGGAACAGAGAAACACAGGCAATGCTAACAGGCCTGAATAAAAAGCAAGGAAAACATATACATTGTTGTACAAATGCAAAATCATTTGCTGAAATCCACAGCAGTAAATAAAAATGTAATCATTTACTGCTGCTGTTATTAGATTTAGTGTTTGTTTGCACAGTTTTAATTGAATCCATCACTATGTCTTGAGTGAGCTGATTGCGCAACCTGATGCTCGCGAGTCACGACAGAACAGATCCAGAAGTTACAAGCAAACAGTTTACACAATAGCACTTCATTAAACTACACCATTTTCACATGATGAGGATTAAACAGTTTTTACTTACCGAGCTGATGTTTCACCTTCATCTGTGATGCACACTTTTTCCTGCTGCCGGATGACCTGTACTCTCTGCCATTTCAAAAAGGGGTTATCTTGCCATCACACTAAGCCACATCTTGTGCAGCCCAATTATTCGATGACGGCATTCGTTGAAATAAAAGTTAGCAGGTAGAACACTGACGAGGGTGGTGTAGAACCGGTGAATCCAACATACAGATGTCATTCTTTTTCTATAGACATGGAAGCTACGATAATTGTGTTATAAGGCAAGCAAGTCTGATGATAATGAGGAGACAAATTATTTGTCCATCCTGTAATACTCTTGGGATTTGATGTTGATGCCAGTGTACAGTATGAATAAGAACCTTTAGTGGATGCACTGAAGTCTCAAATTAAAGACATGACATCAGTTGTTCACCTGTTCCCTTGTCAACATTAGACTCATTCAAAGCATTGCATTCATCCAGACACCAGTGGCCCAGTAAAAGGCCTTTCTAGTAAACAGTGTACTTCATCTTTGCCAGACGTAAAAAGAGAAAGTCTGTAAATACTAAAGTTGGAAATGTAGGCACTTGGAAACATCTCATAAAGTGACGAGCGGCTGAAAAAGTGAAGTGGCAAGGCTTTCTAATATAATATGGGTGGCAGAGGTTGTTTTTGCTGTTTGTAGGCTCTATGGCCTCGAGCAAAAAGGGTTTGACTGACTTAATGTTAGCCTGCTTATTCTGTATATTTTTTTCTCCAGGTGAAGTCTTCTTTCATAATGCAGATAGATAGATGCAATTAGGTGTCCTGGTTTCATTAAAACAGTTGCAGCAGATGAGCCAAAATGCAAGGCAATGTTTTGAAACCTAAGGCAGGCAAGTGGTCAGACAATTAGCAAAAAGGCATTAAGTAAGACCAACTCAGCAAATGTAAAACAAGTCTATGGTCAAACAGGCAGATGAAAAAGCTTGGAATAATCACAAACCCAGTGCTGAAGCCAGACTTTGCAGAGTTTGTTTGTTCCAATAGAAATCAGTAAAAGTTAATTGGGAATAGGAGTTTAACCGAAGTTTGTCGAAAGGAAATCATATTTCATGGTTTTTGCTGTTATTTACATTTACAGCATTTTATCAGTTTAAGTGGCACTGCAACACAGATTGCTAAACCAATATGTACCTCTAAATATAAAGATTAGGGATGGTGCATTGGCATAAAAGTTGCGGATGTGATGCGTCGATTTAAAAAAGTGTGCAATGGATACAAGTTGCCATTTTTATTGTGATGCATTGTTTTTAACATTTTCCGTCAGTAAAAACGATTTATCTACATATTATTAGTAGCTGCGCTATACTTTTAGATTGAAAGTGACCAATAATTTGTGACAAATATTTTATGTCAACAGATTTCCCTTGGCTAAACTTTTTCTCACTGCGTTCTCTCAGCACCAGAGACCGAGGTGTGTCCTGAGCCTCATAGAATATAGATTAACATGGCAGAGGTAGAGCTGCATCTTCTTGGAGACAGTACAGGAATAGAATGTCTGGTTTTATTAGAATTTGTGCTTTTTTTTGAACTACAAACGCCTGTTTGTTAAAGGGTTACAAAACAGAAGGCACTTGAGTACATTTATAGTTTGCTGTCTGTCTGAACCAAAGAAGTAAAAGTGATCTGTACCACATCAAACATCATATTGTTTTCCATTGCATCTTATTGAATTAAATCGCATCGTGTTGAATCAAAGCTAAATTGGACGTACTGTACCGTAATAGGGGTGAATCGTATCGTATTTATTAGTAGCTGCTTTATATGTGTTTTTAATGTACCGTATTGTTGGCTATGCATCGAGATGCAAATCGCATCAGCCTCAGTTATAGAGATGCACATCCCCAAAAAACATAATCAGAATGTCACATTTATAATTACTATGGGTTCAGTATAACTGTCCTTTACTTAAAAAGACTGCAGAAATTAAGGATTTATGATGTTTGGTTATTTTTGTTTGTTTTTTTTTTGTTTTTTTCTGAACACTACAACTGCTTTAGTGTTAATGTGCATGAACAAGAAAGCCAGTATTGTCTAACTTCATTTCTACAGTATTGTCTTCTATCAGAGATTCTCATATTGTGCTCTGGAATATGAATACTGAGCAGAGGAAACCCACTGCTGTAGAAAGTCATTACATTTGTTTTCTGTCTGTGTTACAGTGACCTACTATCCTCCGATTATGTGGAGATTCACTATGAGGAAGGAAAACCCATCATGTCGAAGGTAGTGGTTTATTCTTACAGCCTGCTGCTTTTACTCTAATGACCTTTTTATTGACTCATAATGGGGTTTTTTTTTTATTCAGCAGAGGTTTTTGTGTTCGTTCAAACAGTTTGTTGTTTAAAGTTGTAATACACGAGCTGCTCATTTTAGCATCAGTGATCATAAGCCTCATTTTCAAATCAATTCTGGAACAGAGAGTGGAAAAGGATGGGAATCAATAATAAGACAGACAAAGAATAGGCAAATATATTAAAGAAATATATATATATATGTGTATAAGAAATATATACATTTTTGGGACCATCAGCAGAGGCATTAGTGGTAAAATTTCAAATGAGTTTGATTAGAATTAACAAACGTTTTACTCTCATGTGCAATCAAATGAACTTTTCTCATTCTGTTTAAAAAGGCCAATTTTTACCACTGTCTCAGAAATTGGAAGATTCCATGCCAATTTGTTTTCTGTCTTGTTATACACTTTCACGAATGCACATTTATGGTGTAATAAGGACTAATAATCTGAATGATGAGAACAAATTGAGCATGTCTGCTGCTTAATTTAATCATTTACTAGACAGTAATTAAAGATCGTTGGTTTACATTTAGTACTCATCACAAATTATACAGTTATAAACATTCACAAAACCAGTGTCTATAAATTGTACGTTTTCAGAACAATACTGATAATACTGTACTGCTAAGACACTGTAAGTACTGCTATAGGTGGTAATACAAGCGTAAGTAATTCTTTGTGACCACAGCTAAGTAGCAGCCAAATGCAAGCAGAGAAAAAATGAGCTAAATTTACCTTTGAATGAAAGTTTAAAACAGAGAGAGAAACTGAATAATAAAGAGAATGATAGAGCTAAACAGCATTAAGTAAGGCAAAATGATTAGTCACTGATTCAGCATTGCTGCAGCTCAGATCCCATGACCATTAGACATTACTCTGCAGGAATAATGCAGTGTGAGAAATCTGGCAGCGTGGGAGAGGAGAAAATGAGAGATTGAGTGGGAGAAAGTGACTCAAAGATAAACACTGTTGTGAGAGTGTTACTGAGAGGTGAGAGAGAATTAGACTGTAATGTCAAATAAACATAGCGAGTACTCATTTATGGACAGGATATATAACCTTGACTTAATAATCAGAGAATATGACAGCATTGTACTGGCGATATTTAACTGACTTTTAGGTATCTATGTCTCAGAAGCAACTGTGATGTATTACTGAAGAAATGCTTTAGTATAATCGTATTATGGAATATTGTAAAAGTTGGTTGGAAACTGCAGCCTTTTTTATTCACCTAATAAAATTGTTTTGTCCTTGTAACTACTCAAACATGCTACTTATTGTGAGAGCAATTATCATGATCACAATGGTTTAATTACACTCATTTCAGTATTTTAACCATACATCTTATTTTGATTTCTTATTTTATTCTCAGTTTACTTGTTCTTGGCTCTACTTTGTTATTATGGCCTCTCTCGCAAATCTGATGACCCGGCACATAAATCTAATCTACAGAACAATAGTCCAGATGAAATAAAGCAGCTCTGCTTTCTACTTGTGACTTTTTAATCGCTTTTCTGTTTCCTGCTATTTTTACCCTGCTCAGACATGATATGAACTACAGCTTGATTTCAAACACTGTTCTAGGCAATTTTTTGTAAGATTTATGATCTATGTAAGATTTTAAGGTGCCTGCAGTAAGATTGTGTGTGTGTGTGTGTGTGTGTGTGTGTGTGTGTGTGTGTGTGTGTGTGTGTGTGTGTGTGTGTGTGTGTGTGTTTGTTCTCAGGGCGGAGAGCACTGTTATTACCGTGGCCAGGTGAGAGGGAATGAAGCATCTAGTGTAGCACTATCAACCTGTGATGGCTTGCAGTGAGTATAAACACAACAATTAGTCTTTGTTAGAATCACACTTCATAAAATCCACATCTAAAAAAAAGTGCTTGTACTACTTCTCAGTGCTATTTTTCCTCTCTCTTTTTGCTGCTGCCAGTGGCATGTTTGATGATGGCATTCATGTGTATTTTATTGAGCCTTTGAAACACTTGATTGTAAGTATGTTTAAAAACCACTGATAATCCCAGGGAACTATAAAACCATTTATTACTACTGCTGTTTTCATTACTGTAATAATCTTTACTAATGTTCTGTTTATAAGCTAACATTTACTTAACATTAATGCAATTACTAATAGTTTTTCCAGCTGCCTCTAATGAACAGCTGCTGCATTATTTACTAATGTATTCCATTTTATGTGATACGCAGAGTTTTATTGGTAATGAAACTGGTTCAATATGTAAGGATGAAAACTTTAGGGATGTGCTGTAACAGGAAGATAATGTTGAGATGGTTTGCAAAATGACAGATCTTCCACCATGAAGTTGAATATTTTTCTGTATCAATACATCCTAAAATGTTTTGTTCTTCTTATACCACAAAATAATTTTTTTTTATTAATTAGCAAAATTCTCATTTACTTTATCAAAACTTTAAACAGAGGTCTCTTTACCAGCCTCTTACTTTAATTTGCAAATGGTAAAGAGTTAATAATGCAGAGACCTTTGTCTTAAAGTCTCTCTCATGGCAGGAGACATCATGCCCATTACACAGTTTTTGTAAAACTAGCCATATCAATGATACAAAATGTCTATATAAGTATATCATTTTCTTTGTTACCAAAATGAGTAATAGAAGGTTTCTAAAATCCGCTTATTATTAGTCTTAGATTACGTAGTATCTGCCGGATTCCAGTGAGCAGGTTGAGAAACAGCAGTATATTAGAGTGAGCCTATTATGAAAAACCTGTGATCATTCTTACAACCACTACTGTTACAGTTAAGTTAACCAACACCAGTCAAAATTGAGTATTTAAAAGTGCCAAGGTAAAAATATTACTACTAAATTAAATAATGGTAGTATTTGTGTACATTAATATGTGCATCATGTGTACAAATTGCAATGTCTGGTCTTTAGGATGGAGCAGCTAGACCCCACAAACTGCACAGAATGCCCAGCTTTCTAAGCTCTCAAAAGCCCAAAGATGCAGGTATACTCAAACACTTTTTGGCCTACTGTTAGGATTCAGGTTCATTACAGCATATTCATCTATTGCAGATGGTAGATGCATCTTACGTACGTACAACTTAAATAGTTGTGTCCGAGCTCATTTTCGACTTTATTTTATTATAATTTTTTCCTACAATGTTTTTTTTTTTCTTTCGGCTTCTCCCATTAGGGGTCGCCACAGCGGATCATCCGTCTCTTTACTACTCTGTCCTCTACATCTGCCTCTTTCAAACCAACTACCTGCATATCTTCCTTCACTGCATGTCTTCCCTTCCCTCACTCCATAAACTTCCTTTTTGAGCTTCCTCTTTTCCTCCATCCTGGTGGCTCCATCCTCAGCATTCTCCTACCGATATAGCCCATGTCCCTCCTCTGCATGTCCAAACAGGCATTCTCCTACCGATATAGCCCATGTCCCTCCTCTGCATGTCCAAACAGTCTCAATCTAGGATTCCTTACTTTGTCTCCAAAACGTCCTGCATGTGTTATTCCTAGACTGTATTGCAGCAAAAAAGTGTTAGAAGAATGGCTGTCCCTGTTCCATTAGACACAGAGATAGGAATATGGTAATGAAGTAATTAGTTTCGAAGTACACTATATTGCCAAAAGTATTGGGTCACCTGGTCATAAATATCGTATGTGATATTTAAACGTTGCATACCAAATTTAGTCCCAATTTGTTCTTATAATTCTCTCCACTCTTCTGGGAAGCTGTTCCACTAGATTTTGGAGTACGCTTATAGATATTTGTATTCTGGCGTAGGGTGAGGAGAGCTGGGGTGCAGTCAGCATTCCAATTCATCCCAAAGGTGTTCAATAGGAATGAGATCAGAGCTCTATAGCAGGCCACTCAAGATATTTCTCTCCAATGCATGTAAACCATATCTTCAAGGAGCTCACTTTGTGCACAGGGACATTGCCATGCTGGAACAGGTTTGGGTTTCCAAGTTCCAATTGAGTGTCTCCAGCTTTGTGTGAGCAGTTTAGAAAAAAACCCACATATAGCAAGAAAGGTCAGGTGACCCAATACTTTTGGCAATATAGTGTTTGTGTATAAGAACACATCAATTAGACAAAAACCTAACTGCTCATAAACAAGTACAAATACAAATTCACATACCAAGGAGTAACAGATGTCAGTAGTAAGAATGTGTTTCTTTAGGTGTTGTTAAGTATTTACAGGGTTTCACAAACAGCATATATAGAAGCACTGCATGTGCTGTATGAACCCTTGTGTGTAGTGTTCTTAGGATAGGCTGTGACCAGTATGAAGCAGTTTTTGAAACATTACATATGTGTGTACAACATAAATGGGTAGGGCTTGTTGTTTTACATGTTACTTAGTTACTTATGCATGCACCCCTCATATGAGTCACTGAAATTGTGGAACATGGATGAGATAAAGAAAATACAAAAATTAAGAGCCACAAAGGAATATGTCATAAAGTGCTTAGTGACAGGACAAAATAAAAAACACATGTTTGGGATTGTGTGTGTGTTTTATTTTAGATACTGAGGACCAGCTGGATGACATGGCTTGGCTCCGGCGCAGGAAAAAGCGTGCTGTAAGTCTGGGGTGGGGCCTCCCCCGCACCATGAGATCATATAAATGCAGTAGAGCTGTAGTCAGCGGCACAGGGTGTGTGGTATTCCCCAAAATCTGTATTTATCATGCAAACCCGATTCCAAAAAAGTTGGGACACTGTACAAATTGTGAATAAAAACAGAATGCAATGATGTGAAAGTTTCAAATTTCAATATTTTATTCAGAATACAACATAGATGACATATCAAATGTTTAAACTGAGAAAATGTATCTTTTTAAGGGAAAAATAAGTTGATTTTAAATTTCATGGCATCAAAACATCTCAAAAAAGTTGGGACAAGGTCATGTTTATCACTGTGTGGCATCCACTCTTCTTTTTATAACAGTCTGCAAATGTCTAGGGACTGAGGAGACAAGTTGCTCAAGTTTAGGAATAGATATGGCTTCTCTTTTGACCTATAGAGTTTTAGCCGGCAACGGCGAGTGGCACTGTGGATTGTGTTCACCGACAATGTTTTCTGGAAGTATTCCTGAGCCCATGTTGTGATTTCCATTACAGTAGCATTTCTGTATGTGATGCAGTGCCGTCTAAGGGCCCAAATATCACGGGCATCCAGTATGGTTTTCCGTCCTTGACCCTTACGCACAGAGATTGTTCCAGATTCTCTGAATCTTTGGATGATATTATGCACCGTAGATGATGATAACTTCAAACTCTTTGCAATTTTTCTCTGAAAAACTCCTTTCTGATATTGCTCCACTATTTTTCACCGCAGCATTTGGGGATCCTCTGCCCTTCTTGACTTCTGAGAGACACTGCCACTCTAAGAGGCTCTTTTTTATACCCAATCATGTTGCCAATTGAGCTAATAAGTGGCTAATTGGTCCTCCAGCTGTTCCTTATATGTACATTTAACTTTTCCGGCCTCTTACTGCTACCTGTCCCAACTTTTTTGGAATGTGTAGCTCTCATGAAATCCAAAATGAGGCAATATTTAGCAAGACATTTCAAAATGTCTCACTTTTAATATTTTATATTTGAACTATATTCTATTGTGAATACAATATAAGTTTATGCGATTTGTAAATTATTGCATTCCTTTTTTATTTACAATTTGTACAGTGTCCCAACTTTCTTGGAATCGGGTTTGTATACAGAACAAAACAGTCAGTTACCATATATCAGTTACCAAATATTGTAAAACTAATCTTTCTACAAAGCTCTGATGTGGTTTATGGATTAATGCACAAACCTGAGATCTAATAAAACAATGCTCAGAAAGTCACTTAAACAGTGTTTCAGCTATTCTAATGAGCAAGCATGCTTGATCTGTAACTTCTTTCACCATGCTATGTGACTTAAGCAGTGGTACCCACAAAGCTGAATTGGAATTCAGGCAGGTTAAATGTATTATAGTAAATTGATCGAATTATAGAAGCATGTGTCTAATAGTAGACTACGACTGCTAGGTTTGATGTCTCATAGTTGCAGAGTCTATAAACCTATGCAAGTAGGAAAAATAACATCAGTCTTGCCTGGTGTTTAAAGCTTTGGGAATGCTTTTACCCAAATTCCTACAATCCAGATTAAACAGAAATTCAGAAAAAATATGTGCAGACCATGCAAATTTATCATTTATTCATACTGCATACCAGACAAAAGATAAACAACAACTAATTGAGAGCACACATCCCTTGGTACTGCAGAAATATTTAATAACCACTTTAATGGGTTTTTTTCCCCACTCTTTAATAGTTTTGAAATGTGGCACTTTTCTGGTTTCTATCATTATTTCTCTTTCTGTTTTCAGATGCCAAGGAATGTGTTTGAGGAGATGAAATATATCGAGCTCATGATTGTCAGTGACCACAATATGGTGTGTGTTTATGTCTGTGTTTTTGTGGGTGGATGGATGACTGTGTTTGTGTTTAGGTGAATTCACGACTTGAGAGGTTGTATGTGTAAATAGTCACACATTGCATTTTACTCTCAAGTGGAATATGATCCAGTTTATTTCAGACATAGTTATTAGATGGGAATTTTTTTATTGGCTTGAGACGTTTGGTCTTTGGGTCTAGACACATGAGGTTTGTACATTGGTTGTGTAAGACACATTGAAAGCAGTAGCCACAGGAGGGCGCTCATACCACTGTCATTTACATGTCACATTCAGGGAAGCATTCCATTTTACATCTCAGTGAAGGTAAGTAGGAGTAAGACAATGTACATGTGTGAATGAGAGGGAGGGCAGTGAAGTGGTGTGGTTGCAGGGAGAAGAGGTGGTGAAGCTGGAAGAGTTTAGGTACCTGGGGTTAACAGTGCAAAGTAATGGAGAGTGTGTTAGAGAAGTAAAGAAAAGAGTGCAGGCAGGGTGAAGTGGGTGGAGAAGAGTGATCGCAGGAGTGATTTGTGATAGTAGGGTATCTGCAAGAGTAAAAGGATAAGTTTCTAGGACTGTGGTAAGAGTTAAAAATTAGTTTATTATTACTACAGCGCATGTAGGACGTTTTGGAGACAAGGTGAGGGAGGTGGTTGAGAAGGTTTAAACATGTGCAGAGGAGGGACATGGGGTATATCGGTAGGAGAATGCTGAGGATGGAGCCACCAGGAAGGAGGAAAAGAGGAAGGCCAAAGAGGAGGTTTATGGATGTGGTGAGGGAAGACATGCAGGTAGTTGGTTTGAAAGAAGCAGATGTAGAGGACAGAATAGTATGGAGACTGATGATCTGCTGTGGCGACCCCTAATGGGAGCAGCCGAAAGAAGAAAAGGAAGACTCCATTTTACCTCTCAATCTACATGACAGTAACATTTTCCCAATACATGCTAATGGTTTTATAGTTTGTTTATCTTATCTCTTCAGCTGTTTTTCCAATCTGAGTGGGTTAATAATCTGTAAACAATTAACATCTTAAATAACCTTTTTATATTAGTTCAGGATTTAAGTTTAAGTGCAGTCCATCCCAATGGTAGAAGCTTAGGAAAGCTTCTACCATTAAGCACTGTTCTTTGTGGTTCTTTTGCACCTCAGGGGAACTCTTAACGCTACAAGAAGTTTTTGCCTTTTAGTAACACTGCCAAAGAATCCTTAAATAATGACATAAATTTGAATAACTGTCTCTAGAAGTGCATCTTTCAGTATTTATTAGCTGCCTTTAATTGAGTTTCTTCTTATTATTATTTCGGCTGCTCCCATTAGGGGTTGCCACAGCGGATCATCCGTCTCCATATCACCCTGTCCTCTACATCTGCCTCTTTCACACCAACTACCTGCATGTCTTCCCTCACCACATCCATTAACCTCCTCCTTGGTCCTTCTCTTTTCCTCCTTCCTGGTGGCTCCATCCTCAGCACTCTTCTACCAATATAACTCATGTCCCTCCTCTGAACATGTCCAAACCATCTCAATCTCGCCTCCCTCACCTTGTCACCAAAACGTCCAACATGCACTGTCCGTCTAATAAACTAATTTCTAATCTTGTCCATCTTTGTCACTCCCAACAAAAACCTTAAAATCTTCAGCTCTGCTACCTCCAGCTCCACCTCCTGTCTTTTACTCAATGCCACTGTCTCTAAACCATACAACATCGCAGGTTTCACCACAGTCCTATAAACTTTCCCTTTCATTCTTGCAGATACTCTTCTATCACAAATCGCTCCCGTCACTCTTCTCCACCCACTCCACCCTGCCTGCACTCTTTTCTTTTTTTTGCTTTACTTCTCTAACCCTGCAACCACACCACTCCACTGCCCTCCCTCTCATTTATGCACATGTACTCTGTTTTACTCCTACTGACTTTCATTCCCCTTCTCTCCAGCATGTACCTCCACCTCTCCAGCATGTACCTCTACCTCTCCAGGATGTACCTCCACCTCTCCAGGCTCTTCTCAACCTGCTCACTACTCTCATCACAAATCACAATATTGTCCACAAACATAATAGTCCAGGGAGACTCCTGTCTGACCTCGTCCGTCAAACTGTCCATCACCACTGCAAGGGCTCAGAGCCGATCCTTGATGCAGTCCAACCTTCACCTTGAACCAGTCTGTCGTTCCTACTGCACACTTCACTGCCGTCACACTGTTCTCATACATGTCCTGCACCACCCTCACATACTTCACTGACACACCTGACTTCCTCATACAATATTACAACTCCTCTCTTGGCACCCTGTCGTACGCTTTCTCTAAATCCACAAACACACAATGCAATTCCTTCTGTCCTTCTCTTTACTTCTCCATCAACATTCTCAAAGCAAATAAGGCATCTGTGGTGCACTTCCCCGGCATGAAACCATACTGTTGCTCACAGATGGTCACCTCTTCTCTCAGCCTGGCTTCCACTACACTTTCCCATAACTTCATGGTGTGACTGATCAACATTATTCCCCTGTAGTTACTGCAGGTCTGAACATCTCCCTTATTCTTAAAGATCGGTACCAGCACACTCCTTCTCCTTTCCTCAGGGATCCTCTCACCTTCCAAATCTTGTTAAACAATCTGGTTAAAAACTTCACTGCCATCTTTCCTATTTAGTTTATTATTTTTTAATTGTATTTTTCTTTACTTTTTTACTTTTACATTTGTATGATATACTAAATGTGATTTTTATATTTTGTATAATTTCTTACAATTGCTCATAAAACTTATCCAGATTTTTGGCACTTTATTAAAGGAATACATTTACATAAAAGCCTGTGTAAATATAGGTTATTATTCGTGCTGGTGTTGCTATGGTTGTTGCTGTTACTTGTGGATAGGTTTCTAATATTTTTTCTCTTTTTTTCTAACTGATATTATTGGTGCAGTTTAAAAGACAGAAGACCAAACAGCAAACACGCAACTTTGCAAAGTCTGTGGTCAATCTGGTAGATGGGGTAAGTTCCTTAGTACTTTATACTTAATACTTTTTTATTAATTGTTCAAATTCTATTATGCAGCATGCTGATAATAAAATTATAAGTACATACATAAATATTTAAATAGATACACTGTTTATTAGGAACACTATTATAATATAGTGTATGGCTTCCCTTTGCTCTTAAAACAGCCTCAATTCTTTATGGCATGGATTCCACAAGATGTTGAAAACATTTCTTTGAGAATCTGGTCTATGTAGATTGAGTCATGCAATTCCCGCACATCTTAAGTGTTCTATTGAATTCAGATCCAGTGACTAGGAAGGTCACTGAAGAGCATTAAACTCATTGTCATGTTCATGAAACCAGTTTGGGGTGACTTTTGCCTTGTGAGATGGTGCATTATGATGATCAAAACAACCATCAGAGATTGTAAATTGTGGCCATGAATGGATGCACATGGTCAGCAACAATACTCATCTTGGTTGTGCCATTCAAGTGATGATTGTTTGGTATTGTAGATCATCTGCCCCATGGTTTGATGTTTAATATAATCTGAAATGTTTTTCTGCTCACATAGAGTGATAATCTGAGTTCCTGTAGCTTTCCTGTCAACTCACTCCTGTCTGGCCTTTCTCTGCTGACCTCTTTCATCAGCCAGCCTTTTTTGCAGAACTGCTGCTTACTGAATGTGTTTTTTTTTTTTTGCACCGTTAACTAAACTCTAGAAAATGTGTGTGTAATACAGCAGTTATACGTATGCACAAACCATTTTTTTTCTGTCTGTAGGTCTTTACTGAACAACTGAACACACGTGTGGTCCTGGTTGCTATGGAAATATGGACTGATAAGGACCGTATTCCAGTCAGTGTGATGCCACTGAACATGCTAAAAGACTTTGCCAAATATCGACAGCAGCACATAAGACAGCATGCAGATTCAGTGCACCTTCTCTCGTGAGTCTGCTTCTTTTCCACACTCCTGCATATTTTTAAGAAATAGGACTAGTCACACACTCAAATAGTTTCATGTTCAATTGAATGTCCAGGCTATTGAATTAAAAAAATATTGTAACATAGGTTTTGGAATTTGTATTATTATTATTATTATTATTATTATTATTATTATTATTATTATTATTGTAAGTAGCAGTAGTAGTAGAAGTGGTAAATAATGAATCTATTACATTGTGCACTATGCTACTAGATTGTGAATATTGCTAAGCATACGGTTCATAAAGGTGCCAAATTCTAGCTTTTAATTTTTGTCATTCAGCACAAGATGTGTTTTTTTTATTACCTTCTTTTGTGCTAATTAACTAATAGACACTCTAGTCAAAACAGCTCAGTTAGGACTTATTCCATATGCTGATCACACTCTATTATAGGTCTGAATTTAGGACATGATGAATCAGCATACCAAAAGATTCCACATAGCAGCAGCATAAAATATCAAAATCCCCAAAAGGCTTCTCAAACTAGAGAGTTATATAGTAAAAAGGCAGCTGCTGACACAGTTAACAGTTATAATAAGCTGCATATCACTGTAAATACAGAGGTATTCTCTCAGTTTAGTGTACTCTTTGTATCCAGAGAAAACCAGTAAAGTTCAGAGAAAACCACAAAAGTGAAGGAAGTACCCCTTCCCGCTCAGCACACCACACATTTTTTACTTCCACCTACTGCCAGTTGATACGGATAATCAATACAAGCAGCGATTCCTGGAGTCCAACCATAACCGCACTTACAATCAATTTCAAAATCATTGGGACACTTTAATCCATAAACTACAGGATGGCTACATTGTCATAGTAGAAGAGACCAGCTGGATAGAGACTAAATCTAATAGTATAACAAAGCCAAATTGTTTCTTTATATGTAATCATATATTGGCAGAGACTGAGTCTGTTTTATGTATCTACAGTAATGTGACATTTCACTACCGTCAGAGCAGCGCTGCATTCTTCGGCGGCATGTGTTCACTCAGTCGTGGGGTTGGAGTTAACGAGGTGAGATAATAAAACAGGTTTCCAGTTATGAATTAATTCAAAACTACAGTTTTGGTTTCTTCTGTATATGCTCAATAGTGCAGCAATTTAGTTTAGTAAACATACAGGTGTATGCAGCAGATGTAATTTTTAAGTATATGATAGAATGAATTTTCATTTTATGTTTATGTATAATGTGTAGTATGGATCTGCTTGGACTGTGGCTGTCTCACTATCCCAGAGTCTGGCCCAAAATCTAGCCATTCAGTGGGATCCTACATCCCACAAGAATAGTATGTACACGCATAGAGACTTTCAAATTATAAAACCATACTTGGGGGATTTTGTTGCTTTGTCATATTTCATGTTAAGGATCTGTCACTGTGTGTTGCATGTGCTTTCTGTCTCAGAGGAGTGTGGCTGTGCTGACTCATGGGTGGGTTGCATCATGGAGGACACTGGGTGAGAATTTAATCTACCGTTGCACACACATATTTAAAAATTTTCACACCTGGGGTTATAATGACAGGGTATGGAGTCGGAGGGGGTTCATTAACACCATTGTTGTTATTTAGATGCATCGTAATTATTTAGATATGCCACAAAGTGTTTTTATCCCTTTCCCCCCAATGCATAATTGTATGTGGGTATACTGTGATGACAGGGTTTGATTGTTTAACCAGGTGGTTCATGGACAATCAGAATTTTTTAGCACCAGGAAGTAGATGTCAAATCATGATAAACCTGATTGTGCTAACAGTTTTAACAGCACTGCTAATGATGTGGTACACTCCAAATAATATCTCTCTATTGATTTCACATTTACACAATGTTTCTTTTGGCACTGGCATGTAATCTCCTACTCTCCTCTGCTGTAGAGTGCAGCACCCACGAAGGTTTTCTAAATGTAGTATTTCCGACTATAAGGAATTCCTTCTGAAAGGTGGAGGATCGTGCCTCTTCAACAGGCCTAACAAGGTAAGAGCTGTTCACTCTGCCAGCTGTTTTTCATCTGTTTATCTTTATTCTAGCTGTAATGCATGTAAATATGCAAAGTTAAACTACAGCTAACCAAATCAATATTTTTGTGTACATAAACAGCTTGCACACATCACAAGTATCACAGTATGTAAATATGACAATGAATCACTTGCCCCATCAAGTCTTTCTAGGAAAATGTGACTCATAAAGGCAAGCTGTCAGAACTGGTGAACAAAACAAGTTTAAATAAGCTAGCTTTATTATAGTTTTGGCTACACACACATTATACTGTGTATATATATATATATATATATATATATATATATATATATATATATATATATATATATATATATATATATATATATATATATATATATATATATATACACTTCCTAAGGGTGATGAGGGGAGAAATGGCTACTATCATTCTTAAAACTTGTACATTGATTTTTGAAATTTAGCTTTGCATTAAGCATAATTCTACATTTTAAACACTGTGTGTGGGGGTGGAACAGCATCTGTTGGTTGGCATCATTGCTGGCTCAAAGCTGTAGGGTTCATTCTATTTCAATTCTAAAATTGTTCAAATTTTTATTATCTTTATTTATTGAATTTAGCATGTTTGTCATGTCTGTGTAGGTTTTCTGTTGGGTTCTCCAGTTTTTTCCTGCACATTGGTGAATTGGCAACTGTACATTGTGAAAAGTCTAGCGAGAGATCATTTAAGGGCATCATTTAAAGGTGTATTCCAAGTGATCAGAGTGTATTCCATGTTCAGAGAAATTAATAAGCAAGTAATTACTCAACTTGATGCAAATCGGAAGTAAATGTTTCCACCCTGCTATTGATCCTCAATAATATCATCAATAGCAGGTTGGCAACATTTACTTCCTATTTGCATCAAGTTGAGTAATTACTTGTTTATTAATTTCTCTGAACATGGTAGGACATGAGTGTTAAATGAGATAAAGCCTTCTTTGTTCAGCAAAACAAATGCACCATCAGATATTGCTGCATTTAAAGTGATCAGAGGAAGAGCCCAGGCTGAATTTAGCTTTAAAAACCTTACAATTATAAATTCTAATTCTACTTCATGATTTTCTGTGATGTTAAACTAGCATGGAAATACCACATTCATTATATTAACTCTATAACAACTCCAGCAGCATGTAATTCAGAGAACAAAGCACATGTTCATCTCCTTAAATAAATAAGACACCGATGTGAGGCCTTTACAGTCCCACAAATCACTTTAAACCCTATCACAAATGAACAGAAATTTGCAGCTGAAAGTTTTGCATTTCTTTTTTTACTGTGGCATGAAAAGTGTAATATGTTTTACCTATGCAGCTGTTTGAGCCGACAGATTGTGGGAATGGATATGTGGAGGTGGGAGAGGAGTGTGACTGCGGTGTAAGAGCTGTGAGTCATTGCTTTCACATTTTGCTTTAAAAAAATAAAAATTGCTTAATCGGGTGATGTTAATTTTATATCGTTTAACAGATAAAAACTATTTATTTTCTGCCTGTCAGAGAATTGCTGATATAAACTGAAGGGGTTGAACATTGTCTTTATTGTAGGAATGCTATAAGGTTTGCTGCAAGAAGTGTTCTCTCTCAAATGGAGCACACTGTAGTGATGGGCCATGCTGCAACAGCACCTGTCTGGTGAGTGAGTTTAACAACAGACTCATGTAAATCAATTGATTCACCCTTGTTTAGGGAGGATTCATTGTCTGTTCCATCTGTGTCTTTGTCCTATTTTGAAAAGAACATTTTGATGAATTGGATGCTTTTACGCTAGCAATCCCATTTATCTTTTACTCTCCTTCTGTCTTCCTTCCTTTTCTCTTAAAGTTTTACCCAAGAGGTTTTAGCTGTCGGTATGCAGTGAATGACTGTGATATTTCCGAGACCTGCTCAGGAGACTCTGGGCAGGTAAGAAACAGCATACCACTTTCAGTTCTATCTTTTTGTTTCTTACTCTGTTAGTGCCCAGTTTTATGAGTAGTGCTCTGAATATATAAATAAAATGAAATAACAAAAAAAAAAAAAAGATTAATTTCACTTAATTAAGAATATTGTACAACAGTTAATACACCTTAAATGTGCACATGCAGAACCAATTGCTAATCTGTAAAATTTGAAGGGTTATGCCAGCAAAGCACATTCACTGAGGCTATGTCTTTCTGTCTGCAGTGTCCTTCTAACCTCCACAAACAGGATGGCTCATTATGCCACCTTGACCAGGTATAAAGTGCTAAAGGATGTAAAAAAAAATATTAATTATTCATTTTTTTGGTTTATTGTATTATTAATTATTTTATTATTGTATTGATTTTTTTTTTTAATCCGCACAGGGACGATGCTATAGTGGAGAGTGTAAAACCAGAGAAAACCAGTGCAAATATGTGTGGGGTCCAAGTGAGTGATGTATTTCACACAATTCATAGATCTTTATTTTAACTTCATGTATATTGTATTACAGTGTCATTCACGAATCAAAGCGCAGCCCACAATTACCTTGAATCACAGATACAGCAAAATTTATGCCTCGAGGCATAAATAAACATTTTAAACAAATCAATATCCTTTTCCAAAGTTTGTATTTTCTTCCAAAGCACTGTCTCTTTCTACTATTCTTCCTCCATCTCTGTCTGATTTCTACATCTGGGTAGAGTCTGGGGGCTCGGAGAAATTCTGTTATGAGAAGTTGAACACAGAAGGATCTGAGAAAGGGAACTGTGGGGAAGATGGAGATAAATGGATTCAATGTGGAAAGCAGTGAGTCTCTAAAGTGCACATTGCAGTGTATCTAGTCTTGGGAAACTAGATTAATTTGATTAATGATTGTATATATAAAATGCATTTTTATGCATTGTATTGTAATATAATGTAATGTATTGTAAACACCATAATGCATAACTTTATTAATTAAAATGTAGTCCTCCAGATAAACAGTGCTGCTGTCATTACCTTTTTGTGGCCTTTTAAGGGGTAATACAATAACGTAATCATTATTGAACTAAAATGGTATTATCTAGTTTTTAAGTGTATTTACTCCACAATAGATCCATTTAGGTGTGACATATTGTGGCCATATCAAATTGTTAGATAGTGGCACTGGATTTTTTACTGAACCTCACTTATTGTATTGCATAACAAAAATAGGCTTGCATCCATGTCAGAATTGTGCATAATTGATAGCACTCTGTTTTTTTTTACATTTGGTGCAACTGTATGAGTAAAGATTACATCTGTTGTTACATCTATGTCTGAATAAGAATTTTTTAAAGTATAGGATTTTCACTATGTGCACTTAGAATATACAGAATATTGCCCTCTGTGACTGCAAATATACCCTCTTATTGTAGAGATGTGATGTCTATTGCTGCTGATGTAATCTGCATTTGCTGCATTGGCAGTATTTGTATTTTTTACTGCATTGTCAGTATGCTGGTCTGTCTATATCCTGTAGTCATTAGTAAATGTCTCTGCTTACAGCGATGTGTTCTGTGGGTATCTGCTGTGCACTAACGTTGGGCCAATGCCTCGCATGGGAAGAATAAAGGGAGAGATCACACCCACATCCTTTAATCATCAGGGCCGACTGATTGAATGCAGGTGAGAGGAACATGCATCCAGGCAACATGCATTGTTGCTCAGCTATACTGGATAAACTGGATGTTTAAATTTGCGCCATTGTTTTGCATCTTAGCGGCGGTCACGTGTTATTGGATGACGACACTGATCTGGGTTACGTAGAGGATGGGACACCATGTGGGCCGTCCATGATGTGCCTTGACCGTAAGTGTCTGCCCATACAATTCTTCAACATGAGTGCCTGTCCTGCTGGGCCCAATGGTCGCATCTGCTCAAGCCATGGGGTAAATACTCATCGTGACTAACTATCAGATTAAATTCACTGCACTGTAGAAAATTTAATAGAAGTTTGATTTATGCACACTTTTGCACAGTACTGTATGATATATTGTATGATATTACTGATATGCACATACATTTTGCATAGTTAAATTATTATAATTTTGATCAAATTTAAGCCAAATGTAAGATTTTATAAATATCAATATAAGTAAATATTATTCGAATGTGTCCATCGCTGTATGGCTGACAGGTGTGCAATAATGAGGCGACATGTACATGTGATGTGACATGGGCCGGGACTGACTGCAGCATACCTGACCCCCCTAAAGTACCCCCTTCTAGTGAAGATGATGAGCCAAAGGGTTTGTTATTTTGTTATTATTTTTCATTTATTCATACACATACAAACAATGTACTGTGTTTCAGAGATTCCAAACCCATGCTTGGATTAAAGTTTAACTTGTAAAATAAGTTGATGGCCCACAAATATCAAGCACTCTTTAAGCAATACCCGCAGATGAAGCTGTTGTGGAAGAGCAGCATGGTCAGTAATGATGCGTCCTCTCTCTCATGCACAGCAAATGTGGCCACTAACAGGCTGATAGGGGCTCTAGCAGGGACTGTTCTGGCCCTGGGGGTTCTGTTTGGAGGAACTGGGTGGGGACTTGAGTAAGCATTTTTTTCCCGTGGTGCTGCTGCCCTGTGTTTGACAGTGCAGTGACCTGCCTATGCTGGTGTTTGATTGTCTTTGTGTGTACAGTATGTGTAGTGGCTGTATTGTGTAGCTTGTAACCATGGTGGTGTGATTGAGTGTTTTTTCCTAAGTCTGTGTAGTATCCTGTGATTGATTGTCACCTATTTCCAAATCTCTTGTCCATTTTGTCTTTGCTATGCATCTTCTTGTGTTGTTTATCATTGATACTGACATTCATGTCAGTTAAGTCTAATCTTCTTGATTTTCAGGCCTTAAATCAATAGCTATTGCGTGGGGTTTCAAAACTGAACTCTATATAGGTTATATAGCATCCTAAAAATCTACAGTATTTTCTAGACAGATCCGATAAAAAACTTTCTTTCGGCTTCTCCCATTAGGGGTCGCCACAGCGGACCATCCGCATGTTTGATTTGGCAGATCCGATACTGATCAGTAATCAGATTTGCACTGTATACGAGTCTAAATGTAAAACAATTCAAGGCCTGAAGGCCTCTTAATTGCACTGTCTCACATTTTAGCCATGAGTGTGGTGCATTTCTGGTACAAAGTTTGCGCCGTTCTTTGCTCCAAGAAACAGTTGAACTTAACGGTTTTTTTTTTTTTTTTGGATATACATTTTACTCAGTTGGCACATTTACACAAAGCAGTTGTATAAATGAAAGGACATAACTGTTAAGAGAATAAGGATCTTGCTCAAAGGCCTAAAAAGTGGCAGTTTGGCAATGCCAGGGATTGAACATGCAACCAGCAACTCAGAACCTTAACCACTGAACCATAACATCTCTGTTGACATACAACTGCCCTTTTTATAAGATAGTCTAATAATCTAATATGCAAATCTGGTATGGTTCTCAAAACACATTTATAACTTTATCAGCAAAAACTAGCATTTTACACTGTACATAAACACATTTTGCATATGTAATGTTAAGTGATGCCATTACAATTTGATTGTGGCATGCTTCATATTAAAAAATCAAAAATTAAACGTTATTTGCATAGATATTCTGAGTTTTTTTGGAATTATATTTTCACAGCATGCTACTATAATTTCTGAATGTGATATTCATATCACAAACAGCTAACTCTGTACAAATGAAATGTATTTTGGAATTGTTTATCTTTCATCAGCAGGGCTTGACGATAGCACTGTAAGTGCAAATAAAAGTTAATAGAATGCAATACATTGAAGAGCAGAACTGCTTAATTGGGCAGAAGTAGACATGTTTGTGCAAAGAAGTTAACCTGCTTGAACAAACAAACATGATTGTTCCATGTAACTGTAAACTCTTTATAACAATGTTGAGAAACCACATTTAAAGTAAATAGTTTGAGTTTTAGTCAAAGTAAAAATATATATTTTCCCATGCTGCCCCTCCATGACAGGACCTAGTGCCACCAACCTGATCATTGGCTCCATCGCTGGAGCCATCCTGGTGGCAGCCATAGTGCTGGGAGGGACAGGCTGGGGCTTTAAGTAAGGACTGGCCTGCTTGTGTTTATCTTGCAGACTACAACATCAGTATGTCATACACACTCCAGGAGTTGGGCTTCTGCTATAGACAACAAAATGCTCTGAACTTAAAAATGTAATCTATCTTAGAGCCATTTCCTGTTAATTTTATTATTTGTGTATTAGGAAAGGTAGAACATTTAAACTATGGCAGAACCTCCAATGAACTGAATATGTGTGGTAAAAAGCTTGACATGCATGCTAAATTTAAAACTTCAGTTGAGATACGTGAAAGCTACTCTGTCTGGGCACTGATTAAACACAGGCTTGTATTTGATACAAGCATCTTGGCATGGGTAACATCGCAGCACATGAAGTTTTAGTAATCATATGATTAATGAAATCATATTTTATTAATTCTGAACTGTTTATAATCATCTGCCACTGAACTCAGTCAGTGTTTGGTATGAGGTTCACTGGGCATTTCATTATGCCCTTTAGCCAGAGACTAGTTAATGATACGTGCCTATAAAACTGCAAAGACCTGGTATGGCTGAACTCAGAAAATATGGCATGCCATGTCAATTCTTCTCCTTTTTCTTTATGAAATATTAAAAAAAATGCATCACTGCACCTTTATCATTAGATGTCATTATATAAGACATCTCTTTGACGCATGGTCCCCCTCAGCTTCCATGTGAATGCCATTCTTCTTTCTTTTTCAACAGTTTTTATGGACGTTATGAAAAGACACCTTCTGGAAAAATATTATTATATGTATAAGCTCTTTGGACAAAAGTTAGTCATGTGATAAATGAATCCTGTTCCAGCAGGCCAGGATTCTATGTGTATTTTAAAATCATTCCTGTTAATTTTAGCAGACCCATTCACTGACTGGTATACTGTACATCAAAATGTACGCAATGTGCATGCTTCAACTGCATGATTTAGTCGACCTCCAAAAACCAGGTGTAGATCGACGGTTTATGCGTAGCTGTACAAAAGAAAAGTGGATTGAGATCTAAACAATGGCTTTGTCATGCTGAACACATTCAATGTTTTAGCTTTTATTGTATATCTAACTCAAGGGTTTTTTTTTGTCTGTTTTTTCTCTACCCTCTCAATGACAAGAAACGTCAAAAAGCGAAGGTATGACCCGAACGCATCCGCCATCTAGTGGAGAAAATGGATGATGATCCTCCAAAGCTTCTTAAGTAATCTAAAGCTGGACTACAATTTTTGCTGCTCTTTTTGAGTTTTAAAGCATAATATTTAATAAAATGAGATCAAATGGTATACAGTAGATAACAAATCACATAGTTTTGTAGAATTGCAGCTTTTCAGCTCAAGTTTCAAATCCCAAGATCACCAATTTGATTTTATTGTCATGCCTCTTCATTCATAATGAAAAAACCCACTCTCATCACCTCATCACACCACAGAGCACCAGCTACTCTGACACCTTGGCCAAAGGGCTGCATGGCTACCTATGCTTACTGATACTTGACAGAAAAGAGCAGTAAACCCTCTGAAAGGGAAAGAAGAAAATGTCCTTTCACACATATTGGGGAACAAATAGGCCATTGCTTTGGTACTACATCAGTGTGAAAGGGTGAGTTCTGCTCAATGAACTGCAGTTTATACTCTGGGATAGATGTTAAATCACTACAGACTGCAATGTCTTCAGTGGTTTATTACACCAAGTTGAACCCAGCTGCATATAGGCCTTAACATATTACACATATCACATAGAGGCAGGAAGTAGACTTGACTCTACTGCTGCACAGGCAGGGAACGAGTTAAGATGCTGATCTAAAGATCATTTAACAATGACGGTTTCAGCATTAGGCTTTGCTTCTGATGGAGCATGTCATGTAGTAGGCATAGTTTGAAACGGTCATAGAGCCAATTTTTCAAGTTCAAAAAAAATATATGTAGGTTTAAATGTATAGGTTTCAGACAAAGGTATGTAAAATAATCCATATCAGTTCAGTGATTGCTGAGGAAATCAATCTGGATAAGTGGTTTTTGACAGGGACTTAAAGCCAAAGAAACATTTCAGGCTTTGGGGTGTCTAATAGAGAACACCTTATCCATTCTGTAGGATTAAAGGCTTCCAATTAAACAGAAAATAATTTCGGACAATTTACCATATCAAAGGGATGTCATGAAACAGTAAGTCAAAAAGTGACTAACATACAGTATAAGCCTGAAGATATTTCATCATTTATCCTCATTCTGAACCATTTTAGTTGGTCTAAACTGCTGAAGCAATTATAAGTAAACTTCTTCAAATGTACACTGCAAGTGCAAGTTCTGTCACATTGACTTATTGGTCCGGAACAATTTGGTACCCGGAATATTGAAAACATTCATAGACATCCCGGAATAATATGGACTCACACATACACACACATGTTTCATTTTGATCTTGGATACAGTCTTGTACCAATCTTGTGGCACTTCATTTAGCTCTAACTGCTAAACCTTTAAGGGGCAATTGCTTTGCTGCATGCATTCACAATAGTTGACTTATTACTATGTAAAACAGTCCCCGAACCCAATAAGAAACATATACTACAAAAGGATACGTGTGCATGTCAGCAACAGAACAACTTTTATTTACTATGCAAAAAAAGAGAAAAAGAAATAAAAAATATTGCACAACCTCAACTAAATAAACTAATGACAATACACCAAGATTGCCTGTAAGGGCATTCTCATCTTCTTTCTCTTCTTCTTCCTCTTCTTCCTTCTCTTTTTTATATTATCCAAACTATTAAATATATTGTTTTGCTTCATATTACAGAAAATTGGTTGGCAAACTTCATGTGGGTATTAAATGAATGTATTTTGATTTTATAGGAGGGAATGTATTGTGTCAGGTTTGGAATAAATCTGGTAATTATTTCCTTGTCTGATATTTCAGGTGAGGTTTTAATATCTCACTTTATTAAAAATGTAATGCTTTATTTTTCATTAATTACTGGCAACTTCTCTGTTGTGAGCAGGGGACATACACACTTACCACCTTTACTCACAGTACATGTGCAGACATTCAATTAAATAAAAATATATATATATATGATCAATAAACTTAAAATGTTTTAAATTTTAAGGCATATTTTTCTATTTATTTTTTTTCCCCCACAGTGTTTTTCCTTTGTATTGCAACTTTTACTTTTTACTAGTAAACCTTTGTGTAAATGCATAAAGACACCAGGGCGGGTCTGCAGACAAAACTGGCTACAGAAACACCCTTCTTGATGAAAAGGAGGGGCCATCCTTTAGAAACTGTAATAGAATATGATTTCAGCTGTTGTAAATTTCCCGAGCCCTAACTGTTAATATTAGAGGAGCTTGAGTCCAATTTATGACCTTATAAAGAGTAAATAAATTACCAAATTTGATAGACCTTTGCTCACAAAGACAAATCACATCTCACAAAATAAAATTAAAAACATAATTTTGTGAAAACATGCAGATAATCACCCTTAGACAAAACATGTCATGTTCTGATCTTTGGGTATAACTTTCAAAAATATGTTTGGCTCAATTACCCAATGAACAAATCAATGCATGGTCTGCAATGAGTTGCTTCTCTTCAGTATAGTCAAGATCGAGAGACTCTTCTTAGCCCAAAACCTACAAGCTTCTGTAAGATTGCTGAAAATGAAACGTTTTACCTGCAAGCATGATAATGGTTCATAGCACAAATCCAACTAAATAGAGAAAGAAGATAAGTTTTAAAATGATCTAGTTATATTGCAACTCTAAATTTTACCATTAACCTGTAAAAAAACACTGCACACTATCCCCTTATAATGTCTTAAATCTGATGCATTTTGTAGGAGTTGAATGGAAATATGATAAGATGATATATTCTTACCCAATAGAATGAATCACATTGCTTTCATTTGAATCTCTTTAATATCATTTTTGTTGTTTTAATAAAAACTTTTATTACTAGAATCACATTTAAGGTGGAAGAGATCAAACGTTTTTAGCTTTATTGTATCTTTTATATTTTAGCCAAAAAATACTTACTAATAATTGAAGGTACATTACATATTTGGACCTGAAGAACTCCTACTTTGTAAGCCGACTAAAGTATACGCCTCGTACGAGACACCTCTGATTTGTGAAGATGGTTGAAAGGATTATGTTGCATGTGGTAAGTACCACAATTGTAACAACAGAGGCTTCCCTGTCCTATATATATATATATATATATATATGCCACATGAATGAATAATGGATGCGTAATAATTGTCTAACTACAGAACGGCATGCATTGGTCCAAAAAAGCCCCTCAATGGACTCGCGTGTACAAATCATTTCTTCCCGTCACAAATGTTTGAATCGGCTGAAACTGAATTTTGCATTCTTTTGGTTTGACAGTAAATGATATGGACAGAGTGTATGTATGTGTAGTGTATATAAATGTAAATAAAAACAGAATGCAATGACTTGCAATTCTAATAAATCCATATTCTATTCACAAAGAAACATTAAATAAGATAAAAATAAGGTCTGATAAGGATTTTAGTTGCTCAACAGATCTAGGTGTCCTTTCTTGTATTTTATGATCCGTAATGTGCCAAATGTTTTCAAATGGTAAAAGGTCTAAACTGCAGGCAGGCAGTTCAGCAACCAGGCTCTTCTACTATGATGTTATGATATCGTAGTAGATGCGGTATGCAGTTATAGCATTGTCTTGCTCAAATATGCAAGGCCTTTGCTAAAAAAAGACATTCTGTATATATCATTCAGCATTAATGGAGCCTTTCTAAATGTGCAAGCTGCCCATTCTACAGGCACTAATGCACCCCCATACCATCAGACATGTGACTTTTTGAATTGAGAGCTGGTAACAATCCAGATGGTCCTTCTCCTCTTTAGTGTAGAGGATCTGGTGTCTATGGTTTCTAAAAAGACCACAGACAAACTTTTCCACTTTGCCTCAGTACATTTTAATTGAGCTTTGGCCCAAAAAAGATAGCGCCATTTCTGGATCATGTTCACACATGCCTTCCTCTTTGCATAATAGAGATTTAACATGCATTTGTAAATGAGATGGCAAACTGTGTTCCTAGTCAATTATTTATGGAGGTGTTAATAAACCTATGCAGTGATTTCCATTACAGATTAATGACTGTTATAAAACGCGGTGCCATCTAACGACGTATGTTGAGGAACATTCTGAAATTGTTCCACATTTTCTAGACACAGTCCTTGACAGATTGGTGAAACTCTGCCTCTTTAAGATACACTATTTATACCTAATCAATACTCAGTCGGTTCAGTTAACCTAATTAGTTGTAAAATGTTTCTCCAACTGATATGTTTTCTATGTTTTATTGTAAATAAAATATTGGTTATTATTATTATATTATTATAATTATTTAGATTTGCACTTTATTGCATTCTGTTTTTATTTACATTTACACAGTGTCCAAACTTTTTGTATGTATGTGTGTGTGTGTGTATATATATATATATATATATATATATATATATATATATATAATGTGTGTGTGTGTGTATATATGTGTGTGTGTGTGTATATATGTATGTGTATATATATATATATATATATATATATATATATATATATATATATATATATATATATATATATATACAGTGAGAAAAATAAGTATTTGAACACCCGGCTATTTTGCAAGTTCTCCCACTTAGAAATCATGGAGGGGTCTGAAATTGTCATCGTAGGTGCATGTCCACTGTGAGACACATAATCTAAAAAAAAAAATCCAGAAAACACAATGTATGATTTTTTAAACTATTTATTTGTATGATACAGCTGCAAATAAGTATTTGAACACCTAAGAAAGTCAATGTTAATATTTGGTACAGTAGCCTTTGTTTGCAATTACAGAGGTCAAACGTTTCCTGTAGTTTTTCACCAGGTTTGCACACACTGCAGGAGGGATTTTGGCCCACTCCTCCACACAGATCTTCTCTAGATCAGTCAGGTTTCTGGCCTGTCGCTGAGAAACATGGAGTTTGAGCTTCCTCCAAAGATTCTCTATTGGGTTAAGGTCTGGAGACTGGCTAGGCCACGCCAGAACCTTGATATGCTTCTTACAGAGCCACTCCTTGGTTATCCTGGCTGTGTGCTTCGGGTCATTGTCATGTTGGAAGACCCAGCCTCGACCCATCTTCAATACTCTAACTGAGGGAAGGAGGTTGTTCCCCAAAATCTCGCAATACATGGCCCCAGTCATCCTCTCCTTAATACAGTGCAGTCGCCCTGTCCCATGTGCAGAAAAACACCCCCAAAGCATGATGCTACCACCCCCATGCTTCACAGTAGGGATGGTGTTCTTGGGATGGTACTCATCATTCTTCTTCCTCCAAACACGTTTAGTGGAATCATGACCCAAAAGTTCTATTTTGGTCTCATCTGACCACATGACTTTCTCCTATGACTCCTCTCGATCATCCAAATGGTCATTGGCAAACTTAAGACGTGCCTGGACATGTGCTGGTTTAAGCAGGGGAACCTTCCGTGCCATGCATGATTTCAAACAATGACGTCTTGGTGTATTACCAACAGTAACCTTGGAAACGGTGGTCTCAGCTCTTTTCAGGTCATTGACCAGCTCCTCCCGTGTAGTTCTGGGCTGATTTCTCACCTTCCTTAGGATCATTAAGACCCCACGAGGTGAGATCTTGCATGGAGCCCCAGTCCGAGGGAGACTGACAGTCATGTTTAGCTTCTTCCATTTCCTAATGATTGCTCCAACAGTGGACCTTTTTTCACCAAGCTGCTTGGCAATTTCCCCGTAGCCCTTTCCAGCCTTGTGGAGGTGTATAATTTTGTCTCTAGTGTCTTTGGACAGCTCTTTGGTCTTGGCCATGTTAGTAGTTGGATTCTTACTGATTGTATGGGGTGGACAGGTGTCTTTATGCAGCTAACGACCGGTGCAAAAACAGGTGCATCTAATTTAGGATAATAAATGTAGTGGAGGTCGACATTTTAAAGGCAGACTAACAGGTCTTTGAGGGTCAGAATTCTAGCTGATAGACAGGTGTTCAAATACTTATTTGCAGCTGTATCATACAAATAAATAGTTTAAAAATCATATATTGTGATTTCTGGATTTTTTTTTTTAGATTGTCTCTCACAGTGGACATGCACCTACGATGACAATTTCAGACCCGTCCATGATTTCTAAGTGGGAAAACTTGCAAAATAGCAGGGTGTTCAAATACTTATTTTCCTCACTGTATATATATATATATGTGTGTGTGTGTGTGTGTGTGTGTGTGTGTGTGTGTGTGTGTGTGTGTGTATATATATATATATATATATATATATATATATATATACACACACACATATATACTTATATACACACACACACATATATATATATATATATATATATATATATATATATATATATATATATAGAGAGAGAGAGAGAGAGAGAGAGAGAGAGAGAGAGAGAGAGAGAGAGAATACAGTAAATATTATAGTAGGCCACTTATCCAATCTATTGTCTTTCCCCGCACTTGATGTTTGTCGTCACCTTCTTTCTCGTAATAGTTCTGACTTTTCTGACTTCAAACCGAATGAATGAAAAATCCAGTGTTTCAGTCCATTCAAACATTTGTGATAAAGGATGAAATGATTTATAGACGCATGTTACTATGACTTCTAATGCACATTTAGAGGCTATTGAGAGGTTTCTCTAGTCCCATGCGTGCGGTCCCGTCGTTAGACAATAATTACGCACCCATCACTCATTCACGTGGCATTTCGCTAAAAGCATGAGCGAGACGCACGCAAAAAAAAAAAGAGTGCGCGAGCCGGAGGGGGTGCATTTACTACCTACTACCTACCTCCTGCTCTTAATTGCGCACTTACTGCCTCACTCTGCGGGACACGGGCGGGGGGTCTACGGTATATCCTCAATGCATTTAAGGACGCAAACTCTGTGTAGTTTAGAAAAACGAATCATAGTAAACAGTTACGACAATTAAAAGTCATTAAATGTCTAAGAAATTTTTTATTTGCTATGATGGTATTCTATATATGCGCACCACACACAAGCCACACCCGCAAACAATATACCTCCCCCCTTTACCTCACACAATGTGCTGCACACTGACCTGGAACTAAGCCAAACATACTAAGTGTATATAACACCTAATATTACACAGCTGGTCAGTCTTGCAAATGCTTGTTGCATTGTAAACATAGCCACACTGACACCAATATTTCTTGATCGATACACGTTATATACAATTATTTTTTGACTAGAAATAAAACCAACCTGTTATACTATGCCTGTAAAAACCAGCTCAACATATGCACTACATGACAACCTTTATTCTAACCCGGATGCACTGTGGGGCTTCTCATTTCTTAAACAAGCATGTAGAAGTCTTAATTACTGGCTTGCATCAAACAAAGCAAATATAAAGAAGAGATCACTGGGATTGTGTTACGAACTGTCCAATGCATTATTTAAAGCTGAAAGGACAGTGGTAAACTCTCGGGAAGAAATGCTTGGGACACTACGGGTATGTTCACATTTTGAAAAGCAATAACAATTTCACGCGCACAATGCAATAAGCATAATGACTGGACTGAGCAGCAATGAAAAAGGTCACTGGTCTGATGAATCCAGATTGATCCTATTTCCAAAGCTATGGGCGTGTCAGAGGGAAAGGGAAGTGCGTGAAGTGATGCACCTGGCATGCATAGTGCTACAAGCATCTGGATGCACTGTTATGTTCTGGGGTGGCTTTAGTTGGTCAGGTCTAGGCTCAGCAACATAATGCGGCAATAAACTAAAGTCAGGTGAGCAGTATCCGGGTTATAACATTAAATGTTTTTGCCCTACCTGAGCGCACATGGGTGAAATTAACTCGGTTGCCTCGTGCTAATCCTCGTGCTAGAATTGTGAGAGTTTTTAAGGTAACAGGAGGAATCATTTTCACACATATGTCTGACCTTCAAAAGTTTTTAGGATGCTATTGAGAAGACTTTAATGAGTGGTTCTCTTGACTCACCTGTCCCCAAAAACAAGATCCCTGCCAAAAATCTAAGCAACTCTGTACCAGAATAAATGTTGTGACATTATTATTTTCCCTGCACTTTATTATTCTGCGCTAATTTTACACATTTTGGGAGCTTGCAATCGAGAATCCCTCAGTCTGAGACCAAAAAAGACATCATGCAACTTGCACTGCAAAATCATAACTCACAAATGCAATGCAAATAATAATTGTACATATCCGACTAATGCAAATATCTTGGTTAAATGAATCATTTGATCAGGTATAGATTAAAAGATCTGAAGCACAACAAATTTGGTGCGCTTTTGCATCAGCTTGCGTGAAGCATCCCTGTTAAACGGTTTTAATACAGTGACCACCCTCCCTTAATGAAACCGGGGTTGTAACGGAGGTTTACACACAAATCCTGCCAGTTAACGGTGACATCTCAAAGGTAAGCGAATATTCTTCTGCTTGGGCTTTCAGGAATATTTTGCAAAAGTAATGCAATGGAAAATACAAATAATCAAATAGGCCATTCATATAAAACCAATGCAGTTAATCTTATTGGTTTAAATGTGTACTGAAAAAAATAGATAAATCTTTAGATAGATAGATAAACTAATAGTAGTATATTTAATTTGAAGAACATTTTATGGCTTGGTTTGAAAAAAAAAATATCCATTGCGCAAACGAATTTGATGTGTGTATAATGCATTATAGACTTTTGACTTACTTTTTAAAATGGTTTAAGTAGTTATTCGGTTATTTGTTTATAAATGTGTGCTTTTGTGGTTGTTAATCTTTTTTTTCTTAAATATTGATAGCTGACCCTGAGTCTCTAATCTACTGATTACTCCCGCAGACGATGGATGACGTAGTCGCGCGCGCGCGTCTGGTCGTGTTTCTGCTCGGGCTGGTGCACGCGCTTTCCTCACAGGGCCAGAGCCTGGGTCACGTGGACCCGTTAACGCTGAGCCGCGCGGATCCGCGCTGCTGGGAAAGCGCTTCTGCACTTCTGCTGGAGATGCGCACGCCGCGAATCGCGCACACGGTGCCCGACTTCTGGGACCTCATGGTATTTCTAAAGTCTTCGGACAACCGGAAGCACAGCGCTCTGTTCTGGGATCTGGCACAAGTCTTCTGGGACCTCTATGTGGATTGCATGCGGTCCCGAAACCATGGGCTTGGAAGGAGACACATCATGCGGACCAAAAGGCGTCTCACAGTCGCGCGCTCTCTCTCCGCGGACAGTAAGTGTCTGAACTACTGTATAAGTTTAAAGGGAGTGTTATAGAACATGACCAATGGATATTTTGTGTAAAGACAAACAGACACACCTTAAGGATAATTTTTTTCTCACTTTTGTTACAGTTACAGTTGCTTTTTGTGTTCCTTAAATTGTGGCTGGAAAACGCTCCATGGAGCTCAGGGCTTTAATTAAGTAGCTTCTGTCAAACCCAGAAGTGAGGCATGTCAAATCTGAATGGAGGAGAATATTCTGGAGGCAGAACTTAATTAATTTATGAATGTTATTGATAGCAAATGGGTGAATGGGTTTGCAATCACACTGTGCACTTTTGCAAAAGCTTCACACTTTCAAATATAATTATAGTCCAAAGTTCATTAACCATTAGCCATTATACTTAAACATCTATACTTCTTTTATAGCATTTGGAATAGCAGACAGTCCATAATATAATTTTTTTTATTAATAATAATAAAAAATTATTAAATACAGCTTCAAGACCAGCATTCCACTTACTACTTAATAATCTCGCCCCTTTAGTGCTAGTCTGGTAATAGAAATAATAATATGATGATAATAATAATAATAAGAAAAAGAAAATGATTATGAAGAATCAGAACAGCATTTTTTTCAACAAACCCAACTTCATTGTGCAGATAAACCTCAGAAAAAAAAAAGCAAACTAAAATGTTGAGGGCACAATACGATTGATGTGTGGGTTGGAAAGTGGGGTGAGCTATGCTCTACAGTGTGGAAGATGTAAACACAGGGGTGGAGAGCATGAGTCCATATCTTTGAGGCAGTCAGACTGAAAGTCAGATCTCCTGGACCACAATAAGGTGTAATTCCAGCTTGAAGACTGATCTGGTGTACACTCAGGATGAGATGCCTCAGAAAGAAATTTCAAGCTTTATTTTTAAGGCAGTTTCAGGTCTGATATTAATTGATAATAAAGCCTACAACACATGTATGTTTACAGATTAATCATATTTTAATGAATAGGCTTAGTAATAGCTATCTACATAGCTGCAAATACCAAATAACAAATAGTCTTGTTTCCTTTTCAAAAGCAAAGCAAAAGCATTGTGATTACATTGTGAATGTTTATTCTTATCGTGTTTTTTGTTTGTTTGTTTTTTTCATTCACATGGTTTTGTCTGTTTCCTCTAGAGTCTTTCGTGCAAGAGTCACAGAATCATTTTTCGAAGTTAAAGGAGTTTACTCGGGCATGGTTTCAAATTCAGGTGCAACAGGATGGACCACGCAACTTGCACAGTGATGCTTATCTAAATCCAACACGTCAAAGAAAATTTTACATCATGGATCAGTGAAAAACAATGAAGATAAAAGTATTTTTATCCATGGAAACATTTTTCTGATTAATAAAATAATTTGCACCTAAGATTTAAGCTTTTTGTTTCAGTTTTATTTGTGTTGTAAAGAAAGCTAATCCCATGAAACAATGTGGGATTCTAGCATGCCCCCATGTGGACTTATTGTGGGGAATGCAACCTTTAGGCCAACAACCTTTTCCAAGAAGTGGCATGTGCCCATATATTTTGGTGTGACAGGAGGAAATTAATGATGACACAGCCACCCAAAATATAAAGTATATATTTCAAAAAGCTAAAGGAGTTCTATCTATTGATTTGTAAAGTAACTCTCACCCTTTTACAGAATTCATTTTTATTTTCTCAGACCAATGTTTTTTTAATGAAATATATAGTTATTATGCACACATAATTCCCTTTTCCTCTACCCAATTTTTATTATATATCTTACAACAGAAATATTATGCTCATTATAGACACCCTGTTTCACACATTTTTTCGGAAATGTATTAGATTTGATTCGCACATTAATTCAGACAGAATCTTGACAGCTATTTTCATTTTTAAATAAAAATGCCAGACAGAATATAACTCTTTGTAACAAAATATAAATAGTACACTAAACTGAAATAATTGCTGTAATAGATTGATTTTAAAAAGATGCAGACCACTCAGCATTCATTTTTGCATTGTGATTGACATATATGACGTTTTAAACTGTTATCTTCACAGAGAGTGATTTACCCAAAGCAAACCAAAGCACAGTGTGGAACTGCACACACCCAGGGTGCAATTACATAATACAGGAGACCCGGGAATTCCCTCAGACACCCCACACTTTTTCCTAAATATAGTATTTCCTAATGGAGCCAAACAGCTCTTTGTGACCTAATGTATTATTATAATTATCTCAGGCCCTATATGAAGAAACATAGTCCTGGTTTCCACTTGTGTTCCCAGTAGTATATGAAACATACTGGGAGTCCACAGGCAGACTCATTCACAGATTTATCACAGATGAGAAGAAGATTGGCACCTTGTGACAGGTTATCTGCACAAATAGGTTTGGCTCATTGATGTAGTGGACTGTCTGATGGCTTTGTCATCAAGAGTGCTAGAACCCTAGCATGAGCACTCCTATGAGTACCATATGCAATGGAAGTATTTATATTTTATATTGTGCTTTTCAATTCAATATACCCACTGTTTAATGATTTAAGTTTGATTATTACTAGAATCAATTTATCTCTGACACCAATGATGATTACAATATATACAAATTATGTGACTATTACGCACACACTATATATACACTATACACATACACATTGAGCACACAATTTGAGATTTTTATACACAAACTATGCACATACATTGAGCACACACTAAGTTTGTTATAGATACAATATACACATACACAAAATATACACATGGCAAAAACTGCCAAGGGTCAGTAAGATAAATGTGATGTAATGTAATGTAATGTAATGTAAATAGTCAGTGTTTGATTTTTATTGTGCCCAAACAAAACTTCATTAGTGGAGAGGATTTCCATGCGATCTACGATGCCCGTGGTGCCTTTTCTGATCAGGGAAGAATCACACAGCACACAGAATGGCACATATGTTCTTCTTCAGTACAATGCAGATAACAGACAAGTACATATACACACTGGAAAAAAACTAACCTAAAGCTGTTTCCTGTTTGGGTAAGAAATGATAATAACCAAAGATGTGTGCCCAGATAAAGATTTCCTGTATACTTTACATACTCACATCAAAAAGACCTTATAGACACTGAACAGACAACATGTGATTAGAGAACCAGTGTGAGAACCATCTTAACACTTACAGTCAGTAAATGATTAAGCAAGAGCTTAGTGGCTTGCCAAGTAAAACTTGCAAACTTAGACATAAAGAGGTTAACAAATAAAGAAGTGGGTGTTACATAGTTGTTTTACAGACAGTATATAATGATCCTGCACATGCATTTCGGGAACTTGGCTTCTAGTCCCTTAATATGACTCTGAACAGACCCAGACAGAAACTTCCAGAGGAATATTACTATAAAAGTTTTTTTTTGGCTGACTACAGCCAATCTTAGGGTTCAAACATCTTTGGGTTGTTGCTTGAGGATCCAACTACTTATTTGGTACAATGGTCTTGAAACATAGTACTAAAGTGATGGGCCACTTGACAATGATACAACGAGTTTCATTCTAATGGACCCTGGTGAAAGATACCAGCGCATCAATAGCACCTTTATGATTTTCCTAATTGAGCTATTCCAGTGAACATATCAAATACCTTCCGGGCAGTCTGATGATCAACAATTTGAATAATATGTAGTATACAGGGAAACTAACAGACTTATAATAACAACCATTGTATTTGCATTATGGCATTTGGCAGACACACCTAGATACTTACAAAGTGCTTTTACCTTTGTCAGTAAATATTACAATCACAACCACAAAACCCTTTGGGAAACTTTTTCAAAGTACTGTCGTATTTATTTATTTATTTTAATGACAAAACTAACCAGTTTGTCCCACTTTTTGCCCTTTTGCCTTTTGTTTAAAGCAGGGATCCCCAAACACTGGACCAAGTTGCACAGAATATTAAAAAACTTTTTTTTTTTTTCAGTCGCAGTTTCGGATGCACGAAACTCACATTAAATCTGTATTATAGTGAGTTGAGTTACATTATGTTCATTATGCATGTAATAATTAAAATAACAATTAAATCATATAATATGTATACTACTAACACGTCAGCATGTGCAGTTATGCAAGTACTCAACAAGCCCACACCCGCCCTCAATCCCGCCTACATCATTTCCTTTACCGGAAAGAGAAACCAAAAGTATTGGAAGTCTAATGACTAAGATCAGACTCAGATTATTATTTTCTATCTGAATCGGACAAAAAGGTTTTGGTATTTAAAAACCTTTCGTGACAGCTGTTTAAACCATGAGGGAACCCTAAGACGTGTGTTCTTGATTATCTATAGCCGAGAAGAGAAAACAAATCCACAATGGAAGACCGGGTAAGTGTGGGAAGTCCTGTGCTAAGTTTTTTATAACATCCAGCAATCTATGACGATAGAACAGTTACCTTCTGGTGATCAAGACACAATAAACAAGTGATTTATATATTTCGGGTGATTTATTTGATATGAGACTTTGTTACTTCGACGCGTGCGACTCTTAATAAGCGGAATTTAGCAGTCCTTTAAATGTTGCCTAATTTCCTCGCGGAATATAAAAGTTTTGTTTATAGTTTTATTTCGACTTTGAGGATAAAAAAGTTTAAAGTTTAACGAGTAAAATTATGTCAAATAATGTCGTGTCAAAACCCCCACCCTCCTCTCGGGTGTTTACTGTGGATTATGATCAACTCTAATAGTAATCTTACATACAGCAGCTGTATAAAGTTTAGCTTTCATGCTCATTTTGTTTATATGCAACCAACTATGTCATTAAACTGTATATAGATTTACTTTGACCAATCAAATATATTTGATACAAATGTACAAATGTGTACAAATGTTAACCCTTCCTTAGCATCAATAAAATCTTCAAACATTCTTGGCATCCAGACAATTAGTTTCTCCAAAACATTTAGCTGTAATACTTACTGTAATACTCTTGTAAAACTTGCGAAAAGTGTTCTTCATGAGTTGGATATTTCTTTCAGACCTTGCGATCAAGTTCACACCAGAGCAGTTTAGTAGGTTTTAGGAGTGATGACTGGGTAGGCCGTTCCATGATACATCACACTCCAGCCGATAATAACACTTGGAGAGAGCTTGGGTGTGTGCTTTCGGTTATTTTCCATTTCCTGCTCCAAAACAACCCCAAACTATTACTTCTACCTCCATGACTAGCCATGTGTGTGAGTCAGTCTGCCATCATCTTGCCTGTGCTCTGTCTTACATAAACTTTTCTGTTAGGGGAAAAATGTTTAGACTCCTCTGTCCACCGAACCTTTTTACAGCATTTTACTGCCCAATTATTGTATGGTTTTTATCTTGTACTTAGTTTTTTTTTTGCATATAAACAAAAGGAATATGCACCTGTCTCAAATCAGGGCTAGGTGTTTCCAAACGTTTCACAGGCAATGTTCATGCATTCATACAATAGTGAATTAAGACATATAAAGCCAGCTTTTGAATAGAAACATTTTCAGTGTGTTATTTACTTCCAGCATACTGATTTATTGCACCAAATTGTACTGAATAGACCATGAATAGAAAATGCTGACTCGAAGGTCTTCTCTATTACCATATTTAAATTTTATATGAAAAGAGTAGGCCTAATCTTTATTCACTTTATTATAAAACATGATAAAACTCTTTGCCTAAATCACTTTCACTTCCCTAATTATTGTGTTTACAATAAAAAAAAAAAAACGTTTATACAATTATTACAATATAACAATTAATAAGGAAAATATATTTTATTTTTATTTTTTTGCTTTTTTTTGCCACTCCTCTATATACTGTACTATATACTATATACTATAATGGTAAGTTTAAATTGCTAGGTTGGTAATTTCTCAGAGAAGAATGTTGGAACATACTGTACACTTGTCTTGTCAATCACTGTGTTGTTTTTATGGATAGGTTCCAGAGATCGAATTCAGCGAGATTCTGATACACGTTCAGGAATCTTTGAGCCCGGCTGAGGTGCAGGAGCTTGTGTTCCTATGCTCTGAAATTCTCAGGAAAGATCTCAGCCGTGTGGTCAAAGCAACAGAACTGTTTACTCCGTTGCAGAAATGTAACCTGCTATCCATCAGTGATCCATCTCTGCTTGTTGAGCTGCTTAAGATCATTAAACGTGATAAACTTATCCGGGACCTGCAATTAAACCCAAAACTCTCAAGCAGACATGTCTCGCCATACAGGTCAGTGCTCCACTTGGGTGGTACATCCTCGTCAATTAACACATATGCAGCTCTTTAATTCTGGTTAATTAATAGAAGCAGCTCAAATAAGATTTTTTTAAAATTTTCCAAATATAAATCGAATCTAACACATCCTTAGCTAGGGTGTGTATATTTTTAGGTTCCCTTTTTTGAAAACAATGGCCATTTCTAAAAAGCTCTTATCTTTTTTACATTTAGGAGGATGCTATTTAAACTGGCAGAGAACATCACAGATGAGGAACTAAAGAACATCAAATTTTTGCTGCGTGACAAATTAGGTCAAAATAAACTAGAGCAGATTGTGGTGAGAGTACAGTAATGACCTCAATACAGTTAAATAAATGAGTGAATATTAAAGGGTATTTAATTAAAGGTATCATATTCTTGTATTATATTAACAATTGTAATAATGATGACATTTTCCAGACAATGCTGCAGTTGTTTCTGGAATTGGAGAAGAAAGACTGCCTTAGTGCTAATAACCTTGGCATTTTAGAAAGGACCGTTGGTATGATATGCCCTAGTTTAAAGAAAATAATACGAGAAAATGGTGAGTAACATAATTGCAACATATTAAAAACATTTTACATTGCAGAACCGAAAGTATTTCAATATTTAACGATGCTCAAAGAGTCTTTCTTAGATTGTAGTCAAATTCTCATGAAGAGTGCATAGAGTAGAAGTAAATTGCACAGTGATGATATAGGATAGCGAAGTTTAAAAGTGACTTGTATTCAAAATCCTGTTGTAACAATGTGCTTGTTGAAGACAGATTAAAATAATATTAAAGATTATTAAAAGTTATTCGTAACATCTCATAATTAAGAAATCAAACCAGGGCTAGAAGCAAGACCGCATACTGTTACAAAACTGTCCACACATTTTACATGTGCACCTCCTCCCTAAAAAGTTTGCTTTGTTATGATGTGATATCTGTGTGCTTAAGATCTTTGACTTCTGATCAGAAGAAGTGAGTTCAAAACACCATCATTGCCAAGGTGCCACTGCTGGGCCCTTGAGCAAGGCCCTTAACCCACAACTGCTCAGTTATATAAATGAGATAATCTGGATAAAAGCCATAAAGGGTAATGTTGTTAATGTAAGAAGCTGAGGTCAGAGCACAGGGGCAGCCATGTTACAGCACTGAGTTAACCCTTCAACTCTTGTATGATTCTAAGAAGCCTTAATAACATTAACATTTATGGCATGTATCCAGAGCAGATTACCTTAGACCATGCTTAGGGGCCCAAGAGTCGCAGCTTTGCAATACCGGGGCTTGAACCCCCGACCTTCTGATCAGTAACCCAGAGCCTTAAGAACTGAGCTAAAAAAAAAAAACAATGATGATGAAAATAAAATAAAAAAAAATCAAAGGGCTGTAAATGATGAACTCCTGAATATTGTACTTTAACTGTTATCCAAATAAATAGGCTAATGGCACCTGTTTGACCACCAAATACATTTTTGTGCCAATTAAGACAGCATTATTTGAACATTGGTAAAAATGAAATGACAAAACATTAATGTAACAGTGCTAATGTCATGCAACTTTGTAAAAAGCAACTGCACTTACAGGGTTTACTGCATAGCCTACATTCCATATCTTTTTGTCATGTGTGTTATTTTGCTGGGTTCAAAGAACCTGTTGCTTTGTATATATTTATCTAAGGCTTTTCAAGCAATGATTAATGTGCAAAAAGAAAATACAATGTGTAAAATGAAAAATAATTCATAGACAAAAAAAACCTACAGATGAAATATTCATTGTGATTCATAAATTATTTGAGCAAGATAAAATAATTTTTTTCAAATTGCTTTTGTTTTCATTATTAGTTTTAAGGAATCTAGCTTAAGAAGTCCAACCCCTGTTTTCCTTGCTGTTCATTTTATAGGTGCTGGTGTTCCTGAAGAACAAAAATGCAGGGACAAGTTCCAAGACCTCTCAGTAACCACCATACCAGTTCCGGTATTATATAAGCAATTAGACATCATTATTCTCACATCACATTTTATACATTGTTATATTTCACAGGCCAAGTTAACTGTTAAAAACTATTATGCTGTTGTTTATGTGAGCCATCTCTTTGTCATTATCTCTTTTTTATGCTTTTAATTGTATCTTGTATTATTTCAATGCCATTAGCCCGAGGAATCTGCATGTGCTTCATCCAGCCAAGGTAGAATTTTAGTCTTGATTCTATAATTATTATACTATGTTGCTCAGCTTCATTTGATATTAATGAGATTCTCATTTTGTATTTGCTTTACCATGAAGAGCTGCTGCCCCCCTCATATTTTAGTCAGGCTAAGCCTGTTGAGGTTAGTTAACACACCATTTGTCTATTTTATCTGTCTTCTTTACACATTTATTTTTGCATATTAACAATCGTGCTGTTTTGTCTGTTTCATAGATGCATACCTCGGTGACCTCTTTCCCAAGTAAGATGTGAAAACCTAAAATGCTTTGTGGAAAAACTGTAATGTGCTGTTCCTTATATTTTACAATGATATGCTGGTAGTAAGATTTCCTACAGATTGTATGCAGATTTGTTTGTGTTTTTTCTGTTTATTATTTGCTATCCAAGCTTAGCTATCTCTGTGTGCTCTGTAATATGGCCTCCAGGTAATACCGAAGAGGGACAGGTTGCTTGCTTGAGTCCTTCTAAAACTCAAAAACTTGCCCAAGGTGACAAGAATCAGAGCTTTCCTGAGTCTAACCCAACTAATACACTGGTAACCTCCTCTCATTTAGTAATCCTGAAGTTTTGGAGTATGTGTCAGCTGACTGCTGGAATAATCACTTCATATACTTTGTGCCATAGACGCTGGAGCAATATGACATGAGTGGAGATTGGAGAGGAGTTGCCCTGATCATCAACAATTATAAATTCATAAATTTGAAAGAAAGACATGGATCAGAACTAGATAAGAGTAAGTTTCTAAGTACAATGTATATATTCTCAAACATGTATTAACACAAAATGTTTGATTTGGAGTTGGTCCACTAAGTATGTTGGATGTATATTGACCTTTCTGATAGTTTAATGATAATTATTGTTTACAATAGTCTAGTATTATATAACTTTATATTCTGTACAATCGACACATACACTATAATTGAATTATCTTAGTTTAACATGATTATATTTGTAAGTCTATATGTATGTTTGTGTGTGCAGAGAGTTTAGTTGATGTGTTCCAGTGGCTGGGGTTTGAAACTGTGGTAAAGGAAAACTGCAGTAGAGAAGAGATGCTGACTGCTTTGGAAGACCTGTGCAAGCGAGATCACACGAAGGCCAACTGTGTGGTGTGCTGTTTGATGAGTCATGGCTATGATGGTGGTCTCTATGGAGTGGAAAAAGGGAAAGTCCCAATAAAGGATATGTTGGACAAGCTGGATGGCAGAAATTGTATCTCCCTCATACAAAAGCCCAAACTCTTCTTCATCCAAGCCTGTCGGGGGAATCAGGAGCTGCAGCCGGCCTGCTATGAATCTGATGATTCTAACAACGCAGAAATTAATTGTAGCCTCGATTCTGATGCTGAAGTGCCCAGAGAGTCCATACCTGAAAGGTCTGATTACCTAGTGGCCATGGCGACAGTGCCAGGCTATGTCTCATTCAGAGAGACAAGTAAAGGTTCCTGGTTCATACAGTCACTGTGTAAGCACCTGCAAAAACTTGTCCCAAGGTGAGCATGCACAGACTGTTGTTCTATGTAGCTGATCACTTGTGTGTTATATTTTCACTAACCAACAGCTTCGGAGCAAAACCAATACAGTGTTTAATGAACTAGAATACCCCGGGTGGATTTTACAAGAACTTCTAGATAGTTTTAGTTTCAAAATGATATTATGACTAGCTCGTGATGCTTGTAAAGCTTGTTCACCTATGATGTCATTTTATTACATGTAAACTACTATGTCACTTATCTACAGACATTTTACAGAAGTTTAAAAACATTGATAAAAAATATAATATATATATTTCTGTTTTATTTTTGTATGTAGTGGCATTGATCTGCTGTCTATCCTAACTGAGGTGAACAGAGAAGTGAGCATGAAGGCTGATCAAACTGGAAGAAGGAAACAGATGCCACAGCCAGAATTCACACTTACTAAGAGAGTGGTGTTCCCTGTACCGAAAAATCCTATGCCCTCTAAATAATCATTTAGCTCAAATAACATCTGGCTTTCTATTCGTCTTTGTCTATGACTAAGCCCCTGTGCACAACGCAAACTCAATGCAGATGGTGGCCTGCCTGAGTGGTCTACTACTAAGCTCTGACCTCAACCCTGCCACCTTTGGAATAAATTGGAATGCCTCCTCGACCTACATCAGTACCTGACTTTACTAATGCTCTTGTGGCTAAATGAGCACCGATCTCCACATCCATACTCTAAAATCCAGTGCATCTTCCCAGAAGAGTGGTGCATGTTATAACAGCAAATGGGGACTATATGTGAAATATGATATGAAAAAAACAAACAAATGCACAGTGTCTTACAGCAGATTAGTATCACTAAATGGTACCATACTTGAACCGTCTTCAATTAAATGTACTTGCAAGCCCATATGCAAATAATGTAATCAGAAATGTGGTTTAACACCAAATATGCTTCCTATTTTTATAGACCATGCAAAGTGTTTTTAAATATATATATTTTTTTACATTGGGCACATACATCATATTTCTATACACTTGGTGTATAGCAACATCTTACTGGAATACTTTTTGTGTTTTAACCTGTGTGCCTTATTGTGCTGTCAAATGTCATCCACTGGGTTTCTCCTGCTGGATTATGATTCTTAATTGATAACGTATCAACCGTGACTATATGGTACTTACTAAAGATGCATGGAATAAAGCAATATGTTGCACTTGTGGGATATTTTATCATAGAAATATTAAAGTATTTTCCACTCATTTTACTTCCTTTTTCATTATATATATTTTGTTGTCAAAATAATGTAAAAAAAAGTTCAAAGGCTGATCTCAGGTTACTGTAGATTAAGTTTTATTTTTTGCATGTTCTCTGTATTCTAGTTCAAATAACGAGCTACCTGGTATCTACAAATGAATGAATGATTAAATTATTAAACATTGTGCCATTTCATTACAGGGAAAATAAGACATGGTAGCCTAATTTAAAAATAAATAAAAATCCATTGTAGAGTGTTGTTTTTGCACGTGTACACAGCATGACACCATTATTATAAATATCAAACGATCAAAAAATTTCATTAAAACAGCAGCAGTGTATTTTAGTTCTTAACCTCGTCTCAAATAGAGGCTTTGTCACATGTATTTAAACTTAATTTGGCATTGAGTGCTGAGTTCTGGGTGTATTCATTTTTTGAGTACCCAAACTTTCATTTTCTTACATACCTGTGTAGGATTTTTAAAGGGAAAAAAAATTTCATTCTGTAATTTTTTATAGCCTCATGGGACCACACTGATATTTGCATGTTGCATTGATATTGTAAGTTAAATGCTGAAGTGTAACATACAGTACAGTAAAGTGAAACCATGTATAATTTTAAGGGGGCACTTAATATTGGTCTGTTAGCCCGCTCCTGGTCACTGATCATCTTGGGGCGCTGTTAAAGACCCTTTTCCGAGCTCTGAGAAACGGCAAGTCTGTTAGAAAACACCAAAGGTCACTGCCTATTAAATATTACAGTAAAAAAAAATATTAATTAAAGTCATAAATAGCTTCAGTCAACATTTGAAAACAATGCATGGGCTTTTCCCTCTTTCTTTAACAAGGTCCATTGCTTAAAAACATTGCATAACTAACCATTCTGTTAAGTTCCTCCTGAATCTGATGCAGAGTTGCCCTAAGTAAACTAATGGTCACATCTTTCTCCTGTAGCTGCCTCTTCATACCCTGCATAAAAATCACACATTTTCCATTGTTATTGAATTATTCATGACAATTTACTATGTAGCAAATTGTCAGTAAAACCTTTGTAGTTCCTTAATTATATGTTTATTTAGAGGTAGACACCAATATTTGAAGTATTCATAAAAACATTACAGCCATTTACACTGATTCTTATTCAGAATTGTCATGTGTTACATTTGAATACTTTGTTTACCTCAACCTCAGCTTCAAAATTGGCATGAAGTTCAGCAGTCTCTGACTGGAAAGCCTTTCTCTGCATCTTTCTATTTTCTTCACTCTGATTCAGCTGCTCCTTCACTAAAAATAATCACAAAGACAAGATACCCCACTCTTCACAGAAACATGGCATTATTTTACTATTTTACTATTGCATTATAGCGCTCAGTAACAGATTGTTAGACCACCAACTTAATAGATAGTGCCCTAGTGCAAGGAGCCTGGACTCACACCACAACAGTTGCTTCTTAAGGCATCTTTCCTGTTCTTCTTTAGTCTTTGAACAGCTGTTGCCATCAAACACACTGTCCTTGAACACACAAAGCATGCATAGCTACTAAAACTCCACAATTATTATAAAGTGACAAGCACAGAAGAGCTACAGTATTCTTACCTGGTCAAGTCTGAAGGAGCATCTGAGGAAATCATAGTCTCTTTTAAGCAGATCTATCATAAAAAAAAGTGTGGAAAAAGTATATACATGCTCTAGTCCAATCTTATATAAAGCTGACATCATCATGTAGCTGCATTTTAGTTCTCTGTAATCATACCATATCTCTCCTCAGCACTTTTCCGTTCATCCTCTAAAATCCTGGTGTGAGCTTCCACTAGTTTAATCATTTCAGTCCTGTGGTCCAGCATTAGCTGCCTAAGAATAAGAGCTAAATTAACAGCAAAACATTCTTTCTGTAATGGTGGATTAACATTCAAGGATCAGACTTAATAAAATAATAATAAAAAAAAAAAAAATATATATATATATATATATATATATATATATATATATATATATATATATATATATATATATATATATATATATATATATATCTTCTTCTTCTTCTTCTTTCGGCTGCTCCCATTAGGGGTCGCCACAGCGGATCATCCGTCTCCATACCACCCTGTCCTCTATATCTGCCTCTTTTACACCAACTACCTGCATGTCTTCCCTCACCACATCCATGAACCTCCTCCTTGGCCTTCCTCTTTTCCTCCTACCTGGTGGCTCCATCTTCAGCATTTTTCTACCAATATAATTCATGTCCCTTCTCTGCACATGTCCAAACCATCTCAATCTCGCCTCCCTCACCTTGTCACCAAAACATCCTACATGTGCTGTCCCTCTAATAAACTCATTTCTAATCTTGTCCATCCTCGTCACTCCCAACGAAAACCTCAACATCTTCAGCTCTGCTACCTCCAGCTCCACCTCCTGTCTTTTACTCAATGCCACTGTCTCTAATCCATACAACATCGCAGGTCTCACCACAGTCCTATAAACTTTCCCTTTCATTCTTGCAGATACTCTTCTATCACAAATCACTCCTGTCACTCTTCTCCACCCACTCCACCCTGCCTGCACTCTTTTCTTTACTTCCCTAACACACTCTCCATTACTTTGCACTGTTGACCCCAGGTACTTGAACTCCTCCACCTTCTCCACCTCTTCTCCCTGCAACCGCATCACTCCACTGCCCTCCCTCTCATTCACACACATGTACTCTGTCTTACACCTACTGACTTTCATTCCCCTTCTCTCCAGCGCATATCTCCACCTCTCCAGGCTCTTCTCAACCTGCTCTCTACTCTCACCACAAATCACAATATCATCTGCAAACATCATAGTCCAGGGAGACTCCTGTCTGACCTCGTCCGTCAACCTGTCCATCACCACTGCAAACAGGAAAGGGCTCAGGGCCGATCCTTGATGCAGTCCAACCTTCACCCTGAACCAGTCTGTCGTACCTACTGCACACTTTACTGCCGTCACACTGTCCTTATACATGTCCTGCACCACCCTCACATACTTCTCTGACACACCTGACTTCCTCATACAATACCACAACTCCTCTCTCGGCACCCTGTCGTACGCTTTCTCTAAATCCACAAATACACAATGCAGCTCCTTCTGTCCTTCTCTATACTTCTCCATCAACATCCTTAAAGCAAATAAGGCATCTGTGGTGCTCTTCCTCGGCATGAAACCATACTGTTGCTCACAGATGGTCACCTCTTCTCTCAACCTGGCTTCCACTACTCTTTCCCATAACTTCATGGTGTGACTGATCAACTTAATTCCCCTGTAGTTACTGCAGGTCTGCACATCTCCCTTATGCTTAAAGATCGGTACCAGCACACTCCTTCTCCATTCCTCAGGCATCCTCTCCCCTTCCAGAATCCTGTTAAACAATCTGGTTAAAAACTCCACTGCCATCTCTCCTAAACATCTCCACGCTTCTACCGGTATGTCATCTGGTCCAACCGACTTTCCATTCTTCATCCTCTTAATCGCTGCTCTCACTTCCTCCTTACTAATCCTATCTACATCCTGCTTTACTAACTCCACATCCTCCAACCTTCTCTCTCTCTGATTTTCCTCATTCATCAGCTGCTCAAAATACTCCCTCCATCTTCTCAACACACTCTCCTCACTAGTCAACACATTTCCCTCTCCATCCTTTATTGCTCTAACTTGCAGTACATCCTTCCCAGCTCGGTCCCTCTGCTTGGCCAATCGGTATAAATCCTTTTCTCCTTCCTTAGTGTCCAACCTCTTATACAGTTCCTCATATGCCTTTTCCTTGGCTTTCGCCACATCCCTTTTAACCTGCTGCCGCATCTCCTTGTACTCCTGCCTACTTTTCTCATCACTCTGTCGATCCCACTTCTGTTTTACCAACCTCTTCCCCCTAATGCTCTCCTGCACTTCCTCATTCCACCACCACGTCTCCTTGTCTTGCTTTCTATTTCCAGATGTCACACCAAGTACTTTTCTAGCTGCCTCCCTCATCACTCCTGCAGTAGTTGCCCAATCATCCGGCACCTCTTCACCTCCACCGAGCCCCTGTCTGACCTCTTCCCTGAACCTCACACTACACTCTTCCTCCTTTAGTTTCCACCATCTTATTCTTCTTTCAAACCTTACTTTCCTCCTCTTCTTCTTCGCCTCCAAAACCATCCTACAGACCACCATCCGATGCTGTCTAGCTACACTGTCCCCCGCCAACACCTTACAGTCTCCAATCTCCTTCAGGTTGCATCTCCTACACAGAAGATAATCCACCTGTGTGCACCTTCCTCCACTCTTATACGTCACCCTATGATCCTCCTTCTTCTTAAAATACGTGTTCACCACTGCCATTTCCATCCTTTTAGCAAAATCTACCACCATCTGACCTTCCACATTCCTCTCCTTAAAACCATACCTACCCATCACCTCCTCATCACCTCTGTTCCCTTCACCTACATGCCCATTAAAGTCTGCCCCAATCACCAATCGTTCTTTCCTAGGTACACCATCTACCACTTCATCTAATTCACTCCAGAATCTTTCTTTCTCCTCCATCTCACAGCCAACTTGTGGAGCATAGGCACTGATGACATTTATCATTATCCCTTCAACTTCCACCTTCACGATCATCACCCTATCAGAAACTCTCTTCACCTCCACTACACTCTTACTGTACGCTTCCTTCAGAATCACCCCTACACCATTTCTCTTCCCATCCACACCATGATAAAACAGTTTAAACCCACCTCCAATGTTCCTGGCCTTACTCCCGTTCCACTTGGTCTCCTGAACACACAACACATCTACCTTTCTCCTCTCCATCATATCAGCTATCTCTCTCCCTTTACCCGTCATAGTACCAACATTTAAAGTACCAACCCGAACCTCTACTCTCCTACACTGCTCCTTTTCCTGCCGTCTCTGTAGACGCCTTCCTCCTCTCCTTCTCCTCCTTCGGCCAACAGTAGCCCAATTTCCACCGGTACCCTGTCGGCTAACGATACCTGTGGCGGTCGTTGTTAACCCGGGCCTCGACCGATCCGGTATGAAATTCTCATTTGTGATCCGCATATTTGATTTGGCACATGTTTTACGCTGGATGCCCTTCCTAACGCAACCCTCCCCATTTACCCGGGCTTGGGACCGGCACTAAGAGTACACTGGCGTGTGCCCCCCTAATGGCTGGGTTATATATATATATATATATATATATATATATATATATATATATATATATATATATATATATATATATATATATATATATATAAGGGCTGTCAATCGATTAAGGTCACACGATTATTCGCACATTTTTATATGTTCTAAATTTACAGTGATGTAAGTTCTCCCACTTAGAAATCATGGAGGGGTCTGAAATTGTCATCGTAGGTGCATGTCCACTGTAAGACACATAATCTAAAAAAGAAATCACAATGTATGATTTTTTAACTATTTATTTGTATGATACAGCTGCAAATAAGTATTTGAACACCTGAGAAAGTCAATGTTAATATTTGGTACAGTAGCCTTTGTTTGCAATTACAGAGGTCAAACGTTTCCTGTAGTTTTTCACCAGGTTTGCACACACTGCAGGAGGGATTTTGGCCCACTCCTCCACACAGATCTTCTCTAGATCAGTCAGGTTTCTGACCTGTCGCTGAGTAACACGGAGTTTGAGCTCTCTCCATAGATTCTCTATTGGGTTTAGGTCTGGAGACTGGCTAGGCCACGCCAGAACCTTGATATGCTTCTTACAGAGCCACTCCTTGGTTATCCTGGCTGTGTGCTTCGGGTCATTGTCATGTTGGAAGACCCAGCCTCGACCCATCTTCAATGCTCTAACTGAGGAAAGGAGGTTGTTCCCCAAAATCTCGCAATACATGGCCCCGGTCATCCTCTCCTTAATACAGTGCAGTCGCCCTCTCCCATGTGCAGAAAAACACCCCCAAAGCATGATGCTACCACCCCCATGCTTCACAGTAGGGATGGTGTTCTTGAGATGGTACTCATCATTCTTCTTCCTCCAAACACGTTTAGTAGAATTATGTTCTAAAAAAGTTCTATTTCGGTCTCATCTGACCACATGACTTTCTCCCATGACTCCTCTGGATCATCCAAATGGTCATTGCAAACTTAAGACGTGCCTGGACATGTGCTGGTTTAAGCAGGGGAACCTTCCGTGCCATGCATGATTTTAAACCATGACGTCTTAGTGTATTACCAACAGTAACCTTGGAAACGGTGGTCCCAGCTCTTTTCAGGTCATTGACCAGCTCCTCCCGTGTAGTTCTGGGCTGATTTCTCACCTTCCTTTGGATCATTGAGACCCCACGAGGTGAGATCTTGCATGGAGCCCCAGTCTGAGGGAGACTGACAGTCATGTTTAGCTTCTTCCATTTTCTAATGATTGCTCCAACAGTGGACCTTTTATCACCAAGCTGCTTGGCAATTTCCCCGTAGCCCTTTTCAGCCTTGTGGAGGTGTACAATTTTGTCTCTAGTGTCTTTGGACAGCTCTTTGGTCTTGGCCATGTTAGTAGTTGGATTCTTACTGATTGTATGGGGTGGACAGGTGTCTTTATGCAGCTAACGACCTCAAACAGGTGCATCTAATTTAGGATAATAAATGTAGTGGAGGTGGACATTTTAAAGGCAGACTAACAGGTCTTTGAGGGTCAGAATTCTAGCTGATAGACAGGTGTTCAAATACTTATTTGCAGCTGTATCATACAAATAAATAGTTTAAAAATCATATATTGTGATTTCTGGATTTTTTTTTTTAGATTATGTTTCTCACAGTGGACATGCACCTACGATGACAATTTCAGACCCCTCCATGATTTCTAAGTGGGAGAACTTGCAAAATAGCAGGGTGTTCAAATACTTATTTTCCTCACTGTACCTTAAGTTAAGCTCAAATTTTCGGGCCAATATTGATGCGTTATGCAAATGCATGTTTATTATTAGTGAAACCAAACTCAACATAGAGCATAGAGAGAAAAGATTCTTCTAAATGTTTCAAATTAATTATGGTATTTCAAATAATAATTATTATATAATAATAATATTTTCCCACATGGACGGTTTTAATTGCCGGATGTGTGTCATGGCGGATTTTGGTGCTTGAATTTAGACTTGGCGCATCAGTAAAACAAATGTTTAATGATTATAAATAATTTTCCTGGAGTTTATTATTTGTTTTTTATCCAAGTAAAGAAAGGTTGTCACGAATAAATGTGTGTTAAAGGTTTTGATTTCGCCTCTTCTATATTTATTTTTTAAATAAAAAATGGTCAAACAAAACTCCGCGCTGCATTAATCGCATGTTAATAAAATTTGTGCTGTTAAAAATTTATTTTGTTATTAACAAGTTAATTTTGACAGCTCTATTGTATATATATATATTAATGTGATAGAATAGTCTTAGAATCCTACTTCATCTCCAACTGATGATGATGTCTATATTTTTCAGCCTTGTCTTCTGATTCATCCAACAACTAGAGAATGAGATCGGCATTAGTTTATTTTTTGTCTGTTCATTTGTACAATTTTTTAAAACTGATTTTTGAAAACACCTTTATTGATTTAATTATCTGCCCAGCAGTGTAATAATATATGTGAGGTGTGGGTACGTGTGTTTTTAATCAGCGTATATATTTATTCATCATTTGTGGCCAGAAACTCTGCTGTATAGTGAAAATTGGAAGGGAGGGAGGGGGGGGGAGAGAGGGAGAGAGAGAGAGAGAGAGAAAATCTGACCGCACGGTAACTCTGCTGGTGTGATCTGCGTTCATCCTGGAGCAGTGCAGTCAACATGGCCACTTGTTCCTTCATATCCTGAAACACTTCCTGCCTCCTACACACACACACACACACACACACACACACACACACACACACACACTTAGCCATATAATATAGATATGTTCCTTTATGTTGCGATTAGAAGCCGTTTTTTTTATACAGCTTATCAAAGAAATATTCACTACCATAATTACAGCAGATAATTATATATGAATATACTATACGTGAGGACTTTCACAAAGACTAGTTTGTAGTTGTATAAATATAATCATACAATCACTGTAACACATCGCGGTGCTGTGAGTCGATTTATCTCCCTGACCAGAATTCCCAAACATAAATATTACAAAACATTCAACGCGGAACGTGTGCGACAGTGTAATAGGGTAAAATAGCTGTCGATCAAAATAATCAGCCTCTGATTGGTTACAGCTTTGAACACGCCCACAACAACGTCCATCTGATGTGTTTTGGACGCTGCAGCTCTTCAGATACAACTTTCTCCTCACTCTGTTAAGTAATATGTCAAAATAGTTCGTCGCTTGTGATTACTGTCTCAATAATGTCTGAAATCGAGTAAGTTTTAACTTTTAATAGAAGTATCTAGTAGTGCATTTTAAGGCGACATATCGAATATAGGTTTATAGATTAGCTGTATTTGCTAGCAAGCTAAATGTTAAGGCTAGAAGCTTATCTTGCTAGTCAACCGAGGCTAATTTACTGATTTAACAATGCAGTATAATTGAGCTTAGATTAAGACAAATGAATGTGTCCTATATGAAGATATAATTTATTTAGCAAGGCTCAGCCATGACAGTTACATTAAAGCTATTCGGCTTCCTTTAATGCCATGACAGAAAAAATCATCTACATTTATTTCTTAAAAAACTCTTAAAATCTATGTAACGCTACTTCTAATGCTCATTGAAATGCTTTCATAGCAACTTAGAATTTGTTTGTTTGTTAGTTTTCATGGTGTTGTTCTTTCTTTCGTTAGTCCACATATTATTTGCTGTATTACAACTACAAATGAGACCAACATGCAACAGCCAGCAGTTTTCCAATACTGGTGCAAATCTCTTTTGGATTGTATCACAGATGTAAAGCGATACTTGGCTCGAAAAAATCCCCAATTCATTTAGGGCATAATGGCAGTCCTAACAATGTATGCTTCAGATACCCTGAATAATGAAATGAAAGTAAGATTTATTAAAATATATAACAGTTAATGCAGGATATTTTAGGATTCGAGGTTTTAGATTAGTTAGTATCAAAATGCCTGGAAGTGTGAAATGGATTGATGAGGATTGTATTAGGGACACAATGTGTGTACTGACTAACCTAAAGCCTGGATGTAGTTCTGTGTTTTCAGTTTGCGAGATCATTCTTTTTATTTATTTTCATTTTTTCAGTTTGGGTCTTGCAAACCAACATGTCGCACCTGACAAAACACCAATTCAGCTGCTTCATGAGTATGGCATCAGAATTGGCAGTGTGCCTTCTTATGTGATGGAGAGAACTGCTGGAGAAGCCCATCAACCGCTCTTCATCTTTAATGTTACTATTGGGGACATCACCTGTTCAGGTAAGACACACTAACCCTTACACCATAAGTGCACAGACTCACACTAACCCTCACACACCATAACAGCACAGACTCACACTAACCCTCACACGCCATACCAGCACAGACTCATACTAACCCTCACACACCATAACAGCACAGACTCGCACTAACCCTCACACGCCATAACAGCACAGACTCGCACTAACCCTCACACGCCATAACAGCACAGACTCGCACTAACCCTCACACGCCATAACAGCACAGACTCGCACTAACCCTCACACGCCATAACAGCACAGACTCGCACTAACCCTCACACGCCATAACAGCACAGACTCGCACTAACCCTCACACGCCATAACAGCACAGACTCGCACTAACCCTCACACGCCATAACAGCACAGACTCGCACTAACCCTCACACGCCATAACAGCACAGACTCGCACTAACCCTCACACGCCATAACAGCACAGACTCGCACTAACCCTCACACGCCATAACAGCACAGACTCGCACTAACCCTCACACGCCATAACAGCACAGACTCGCACTAACCCTCACATGCCATAACAGCACAGACTCGCACTAACCCTCACACGCCATAACAGCACAGACTCGCACTAACCCTCACACGCCATAACAGCACAGACTCGCACTAACCCTCACACGCCATAACATGTGGATTGTATTAGGGACACAATGTGTGTACTGACTAACCTAAAGCCTGGATGTAGTTCTGTGTTTTCAGTTTGCGAGATCATTCTTTTTATTTATTTTCATTTTCAGTTTGGGTCTTGCAAACCAACATGTCGCACCTGACAAAACACCAATTCAGCTGCTTCATGAGTATGGCATCAGAATTGGCAGTGTGCCTTCTTATGTGATGGAGAGAACTTGATCTTATTCATAGAAGCTTTCCCCAGATTAAGCACTTGAGTGAAAAATTTAACCTTAATGCTACTACAGACAAACAGACTATGCAGCTGCCTTGTATAGGGTAACATTATACATTTTGTTAGATAGTTGTTGTTTTTTTGGAATCAATAGAAAATGACCATTGAAATTGGAAACCATAAAGAACCAAAAATCTACTACATGTAATGTTTGTATGTATGTATATTTATGTATGTGTGTGTGTGTGTATGTGTGTGTATGTGTGTATGTATGTTCACTCAATCTCATTTTTTTCTTTTTAGGCCAGGGTCCCTCTAAAAAAGCTGCCAAACAGGAGGCTGCGTTTGCGGCTTTGAAAGTCCTTGATTTAGACATTGAAAATGGGTGAGTACACAACAGAACTTACTTTGAGTTTGACATTTGTGAAGGCTTGATATTTAAAGGATGCTGCCATACACAGTTTGGCCCAATACTGAATTGCAAGACTGAAGAAGAGAACTGCAGTACAGCTGTAACATGTGTTTGATGGATCTGAAATGAAATAGGTGATTGCAGTCTGTAAACAGTTTACAGACATCTACAGACAGCACTTATGGACTGTTTAAAATCATTCGTGTACCTTATTGTTCTGTGCTGTGAAAATATATCAGATAAATATATTTTTTCTTTTTTTTTTTTTATTATTTTTGCTTAAATCTGTTCTCCAACCTCAGTTCTGATTAAAACAGAAAACCTAAATATAAAACAATTTAATAAGTGACCACAGATTTAGGAAGGAAACACAAAATTGCTTGATTGTAATATAAAAATTGATTGTGGACTGGATTTTTTTTTTTTTACCTTCTATCACAATCTTGTATTTGTCAAAGATTAGTTACAAATCTAACTTTTGATATATTTCTCCAACACTTATTGTGTGTGGTTTTTTTCCTTATTAACTGTAATAAAATGACATTTTTTAATTGCACCCCCTGACATGATCTAATAGTGCATTTTTGAAAGTTAGTTGTGCCACCTTTTGGAAAAAGGTTCAATTAGTAATTTTTACTGTTGGCTACAAGTTGGTGCCATGATACCATGAAATAGCACTGTGCATAGAAAGCGTACTTTTTGGCTTTTCTATTGAGTTTTCGATGGAGTTTTAAAGATTATAGATTAGTGTGTGTGTTTATGTGTATTTGCTTTGAGACGGTCCAAAGGAGTTGCATTGTGTGTTTGTGGATTTAGAGAAAGCGTACGACAGGGTGCTGAGAGAGGAGTTGTGGTATTGTATGAGGAAGTCAAGTGTGTCAGAGAAGTATGTGAGGGTGATGCAGGACATGTATGAGGACAGTGTGAGAGCAGTAAAGTGTGCAGTAGGAACGACAGACTGGTTCAAGGTGGAGGTTGGACTGCATCAAGGATCGGCCCTGAGCCCTTTCCTGTTTGCAGTGGTGATGGACAGGTTGATGGATGAGGTCAGACAGGAGCCTCTGTGGATTATGATGTTTGCGAATGATATTGTGATTTGTGGTGAGAGTAGTGAGCAGGTTGAGCAGAGCCTGAAGAGGTGGAGATATGTGCTGGAGAGAAGGGGAATGAAAGTCAGTAGGAGTAAGACAGAGTACATGTGTGTGAATGGGAGGGAGGGCAGTGGAGCGGTGCGGTTGCAGGGAGAAGAGGTGGAGAAGTTTAGGTACCTGGGGTGAGCAGTGCAAAGTAATGAAGAGTGTGTTAGAGAAGTGGAGAAAAGAGTGCAGGCAGGGTGGAGAAGAGTGGCAGGAGTGATTTGTGATAGAAGAATATCTGCAAGAGTTAAAGGTTAAGTTTATAGGACTGTGGTGAGACCTGCAATATTGTATGGTTTAGAGACAGTGGCATTGAGTAAAAGACAGGAGGTGGAGCTGGTGGTAGCAGAGCTGAAGATGTCGAGGTTTTCGTTGGGAGTGACAAAGATGGATAGGATTAGAAGCGAGTTTATTAGAGGTTTATTATTGTAGGACGTTTTGGAGACAAGGTGAGGGAGGCGTGTTTGAGATGGTTTGAACATGTGCAGAGGAGGGACATGGGGTATATCGGTAGGAGAATGCTGAGGATGGAGCCACCAGGAAGGAGGAATATAGGAAGGCCAAAGAGAAGGTTTATGGATTTGGTGAGAGAAGACATGCAGGTAGTTGGGGTAAAAGAGGCAGATGTAGAGGACAGGGGTGTATGGAGAAGGATGATCTGCTGTGGGAAGCCGGAAGAAGAAGAGGGTGTGTGTATGTATGTATGTGTGTGTGTGCAATCTTTGTAGCAGGATTTGCAGCATAACACCTGGTGCTATTTGCAAGTTTGTCCACCGCAAGTGTGTGTGTGTGTGTGTGTGTGTGTGTGTGTGTGTGTGTGTGTGTGTGTGTGTGTGTGTGTGTGTGTGTGTGTTCACTGAATACAACCACTACAAGGATTTGTAGGTTGTTGATACCTACAGCTTAAGGAGGACCATTTGGTGGCCGCTGATGTTATTTTTAATTTGGTAGTCATCTTCACAGCTATGGATCCCTCCTGCAACTAGGCAATGTTGTTTAGGCTGAGGGTTTTCCTAGAAGAGCTGGAAAACTCTCTTGTCTCTGCAGCAATATTGAGAAGAGAACACCTCCCTCCCACCCCCTTCGCACTAGTGAGAGGGATCTAGTCTTCTGCAGCTGCCCCTCCAATCACAGAGCCACAAACACCAGCAGCTCAGAAGTGAAAAGGGGAAGATGCAAGTGGTGCATGGGACAAAAAACAAAGAACAGTCAACACTTTCGTCTGTTGTGGTGGGCAAACTTGTAAAGAGCGCAAGTTCCGCTGGAAAGATAGAGCACGCGCACAAGCACACATTCATGCACATTCTATAATACTCTATATAAAATCCATATTTCGTGTTCCCGTGGCGCCATCTGGTAGTCACCAGTAAAAAAAAAAAAAACCTTCTTCCCTAACAGGGGCACTACTAACGTTCAAAAATGCCTCATTAAATAATTTCGTTTTAATTAAAGTTAATGAGGAAAAAAATAAAACAGCCACAGACAATGTGGGAGAACAAAATAAAGCTAATACTGCAAAAAAACCAAAAAAACCAACAATGAATCAAAGTAATTAAAGTTTGTCAGTAATTAAAATTTAATTTTGTCCCCCCCATTCTGTAATGTCGCTTATCAAACATGGCAATCAATTAGTTACAAAATGTATTTATTTATTTTAAATATTTAGTAGTTTTGATCAGAACTGAGTTTGATAAAGAGATTTAAGCAAAAAAAAAAAAAAAAAAATGTATTATATATTTTTACAACAGTTTAATTTAGTGGATTAAAAAAAAAATACAGATCAATAAGGTATGCTAGTGATTTTGCTCACAGGGAATCGCTGACATTATTAAAAAAACATGGTTCCTATATAGTATGTCAAAGTAAAGTGAGAATCATTCATTTGCTGAAACACAGGAAAAGTTAAGGTGAAATGAAAACTGAATGCTGGCCTCTGGTAAAGGAAAATTGTGAGAGAAAGAATTTAACCAAAATGACAATATTGCTACATAAATAAAACAATAAATGAAGGGCTTAAATATAGCAGTACCTAACTAATGAACGTACAATAAATTTATAAAATTTTATATTAAAGTAAACCTTTCATTTAATATGGCATGGTTATGAACTAAATGGTATGAGTAAATCCCATTGCTAAAGTTGCACAAATACACAAGAAAAAACACTTACATTGTAATACAAACATAGGTGGTGTTGGGTCAAATAACGTTGCTTCTGTTTTCAGCTTGCTTCAAATGAAGGAACTTTAAGTTTTTGTTTTGACTACTAGTTCTGGCAACTGTCTCCATGGCATCAACAACACAGTTTAAAAAAAAAGACAGTGGAGTAGAGAGATTTGTAAAAATGTTCTATAGTACAATGATGCCCTGGTTTTATGAGGTATTTCTCATTTCTCCTAAAGCCTTCAAAATCAGATGATGGAAAATAATGGTTGCTGTGAAGCAAACGACCAGCCTAATCCAATAGGAATACTGCAGGTAAACACTAACTAGCCATTTTCAAACGCCTTTATTTGTTTCTCTCGGTGAAATGCCTGTGATCTCTACAGAAGACTCGTTACAGTAGTTTTCTTACACAAAACAATATTACTATGATCATGTTTTATTCATACCGTGTGTTTTATCTCGTATGTAGCTTTTGAATAAGTGTCTGTTTTGCAGGAGTTGGCGATGCAGAGGTCATGGCATCTGCCAGAATATATAGTATGTTTAGAAGCAGGTCCAGATCATATGAAAGTGTTTACAGTTATTTGCCGTTTGGAGACACTCTCAGAAAAAGGTTTGTAGCTTTGTTTATGGACTAAAGTGTATATTTTCAGTCCAGTCTCTGTCAGGTTCGATTGTATAGCGCATTAAAAACGTCCACATAATATCCACAGTTTAATTAAATGCTATGGTTTTGGCTTAGATGATGTATAAGATTACCGTATTATAAGCGGTCTATAAGCCACTAATTTTTTCCCACCCTTTAAACCCCGCGGCTTAAACAATGAAGCGGCTAATATATGGATTTTTCCTGGGTTTTTCCTGGTTACACAAACTTCAAGCCAAAAAACTGAGCCCCATAACATTAGACCAATGAAATTGCCGAACGGGTTTAGGTTAACCAATGAAATTCTTTATATTAAATCAGATGCGCTCCCACTGAATCGGGCCGTACCACATCATAAATATGGATGATGTTCCTCTGACGTTTGACCTGCCGCTCACTCAGACTGTCAACAGGAAATGCAAATCATTCGTCACGCTGAAAACAACCGGGCATGAAAAACCGCACTTCACCTGTGTTCTGAGCTGCATGGCATCGGGAAAAAAACTTCACCAGTGGTGATTTTTAAACGCACGACGATGCCAAAAGATAAACTCCCGAGAGAAATTTTTGTGAAAGGAAGGAGGAAGACAGTGAACAATGACTTTCTTGGTAGGCTACTGTTTCGATACAAGCGGTGTATCAGACACTGTCTTTCGTTAAAGCCTGTGTAAAGTTCATTAGTTTCAATGTAGACGGCTTATTTATGTTCAAAATAAAAATCTTTGTCAAATTCAGTGGGTGTGGCTTATATTTGGGTGCGCTTAATAGTCCGGAAATTACGGTAACCTTTTAAAAGAGAAAGAAAAAAAAGGTTAGTGCTGACAATGTTGTATTCATTAACAACACTTCAGGTTTAAATCTTACAATGGAAAAACAATGTTGCTAAAATATCCAACATATGCCTCTAAATGTAATGATTTCTCATCATTCATCCAATCAGGTACAGGGAGCTCTAAAAAGAATGCCAGGAGAATAGCAGCAGAAAAGATGTTGGAAAAACTTCAAAGTCTCTCAGGGTCTACTGAGATTAAATGGGTAACATTAGTATTCATTTGTCCCTCTGTGTTAAAGCTTTTTTTTTTATATTTTTAAATAACTCTGTACTTTTACTAAACTATGAAGCTCTGGCCACTTGTATATTTAATTCTCTGCAGAATCCAAAACCATATGTATATTTGGAGAGTATGAGGAAATCTGAGTTAGAGAAGATTTCGTTCCTGCGGAGGAATCCTCTCAGTATTCCCAACATGGACTATGTACAGATGATCCTGGAGTTATCGCAGGAGCAGGGCTTTGAGGTCACATATTTTGACATAGGTAAGTTTAGTGTTTCCTCATCTAGAAAATACATTTTTCTTTGAGACCCAAAAAAGCTGCAGTGTGCAAAGAAAAGTATTTCACTGTGCAGTAAAGCAGATGTGATAAATAATAGCTTTTTCCTAATTTAAGAAAAGCTTAATTCTGGAATCACAGAATTGTGGAAACACAAGTAATTTAGTGCTTCTTATCTGAGACATGCCTGGGTGTAGTTGATTTTTGCTGTTTACTCTGTTTCGTTAATGTATGTATATGCTACAAGTATATTCCCTACTTTGTAGAAATTACTAATGAACTAATTTTACAAACTGGAGCTGAACTTGAATTGCTCTCAACAAATTCTGCACAGAGAATATGCTTTAGGTTGCTAAATCTCACATTAGAAATAGGTTTAAAAGACATTGCATAATATCAAAGTAGTGTGTGCATTTTTTTCACCACTTTGCCTTTTAAGTCATATAACAAGCTGCATTTTTATTCCTTATTAAACTTCTTCAAGAGAGATATTATGGCTTACCAGAGCACCTTTGCAGACGTTCCAAAATAAATGATCACACAGCTATCAAATGTTAAGCGTCATAAAGTTTCCACAGTGTGAAATGTAGCTATATACAAATACACAATAACTATGCAAGCTTATTATGCTTTAATTAATAGGAATGTGCAATTGTTGGTGAAATACCTGTAGCATAAATGGAATAGATGATAATTAAGCTTTTGTTGAATTGCTTTCTGATAACCACACTGTGCTGTTTTATTTCCTATGTATTATAGTTATCAAAAAATGAGTTCTAATTTAAAAGCTAGATTTACTTGAATAAATTATGAGATAAAATGCGGTATGTGCACCTAATTTATTTAAAAGGGAGGATATGGATTTATTTTTTGTGGGTGAACTTGCAATATTTTATGCTAAGTGTGTGTGTGTGTGTGTGTGTGTGTGTGTGTGTGTGTGTTGCAGGTGAACTTACAGTAAATGGGCAGTACCAGTGTTTGGTTGAGCTGTCCACCATGCCAGTTACAGTGTGTCATGGTACAGGGCTCTCCTGCAGTAATGCACACAATGATGCAGCTCACAGTGCTCTACAATACATGAAGATAAAGACTAGCACTTAAATAATCACCAGCTATACTGTACAGATAAGCTTTAAATTAATCACCATGAACAAATTGGGTCCGTGTCTGAAAGTGTGCTTTGCCCATTTTTGCTGCAACTACAGTGTCAGTTACTTACTTGAGAGAAATTTCTTTCTTTCTGATGGACGTGTGACATCCATGTACGGCTGTAGCTATCAATTATTTTGGTAATCGAGTATTCTACCGATTAATCCATCAATTAATAGAGTAATCAGATAAGAAGTCCTTTTTTCTTTATTAAAGAGCAATATTAAATGTACAAGAGAAAATAAGACGGGTCTATTCAAATGAACAAGGAAACGCACTGTATGGTGTTTTATTTATGTTTTAGCTTGAAACTATTCCAAACTTTGGAAACTTTGTCTTTTCCTTTGGCCTGGAAGCCCATTATCACCACATAAAATAAATGTTTGCATAATCCAGACTTGGAAATTACGAGAAAGGCCTCGAAATTGTGAGGGAAAAAAATTACGCAAACTTAAAAAAATATATATACTTTTCTCGTAATCATCCAACATTTTTGGTGCATCCACTGGTAACCACGTTGTCGGTCTAAAGTTAAAGCTGTTGGTGTATAAACAAGGCCTCCTCTGCTTCATACTCAAGTTACTCAAGGAATCGTTTCAGCCCAACATCCATGTATCTTTAAAATGTAGATATTTGCAATGTAGGTCTCAGTCCGACATTTTATTAGTCCATCATTCACACTCTAGAAACAGAACACTATATTAACCACACTTTACCTGATAAAACATGCTGGGAGGCAAAAATGAGACAATTTGGATTAAGAAGTATTTTGTACAGTGTGCTGTGTACGAAGATTTTATATTTTTCTTGAAACCTGTAATTGACTATAGAGCATTTTATGTTTTTAAATCATTGTTTTTAAATATTTAATTTGTATTTTGTCAATCTTTTTAAGGAATTGTCATTCTTTTCCACTTCAGTCAGAATTAAACCTAATATCCATGGCTGTTAAACCAAATAAACATGTCTCCTTTATTATTTAAATGTCATTCATTTCCTCAGAATGATATATTTTTTTATCTAACATTTATTGTTACATATTCAATGTGAATCAACTCCACTGAGTTTTTTTTTTTTTTACCGAAGGATGCAAGCAGAAAGAAAATGTGAAAAAAAGCTCTTTAATATTTAATGTGGCAATTTATATTTAATATTTTATTCATAAAAGTCTAATTGAAGTCACTTTCTTTCCTACACTGTAAAAATGCTGGCATGAGCATGAATTCTGTTTGTGAATGAAGGTTTGAGTCCTGGATATGAAGTGGGTAGTGTAATATTTAATTTTATAAGCTATGTCTCAAAGGGTTTTATTGATGACTGAGAGTGAGTGGTACTGAGCAGCTGCTGTGTGTTAACAGTGTAAATAATTTAAATTAATTAAGATGTTTAGCATCTTTTAAAAGGAAATAAATGGATGACTTGCACACCTGCCTTCCGAGTCCTCATTCTCATCACACCAGCCAGAGTTGCAAAGCACACGATTATCCTACTGGGAATGTTACTGTAGATATGCATTTTAAGATCTCCTGCACTGCATGAATACTAGTAGAATAATGAATAATATGTATACATGGAAGATAGAAGTATGCATGCTGATATTAAAATTTTGTTACAACAGTGGTAAAGTCAAAAATAAAAGGTATCAATTGAAAACTGACTGAGGATTGATATTCCTTTAAACTAAGAAATCTCTGTTAATATACGAAATTTCGCTTGACTGGTTGTGTTGCTCTAATTGTCAAAACGCCCAGTGTAGAACGTGGTGTCAATATTGGCTGGTTTAATAAGGTCACAGTTTGGCTCATCAGCTTAGCTGACTCAGCAGAGTTTATAGCTTAGGATGAATGGCCTGGATGTTTTTGCTTAATGTGCAAATCTAGCAAATGTGCCCTTAGGGTTTTTTTTACGCAGTGAGGTGGGCCTACGTATAAAATGCTTTTCTATAGTACTACAGTGCCTTGCGAAAGTATTCGGCCCCCCTGAACTTTGCGACCTTTTGCCACATTTCAGGCTTCAAACATAAAGATATGAAACTGTAATTTTTTGTGAAGAATCAACAACAAGTGGGACACAATCATGAAGTGGAACGAAATTTATTGGATATTTCAAACTTTTTTAACAAATAAAAAACTGAAAAATTGGGCGTGCAAAATTATTCAGCCCCTTTACTTTCAGTGCAGCAAACTCTCTCCAGAAGTTCAGTGAGGATCTCTGAATGATCCAATGTTGACCTAAATGACTAATGATGATAAATAGAATCCACCTGTGTGTAATCAAGTCTCCGTATAAATGCAGCTGCACTGTGATAGTCTCAGAGGTCCGTTTAAAGCGCAGAGAGCATCATGAAGAACAAGGAACACACCAGGCAGGTCCGAGATACTGGTGTGGAGAAGTTTAAAGCCGCATTTGGATACAAAAAGATTTCCCAAGCTTTAAACATCCCAAGGAGCACTGTGCAAGCGATAATATTGAAATGGAAGGAGTATCAGACCACTGCAAATCTACCAAGACCTGGCCGTCCCTCTAAACCTTCAGCTCATACAAGGAGAAGACTGATCAGAGATGCAGCCAAGAGGCCCATGATCACTCTGGATGAACTGCAGAGATCTACAGCTGAGGTGGGAGACTCTGTCCATAGGACAACAATCAGTCATATACTGCACAAATCTGGCCTTTATGGAAGAGTGGCAAGAAGAAAGCTATTACTTAAAGATATCCATAAAAAGTGTCGTTTAAAGTTTGCCACAAGCTACCTGGGAGACACACCAAACATGTGGAAAAAGGTGCTCCGGTCAGATGAAACCAAAATCGAACTTTTTGGCAACAATGCAAAACATTATGCTTGGCGTAAAAGAAACTCATCACCCTGAACACACCATCCCCACTGTCAAACATGGTGGTGGCAGCATCATGGTTTGGGCCTGCTTTTCTTCAGCAGGGACAGGGAAGATGGTTAAAATTGATGGGAAGATGGATGGAGCCAAATACAGGACCATTCTGGAAGAAAACCTGATGGAGTCTGCAAAAGACCTGAGACTGGGACGGAGATTTGTCTTCCAACAAGACAATGATCCAAAACATAAAGCAAAATCTACAATGGAATGGTTCATAAATAAACATATCCAGGTGTTAGAATGGCCAAGTCAAAGTCCAGACCTGAATCCAATCGAGAATCTGTGGAAAGAACTGAAAACTGCTGTTCACAAATGCTCTCCATCCAACCTCACTGAGCTCGAGCTGTTTTGCAAGAAGGAATGGGCAAAAATTTCAGTCTCTCGATGTGCAAAACTGATAGAGACATACCCCAAGCGACTTACAGCTGTAATCGCAGCAAAAGGTGGCGCTACAAAGTATTAACTTAAGGGGGCTGAATAATTTTGCACGCCCAATTTTTCAGTTTTTTTATTTGTTAAAAAAGTTTGAAATATCCAATAAATTTCGTTCCACTTCATGATTGTGTCCCACTTGTTGTTGATTCTTCACAAAAAATTACAGTTTCATATCTTTGTTTGAAGCCTGAAATGTGGCAAAAGGTCGCAAAGTTCAAGGGGGCCGAATACTTTCGCAATGCACTGTATCTATACCACACCTTTCTGTCTGGTTTAGTGTTTTTGGGTCTCTCTCTCTCTGTGAGTGTGTGTGTGTGTGTGTGTGTGTGTGTGCTCTTTACAGGGGAAAAAAAGACAACAAAGATTTCCAGCAGTTTGGTATATTGGAACAAGCACTAGGTAGCAGCAATGTCCAGTGATTCATGGAAAGAGAAATATGCATTTATACAATTGCACTTCATCAGTTGTAAAATGGACTTATTCAGCCAAAAACACACCACTTACAATAGTGTGAAGTCTGCTGAACTGGATGGAATGAAATTCAATGAAATAAATCTGTAAAACAAACAAACTGCTACAGAACCAAAACATCTTTATAAGGCATCAGCAACGTCCATTGGCAGGCTATGTCATGTACACATGCATGTAGAAAACAATGATAAAGGGCAAATGAGATATACAGTCTCCTTTTCTGCTGTGTTGCTGTTTCTTTACATTAACAACATGTACATTTAACTAGAGTATCCAATTAAAACACTTGCACCTGGGATTTTTTTGTTATTGGAATCAGTGTTTAAGTTATTCAAGGGTGATGAGACTCCTGGCTGAATATCCAGTCCCTCACGCTGGTGACTGTGAGAGGAAAAAAAATACTGTTTTAACTGAGCTGTTTGCTACGGTGAATATGTCCCCCAGGTTGCCTGACAGATTCAGTAAAAATCAGAAGTTGTGCACCGTTTGCATATATATTGCACATAAAAATGTATATTTGTCTTCACTTTGACACAGCAGCCAGGTAAAAGACTGATGATGTTTATGCCTCAGGTATAGAGATGCAGAGTTACAGATTATGCAGAAATAAACTGTTGATTGCTGCATTGATATACAGTATACAAATGTGTGTTCAGTACTTATCACTCGTTATAATTATAGTGCAGTACTGTGTTAGTATATAGATGCAGTAAGGCACAGCAAGTGGGACTGATACTCTGATATATAATTCTGTTAGTGAGACAGCTTCCATTTAGAGATGTGTAACTCTATATTGTACACACACACTGTTTTTGAACAATCATGAGAATTTTGATAATCTAGTGACGATATTCTAAAGCGAGAATATTTTTCCCTCTATAATCTATGTAACTAGTTAAAGTGATCGCCTGACACTGTCTCCTGTGGGTGGAACAGAAAAAACTGGGCACGATCAAGCACAACAAAACATCTCTTTATAGAAATATGTTTTGTGGTCAATATGTTTAAAACTGTGGGTCAAGAAATATTATTTAAAACAATGCTTAAAATAATCACTGAAGCAAAACCTGAAATTTTGTCTCATGGGTGCAAGTCTTCGAGGTAAAATAGAAATATTTACACATCTGAAGAAACACTGGGAAATTTGCATTAAATAAAAAATTCAAACTCGTCTTTGGTTGGAAGCAGAAACTAATTCTAAACACTGCCTGCAACATGATATAAGCAATAAGATCTTTGCTTAAGCTGACTTCCTAAACAAAGGTTGAGGTTTATTATTAGAATTAGAGATCCAGTAACATATTTACTACATTATGACTGCATTGTAATAGATATTAAGAAAGTTATCTTATATTTTATTTCAAACTTAAATCTATATTCTTAAAAAAAGAAACAACAACAGAGTGGCCACTGGGTGTCACTGATGTAATAAAAGAACAACTGAGAGTGAAGATGTCCTGATACGCGCACACACACACACACACACACACACACACACACACACACACACACACACACACACACGCACACACACACACACGCACACACACACACACACACACACACACACACGCACACACACACACACACACACAGCAAATGGAAGAACAGTTTACAATTACATTTCACTTATATTTTACAATCCTCCAAATTCAACATTTAAAACGTTTTAAGGATTTATTCCTTTAAAAACTAAACAAGTATAACTTTTTTTTAGAGATGATAAATATATGTGCCTGGGGATTGATGGCCAATCTTAGGTGATTGGTGTGTGAAGTTTACAAACTAGAAAATCTAGAAAGTCTTCTGACTGGATGTACTGTAAGCGATGCTATAAACAAAGACACTGACAGGCATACTGCACAAAGTGGCCGAGATTTTAGGGTCTTTAAACACATTTAGGCCTCTCGTTTATGCTGCAGCTTTTCAGCAGGCTCAGAATGCTTTGAGGGTGTATTTCTTTTTAAAGTATAAGCAAATATATTTAGAATAAAACTTTACAGACCGTGGTATAAAACTAAAACCAGTGTCACTTAGGCAAGTCCACTTCATAGTCACTAAAGAGTTGGAGGAGAGCTGGCGGTGCTGAATGAAAGGAAAAGAACTGGCTGGTTTATATGTGCCCTGCTGTTGGGAAATACTTATTGTCCCTGCGCTGGCAATGAGGTTCTCAGCTCTGACAGCTTACAAAAATACCATTACATTTTAAAACTACAAATGATATGCCAACAAGTCGGTATAGCATATGCCAACGAAAGCTGCCACCTAAACATGCAGGATATTCTGTCGATACTGTCTATGAAACCAAGAGATAAAATTCACACTGCCGGTCTAAATGTGAAGAAATCAAACAGATTTCACTAAAAGCATAAAACTGGGTTATTAAGAAGCGGCTTGTTAAGGCAAGGGCGTAACAGGAAGCCTGACGGGCTTCAACAGGACAGACAGATCTACAACTCCCAGGCAGTTGCTGTGACAACGACCCTGTCTCTATATGTTAGTCCATTGAGAGAGGCTGTGGATAGGGAGATGTGGTGCAGCATGTGCAGAGTCTGTCCTCAGCCGTCCCTCAGGAGCCGAGTGAGAGCCGCCAGTAAAGTCCCGTGCCGCTGCGCTTCAATGTAAGCCGTACTGTGCATAGGTAAAGCTTCTGGAGTCTGTAGCAATGGTGATATGTTTTGTACAAGCATTTAGATGCTACCACAGTTGAAGGTTTTCCAGCTTTTGGAAGCCAGGATCCTTGCGCAGCTCCCAGTATGTGTTATTGGACACCCACCTCTCTCTCTGGTTTAAGTCTACAGTTTTTCTGTGAATGAAAACATGAACAGATTGAAAGTCGATGAAGCGAAGGATAGCATTAAGCATCGAGAGTACAACCGTGTTGAAAGCGCAATTTGAGTCTATTCTACAGGTAGAGCACAAACCGCTGAGAATAATTGACTATTTAATGATGCCCATGGAGACTTACATGGACACATTGGGTTGCTAGAGACCCCATAATCTCATTCATTACCCAACCACCACTTCCAGAATATTCCTTAAACTCAAAACTAACAGCATTCGGTAAGTACATCATTCGGCATCACAATATGTCTATAAATTGTTGTCAATACAGAAAAAATATTTCACCTCAGAATTTATGTTATAATTATAATTTGTTTTACACGAGTGCTAACAGAAAATCAATCTACCAGCAATCTGATAAGGGGCTGGGAAAAGCCCCTTGAATTTTAAACTGAATCTTGGTCTGAAATTAAAACCTGTCTTTGTATTGAACAATGTATACTATACAGTCAAAGGTTTGTGGACATCCATATGTTCTATTTAAACATTACATAGTTATTCCCTTTTAACTCTTACAATAACCTCCACTATTCTGGGAAGGCTTTCTATTGATTTTGGGGTATGCTGTGGGGGATTTGTGCTCATTTAGCAGTAAGGGTCTTAATGAGGTCAGCTGCTGATGTCAGTCGAGGAGCCCACTGACGTAGCAGGTTCCACAGAGAAATGTTTGACAACAGACAAGTGCACAAGCGCTCAGACATTTATCTTTCAATTATCCATATAAAATCGTGATGAATTTGAAATTTAGAAACACCCCAAAAGCCTCTCCACCTTTTAAACAATATAACATAGCAAAGATCAATTTAGATTACTTATATTAGCATATTGAAGCAGCTCTTAGATGTAACTTTTTAAAAGGCTGTTATATATTATGGTGCAATAATACTTGACTGTCATATACAGTATTCAGTAATAAGTTCCCATATTGTACTTGGGAAACTTTTTCTAAGTGTTCTTCATATATAAAATATTATATCTGATTACTGATTATACTACAACTAGGCTTAATGTGCATTCAGAAAGCAAAATGTGATAATATACTCACTTAAAAAAGCGGGGCTGATGTTTGGTGTTGCTTTCTTCGTGCCACTTCCTCCTCGCTCTCTGAAGCTCCTCAATCCTCTGTTTCTCAGTTGCAGCTAACTCCAGCTTCCCCTCCTCCAGATACCTAAGCAAGTGGATATAAAATAACACCATAATGTTTCAGAAGTCAAACGTTTAGGATGTAAAAGATGATGGAAAAGTCACCTGAAATTGCAATAATTGTCCCCTCCAGAAGATGGCAGTAGCATTTCGTATCTCTGTAGAATATATCTTTGACTGCAGTGTAATGAGTCATAAGAATAAGAGGCCCTATGTGAGTAGGTGTGTGTGTTTGTATCTAGCATGCTTAATGCTTTCCACAGTGGTTTATTAGAGTATGTGTATATGTTTGTTATCAGGTCTAAATCATGCATCTATGTGTGTGTGCCCACGGCTCTCATTTAAAGCAAGCATTTGCATGTATTAATATTTTAGAGCTATCAAATTACAACTGTAGGTTGCCATAGTTTCACAGCATCCACACGAACAATGATATTCCCATGAGCTAGTTACTAAATATACAATGATAATGTGGGACCCAAAAATATGAGGACACACTCAGGACCTGTGATTGTTTTCATTCAAAATTGGAAATAAACAGAAAGATATGGAACATTTAAGATTTTATGTTCTGTACTATTTCTAGGTACCAATGTAAATATAAGCAAATTTTTAGATTGACATTATTAACTCCTACATTACCTTTTGAGAGCAGTTGAATAGGATTTAGGAGCAGTGACTGGGCAGGCTAAATATATGCTAAATAAAACTCCAGCCAACTGTTTTTTCTCTAAATAATGCTTAACGAGCTTGTATGTATACTTTAGGTTATTGTCTCATTAAATGGTAGAGTTTGTTGCAATTAGCCACAGTCCAGACATGTCGGCCATATTGGTTTAGTGTTCCTTTCAGCTCTAAAACAACCACAAAACTTTAAGCTTCCACCTTCATGTTTGACTGTGGGTGTGAGACTGCTAACATCATCTCTTCTGTTCTCCGTCTTACACAAGTTCTTCTGTTAGAACCAAAAATCTCAAATTTGCACTCATCTTTCCACAGAACGTTCTTTCAGCCTTTCACTGTCCAATTCTTATGTGTTTTTGTCTTTTACCTAGTTTGTTGCATATTAACAAAAGGAACATGCATGTGTCTCAAAAGCAATAAAAGGTTAAGTGTTTCCAAACTTTTTACAGACACTGTATGTAAAAGCCCATTCATGTGTGGCAAGATCAGGATTTCAATAGTAAAAACAGTGGACTGACCATGTTTGAGATATTTAAAAGCCAATGATTTTCTATTTTGGATAAAAAAAAACCTTTTAAGCCCACAGCACTGCTACACAAATGGCTAGTTCAAAAGCTATGAGTAGAAACAAGTGTGAAATACAAAATAAGACTGAGGAAAGAAAAGAAACAAATCACCATTGACTAGTCAAACACTAGTCAATTTTATCATAGCCCTCTTCCTGCCAGCTTTGCATTGCTAATGTACCCTTCTACTGTAAATGACCAGCTCACACTGAAAATGAATGACCTCTGTCCACTTTGTAGTGAAACTGAACCATTATGACACTTCAAATGATATTTTAACAGTGAAAATTGTTAGGTGTGTGTGTGTGTGTGTGTGTGTGTGTGTGTGTGTGTGTGTGTGTGTGTGTGTGTGTGTGTGTGAATGCGCAAGTGTATACCTCTGATCTGGTCGGAAGCGAGCATCTGTAGGTGGAAGCAACTCCCTCATCTCTGGACAAAGCTCATTCAGCTCAATGGCAAACCTGGTAAATCCGTAGTAAAGCTCATAGTCTGTAGGCATCGAGCCTGCAAGAGTGCAATTTCCATTTTAAACCCAGCACAATAAACAAATCAAGTAATACACTTGTCTGCCATTTTATACAGCAATATAAAGGACATCCAATTAATAATACCTGGTCTCCAGATACACTTAGCAGAGGGTGGTACACCACAGTAAAGACCTTCATGCCATTTCCCAAAGAGCCGGTGGACCACCTTCCCTTCCTGGTCCATCACAAAACCCTGCACCTCATTCACATTGGAACTCCAGTAGTTACCCTATATGCACATGTACAGAAACACAAAGAAGAAATGAATATAGACAGGAAAAGCAAGAGGCTAAGAAAGAAGTGAGAGGGTGTGTGATAGCTGAATACCTTGATGAAGGTAAGTTTGCAGATGCAGGCACTACTCTTGGTGTTTCGGATGGTGATCTCGCCATAGTGCTCGATCCACCTTCTACCACTCAGAATGTTGTGCACACATGTGGTCACTTTATTCCACTCATAATGGTCACCATACCTATGAAACATGCAATAATGTGCTTAGTAGGACAAAGATCCATGCCTTTGAGGACAATCACCCACCAAACATTTGTTATTGAAACAAAAATGTTGTTTCAAATTAATTACTCACATTACAATATTTACTTTAATAAACCAATAAAATGCAAAAACAAATCAGGTACCTGGGAAGCATGACATTGATGATGCCAATGGGGAGGATTTCCATAGACTTCCCCCAGAACTTATTCTTCCATCTGACATCTAATACATTACAAAAACACAAATCTGTATTAGTATCCTTTTGAAGACCATACACTGATAGAATTATTAATGCAGCTAATTAATTTTATGCCTATAATTATAGAATTATTAATGCAGCTAATTAATTTTATGCCTATAATTTAACCTTAAACTGAAAACCTTTTGGGATGTCATTATTTTGATAAAACAGTGAGGACATTTTGGGGACCTGACAAATGTCTTCAAAAATGAAAACTCTTAGATAGGCTTTTCTTTTTTTGACTGAAACATTTGCTCCCCAACAAGATATAAAAACATGCCCTAACAAAAGTATTTTTTTCCTAACCAGTATTATCAGCCTTCCCTCCTAGTGGCAATATGACAAACTATATTTAGTTGAGCTTGGAAAAGCAAACAGAATCCTGGAAACTGAGGTTTAATGTGTACTCTACTAATTTTACTGAGCACAGCTGGGAAACTCCACAGCTTATTTTAATGTCCAGTTTATATTAGATACAGAGAGAGACATATGAAGAGGAGAAACAAAGAAAAAAAAATTCAATGATCATGCAAATGAATAATTCAGTCTTACCTTGCCAAAAGGTAAAGTTTTTGGACTCACAATGGCAGGCAGAGACTGGGGGGTGGTGGCTCACCTGAACACAGACACAAATACACAAGTGAGCTGGAGGAGACATTAACCGAGGTGAGTAAAGCCTGAAAAAGATTATTAAATATGTTAGAGAACTAAAGCTCTATAACAAATTCTGGAAATTCTTTACAATATAAATCACACATAATTAATATTTTGGAGAATTTGATTTTGGGCATTCGTTAAATACTATGATACTAATTCATAGACATAGGATGAAAGATATTTGAGCAATATAAACAGTTTTATTTTAATGTTTGTATCATTCCTGGTTTTGTTCTGCATTTAATAGTGATACACCTAAAATAAAATTCAAACTAGTAGCCCATTGCTCTGGAGCCCCTGCTGTAAGAAAGCATGTAAACAACAGAGTAGGTGAATCTAAAGTTACAATTAGAGTAATGATCACCGCAACAGACATCAGAGTTTTTCTGTCAGTGGATGAACAAAATTTCACAACCACATTGCATGTACATTCAATTCCATCAAATTGTTATCTGTATAGTGTTTGTAAAATGTAATTTTTTACAATATTACAAAGCAGCTTGACAGAAATTAAAAGATTACAAATATAAATTTTAATGTCATGAAATAGTCATCCTTAATGAGCAGGCCTGTGATGAATATGAAATAGAAATCGTGAGAGAAACCAGGCTCAGGAAAAGCCCTATTGTCATCTGGGTGACAGCGAAAGCCCATTCATTATATTTTCATTACTGTCGACATTATAAATTTTTCACTGAGGGGCACTTGAGTGCTAACCTGTTCATGGCAACTGCAGCCTTAAGCTGCATTGGAGAAAACTGTTTATATTCATTATAGTTCATCTTCATGGTTCTTGAATTTAACCCCTAACAGTAGCCAGTAGCCCTCGTGTATATTTAAGCTGTTCATGTGGAGCCATCCTCAGAAGCAGCAAGTTTTTTTTTTCAGTTGATAAGAACTCCAGCCAAAAGTCAGAATAATCAGGCAGGTCCAGTGAGCAGAAAATGATCATGCACATGTATGATATATTTGCATTTGCATGAATGTGCAGTACTGTATTAATAAAATGGACAGTGAGTGTAAACAAACACCCTCATTTATGTTCCAACTGTGTGTAAGTGTGCTGATAAAAGTTCTTCTGCAATTTCTCTATAGGAGATTCTCTCTGGCCTTGCACAAATGTGTGTTCATGTGCACTCAGAGAGATGTTGCATAATAACTTTAGCACTGTTATAAGAGCATATTTCTCTTAGTAAATTTGATACTGATTTCAACTGACCTGCTTCACATCACTATGATCAGCATCTTGCATATTTTACAACTGTTTTAATGTAGACTGTATAATTGTGTAATTAAGTAATTAAGTGCACACTGAAGTTGCTTCTTACCTGTTCAGAAAAGAAGCAGAAGCCCTTGTCTTCTCGGATACATTCGTACGTCTCACCCAGTATGGGGTTAAAGGGTTTGCTGCCTGCACGGTAGTATGTGGAGGAGTACGCTGAGACAGCAAACGCAGCTACCAGCGCCTACGCACACATTAGCAGGAGATACACACCAGACACAGCTAAGCAAATTATTCAAGTAAATTAGTGCTGACAAGCACACTCGACTGGATCACTATAAAAAAAGAAGGCGTTCAAGGAAAGAAAAACCCACTTAAGAAATCAAATTGAATGAGATCGAGCACATGTCTCATGTGAATCCTGAATTCTCACAAGAATCTGAAGCCTTTAGTCAGATGACAATTTAAAGGACACAGCATGCAAACTGGTAAGTCAGAGAACATTTACTCCCTAACCATAAGTGTGCATCCCAAACACATGCACACAGTCTCTTGTACTTACTTGCTGTAGGCAAAATTCTTCTTCGATAGATAATTTTGTTCTGCTCTGTATATGAGAGAGATTTCAGCTCCTCCCACTCTTACTACACAATACTTATCTATACATTTTGTATATGTATGATAGTTTGCTGTTGGTCATTATGCATTCTGGCAACTTGTACACATTCAGAGCTATACAGGGTTGAGTCAAGCAAGCAAAATTACAAACCATTTGTAAAGCTGCACATGCACTTAAGCACTACTCATACAGTCAAACACACCACACAGGGCAGAGTTTGTCAAAAACACAGGTGGGTTTCAGGTAGGCACAATTCTAAATAGAGCTTGAGCGAGGAGCAGTATTGAGAAGAGCACCACTAACAGTTTAACAATTTATTTTAACCACAATCCAATGTACATGATTCAAACAAAATATGGAATGACATCCGGGGGCCAGTATTACATACAAAGATCCCTAAATATTTGTTCTTTTTAAAAACATTTTCTTATTTAGTGGAAATGGAGGAGTTCGAAGAAGACACCATCTTGAATGGGCACAATAGTTTTCTGAAGAACCAAATGTTATCACACCAAAAAGGCTCTTTCATTAAACCATGGGTTTTTCTTTAGAGAAGAGTTCAAATTGACCAAGGACACAATTCATTCATTCAGAAACTCAATGTAGCATAAAAGCCTAAAAAAAGAACTGGGCCCAATAAGCATCCATCCATAATTTTTATACCCATATATTTTGCAATCTTAAAGGAAAATCCTTAATTTTTAAAATTGGTGGTTTGAACACAAAATAATTACTATTGTCACAAGAGCTCTATATAGGAAATACCTAGCAAGTTTAGATAAAAGAAGTTCAAGTTAATTTACGTTAATCATTAGATTAGATTAGATTAGATTAGATTAGATTGAACTTCATTGTCACTGTGCAGGTACATGTACAGAGCCAATGAAATGCAGTTAGCATCTAACCAGAAGAGCATAAGTAGCCTATTTACAATAAATAAATTTACGATAAATAGGGTATGAGGTCCATATATACAGGGACGAGGGTGACTAAGGTACATAAGATGCAGTAGGTAATAATATATGGTATATATTTTAATATACAATAATCATGTATGTAAGTGTGGATACAGAAAAATGTCCCTATATAAATATCTATCAAAGGTTTGAACTTTGAATACAGAGATCAGCAAATACCTATTTCAATAAGTAAATAGCCTATAAGAACACTGAAATTTCTGTCTGAAAGTTTCAGTCATAGAATATGCTGAGCTTAATGAAGGAAGAGATACTTCTTACTATGCCAAGGTACTCTAAAACATAGAATCCACACCATTCTGTGAATGATAATAAGATTTCTAGAACTTACCATGCGTTCATAGGGGTCATCAGTCTCAGCCGCTTTGTCCAGCAGCTCGGTGTACTCCAGCTCCTCACACATATGCTGCAGAGTGTTAAGAGGCTCATTTAGCTCCACAGGCATGGCCACTTTGGACAAGTCTTTACCGATATTGTTCCTCAGGATATTCCACAGGTTAATATTGGAGATGTCGGGAGAAGGAGTGGGCAGACATATACGCCTCCCATTTCGAAACACTCCCCCAGCCACATCTCCATTGGGCACTGAGGGGATGAAGTACAGGGAGAATTGGTTATGAGACTAATAGCTGATTTACACCTAAGCACACATTTGCAGTTGTCTGATCAAGATTACATAAGATTAATTTACAAATGCAAACAGATCAGGAATGTCTTGTAAACTGAGTGCAATATCTTGTAAAAAATGCAGATCTATTGTACTTATTTAAAAAGTCCACAAATGTCAAACAAAAAAATTACAGAATATGATGGCACTAAAAGACTTATACTTTAGTTAGCTTGTTGATTAGCAAACAGCATGGATACAATTCTCAGCAATTTTCTTTCCTAACTAAATGACTATCGAAATTGAATAATACAGTAGGAGAGATGACATTGTATCTTAAAACCAAGACTTCTTTCTCCAAACCTAACAGCTTCTGTATCTCACAAAAGTGAGTACTTTTCAGGTGGACACCATCTGAGCCAAACAAGTTTATCTAAGTCTCATCAGCCCACAGGACATGGTTCCAGTAATTCATGCTCTTCGACAGGTTGTATTCAGCAAACTGTTTGAGGGCTTTCTTGTGAATCAGCTTCAGAAGAGGCTTTCTTCTGGGACCATGGTCATGCAAACCGACTTGTTGCAGTGTGCGGCGTATGGTCTGAGCACTGACAAGCAGATCTTCCGCTTCTGCAACCGCTGAAGCAATGCTGCAGCACACATGCGTCAGTTTTTTAAGCCAGCTTCTGCACCTGATGCACAGCACAAGGACTCAACGTCTTTGATGGACCCTTTGTGAGGCCTGTTCCAAGTGGAACCTGTCTTGGAAAACCTCTGTATGAACCTGGCCACTGTACTGTAACTCAGTTTCAGGGTGTTACCGATCTTCTTATAGCCTCTGCCATCTTTGTGGATAGAAACAATTCTAATTCTCAAATCTTCAGAGAGTTCTTTGCCATGAGGTGCCATGTTGAACATCCAGTGGTCAGTATGAGAGAATTATACTCAAAGTACCTGCTCTAATACAAGATAAACAAATTTGTATGGTCCTGTCAAGCAGACAAAAACATGAATATGATGAACAGGACCTGTGGCTTTGCACAGTTACACGATGTACATCTGTTATCACTTAGGGTGTACTCTTAGGGTGTACCTTGGCAGCTGTTTTGACAAGGTAAACCCTAAGTTTCTAGATTAGATCTGCTTTAGAACAGAGCAGCACTGCTCACACAATACCACAGCATTAACTGACCAAGAACACAGCTGGCAAAAAACAGGGCTTCTCTAACTGAATAAACAGTGTTAATAGAGACATTGAAAAAGACTATTTATTTATAAATGCATGTGGGTCTGGGCGTGTTTTAAAAGGCAGTACAAAAGATTGCACTTAGATCATATTAGCTACTTTCTCTAATGGACATGAGTGCTTTGGGTCAAGGATAAGAGACAGAAAGGGGAAAAAAGAGACAGACCAGGCACGGGGAAAGCTTACTTTGCCGGGAAACGTTATCTGTAACGCTGGCGTTGTCCTCTGAAATGTTATCACTCACATCACTGACGTAAGACTCATCATCAGAGCCCTGGGGGAAGGGAAAAGAGAGAAGGAGAGAGAGAGAGGGCGGCACTGGTTCAAGTTATTCGGTTACCATTTGAACAGAGTACTGCATACTGAATCATTCTCTCTCCAGTGCTGACTAAATGAGTGTTTGCAGTGTGTGTCTGTGTGTGTATGTATCTGGTCTGTTGTTCTGGCTCTCTGCAGTACTGAGTAACACAATGCAGCATTTTTAAGCTCCTGATAGTGACATAATCAATAGAGCAAGCACACTATGCACTACTGCATCTCTCTCTTTTTCTCACAAGCACGCGCACACACACACACACACACACACACACACACACACACACACACACACACACACACACACACACAATAATGGTTTTATCACTGTTATGACAATTTTATTCTCAGTACCAAAAATACTTTTTTCCATGAATTTATATATTGAAGACCGGATTTTTTTGACACTGTTTTAGTTAGTGGACCCTCATTGATTCTGCCATACAAAGTGTTAATATACATAGACACATCACAAAGACATCACGTCACTTCGTTTATTTTTGCACTTGATAATCAATTTTCCATACATTTAAAATTTCACCACTGACACCTTCTTAGTAATGCAGCACAGATCATGCAGTGTACTATAGGTTCTAAGAACCCATCCTCTCATTTTCATCATGTCACTTCATTCAACTATCCCCCCTTCCTTACCACACCCAACATATCCTATTACCTCAACCAACTACTTCTATAAAAATTCACCCTCCTCATCTAGGTTATTCTCTTCAGTTATCCACTCCAAATTATTGCCCTCATGTTATCCAACCTATTTCCCTATGTCAACCAATTCATTATCCAATCCATCCTTCTATCTAGTTCATTCTTTCAATTTTTCAAAATGTATCCAACCCATCTTGTCCACCCACCTCAACTAATAGATTTTCTCACTTCATAGAACCCATCCCACACACACTCTTATTTCATTCCATTCATATTCTTACCTATTCTCAAACTCAACTCCTGGTTTAATCGAAGTCAATTCTCCATTTTTAACCAATCTGTCGTCTTACTTTTTTATCCTAACTGTTCACAATCACCTAATCCAACCTTTTGATTCACACGCTTCACCTCATCCCCTTTTACCTCGTTCTCAGATGAGCTGGCCGAAAGCAGAACTTCCTGAGCATCAAAAAATTCAGAGACGGATTCTGACATGGAGAGTCTGCTCTCATTGGAGGCCTGCTGAGTGAGAGGTATTCCAACATGGAGTTGTTCACTTGCCTATTAGAAAAAGATTCAAAGGACACATACAAACATGATCTTTGTTTAGCTAATTTGAGGAAGTTGTCTAATATAATAATCATACAAAGTAAAAGGGAGCTAAAATGTGATTTAATCTGAAGTTCAATTAAGGTACAGATGAAAGTTCAGTAAACTGTGGTTTACGGTGAAATGTGAGCATGGGGTGTTCATACCTCATCAGGACTGCTGATGATGTTAACACTGACCACCTGCTCTGACAGCACAGACTCTGAGTGGATTCGGTTCAGCCGAGTTTTCAGCTCTGCATTCTGAGACAGGGCCTAAAAGATGTAAAAGATGTTAAATGCACAAAAGATGAACCACACGATTAAACAACAACAACAACAAATTTTTTTTTTATAAATATATATAATATAATTATATATATATATATATATATATATATATATATATATATATATATATATATATATATATATATATATATATATATATATATATATATATATATATATATATATATATATATATATATATATATATATATATATATATATATAATTTAGACTTTTATTTCATGTTTATTGTTATGTACATTTTTGTGCTGGCCTGTATAGATGGAAATACAGAATTCAAAATGAGTTTTATTTCATTACAATTTATCCAAGATAATGGAATCCTTTTTTCCCTCCAATTATAGTCATGAAGATAAATAAAGCTTTTGGAAAACAGTATTCACATAATCCCTCACTAATTCATGAACCTGCTATTAAAGATCATTACATAAGAAACACATGCCATAAGAAACACATTCATTACATATTATACTATCAGACAGTAAAAACTTACTTCCAGTCTTAATCACCCATTTTGAGTCACATGTACATGCTAGAAACAATATTTAGATAAGTAGTATAAGGAAATCAGTACTAACCTGTGATAATGAATGTCTTAGTGTCATGACCTGAGCTGATTGGCTTGACAGCTCCTGCTCTGACAGCACCTGTTTGATCTTCTCCTTCTCAATGGCAACGGTGTTGAACGCAGACTTCAGCAGTGAGTGCACTAGAGCACCAAGAAATTCATTCATTTTTAAATACATATACATACACACACACACACACACACACACACACACACACACACACACACACACACACACACACACACACACACACACACACACACACACACACACTACATACTAAAAGTCAAAACAAAATGTTCTTCTGTAACCCTAAATAAGAGGCCTTCAATTGTGAGCTACTAATGTTTGCGAATTTGAATGAATGCTACCTTTCTGAGCGATGATGCAGAAGTCTTCTTGCAGTTTAATGTAATCACTGGCATACTCGATGCCATCAGTCAGACGGGCGACTGGAGTTTGGTAATCAACTAGCTCTGCACATAGATTCGGGTTTGAAGCATGAAGACGCATCTGTGACATACTTGTGCTCAGCGGTACCTGACAAACACAAAACCACACAAATTATGAGATAGGATGCCATAAATCTTTTTCCTTAAATACATGTGAACAAAAAATCCCAGAGGACAAAAACTATGACAAAAGCTTCATTCTTAACCTGGCACAGCAAACTTTAAATCCATGGGCTTAAGTCCACTGCTGCAGTCCAGCAGAGAATTTGCCTTTTACATCTCAGTATAAACTGACAAGGTTTTATTCAGATGCACCGGCTGAGAATGCAAAGTCAATTTGATTATTACTCCATGCTGATCCTCTCTCTGCTTAAGTGTTCATGAGAGAAGGGATTAAGGGGTTAAGTTAAGGCATAAAGTGACTGAAATCTTTTTTTTTCTTCCCACCAGTTAAAGTAGTAATATAGATTATCACCAATTAAAGATCCGTGATTACAACTGTGCAAATTGAAAGATGACTCCAGAGTCGAGAAACAGCTAAATAGATTTCAAAAGAGAAGAGAAAACACATAGCAAACCAAGAAATTCATTGGGAATTACAGCAAGAGAGACAATGTACCTGCAGTTGCACTTTTGTATCTTTGCTGACACTTTTAGTTCTCCATCTTCTGCTGACTCGCTTGTCTTTCTTTGATAAATCTACACAATTACTCTAAGTTAAAACCACGCACACACAAACACACATATGGGAGTTTATTAGCACATAAATGTAGCATCTTAACAACTGAAAAGCAAATGAGATTTTTTTTAGATATAACAGCTGTTAAATATAATGACATGCAAATGACAAAATAAAGTGCATGTCAGGGTTTCGGTGTAATAAAATTGTGGGGGTCAGGTTTTAAAATTATATTGTAGTATGTAGCAAATGAAAGTTATGAAACTATAAAAAAAATAAAAAAATAAAAAAATAAAAAAACTCATGCAGTGCAGTTTAAGCATGTTTGTTGTTCTATGTGTGCAGTGAGTAAAACAGAAGGAAAACAGTGTATAGGGACTGGGCCACATCTTAGGAATCCTGAATCCACTTTAGCTATCGACAAAGCAACAGCTGAGTTTCAGGCATGGCGCAGCAACAAGGCATTGTAGCAGTAACAAGCAAGGCAGTAAAAAGTGATGTTATGTACTATAAATTGGCAAAAAATATGGTAAAGCAATCAATCCAAATAAGTGCTTGAAATAAATTCCCCAGACCAATCCTACAGTATCAGTTGTTTCTGTGCCAATTCTCTTCACTTTCAGCCTGTACTGAATTTATTTAAATGTATTTGAAATGCAATCATGAAACAAAAATGCATGTTATCTATTCCTAGGTATTATTACACTAGTAAAACATAAAAAACAAAAACATTTAAAAAATAACACTGAAACTGTATTCAAAAATTGTACAGTAGTCTGTAGAACAATTTGGTTACTTTATCATGCACCACACACAAGTAATATAGTAATAACAATCACAGTTCCTGCACACTAGGTCACTTGTCACTTGCTAAAATGCATAAACGGTGAAGAAAAGTACAGTGGTCCCCCGGTTATCGAACTTAATTCGTCCCTTAAAACTGTTCGAAATCTGAAATGTTTGAAAACCGGACCTAATTATTCCATAAGAAATAATGGAAAACCAATTAATCCGTTCCCGAACTCCACCAATACCCAATAATTAACCATTTGTTCCTGTATTTAGCCGTATTAATACTGTCAGGAATCCCCCTGCCACGCCCCCTTTGGTGGCTGTCATACCTCGGTGCTTCAGGGAATGCCCTGTTCCTTCGCTCATGCGTGCCCTGCCCACATTGAGCTCATCGCAATCGGGCTTCCTCCGTAAAGCACCGTGGATATTATTTATGGACTGCCTTTTGCCAGATTATCCGGATCTCTGCGAGTATTTTGTGTTGGCTCGGTAAAAGTATAAATTAACAACTTTACAAGAGTAAGAAACAAAATGATTACTGTACTGACCGCTAAATATCACTAATATGCATCGGTGGCGTTCGATAACTGGAACTTTGTTCGTTCACCGGACCCAAATTTCGTTCGGAAAACCGTTCGCTAACCGGAATGTTCGATATCCGAGCCGTTCGATAACCGGGGGACCACTGTATTAATTTTATTCTCAAAATCGGTCAAAAGATTTAAATCAGTACAGTGTCAATTTAAAATTGATAAAATTTCCTTTGGTACATTAATTACAATAAAGAATATTAAAGTAAATAAAAAAGGCACTCAGACCAAAGGTGTGCTTATGATAAAGCACTAAAAAGGCACTGAATGTACATCAGTGAATGAATGACTAATACACAGATATATGATATGTTATGGGGCATAGAAGGTATAATATAAAAGCTCTAAACATGCTATTTTTAAATTAAAGAGCTTTTTAATGGAGTGGGCTATCACAAACTATCATTCCCATATGATATTTTTGGACTTTATGTTCTGAAAAGCACTTTCTCACATACACACTCTCACACGCACACATTTGCATACACCTGTACTGTACCTGGCACAAAAAACTAATCTGTTGCACTGTCTGCCAAACCTGCAACACATTTTAATGTGGCTGTGTATGTAAGTGTGTGCCTGTGTGTATAATTGATTAGATTGAGCTTTATTGTCATTGTGCAAGGTACATGTACAGAGTAAATGAAATGCAGTTCATCACCATCTAACCAGAAGTGCATAAGTGGCCTATTTACACTAAATAGAACTGAGATAAATAGAGTATGAGACCCATATATACAGGGATGCTGGTGATTAATATTTACATATATGTATGAATGTATGTATGAATGCATGTACTGTATGTGCATTACCTGCATATCTGTGAAGCTTGGTGCTGACTGTGTCCTCTGCAAAATCTCCAAACTTTGCAGCAAACGACTAAGCTCCATCAAACTGGACTGACAATGGGCGAGCTCTAAAACACACACCAACATACTGTTTTACTGGATGGAATTTGAGAGAAGGGTGAGGGCAGATTCTGCATAGATTATATAAACAAGCTAAATTCATAAGCTTTTCGTTTTTTTTTTTTGCTATGTATCTTTTGTAAACATGATTTTGTTACATTTAGCAAAATTAAGCATTATATAAGAAGTTTTTGTTTGCTTGTCTATCTATCTATCTATCTATCTATCTATCTATCTATCTATCTATCTATCTATCTATCTATCTATCTATCTATCTATCTATCTATCTATCTATCTATCTATGAACAAGTTTATTTAAATGTAATAAGATATGGATTTCTGTAAGTCATGTTGATGCATAAGTAATTATCCCTGTATGAAAGTAGAATGTTTGAGTAAATAAAGGATGGGATGTGGCCATTTCTATTCATATACAGTATCATCATTGTGTATATACTCTAAATTAAACAACCATGGAACAAAGAAAAAAAAGTCATCAGCTTGAAAGAAAAATGCATGAAATTGCATCTGTTCATAAGAATTTCCTTTTTCAATTAACCTGTCTTATAAAATGTGTAAATACAACAAATTAGATGAACCATTTAAATGAACAAGCAAACGCCTAAATTAGGTATCAGAGAAGCTAGATTTCACTGGAATTAGTAAAAAATTAGTTTTGGTCCATTTGGTACGACAATCTTAATATTACACCAAGAAAGTCACGTATGAGTTTTGACTAACGCACAAACTTGCATTTGTGAAAAGTTTCAAATGAATAAAGGTAGTTTACTAATATTAAAATAAATACATTGAATAAATAGATAATCTACTGCAATGACCCTAATCTCTTTTCCTGAGGATGAGGAAAATTTCAGAAGTATTAATTACATGGTTTGAGGGAAGAGAACTGCAGATGATTAAGACAGTGAGAGCAGGTTGTGTGTATGTGTTACCCTCTGCACACTTGTCCATCTCCTCTGACTCCTGTAGCCACGCTGCCACTTTGCTCTGACCATTACTGTAGGACGGTGGCAGGCTGGTGGTGGAGGTCACAGATGGCTGCCAGGGCAGAGAGCTGGGCTTTACCTGCTGCTATGAGAACACACACACACACACACACACACACACACACACACACACACACACACACACACACACACACACACACACACACACACACACACACACACACACACACACACACACACACACACACACACACACACAAACACATGCATATTACTCATTTAGCCCATGCTCTTATCTTGATTCATTTGCAAACTGAACAAGCAAAAGTTGGCAGAATGAATCATGCAGAATCTATTGCTTTAAGCCTGCTCAATTGAATTACAAGTGCCCCATGGTATGATAACTGTGCCATATCTGAGTGATTAAATGGTTTTCTTGCATTGCTGATGCCAAATTTTATAAGCTGACAAATGTGCTCATTTAGCTCATTCAGTGTCTCTTGCTTTTTGTTCATGCTTGTCTCTACGCCAGTGTCCTTATAAGAGCTCTAAGGGCTTTTAAGTTATAAGTCTTGAAGGACTCTTTAGTAAACTAACTTTATCAAAAATAAATTCACACATAATAGCAGTGCCAGTCAAGAATATATGTAAAGAAAAAGTTTCTATTACTGAAATCATCTATAGCAGAATAGCTACCTGTTCATATATCCAAAGTGGAAGTATAGGCAGTGCATGCAAAATGTAGAGCTATTGTGTTTTGATGAGTCATAGCTGAGTTAAACAGAATGAGTCACAAAGACTTTTGCTGGAGGACAGTTTATATGCCTAAATACATCTAGACATATTAAGAGTGAGTGTATGAGAGATTATACCTTGGATTCGTGAGTAGAAACTGGGGTTGTCTGAGGTGAGTCTATGCTGGTGAGAGGAGGGAAGGTGCGTAAACTGGCATCACGAGGCGAACGCACAATCTCATTCTGTCTATACAGACGATGGTGACGCAGCTTACACACCCAGGCATCGAATACATCTGGAGACTTCACCTACACACAAACATAGAGGACAGTGACAAAACAGACAGAACATGTCTCCGGCAGCTGTCTGTCTGGATTGCTGCGCACTTGGTTACTGCAAACATGCAAACACTATAATGACATTACCATATCCTTCTTAGTATCTCACCTTGAGATGATAAATGTGCTCTTCTGTATCCAGGTCTATGCGTCGAGCTCTCTTTTTAATGGACATGACAGACAGGCCGACATCTATACTGCCATGCAGCTTTCCTTTCTGAATCTGACATGTACATGGAGAATCAGACATACTCTGAGTAAATACTTCATGTGAATTTATACAATATGCAATTTTAGCCATCACGTAATTGTACTTACATCTATGGGGGACTTGGAGTACTTTAAAATCCCGTTATCCAGAACAAAGAATCTCTGTATTTAAAAACAGCAAAGAAATTAAGATTAATATTGCAGGTTATAGAAGACTGCAAACAGCAAGGCACTACAAATTGCTAAATATTAGACCCAGAGCTCCGAATGTGCCATCGAAATGTGCAATCTGCACTTACTGCACAATACACATCAGAAAATGTACTTAATCGGCATTTATGGGTTTTTATTTATCTGAATATGACACACACAGTTTCTGTATTTAACACTATTCACATTTCTTATTTTTGGTAAAAACATAATACACTTTCGGACTTTAATCCATCACTTAAGAGTGAAAAAGAACAAAAAAGCAAGGGCCTTAAAAACCCTTCTTATGGCAACATTTAAAATATCCTAAATATTTAAAATGTTTTTAATCTGCACATACCGCAATCACAAATATAGTATTTTTAATTGTAATTCATAGTGCATGGCATACAAATCATAAATATAAACAGAGAAATTAACTTATGTATGGCTATACCAGCCATTATCGAAAGGCAATAGACAGATAGGCTGTTGCAGCAGTCCAGCAGTCTTCCAGCAGTCTTTCTATACTTAATAATAGATTATTGTAACATTATATTTACATTATAAAATATTTTAGGACTACTTATTGACCAGGCATAACTTTATGGCCACTGAACAGGTATAAACACTATGACCACCTGCCTAATATTGTGTTGGTCCACCTTTTTCTGCCAAAACAGTCGTGACCCATCGGGCATTAACAGCATGAACTTCTTCAGCAATTTGAAATACAGGAGCTCGTCTGTTGGTTTGGTTTTAGACAACACGAGCCAGCCTTCGCTCCCCACATGCATCACTGAGCCTCGGTCGCCCATGACCCTATCGCCGGTTCACCACTGTTCCTTTCTTGGACCACTTTTGATAGATAATGACTGCTGCAGACTGGGAACAGCCCACAAGAGCTGCTCTGACCCAGCCATCATAACTTAGCAATTGTCAAACTCGCTCAGATCCTTATGCTTGCCCATTTTTCCTGCTTCTAACATATAAAATTTAAGAACAGAATGTTCACTTTCTGCCTAACATATTCCACCCACTAACAGATGCCATGATGAAAAGATAATCAGTGTTAGTAATCAGTCATAATGTTATAAGGTCATAACGTATTGCCTGGTCGGTGTTTCTATGTGATATGTCACTTAGAATGAACATGTCTTAGCTGTGACAAGCACTACTAATTGTGGGCTAATCTATTATGGGAATTTCACAATAGTAAAATTTTATACAATATAATGAGTCATTTCTGACATTTTAGCATGAGCCACATCATCACTCATTGCAGTCAATTTGACATTTATGTTTCCAGTTATAATTCAAAACTGAAATGAATGAAAACATTTGTTTTGCTATCACACAAAACATTCTGGCCAATTGAACAAAGCAGCCAATGTTGCTTTTTTAGCATCAATTGTTTTTCCATCTTGGTCTGTCGTAGGCTGTAATAAGACTAAAGCTACAAATAAATGACTGTAAAGTTAAACACAAAACCACCACTTACTGGTCTTTAACCCATAGGTTTCTTTAATGTCTGATCTATACCCTTAAAATTTTGTGAAAAGCATGTAACTGGTAAGACAATATAAGCAAAGACATATTCTGACCTTGTGCCAACCCTTCATTGGCCATTTCCTCTTTTTAAGCATAAATCCCTCATGTTTATCAGGTCTTTGTACATTCGTCTGGCCAATTTTTAATCCCTCGATGATCTCCCAGCTGTCTGCCTCCTGAACAAGACAAAGGATATAGAAAATAACTAAATACAAATATGTAATCAACATTTAACAGTTAGCATTATAATAATAAAGTAATAAACATTAACAGTTCATAAATGTAATTTGTCAGATAAATTATATGTGCAGAGACATGGAGAAATTGTAAATATGAATAAATTAAGCATTTCACTACTTTCAGAGGGGACTGTATTCAGCATGCAATGTAAAATTTTCCCCCCAAGTCATCGTCCTATTTCTGCTAAGAATAAGTGCACTAGCATGAAAAATTTATTTTTCAGCAATTTACAGCAAAGCACTGAGCACCTTTTTTTTACTAACATCTATCATTGTATTTTATTGCCACAAGAGCTTACCAAAAATAAACGTTACCTACAATTAAACACGAATATTCTCGATTCTATTGTAGCATTCAAGCTAATATAAAAGAAACACTTTCAACACAGCAGTGTACATTCAATATATCCAAGTCAAGCAGTTATTATTTATATATAATCAATGACAGAGTGGTGTGACATGTTAGTGATGTGGTGATACAATGCTGAGGTTGATCACTTTCCAATAACTGCGGGTACTAAAGTATTTTATTTCTCTTATGATCAGCGTATCTTATTTGCCACTAACAATCACTAACAATACTTACTCATATTATAGCAGCTCTAAACAGTTATTGCTTTATTTAGTGTTGGAAAAACTAAGGTTACAGCTTTAGCTCTGACAGTTATAAACACTGACACTGGAGACCAGAAAGATTTTTATTTTCAAAACTCTAAATACTAGTCCGAAATCCTGATGAAATGACATGCCTGTGACTACACTGTGTACACTGATAAATAAATCGGGAACAAGAGGGTAGAAAGCAAAGCTTTATGATGTGATTACTGTAATGTGATATGGCCTGCTATTAAATAAGACATATTAAATTTAAATTACAAGCCAGCAGCATTAGTATCAGTAGCCTAAACCAATCAGATCACATTTCTCAGATCAGCAATCTTAAAGGCCAACAGTCTAAAGTGTCTCAAAACAGTCAGCCAGAGCTAAACAATGGCATAATGACATACAGGGGGAAATGGAGACTATTCAAATTTGTGTACCTACACACAGGTTTCATCAATCCACCTGAAATGCAGAATTGCTTATTACATCTCTCAGAGCTTAGAGCATTTCTGTGAGTTCCTGCTTATAAGACAATAAGATTAATTTGAGCATGTTTTCTATGGTACCTCCTGTGGAAAAGTTTGAATAGACAACTAGATAACATTTCTTAAACAAGAATTTACACTGCTGTAATATGTGGGGGAAGGTTGTTTTTTGGTATTAAAATTTTAAGCTGAATTGAAATGTTTTTAATTGAGATATGGTTTAACTGTGTAATGTCACATAGTTGGGAACAATCTAAACCTGTTTACCAGGCTAGTTCAGCAACAAGGAGCATGCAGATCATTTGGGATTCATTACTGGCACATGCACACACACACACACACACACACACACACACACAGGCACACACAAACACATGCACAAACACACGCACAAACACACGCACACACACACACGCTCTCTCTCTCTCTCTCTCTCTCTCTCTCTCTCTCTCTCTCTCTCTCTTTATTGTAGGTCTATGCTTAGAGGAAGGACAAAAGTTCCTTGAGAGTTTCTCAAGAGAGAATATAGTCTATAAATACATGTCCATAATGTTCACACCTACATCACCTACAGAAACATTAAGTGCACCTGATTTTACCCTGAATCAATTTCAGCATCTCTCAATGAGCTGACCCACATTGTGCTTGTGGCGTTTTTTGTGGTTTTTTTCACTTGTAAATAGAGAAATTAACAAATATTCAACTGTTAAATGCATTTCGATTCTGCAATACACTATCCCCAAGAAGTACATTAATGTATAAAAAAAAGTCTATTTACATTATAAAAAATAATTCATAAATAAATAAAATCCAAAATGACCTATTTGCCTTGTACACGCACTACACTATGGTATGATTAACGGGCATTGTAGAGCATAAGTAATGCAATATATGTCCAATATAACAACATTTTATATTAACTAGAAAAAATATTTGATGGCATCAGCATATAGGAAGCACTTAACTGTACTAATATTATTTTTAGTTTAGCTGCATTCAACTGCCGAACAGTTCATTATGAGTGGCAGCATTTGACTCCCTAACAGTCAGTTATTATTGGCAGTGTTTGGACTGCCTAACAGTAAGTTATGAGTGCATACTGCTGTCACTGATGCAACCAGAGCATGGCAGGTTTCGGAATAAAAAATTCATCATACAGCGGATGCTAGGAATCACCTTACAGCATTTCACCATACTGAGCGAGGTCAGTCTGAAAGCTTGTCTGTCACTCAGTAGGTTTTCTCTCTCTGTCTCTCTTAATGTCTCTCTGTCTCTCTCTCTCTCACACACACACACACACACACACACACACACACACACACACACACACACACACACACACACACACAGACATCCTACCGGTTCAAAACATTTGCCTGCTGTGGTTCTAATGTTATGAGCAGTCATTGTCATCACTACATCCCAATGTACAATGAAAACCTTCTAATTTGCATACTGCATCTCCCCTGCCACCTTCTCATCTACTATCAGCTGTGATGGACCCTGTTATTACAAAACAATGTTTCTCAAAAATTATAGGGAGGTAATACCCAGTGTTACTGCAATTAAAGTAGGGCTGCAGCAATCGATTATTTTAGTAATACTAAATATACAAGAGAAAATAAGACCGGTTTCTCAAATATTATTATATAAATGAGACTCCAGAGCCGTACAAATTTAGCGGGTGGTACGTCAGTAATAATGGTCTGTGGGAAAAAACAGTGCTCTATGTATATTACTCGGGTTACTCATGGAATTGTTAGACCCTAACCTAAACTGTTCTAATGCTGTGATGTATTTTGGTAAGAAAAGTTGTATTGAGCAGGTTGTGTAGATCTGCACAGCTTCACCAATACTCAGTGAGTCACCAGTAGGATCGTTGATGGAAATTTTGTTAACTAATGACATTTTAATTTCTACATTCAGCTGCAGTTAAATTTAATGGAGAGAACACTGCTAAAGGGCTACATTTCTCAAGATCTGTCAAACACAAACATGTCTGCCACCACCGGCAGGCAGTTCTATTAATGATAGCTAATCAAATGAGTTTTTCCTCTTTCCAATCTTCCCTAATGGCTAACCAAATATTAGGCAGAATATACATCCCTGGTAGCCAGGCCACATACACTATCACACACATTAGAGACACTAAGCATTATGAAAAGCCATCAAGAAAACACTGTCCTTGGGTTTGATATAAATCTGTTTGATTTTAAATGATTGTAGAAAAACAGGATTAATTCAGGAACCAATTTTAAAGTTTTCTTGTGTGTGTGTTTTAGGAATAAGCTCAGTAAGCATTCGTTTTCCTCTAAACAAGTTAAAGCTTGAGTAAAGGATTTCCTCTCTGACCATGAGGCTGCAGCCTTGCTGTGCAATTTCAAAGACAGAGTGAAATAACGAGGGCTTCCCTACTACCAGGCAGTCTGCGAACTCACTGACAGCGGTACTGACACTGAAATAATGAGGAGCTCGCATTAAGCATTATACACACACCAGACACATACAATGCATCTGGAAAGTAAGTAAAGTGCAACATGAAAGAAATTTTATTGAAATCTTCTCTTATTGAAAAAAAATGTATATAAAAAAAAAATAAAAAATCACATACATAAGTATTTACAGCCTTTCCCATGACACTCAAAATTTAGCTCAGGTACATCCTGTTTCCACTGATCATCCTTAAGATGTTTCTACAACTTTTGGAGTCCACCATTCAGTTGATTGTACATAATTTGGAAAGGCACACACCTGTCTATATAAGGTCCCACAGTTAACAGTGCATGTCAGAACACAAACCAAGCCATTGGAATTGTCTGTAGACCTCCAAAACAAGATTGTATCGAGGCACATATCTGGAAAAGGATACAGAAAAATTTCACAGCATCCTGCTGTGGGGATATTCTTCAGTGGCACGAAATGGGAGAATAGTCAGAATCGAGGGAAAAATTAATGCAGCAATGTACGGAGACATCCGTGATGAAAACCTGCTCCAGAGCACTCTGGACCTCAGACTGGGGAGATGGTTCATCTTCTAACAGGACAATAATCCTAAGCACACAGCCAAGATAATAAAGAAGTGGCTAAGGGACGACTCTGTGAATGTTCTTGAGTGGCCCAGCCAGAGCCCACACTTGAACCCTATTAAACATCTCTGGAGAGATCTGAAAATGGCTGTAGATGTGATTGTTTTAGTTTTTTTATTTTCAATAAATTTGCAAAGGATTTCAAACACACTTCTTTCACATTGTCATTATGGGGAATTGTTTGTAGAATTTCTAAGAAAATAATGAATTTAATAAATTTTGGAATAAGACGGTAACATAAAAATGTGTAAAAAGTGAAGCGCTGTGAATACTTTCCAGATGCACTGTACATATTAATCTATACTTTTTTATTTGTATTCTAATTTTATTCATTTATAGAGAATGCTATTGTATATACTGGTCTAAAATCTTCCATAAGTGACTGCAAGGCCAAAGCAAGTCAATTATATTATTTTCAAAGTCATTGTACCATTCAGTGAATCCTCGAACCCTGTGGATTGAGGCTATGTGATCATAAAATAAATCCCTTCCATCAGGATAAAAATGTTTCATCACAGGATGGTATTACTTAATATCCTGGCATTTATCTGCATGACCGGTTTCAATTTATTTCTTTAGATCAAAGTATCAAAGTCAAGCTCTTACACTTTAAAATGTTCTTTCTTTCTGTCAGCTGTCAGGCCTAAAAAAGCATTACTCCACCATAGAAATGAGGCTGTGGGATCCACAGACAAATCAAGGGCATTCGAGAAACAGAGGCACATCTTATGCTAAGACTTAGCCTCTCTCTTTCTCTCATGTATTTTTCACACAATCACGTCAGAAAGCTGGGGGGTCAGACATTCCACAGCCATCTCTAGTTGCCTTTCAGTGAAGTGAACTGGTCATGACAGACACAGAGTACACAGACAGAGTGAGTGACCGCAGAAGCCTTAAATGATTTAGTATCCGTGTGAATACACAAGATTTCAGATGCCTTCCTGACCTCAACAGCATATGTATAATCAAGATATACAATAATCAAATTACATAGTCCAATCCTATTGTGTGGTGGTCTGGGAAAACTGATATAGCTGGAGATTTTAAGCATACAATATATTTCAACACCTCTAATATATGAGATCTTTCTAAAACTGTTTAAACAGGTCTAACATTTCCATAAATACCACATTAGGCAAGGCCAGGTAAGGTAAGAGTGCTTCCTCATGCGGTGAATATAATGCAATCGTCAATTGTTGGTTAGGACCCATAGTAAAATGGATGTAATCCTGATCGATTCAGTTTGTATAAGGTCTATTAACCAGCTGCGGAATCATCTAGGATGCACGTCATAACTTAAATTGAACAGATGTAAGCAAAACAAAGTGTTAAGACTAAACCATTGTTTTCAATCAATCTGTGTGTTAGTGTTTTATTAAAATCTTTTTTCTCTTTTGGAGCTAATCAGATTTTAAAATGCTTAAACTTACTTGCGACTGAAATGTGTGCAAATAAGAAACAAATTTCAGTCCAGGGAAGCACCATGTAAAGGGTTTTCCCAGGATGCCACACATATGCAAAACACCATGCCCCAGGTAAACAAGATTTTTAAACAAGATAAATGATGAATGAGAATATTTGTATGAGTTTTGATATTCATGTCTGCTCTAGGCAATTGTTGGGAAGCCTATGCTAGTTCCTTTCTTTGTTGCTGTGTGAGCAGCTATTTTGGTATTGACAGAGAGTCAGTATACTAAAGAATCTGAAAAAAAGGTCTTCAATGTACAGTACTTACTGCAGACATAATAAACATTAAGTTAACCTTTAAATCAAGGAAACCAAAGGCTCTTTCTTATAAGCCATGTCATAATAAAGCTTACTAAACCCGACATGTCCAGTCCTTCTTAATGCTTAACTTTAAAATATGTGACCTATTTCTATAATTACAGTTTCCTGAAAACAAATTGCAATAGTGCATTTATTTACTGAAGGAAAAGTTGGGCCAAAAATAACATTTACAACAAATATATAATGGATCAGATTTGACATGCTTAACGTCTAACTTGCTTCTTTCATTTTTCCACTAAAGCTATAAAAATAGATAATAATACAGGAAGCTTACATGAACATCAGGATTATCTCTCAATCGGCTAATAGAATTATTGGCATTTATCAGAATTATTTAATGTAATAATTGTGAGTATGCAGTTATCTTTTCATATATTTGAAACATATTTGCTATAAAAAAAAAAATACTGCATGTGAACGAATGGTTTTGCTCAGTCATATTCACACTATATTATTAATTATTCTAACAATTGCATCTTCACGCTGACCTGACAAATGTACTGTGGGTGTATTGGCAAACATTACTAATGAGTCCGATTTTTGTGAAAAGTGAAATTGATTCTGACTGTTTTCAGCAAGAATAGGTTTTTTATACTTGATATTGCATCATGCAGAAGCCACATAACCAAGTGTAATAAATTATGTACAAGCTCAGCATGATTTCGAAGTACATGAGACCTACAGCTCCATTGTAGAAATTTCTGGTGAGGGAAATGACTGAGCAGGGATTTCTAGCTGTTCAAAGAGTGCCATTTTTAAAGGTTAATGTTTTGTGCCTCATCATTTCTTTACCCTGGCCTCCTGGGATTAGTTCAGATTTATCAAAATAAGCATGTGTGGTCACAGAACCCATCATATAGTCTTTAAAAATGCATTTATTAACAGCCCCATTGTCAGATCCCAAGTTTTTTTTTTTCTTACTTTCATTTCAGTCTTACCTGTCGGCTGTCTCTTTGTGAGGAGGAGGACGAGGAGGCACTCTTGTGTGTAGGGGTGGAGCTCTTATGAACAGGCGTGGCACACCTTTCTTCCATACTAGCAGCACGGCCTTGGTGACCTCGCGAATGGTGGTGTGACATGATGACAAAAGCAGCCTTCGTGCTCTCTCTTTCTTTCACTCTGTCGGTCTTTCCTCACGTTCTGCTTTTACCACTGGCAAACAACATGACCAGAGAAAAGGTGCCTCAAAGGGGACTCACAGCTTCTCACCTGAAACATAAAAGAGCAAGTTACAAAAAAGTTAATCCTAAAATAAACTAATATATTTGTTGGATGTATGCACAATGTCGTTAGTCAAATGCAGCTAAGTGGTTAGTCAAATAGAATCCTCATTTGCCTATGACTACTAAAATAACAAATACATAAAACCATGATAGGATGTAAGATATCTAAAATCATGTGTATATAATCAGCTGAGTAAATCAAACCATGTGTAAAAATAAATAAACTCTTCAAGCCATTTAGGGTTAGCGACTTTGCTCCTGCTTTTCTCTAAAACGCAAAGCTCAATCAAATACCTTTAGGCAAATTGTACGATTCCCTCAACGTGCCACTTTGCCAAACCCGGGTATGCAGTGTCCTCAAAATAACTTCACTAGAAATGTTTCTTATTTATGACTATAACTGTTTCTTCAACCTCAAATTTTGCTGTGTGGTTGTAGAAGATTATACATGAGCCTTTTAGAATTAAAAAGCAGATACTATGATGGTCTTAATTCAATAAATAGTCATAATTAATTTATCTTGAGTAACTGGTTAATCCAGGTCAAAAAGCATTAAGCAGAAATATACCTTTAAGAAAAACTAGTGAGCCTATTGAAAACAAATGGGTACAACACGGTGAAACTCTAACACAAGCGCCAACCTAAGTTTAAGATGAAATCAGGGGCTGTGGAGCCACCGTCATCATACCACCTTGCTAAACATGGAAAGATCATATAATTACTTAAAAATACTGAATACTGAAAAATTAAGAAGAAAATTAAATTAAGTTTTTCCATGTGCAGAATTGGTTCTTGCCAGGCGGAGAACTGAAAAGCAGCTGTTCTTTTTATTGACTAACAATATTCATACACAAAATATACATATAAATCACCTTCAAGTCATTTTATAGCTATTCGTATCTTTTCACACATAATTGCCTTTTATAAGTAATGCTATTATTTTAGTCTTTCACCCACCCCAACACAGAAACGTATGAGAGCCTTCACAAATTTCATAAGGTGAAGAAGAGCAGGAGTAACAGGATATGCCCACAATTACAGAAAATCTGTCTAATTATATGTGGGTGTTGTTTGTGTTCACTGTTTTTTAAATTTACATTATTCTAATTAACAGGGGGATATTCATTTCTGCCAGTTAATTGTTTTTACTATTCATCATAACACACCTAACCCAGTTATTAGGGTTGCACAAGCCAGTGCACTCTTAGTGTCGCTCCCAAGCCAGGATTAACGGGGAGCGTAAAACGTGCCAAATCAAACATGCGGATCACAAATCATAAATTCATACCGGCTTGGTCAGGGCCCGAGTTACCAATGACCACCACAGGTATTGTTAGCCAACAGGGTACCGGTGGAAATTAGGCTACTGTTAGCCGAAGGAGGAAAAGGAGAGGAGGAAGGTAGATATGTTGTGTGTTCAGGAGACCAAGTGGAAATGGAGTAAGGCAAGGAACACTGGAGGGGGTTTATCTGTTCTATCTGTTTTATTGCAGTGGTAAATACTTTTTTTTTTTTTTTTTAAGCAGAAAAATGAGCATAGGGTGACATATAAGAGTGGAGGAAGGTGCACACAGGTGGACCATATTCTATGTAGCAGATGCAACCTGAAGGAGATTGGAGACTGTAAGATGTTGGCAGGGAACAGTGTAGCTAGACAACATCGGATGGTGGTCTGTGGGATGGCCTTCGAGGTTTAGAAGAAGAGGAGAGTGAGGACTGAAAGAAGAATAAGATGATGGAAACTGAAGGAGGAAGACTGTAGTGTGAAATTCAGGGAAGAGGTCAGACAGGGGCTCGGTGGTGGTAAAGAGGTGCTGGATGATTGGGCAACTACTGCAGAAGTGATTAGAGAAACCGCTAGAAAGGTATTCGGTGTGACTTCTGGAAATAGAAAGGAAGACAAAAAGACATGGTGGTGGAATGAGGAAGTGCAGGAGAGCATAAGGAGAAAGAAGTTGGCATAACAGAAATGGGATCGAAAAAGTGATGAGAAAAGTAGGCAGGAGTACAAGGAGATGCGGCAGCAGGTAAGAGGGATGTGGCGAAAGCCAAGAAAAAGACATATGAGGAGCTGTATGAGAAGTTGGACACTAAGGAAGGAGAAAAGGATTTATACATATTGGCCAGACACAGGGACCGAGCTGGGAAGGATGTGCTGCAAGTTAGAGCAATAAAAAATGGAGATGGAAATGTGTTGACTAGTGAGGAGAGTGTGTTGAGAAGATGGAGGGAGTATTTTGAGCAGCTGATGAATGAGGAAAATAAAAGCGAGAGAAGGTTGGATAATGTGAAGATGGAAGCAAGAAGTGGATAGAATTAGTAAGGAGGAAGTGAGAGCAGCGATTAAGAGTGGAAAGTCGGTAGGACCAGATGACATACCAGTAGAAGCGTGGAGATGTTTAGGAGAGATGGCAGTGGAGTTTTTACCAACACTATGAAGTTATGGGAAAGAGAAGTGGATGCCAAGCTAAAAGAGAAGAAGTGACCATCTGTGAGCAACAGTATGGTTTAATGCCGAGAAAGAGCACCACAGACGCATTATTTGCTTTGAGAATGTTTATGAATAAGTATAGAGAAGGTCAGAAGGAGTTGCATTGTGTGTTTGTGGATTTAGAGAAAGCGCACGACAGGGTGCCGAGAGAGGAGTTGTAATATTGTATGAGGAAGTCAAGTGTGTCAGAGAAGTATGTGAGGGTGGTGCAGGACATATATGAGAACAGTGTGAGAGCAGTGAAGTGTGCAGTAGGAACGACAGAATGGTTCGAGGTGGAGGTTGGACTGCATCAAGAAGCAGCTCTGAGCCCTTTCCTATTTGTAGTGTTGATGGACAGGTGGACGGACGAGGTCAGACAGATGATGCTTGCGGATGATATTGTGATTTGTGGTAAGAGTAGGGTGCAGGTTAAGAAGAGCCTGGAGAGCTGGAGGTACGTGCTGGAGAGAAGGGGAATGAAAGTCAGTAGGAGTTTGAGTGGCGAGATTAAGATGGTTTGGACATGTGCAGAGGAGAGACATGGGATATATCGGTAAAAGAATGCTGAGGATGTAGCAGATGCAGAGGACAGGGGGGGTATGGAAAAGGATAATCCGCTGTGGCGACCCCTAATGGGAGAAGCCGAAAGAAGAAGAAGATCATAACACACCTGCATTTCCTCGGCGTCACTTCTTGTTTTGTGTCTATGTTAATGGCCTGTAATGAAGGAAATGCTCATGCCCACCCACACCCACACCCACACATACGCATACACACGGCAAGCTACTTCTCACCAGTGTAGAATGCAGTAACCATAGTAATTTCCAAGAAAATCCCTGGTCCTTATTGTTGTAATGCAAAAGATGAAGGCACCACAATCAAATCACTGTAGCTCGGGCAGTCTCTATGGAAATGTTACAGATGGCAACAGTGCTTCGAGATCATCTGTTACTCATTGCACACACTAACAAACATGCTGATGGTAGTTGCCAGCAGCTACACTCAGTGTAAAGGAAACTGTAAATGAACAGTCTGGTCTATAAATGTGAATAAATTTTAAACTGACAAAAGGACGTGTGTAATGTAATGTGGAACTGTAATAGTGGAGTGTGTGAATGAAAGAGATGGTACTGTGTAGTGCATTGAGCCTCTGTATCTGTATTGATTAGGCATTCAGTGAAAAGCAAAACCCTGTCCAGTTTAATTACTCCCACAGGAGATTCCACACACTAAGGGAAAAAAAGCTTACATTTCCTACATGCTCATTAAAAAGGGCCCAGCCCTTTCAAGGTTTTTCATCTTTGGGGATTTTCTCTCCTAATATTCTGCAAAGCTCCATAAGAAACAACTATTATATTCTTTAGGCTGTCCCCTTTTGTTGTTACTATGAAGATGGGCTCAATATGAATAAAGAAGCTACTAATCTTCAGTGATATTAGAACTGAATTGTTTATTCTGTGGGTTACTGTTACTCTTACTATTACATCTCAACCCTTCATAGCATTCTCATGCTAATTTTGAATTTGCAGTTGATGCAGTGAATAAGGTGTTAAGCGCAAAATACCCACAAAATTAATTTTGAATTTGGTCATTTAACAGCAATGTGCCCCTTTATATTCGTTATATTCCTGTATGTGGACTTCCTTCTTTAATTTAGACCACAGCTCAAATCCTACACTGTGTTTGCCACAAACCATTTATGTGTTAAGGTTCCTGAGCACCTACTGTACCATCTTGAGTTTAAATTTTGACTTTGCCACAGCCTTTATTCAGTCCCCTGATGATTGCATCAGCTGGAATTTGGGGAAAAATGCAGTGGTAGATCTGGATATGTTCCGAGAAAGAGCAAGCGTTAGCCTGCTCCCTTTTCATAGTGATTTAGGTTTACATTTTCTACATCATCATGGTTGACGTAGTTTTTACTTTGGAGTAATGGTCTGCGACATTACCTGTAATTCGACTATTCACTGAAAGTGGTGCTAGTGGAAAGAAATCAAGGTCTCTCACATCCTCCTCTGTACACTCTACTGAAGTATATTCAAGCTCCAACGTTCACAATAGTTGTATAACGATGAACTGGTTGCTTAACGTATTGCATAAACTGACAAAATTGTGCTGTATACAATAGCTTTAACTGCATTTTGCCATGTTTGGCAACCCGATTCAGAAAATTCTTGTTCTTTTGTTTGAAATAACTAACATTACAATCTAAAATCTAGACTTTTTGTTTAACTCATGTACTTTCACACCACAAACCACAGAACAGCCCAGAAGTATCAGTGATTTCCACCTTGTATGCAGTGCTCTCTTTTACCGACAAGGCAAGTACTGCTCATTGCTAAAAAAAAATCTAGTTTGGTCTATTCTGACCAAAATTTTATTTTACTGCCTAGTTGTATTGTTTCAAGTGCCACCTTGTATATCAAGGACCACAACAGAAATTCGGCAATGACTCATAATAAACAAACAAATAACAATAGAAAAACATTAGTTTGGTATTGTTTGGTACTGAAACTGGGTTGCTTCTCAGTGAGTGTGTATTATGACCCTAACTATACTATATTATTTACACATTTTAACTGCTTATATTATTACCACTTGAATTTTGTTTTGATCTCTTATGATTTTCTAACTGGAGATGTATCCCTGATCCAAACAACAATATAACCTTGCTAACCAACTACAAACAACCCTGTGTCCATGATTTTTGTGTCTACACAGATAACCTGACTTGTAATCCACCTACTCATGTCCCAGGTAATCCCCGAACCTATTACGTACCTAAAAAAATACCTATCAGGTTAGCTTTCACAAACCAGTACATCCTTTAAATTGATTAGACTATTGTTTGGAAGCGTTTACATACATTGTGCTTTTCACCTTGTGTTAATATCTGTGTTAATGAAGTTTGGGATGTATGACAGATTGACAGCTAGACATTAGCACATTCTTCATCTGCAGTGCTGAAAAAAAAAAGCATTTTAGGCATAAGGGCATTCGTGCCTGGCTTGCTAAATACATTCTTACGAAATAACCGTTTCTCACAACACTCTGTTTAACGCCTCAACAATTTCTCGCTAAAACCACTGAGCATTTTTTTGTGCATTCAAGGCTGTGAACTACTGATTGGAACATTGGGATTTTGAACCCTGGTACTCTGTGATCAATAGAGAATCATCTTGGTTACTCAAGTAAATGAATTCAAATAACAATATGAAAGAAATCAAAGGCATAAAAATGGTTAAAATGAAAACATGCAGACACCGTTATTGGCACACTTTAAGATATGTCTGGTTCTTTTCAGAGGAGGAGAAGCAGGTGAGTGTTTTCTTGGCAGATCACAAGACTGGGCAATAAATCATGATGGCATCTGTTCTTTTCAAATACTGTATATGTGCATATTTACTATGTCTATATTTATTTTATTTTTGTACTTGAATCTTAGTTCTGCCTGTACATTTGTACCTTGATTATTCTCACAATGTTCCCTGATGACTTTCTGTGTGCACTACTTGGGGTGTGTGGGTGTTTTCAGAGCTGTCACTGCTGAGAATAACAACCGGCTCAGAGCTCATTAGCCATGTCCAGACAAAAGCACTTCTGCCCGTCACATCACCTTCACACAGTAATTAATATGTGATCAATTCCAGACAGACTTTTAACTTTTACAAATGCATTTTATTTCATGCTCTGAAGAAAACACCTGTTTTATAGACGACTGCAATGAACCCACATATGCAACGCCTTATTTCCTCGATTGTTTTTTCTGTAAAGAAGATGCTGCTGGTGCTCCTGTATGTTCTCCCCTGACTTACTTGCTGGGTGCCGGCTCAATGCTGTGAGAAATTGTGGGATACCTTAAATAATATATGCATGTGTGTGTGTTTGTGATGAGCTGGCCTCAAGGTTTGTCTGCCTAAGCATGCTTAGTGAGCAGGTTTCCTCTGGGTAAACCCAGAACAGATGTATCCTGTTGTCAAAATGTGTGTCAGCCTAAATCAGCAGGTTCTTTTAAGGCTGCAAAATGATCCTAATTTTGTATTAAAAGAAAGAGGTTTTAATCCTGGGACAATTGGACACAAAAGATCATAACCACACAGTGAACCATAATCAATGCTCATGGATTTGACAAATTCAGTGGCACCAATGCTCTGATCAGCAAATGGGTGGCAAGCCTGAGTGCGAAATATAATATGATGAATGACTTACAAAAGAGTTTAATAAAACAGGATTGTTTGGTGACCAGGACTGGGAAAATTTCTTATCAGTACATGCTGTTTCACTGTAACTAAGCCCAGGACAATAGAATCAATACTATTTTCCTCCTCCTAAAGCATCCACACACACAGACATGAGATTGCAATAGATATAGTACATCAGATTTGATAGATACAGAAAGAAAAAAACGATTATTTTTCTCTTGCCTGAATTTAGATTTCAAGAGAGAGTAAGGTTACCCGCCACCCACAAACTATAAAATAATTCTATGCCATATATCTCAGTAGCATTGGAAGTTTTAACTAGTCATTTTAGTTGTCACTATAATTACTGTGGAGGGTATTTATGGTGTCATGCTTACACAGTTAGACTAATCTCTCTGCTGAATTTTTATAAATGCAGTTCCATCTATTATTTACCTTTTTTTTTGGCTAAGCAGCGCTGCTCACTGTTGTACTGGTTGGATGTTTTCTCTCTGCGTGAGCCACCATTCTTTGAGCCTCTGTCCCTTTCAGTTTATAACAATTTAATAAGATGTTGGCAATTTGGTCTGTAATGATTATGAAGCGTTATCATATCCTTTCACTTGATACGAGGCTTTCAGAGATTGAAAACGTCTGCCGTAACAATCAACACATTGAACAGACTGCAAAATAATGCGGGCAATTCGTCATAAATAATTATACTCATAATACATCAGGCTCACACTCCCTCTTTGGTAACTTCCGCTTTAATTTCGAATCAGGAAAGAAGGTCTAAAAAAAAAAAAAACCACATTTCCCCAAGCAGGCTGTTTTTTTTTTTTTTTTTTTACAAGTTAGTACATTAGCATACTCACTGGAGTTAATAACATGCATGCAAGCACACACACACACACACACACACATGCACACAAAGTGCAAATTTAAGGTGGGTTAAAGAAATTACAGTGAGGACTAGAAGTTTGTATATTTAGTTATAAAGCACAGGTTTCAAAATATGTTTAAGTACAGAGTGCTGTTTGATAGTCACTGCACAACTAGCTAACAGCTGTATGTGATATACAGTGCCCTGTGCTTTAGACATGTATCTCTTGAGGTTGACACTAGCAGGTTTTTTAGGGTTGGATTAATTTCTAAACTTCATCAAGTGTGACAATGACCTTGTCTCCAACGCAAAAAGGCTTAACCAAGAACAGGGGAACTGTGACTCCTTTTTCCAGTGCGTGAATTTTTAGAATAGTTTCAGGTCATTTATGTGCATTTTTTCAGCTCAAATATGGTTACAGACGGACTGACAATGTAACCAGGTTGTGTCATGCGATTTGTTTAAATACTTTACTCTGGGTACATAAAAAATATCTATCATTACAGACGAAATATTAAAAGCTGCCATCATGTTCATTTCACTGCTTAATGATGCACAATGGACAACTGGAGTTCCCTTTCACTGGAAATTATAGCAACATTAAAACACAAAACAATAAACCTTTCCCATGACTCAGCAAAATCTATATTGCTTTCATCAAGGCCTTTGGAGTAACAGGAAAATCCTCTCCTTGCCGACTCATAGCTCCTGTTCACAGGAAGCCAGATCCTACCTCTTCACCTCAAAGGTCACTGCTGACACCTACACTGCCCTAAGCAGTAAATGCACAAAAACACCAAAAAAAATAAAAAATAAAAAAGGATCTTTCTGCACCAGTTCACATCCAGGCGGTGAAGCTAATTTATCTTTTCTCTTCAGCCATAAGCTGTGTAAAGTAAATCCACTAATGTACCGTATTGGTCTAAAGTTAAAGCTGATTGTAGAAATAGAGCTGAGTGTTTGTCCTTTTAACTGCTTTAACCATATTCATAAAAAAATAGACAGACTGATGTAGTATATCTAACTGAGCCTTTGAAAAGCAAAAATCAGCAAACTACATTGTCTATACATCTTAACAAGTCAAAGCATTGCATATAAATGTAATAGAAACTTGACATGGAATTATTCTTTAGATTTGTCTAAATATCATTCAAATTACACATAAATGTTTTGGACTGTTGCCCGTACACTTAAATGTAGAGCTTATGGTCTTTGGAATCCTTTACAAATATAGACACCACTTTGTCATGGTATGAGTACATGTTAAAATTCTCCTTTGCTTATATTGAAGCTGTTTTTTTAATAGTTTTAATAGAATAACACTTTTTTTGTAATCGAGCACAAGTTTCAAATAAGCATAAAGAAAATTATTGAAGTGAGTGCTACTCCAGGCTTCAGCCACTTCTGTTAGGCAATGAGACTTTGTGTATGTTTGTTTTTACAAATAAAAAAAAAAATGTAAACGATTTTAAACATCAATGCTTTGATACTGCGTCCCCTGTAGTTAAAAAAAATCTTTCAGACATTTGGGAACTGGGAAAACAGCTGTGTTATAAGTTCTCCCACTAAGGGATAAAGATGGAGTCTATTGTGCTTGAACAAGTGCAAGTCAAACAGCAGTTGAGGCAAGTGAGATGTGTAGCTATAATCTGTCACAAGTGACTATAGCCAAAATCATTTACATGTGCGTTTGCCTACAAGACTACAAAAACTCAGAGCTGTTCTTGCTGCTACTTCAGTTGGTCAGATAGTTGCTTTTCTGATACTGCCACTCACAATATCATCAAAATTAACATAGCGGCAACTATAACGTTTTAGGGACAAATACCACAGGGACAGACTGTCTACATTGCTGTGTACTTTAATTTTGGCAAGTTGTAATTTAAGCCTTTTCTCATGTACCTCTCTTTAATCTTTTTAATTGGGTATCAAGTGGCTTCACTCTTCCATTAAAATAGGTTAATTAAAAAAAGGAAAATAACATGGATTTTCATACGATGTCTACAGAAGAATTCATAAAGGACAAGTTATTAAATATAATACAAGGGCAATACAATGATTGGCCATCTAGCTGCTGTCTTGCAAAATTCACTGCTAACAGTACTTCAAAAGGAGGCTTGGGATAATCCAACATGAAATTGGCAGTATAGCCCTGTCCTTGACCTTGGACAAAAACAGATTTAGCTAAAATATTTTACAGATAAACATTCTTGAAACTCAGTGAAATTCCCTATGCTTGTGCCACACTGTCTGGTTAAAGTATTTCAGAGTTTCCTTAAAAAAACAGTTTAAGACAGAGTTTACACATAATTGTGTAAAAAATCATTTTAAAAACATCCAGACAGTTTTGTGGGTAAAAATGCCTGATTGTCTTTCTTATACAATTGAGCAGTTTAGGAATAAAGGCCTTAATGACGAGCATGTTGGCAGTGATGGTATGTGAACACACTAACTTCTGATCAGTAGCCTTTCCTACATTTCTTCAGACAGTTCATAAAATATATTTGGGGACACTTGACTATGATATTCATTAAGTGCTTTATAAACATCCCATTCCACATATAGTCCCCATTTGTGGTTCATATAACCTCAGTTCTTTTGGCAAGATGTTCTACTAGATCTTGAAGTGTGCTTGTGGAGATTTTTGCTCATTCAACCACAAGGCCAGTAGTAAAGTCGCATACTGGTGTATGTTTAGGAGGCCTGGGATGCAGTCAGCATTACAATATATCCTAAAGGTGTTTAATAGGGTTGAGTTCGGAGCTCAGTAGCAGGTCACTCAAGCTCTTCCACTCCCATGTAAAGTATATCTTTATTAGGCTCTTTAAAAATATGCTTATCATGCTGGAACAGTTTTGGATATCCTAGTTGAATCTAAAAGCATCCTACATGATTGGGTGCCTGTAACTTTGTGGTCTCAAGCCACATATGGCTGGAAAAGTTGATACATTTTTCCTTATAATAAATATGTGGTGAGAACTGACAGCTCAGATGAAAATGCAATGCATTCTTAGAGTCGTTGCATAAGACATGTCATTTAGCACATGCTTATAAAATGTCTCATTAGGATTAACTGATTTGTTGTTTATAGACTACAGACTACTGTCAAGTTTTTGACCAAAAAGAAAAATTAAAAACAAACAAAACATTCTAAAACAAAAAACTTCATTATGATTAAAAGACGAGTTAATAAAACCTGCCAAGTACGTAGAGTAAGTTAGATGCTTTGTCTAAAAAAGAAAGCAAAATCTTTAAAATACGATAAATGAATATAGACAGTAATAAGCATTTTATACACTGTACTAATACAATGACAAACAAAAAAAGACTTTTATGTTATTTTATTGTGCCAGATATTGCATGCCAATCAGTACTTCACAATTTATTTTTCAGACAACTTTTTACTTTCACTCATTACATTTTTTACATATCTGTACTTTCTACTTCTTACATTTTCAAACCAGACCCATTACTTTAGTTTTAATCTATTTGGTGACAATCAAAATGTTTTATTCAACTGCTCCGTTTTCAGCCCATCATCCTATTTCTTGTCATTGCGCAGCTTTTTCAACCTACAATTGGTGAATCATTTCCTAGCCATCACACCCCACAGACGTAGACCAGCCAACAAAGCTAACAACTAACACGGCAAAAGGCAGCAAGAAGTCTGGGGTTAACGTGGATGAGACAGAGGGATTCAGGGATATAAACATGGCTGAGAACAGAGACATTCCTGATCACCTGATCATCATCTTTTCTCTGCTTGTGTTCTATATGGTGGATGTGCAGCCTGAATGCATTCATTATGTAACAACATTTGAAATTCTTTTGTATTAATATAGTAATATGATGTGAGGTCCAGTTACCAGTGTGACATTAAAACAGGTAATAATAATGGCTACTTTTTACTTAAGTACATGTCAGAGCCCAAACTTCTTTACTTTAACTTGAGTGAAATAGTGTAGTCAGTACTTCAACTTTAAAAACATGAGTATCTGTACTTCTACTTGAGTGAGGGGTGTGTTATTTTGCTTTCAAGTTTTTACAGTACAAAATAGTTCGCTTATGTCATACTTCACTTTAGACTGACTGAAAAATAGGCTAATGCTGTTACAGATCTAAGTGAATGCCTAACAAACCTCTACAACTTTTGTGATTAAATAATAAATACAGGGGTGACCAAGTGTGAGAAACCATGTGCAATGGAAGAAATTAGCATAATTTATACAATACATTTTATATAGAAAATTGATGAAATTTCCATAATTTCTGAAAAAAGATGTTAATTTAATATTCATGCTCCTGAGTGTGTATACATTTACACATAAGAAGACTGACTAATGCAGACCTTGACTGACTTGACTTAAATTGTATGAACTAAGAATATAGAGTAACTTCATGCTTTATATAATTGGTATAATTGAAAAAGGGAAAGATAAAGAAAGAAATATACCACAGACATTTAAATTAAGACAAATAAAACATGTAATATGCAACATCACTATTCCTACCGATGATTGACTGGTATAAATCAGCCCTTTTGCCATTGCATTCCCTTTTAACGCTATACAAAATTTTGAAGCCTGAGAAACATGATTTAAAAACAGATTGGTGATTGGTGAGTTTCATTGTATGATGTGCTCAGTTTTCATGTCACACCATTTTCTCTTCACCTTATTTAATTCACACCTAATTGCTAAATTTCTTCAATGGCATACGAGTGATTTTAAAATCATGCCTTTTCCTCCAGTGTTTAGAAGTCATTTTGTGCTCCCTAATGAGTGTGCACATGACCTTTTATAGAGTACTGTGGGTGTCACTAACTGCATTTGAGCTGCGTCATGGCCAATGTTTCCACTTCACTAGTGACTGTCGTAAGCACAGAGAATATTAGTGTTTACAAAACTTTAGTAAATCTAACATAAATTCTTAATTCGGTTTGGTTTATTATAATATTTACACACAGGATTGATAATAAGGATCACTGCCTGTGTGTATGTACAAATTATATATACAGAGGAATTAAGGACAGGGTTTTACTTCATAATGCTGAACCACTGCAACACCAGCTGAACGATACCGCATGATTATAGATCATGTATGTAGTGCCATTTTAAAGGCAACATTCGAAATGGATGCTCTGTCCAGAGCAACTTATTTTACAGGTAAGAATATTCCAACAAGCAGCTTTGATTTATTACATTGAAAGACAAACAGTAGGGAAATTTCATTTGATGAGCAGGAGAAAACATTAGTGTGTAAAAGTCATTATGTTTAGATTTTTCTCCAAAGCAAGGTTCTGCTTTGTGACTGGCAAAATTCAACAAATTTTTAATAATGACTCTTATAACATTTTGTATCATTCAGGTCATCCATGTCTCTAGATTTTTGTGTGAACGTATTTATAAATAAACACTCCAAAGATTAGTCTCTGTAAAACAAAAGCCATGCTTGCGGAGTCAGATCACGTGGAGTGTGAAAAAACTGGCGAACAATCATTAGCATTAGCTTAAATATGTATTACCAAAGTATTTGCTTGATAATAATGAGTGACGTCATGAATAGCAACCTTTCAACCTTGTATTTAGAAGTGATGTTTTGTACAAGTTTGTTGCTTAGTGTAGAAATTCTTGATTTAAAGCGCATTGTAACGGCCGCCTCACAGGTACCGATTGGCTCAATTGAAAAAAAAGGAAGTGACTAAGAGCAATAAGCAGCTTATACACCCAGCCAAATGAGTCAGGGATTTCATAATGACCCTGAACTACCACGGCCTGCTGCCTTTCAAAAGATTTTCACAACAAAAGGATTGTTCACAAATCTATACATAACGAAAGGTGCTATTTGTACATTAAGAGAGCAGTCCCACTGGACACACAGTGTTCCAGGAAATACTCGAGGTCAAAGAATACAGAAAAAAAAAATCTATGTACACGTGTACAACACACAAAAGAGCACACTGAGAATTTACACAAAACTCTTTGTTGTGTAAATCAAAATAGGTTCTGCTGACTCAGTCCACCTGCGATATGATTAGAAGGCAAAGTGTGTCCATGGTGACAGCAATAGTGTCCTTACTACTGCATAATTAAAAGAGACTCTGACTGTCACACACATTTGTCTGGTTGAGTTTACAACTCTAGTGCAACTCTAGAACTGAAGATCATCCCTACACCTGGTGTAATGTGGAGGGCATAATGTTTTTTAATAAGAAACCATTTTCATGGACATAATGAGCTTAGCTTCAAATACGACCGCTAAGTATTTAATACAGGTTTAACACAGTAGCCAGTGCCAAGGAGGAATCGGCAAGGCGTCTGAAAAGTCAAAATCAACAAGAGGACAGTATTTTTATTTACAGCATATGCTCTAGATGTTTACCCATAAGCTCTACCCACTTTCTCAGCCAACATGATATGTTTATTGCAGATTTTTTTCAACATATTCCCATTGCTAAGTCTTACATTACAACACAGTGAATGACATTGCTCTCTTCGCATATCCCGGTTTGCTAGGGGTCACAGCGCATTGGTTTGTGATTTCTCAAACACCCTCCAGTTTGTTATTTAATACAATTGAAGTATACCGATTCCTAAAATAGGTCAGATTGGGACATGACATTCTTTTAGAAGTCAGCGAACAGAGTTAAATTGGACATTACTATTTCAGTAAATCCGTAGATGAGTAAGCGTTTTTTTGTACTTAAACAGTGCTATTATTGGCTTGTCATATGACATGATGTATTGGAAAACACACAAGACAGAAGGTTTTCCATTTCCTGTCAACTTTCTCACGATTTTAGGTCAAGGCTGAAAAAGCAGAGGCCTAAAAATCCTGTATATTTGAAGTGCAGTGTTACAGGAAGCTGAGAGTCTATATTAAGTCCACGCTGCAATGTCACTGCTTGACCTTGGTGCCTTAAAAAGGTAAGATGTCCACTTATATAGATAATAAGATCTAATTGTATAGATGTGTATAATTCATTGAGGTTCTCATGACAGGTAGTGTGTGTCTGTAGCCCATCTGGGCACCTGAATGAAACTGATTGTAGGTAACTATCAGCTATAGACATGTCACTACACTGGAGTAATCAAGTACCAGTAAACCGCAGGTACACAGAGATTAGATGAGCAGATGGGCAGGTATCAGGATGCAGGACACTCATTAATGTCCTCATCTGATGCTATCCGGTGCAGGGCAAAGCCATCAGAAAAACCTACAAATTTCTGATCACTAATGTAAATCGATAGTACTGATTAAGTAATGGTTTATAAGGAACAACATGTTTTCAGTAATGTACCATAACGTCCCAATTATCATTAGCAAATGTATTTTAATTCTATTGGTTTTAGAATGAATGCCAAAACACTGTATATAACGCAATAGCAAAAACTGGGAATGGTTTGCAAGAGAGAAAACATCTAGAAAAGAAAAGAATGGTGTAAAGCATGTGTGAAGAGCTGCCTACTAACCGTTAGCTGAATTGACCATCTTCTTGGCGCATGAACCCGATGCGGCCAGTTCCGGATGCTGTAATCACGAAGACTCGGTGTTGTTTTTTTTCTCCGTCAACAAATATCACTGCTTTCTTGACGATCTCCTCTGAGCTGCATTGTTATTTTGCATGGCTCTCCGCCAACAATCGCCTGGTTAAAAGTCAGCAAAGTGCTGTGTACGGGTGAATTTGAACGCACCGGAGACAGATGCTCCTACACGCTCCTCCCTGCAGTAAAGATGAGATGATGACTTCAGAGGCCGAGCTTCAACTAAGAGCTGGGCTGGACTGCTTTGTTTTCTTCCCATCCGTATTCTGAAATATCCCGCCCCTAAACCTGGGATTGGCTCATTTTTAATTCAGAGTTACACCTACGACCGCTCATTTATAACCAACCAATCCGGGGGCAGCTCGCTTTGCAATAGCCAATCAGAGCACAGCAAGCGGAATTCGAAGGACCGCTGGAATGCACAGCTGGTTATGCGCAAAAGACGGAGTGGCTCACGACTGCGCAAAACAAGATGTCAGCTCTGGAAACTTGTAGAAGGGGAAAAAGGTGGGCTGCAGGTCATGCATCATAACCTAACATCCTTTAAACATAGTTTTTTATTTAATAAAACTGCACACGAAATGGTTTTGGGAAAGTTTTGTGTTGTAATTTTTCCCCCCCATATATTATATCATTAACATCATGATTTTTCTTTGTGTAGAAGTGTATTAAAGTGAATTTCACTGTTGCTTCCCCCCTCCAATAAACAGTTCAGTGTAGCAAAGAAATACAACAAATTGTGGCAAAGGAGCTCTCAAATTACAATCTCCAACTATTTGCTGTTAACACTATTAAAATCTTAATATGACTTTTTTTTATTTGGCCCATAGTTTGTGCTCAGGTGTGTACACACAATTCAAAGCTTGCAGTATCTTTATTTCCACTGTATTCTTCTCCTGTTTGGATTTGTATTTATTTATAAATTCAGGAATACAAATGTACTCAAATTAAATTAGCACTCAAGTACATTTACAGGTAAACATCATTCTTGTGCAAGTTTATATTACAGACAAGCAGAATCCTGTGTTCACATTTACTCTGCTAGTCATAGGGTGATTACTCTCACTCGTCTTTAAAAAAAAATAATAATGAACTTTAAAATATCAGATGACATTAGATTTACTAACTCATCATGGTTAATTCAAGAGGTGTTGGTTGGCATATTCAGGGCTCTGCCTCATTACAGCTGCACAAACATCCATCTATCAAGCGTCACATGACAGCTTTAATGATGCTCAGGGTAAAATATCTGCCACCTGGTGGAGTGCAACAGGTATTCAATATAAAGCACTACACTACACCAGCTGCTATACTACTGATTACATGTGCTGTTCATTTCTGTAATATCGGAGGCCTAACATCATTAACATTCATACATTAGTGCACAGATCAGAAACAAGTTTCATCTCGAGTCAGTTATATCTATTTCAGACTGACTCAGAGTGCAAATTCAATGTGCAGATTGTGGTCACAAATGTTTTGAAATGTTGAAATCTTGTAAAAGAGATTTCAAAACTAGGCCATGTGGTACTTAAAAATAAAACTGCATTAGCAGATTACAGAGAAATGTCATCTATTTATTTCGAAATATTAGTCATTCATGCCTCATTCATGTTAGATTTTTGGGGCACCTCTCAATCAGAACAATCACTAAGAAATTACAAATTAGTAACACACATCCAGTCATATAAATAACAAAAAAAATATAGATATGCATCGCTTTACCCCTTTAAGCAAACTGAGATGATCCAATTCTGTTGTATCACTCCAGTATCTTTGCCATGTTATGGATTAACATTGGTCACACATTTCATTATTAAGGAAATATCAAAGAAAAAAACAAACAAAAAAAACCCAACAGTTCGGGTGAATTCTTTTATTAGTAGCAAGACCATTTACATAAAGCAGAAACCCGCATACAGAAATTAATTGTCTGGTGTCTGTGTATGTTCTGTCAATTTAAGCCTCGTCTTCACAGTCTTTAGACGTTTACACCGTTTAAAGGTGTTTTATTAAAATGACAAAAGGGAAAAGAACACATTATTAACAGAAGACGTTGCGTTCATCCTCATAGCCTCACAACAGGATCACAAAATATGTACAGTAGTCACTGTCCGTAGCTATGAGGTCGTGTAATCGTAAAAATCCGTCCAGTCATGTCGAGGTCAATGCGTCATGTCACTTAATCTCTGTAGGAACAAAGACAGTATAACCAGTTACACAAGAACACCCTGCTGTGAGACCTGCTTCCTGTGTGTGTGTGTGTGTGTGTGTGTATGAATATAGACATGCACTTGTGTTTGTCACGCTTCATCCATCAGGCGAAATTGTGCCTTAAAGGCTTGTAAAGGTGAGTGAATGTCATTATGACAATGGTCCTTGAATTTAAAGGTGAAATCCTTGTGAAGAAACAAGCAAAAATGTTTTAAAAGGATTATCATCTATCTCCAAAAAAAAAAAATGTCCTCCTCTATTTAGAAAATTTAATCTTACATTGAGCAAATATGTCAGAAGATAAAAATCATTAACACAAAACAGGTAATCTGCTTATCTGACCTGCAATAGATAAATAGGTTTTTCTTTTTTCCTGGTCTCAAAAAGAATAAAGGCATTGGTTAGAGAGCATGTTCCTTAATTACAAGCACAAACAATGTACAACTCAAAATTTAAATTCATACCCAAATAGTTAACGATGAGCCATTATAATTAAGCTAAAGAATTATTTAAATCGTGTACACGCGTCTTCTTTTGCATGGCTTTGATAAAAGGATGACAGCGTTAATGTGTTGGTGTGAGAGTAACTAGATCTTATTCGTGTAACTCAATACTGATCGACACCTGATGAGGTTCCTCAGTTAGCCGAATAATTGGATGGGGCTAAATGGTGATGCCTTACCACGAGTTGTGACTTACCTTAACCAGTCTGGGGGATGCATTAGTAAGTTCTCTGCCTCTTGTGAGACTCCTCTTTAGGTGGATCGGCGAGCATGACCTTCATTTTCACACCGTTGACCACTTTGCCATGAAGTGCTGCCATGGCGTCATTCGCATGCTTTCGGTCTGCGTACTTAATGTAGCCGACGTTCCGGCCTGGCACCAGATACACCTCCACTAGAGAGCCGAAACGACTGCAGCAAGAAAATAGAAACCTACATGTTTATTTACAGTAAATGGGAGGCAAAATGATCGTCTAATAAAGAGACATACTGAACTAAGAGTCAATTTGACTCATCATTTGCAAGACTGAGGTTATTAAATAGCTGTACCTAAGCAGCACATACAAAGATACTGTCCATAAATAAGCAACAAACCATATATCTCACTGCAATGCCTTCATCCAACATAATGACCGACAGCTATAAAGACCAATCAGAATCGTTAAGGGCTAAAAAGCAGAAGGAAATCTTGATCCATCAATAGGTTCCTTTAATATATGCAGATATTATTTGCTGATTATGCTAGAACTCTATACTCAACATGCCTTAAATTTAAGTCCAAAAGCACACATTTATAGAAAATAAAAAATTTCTTGCACTTTTTTCATACATAGTGACATTCTTTGGTCACAGAAATGAAAGCATCTTTCAAGGTGCATCATCACATCATCACATCATCACCCTGAGCATGTCCATTACAGTTTTTCATGTTTTAAATGTGCTGCATCTCAAAGATCTTACTATGTGATCTGTGATGATGTGAATTGAGGTTCTGGATAATGTCTGTGCAAGAACATTTTGCATTAAGGTAAAACCCCATGCACTAGGTTCCACCTCATTGTCAGTCCACACTAATGAATCATTGTGATTTGCAATTTTTGTTTCACAGTTTTGCATTTTTGGGCTTTTCTTTCATTTCTCTCCAACACTTAACCATTGCATCTGAGCAATATAACAATTAACAACATAGGCTGGGATGCTCATATGAGCTTTTTCAAATTGTACATTAATGGACTGAAAGAGTAATAAAAAGGCTGCTTGTAAGTGCAGGGTTTTTTTTTTTTTTAACCAAGTAATATAGTACTAGTGTACTTGAGGAACATGTGGGACATGAACATTAGTGGTTTTTCATAATAAGTAAACAGCCTTTTGCACTCACCAAAACACATCTTCCAGTATGTCCACTGGCAGTGGTGTTGGGTTAAAGATGACAAAAAGCCTCTCTTTGACCACACTGTCAGAAGAAGCTAGCTTCTTGTGAGAGGGGAGAACAACATCTGTTTGAACACGAGGCTTCTGGGGCATTGACGGCGTTGCATAACCCTGCAGACAAATTTCATTTAGCTTTAGAGGTCATTACAGAATACAGCTATATAAAGAAAAGCTAGTTTATACCTAATTTTGTGCCTAAAATGCTCTCTAAACTAAAATATATTGAACAGAGCACTGAAAATGCTACTATTTTTTATTGTGAATGTACTGTCTCATAATAAGCTGCCTGCTGCTGCAGTTCCTAATTTGGCTTTTGAAATTACTTACTTAATCAAACTTAAGTTTGATTACAGAGATATTGCAATGACACAATTATACTAGCTGATCCATCATGCATAACTTCTCCAAGTGAGGTATTTAAGAGTGTTGCGTACTGCAGCGGTCTTCATTAGTTGAGCTCCAGAGGGGCCGTTCCACACCATAGACATCATCTGGGCTGCAACCAATTGCATGGCCATTTTCCCCACAGGGCTGTTGAGAAAGAAAAAAAACAGCAGGAGAAAAGTGCTTATAGATGTGGAGATTTTTCTTACATGAGAGGAATAATAAACATTAAAATAATAAAATCTCAAAGCTGGCCTCTACCTGGTCCTGTCCTCTCCATCATCAATGAAAGTCACAGAAAGTCTGTTTCCAGGTGGATACTCAAAGCCATTCAGTTTTTCTCTAGCATACACTGCTGAACCCAGATTACTGTACCGAATCATGGCCTGGCCTGTGGACAATGAGGAGTATTAGAATTCCCACAAAACAATATTACAAAATAAAGCAAAATCTGTGAGGAATCACTGCCAACTACAGTACCGTAATTTCCGGACAATTAAGCGCACCCAAATATAAGCCGCACCCACTGAATTTTACGAAGATTTTTATTTTGAACATAAATATGCCGCACCTGTCTATAAGTGTCTACATTGAAACTAATGAACTTTACACAGGCTTTAACGAAAGACAGTGTCTGTTACACGGCTTGTATCTAAACAGTAGCCTACCAAGAAAGTCATTGTTCAGTCTTCCTCCTTCCATTCACAACTATTTCTCTCGGGAGTTTATCTTTTGGTATCGTTGTGCGTTTAAAAATCACCACTGGTGAAGTTTTTTTCCCGATGCCGTGCAGCTCAGAACACAGGTGAAGTGCGGTTTTTCATGCCCGGTTGTTTTCAGCGTGACGAATGATTCGCATTTCCTGTTGACAGTCCGAGTGAGAGGCAGGTCAAACGTCAGAGGAACATCATCCATATTTATGATGTGGTGCGGCCTGATTCAGTGGGAGCGCATCTGATTTAATATAAAGAATTTCATTGGTTCACCTGAACCCGTTCAGCAATTTCATTGGTCTAATGTTATGGAGCTCAGTTTTTTGGCTTAAAACATGTGAAGCCGGGAAAAGGTTTAAAGCGTGGGAAAAAAGTACCGGCTTATAGTCCGGAATATACGGTAATTACTGTTTGAAAACAGTACACAGTTCTCTGGACTGTGAATATGGAACAAGGTTCTTGAATCAGATACACATACAACAAAAATAACTTTAATCTGTAGCCTCAAATCACTTCACTTTTTTCAACATTTGCCAAAAGTACTAAATGCAGAGCTGTCAACATTTTTTGAATGCACTTTTAATAAGGTCTTTTAAAATTGCCTTTAAATACATATACATTTCTGTCATATTTCAGACTGCCATTAAGTAATTAACCAAAGACACATTCAAACACGTTTTTCCAAGGTTGCCAATAATTCTGAAGCTGACAGTAAATTAAAAACTGCTCGACTACATCCCAAGGCAGAGCATTTACATTTTATATTGATGACAATTAATGCTATAGTTCTACATCACCTTTACTGAAACCATATTGATCTCGCTGCATTTCACAGTATTCCATTCCTGGGATCAAATCAAAGAGGCTATAAATCTGCTCCTGTACAACTGGCATACGTGATGACACCATCAGGCACCTAGTTATCATTTCAGAGTTCCATCCTTCCCCGGGGGTGTAACTACTAGACTCTGCACCTGCGAGACAACATACACACTTTAGTACTAAATATATACAATACTTTGCTGAAACATTTACAATAAAATGTCTTAGTTCTGTAATACTGTATCTCAGCACTGTATGAACATCCCTTGTCCAATCAAATAAGCAGACAGGAACTAATTGGTGTGTGTGTGTGTGTGTGTGTGTGTGTGTGTGTGTGTGTGTGTGTGTATGAATATTATAGTGTATAACAGCACTGTTGCATCCTCAATACTGTGTCAGGAGTTTTTTTCTTTATACTAGCACAGCTGTGACAGTAGTGATAGCTGCAAAGCAAATCACAGGTTTATTAATGCACTAAAATACATTATCTATTTTACGAATCAAGTTTAACCATTTTTTTTTAAGAAACATTTTAAAGGTTGTTGTAAACGCTTTTAGTAAAAGAAATAACCTGTAAAACAGTCAAAGGTAAAAGGTAAAAACAGTCAAAAGTAAAAGTTACACAGAAACATTTCACACAGGTTCCACAACAGTTCCACAAATGTTACTATTAACAACTTCTGGAAGTGTATGGGGACTAAAACATGAGATGGCTATTTAGAGAAAATCAAATTCAGGTTGGCAACAACACACTAATGTGCCACTTATTATTTTCTACATTTTCTGTAAAAAAAGAAATGTATATCCTAGACTAGGGGTGGTCAACCAGTCAGTAAAAAAAAAAAAATGTGGCTCTCGGTCTCTGTGTTTCCGCAAAGAGCCACATCATACACATGGGCACACATGAACATCACCCATCCCTTCCTCTTACACACACACACACACACACACACACACACACACACACACACACACACACACACACACACACACACACACACACACACACACACACACCTCTGCTCAGCCAGATTTATTGTAAATGTCACACACCAACATAATGACAGAAATTGACTCCATATAATAAGACCACAGGCCAGTCATTTTTAACAATGAACATTGTGTGCATGTCTTTCACACACAAACTCTTAGTTTAACCAAGTCCACAAAGAAAAATAGAATAATTTACAAAACCTTTTTTCTTTTACTATGCATGTTACTTAGTGGGACTTCTGGCATTCCTTGCCTTGAACAATCCCCTTCAAATCTGCCTCGTATTCCGTTGTTGCCACTCGAAGCAATTCTTTCACATGGGTGTCAGTCAGAACAGGTCGAGGCTTTGATTTCATGTGTTTCAGGGTAGAAAACACAGACTTTGTTTGTGTTTTTTTCTAAATGTGCGTGTTCACTTCGTTTGAGTTCAATACGGTATTTTCGTCAAATTCGCATGTCCGTGAGATGAAGTTTCCCAGTAGGGGCAAGATCATGTAAGTTCTAAAAATACCGTATTAAACTCAAGCGAAGCGAACACACACATTAAAAAAACACAAACACAAACTTCGATATGAACGCAAGAGCCGCATGGAACCAGCCAAAGAACCGCGGGTTGGCCACCCCTGATCTAGACTTTCTTAAAAAAAGGCATACAAGTGTTTGTTTTAATGCAAAGCCTTTTCTATGAGAGACAGAAAATGCATAAGTTGGCTCTATTACCTATCTAGTCATCGTGAAACTTGTAACTCCCCAGTTATAAATAGTAGAAAAAGTACATACCAAATGGGTAGACACTTAAGCCTGGCTCATTTCCTGCATGATCTGATCTTTGGTTGCCGAAATAGTCATTGTCGACTGATGCGTTTTTCGTCCTTGGTTCAGCGAGGATGGCTCTGAATGCTAGTCAGACAAACAGATAATATAAAACAAAAATGCCTTATACATTTCTCATGTTCAGATTTCTCAAAACACATTAACATGCAATTAAAGAGCCAAAACATGCCACTTACTTTTGTCACAGTTCTCTATAGCTTTGGCAGCCTGAGAGGGTTTGTGGTATCGAACGTAGCCCAAACCCTTACTCTCTCCTGTGGATTTATTTTTTATGATGATAGCATACTCAATATCACCATAGGTCTGTCATTAGTGAACAAGAGAAACAATAATTAGAGGAATTAGCGACAGCATGAAAGGTTTGCTGAGATTCAGCAAAATGACTACTTAACCTGTATATATCAAGTTATGTAGTGCCATCAGGCTTTTAATACCCTTTCAGCAAGGGTATCTCATGAACTATCAGGTATATATCAGATCACAAGTATACATTCATAGTAGTTTTTAGTAACAATACAGCAGCAGCTCGGATTAGGATTATAATAGTTAGAAAATCTTTAATGAAAAATTGAAATCTTTATTAAGAAATACTGTTTCTCAGAGATCAGTTAGAAAACAATAATATCTAAACATCCGGTGAAATCAACCAAATTCCAATCAGTCAAATTGGTTATTTATGTTTAAAGCACCTGATTCATCTCAATAGTGAAATATGTATTGAAAAATAAACTGACTTATTTTTATTAGTTTAATCTGACCAATGGAAAAACATAAAACAAATGGAATGATCATTAACGTCTCACAGGGGTGGCGTTTGAAATTTGAATATGACTGTGACAAATTGTGGACTTTCTTCTGTAGGCATAAAGGGATGTTTTGTTTCTTTGACTAACAATTGAACAATAAAAATTTGACTTGAATCACTGCCTGCCTTTTTTTTCAAATAGCTGTAATTAAAACTATTGCTTTTATTGCATTAAAAGGGGCTTAGTTATCAGACACTGGGAAATTCTGAATTGTATGTACAGTGCAACCTCGACACACATGGGGGTTACGTTCTATGACCCCTCGCGAGTAACAAAAAATTGCAAGGTTTTGACGGCTCCTTTTTCAAAGGGAATTGTACATGTACTGTAAACTTAACAATTGTGAATTACTTGTCATGTTTTTTATTTTAATACTTTAAATGAATAATACGGTAAAAGCTTTTTAGACATTTTTATGTCATTTATTAGTACAAACTCTGTTTTGAAATGTTACTCCGAACTTTCGAGTCACTCGCGGCTTCTCGCAAACTATCAGATTTTCCGCGAGTTACTTTTAGGATCCACTGTACTGTATTTTTATCCTCTGGAACACTAATAAAATGTTATTGTTTTGGAGTTTCCGAAGTGTAATCTGTCAAACTGTGTAAAAGTTTTTTACATCATCATCATGATGTTCCAGTTATACCTTGAATGTCTCTTTCAAGTCATCTTCAGTAAATGTTTTGGGGATCATTACAAAGATTCGGGTCAGTTCCTCATCCTCTACGTCTCTGTGGCTACCAGAAGATCTGGACTGGGCGATGAACACCTGGAGAAGGAAAACAAGGCTGATGAGAACAATTTAATTCGGTTTTATTTGCATAGCCCTTTTTAACAATGAGCAGTGTCTCAAAGCAGCGATGAAGACATTATACAATTTGAATGTACATGTTACTGCCTATTAGCTTATCTCTAATTAACAGGTCAGTGCCAAGACTCCATGAGATGGTATGATAAAGAAACCTTGAGAGGAACCAGACTCAAAAGGGAACCAATCCTCACCAGGGTGGCACCGAATGTCCATTTATTATAGTTTTATCGTTGTTGAGAGATAATGACGGAGTCCTTAAATGCAGAATTGTAGCAGACTTTATATTATTTCCAGACTAAATCCATCCTCATAACTCAGAAACTTCACGTATCTTTATGCTGTTAGAATCTGCGTGTGGATGCAAAGCTACATCAACAAACTATTCACGTTACAATGAATAAGACTTAGTAAACCAACAAAATGCAATACCACATTGAATAAAAAAAATAAAAAAATCAAGGTAAAGAGTAAGCACCTTAATAGGTTTGGTTCCTTCTGCCACGCATTTTCCGTGCATTTCCTCCATGGCGTTACAGGCCTGGGAGGATTTAGCAAATTTCACAAAAGAGACTCCTTTCGACTCTTTCGTCTGTTTGTCCTTCACCACCCAGATGTCCTGGATTTCACCGAAAGGACAGAAACGCTCCCGGATTATGTCCTCGGTGATGGACTTACTGGTGACCAGAAACAGGCGGCTGTTCGGGGGATCATCGAGATAAGACGATGGCCTGTTATATTCCTCCATTTTTACTGAACTGATTAGCTGCGAACCCTGCTAGCAAACTTACAGAGAGCCTGGCAGGAATTTTTATTTGTTTCTTTAACTCAAGAAATAAATCACCTCAAACCGGAAAGCAAAAATATATAAAAACATATATATATATATATATATATATATATATATATATATTCTTTACCGGACTATTTGATGTTCAATCTACTCGGTAACCGGAAAAGAACTAAGAAAACCCATGTTAAACAGTTTCTTTCCTCAAATATCAACACTTCAAAATAAAGGTCTTCCTGCAAACAAAAACAAAAAAAACCAGCATTAGAGACAATTAAAATCTTCCGTAAAGCATACCACATAAAAACATTTTAACATTAGACTTGGATGACTCAGGATAAAACAGTTAAAAACGATGGCTATACTGATAGTTTGCTAGGATTCAAAAAATCTAGCAAACTTTATCAGACATAACTCGTGAATACCTACACTAACTGATCAATTTAATAGGAACACTGGTAGGCCTGCTCGTTTATGCAGTTCTCCACTCACTCACTCAATGAAACGTGTTGCAGCAGTACAATGTAGAAAATCATAGAGCTACAGGCCCAAAAGCTTTAGATAACGTTTACACCAGACATCAGAATGCAGTCCCTGTTGAGACCTGGAAAAAAAAGGCTAGAGGAACCTGAGAGTCTGTGCTTATGTTAGTCTTAGAAGTGATGTGGTCTAACTTAAGTTTCAATGTTTTGCGTATGCTGAGATGCTTTTCACCACAGAACGGGCTATATATGTTTCACATCTTATAAATGCTGTTTTTTATACCCACATAACTCTCAATACCAGTCAAAACTTCTCCTTCAGCGGTTTTACTTTATTTTGCATATTTTTAACATTGTACTTCTTCTTCTTTTCAACATTGTACATTAATACGAAAGAGATCCAAACTATGAACGATGATTAATGAAACATGGATTAATGTAATAAACAAAAACGTGTTAAATAACCCAACATGTGTTTCATATTTTCCAGTCTTCAAAGTAGCTAACTTTTGCTTTGATAACAGCTTTACACAATCTTGCATTCTCTTACGGCATTTAGCAGACACCCTTATCCAGAGTGACTTACACCTGAGCACTTGAGGATTAAGAGCCTTGCTCATGGACTCAGTAGTAGCAGCAGCTTGGTGGAGCTGGGATTTGAACCTTCCAATCCAGAGTCCAATGCCACTGAACTACCACCTTCCACCGTAGTCAGTCTCATGAGGTAGTCACCTGGAATGGTTTTCCAACTATTCCCAGAGTTGGTGAATGCTTATTTGCTGCTTTTTGTTACCTTTAATTCTAAAAGTAATGATAGACTTTCTTTTTTCTTTACATAGCTGTTTCTTGCTATAATATGTATTTGTACAATAGTTGCAGTAGTGTTAATAGGGCTATTGACTGTGTACTCACCTCTGCAGAAGATAACTGATGGTCAAAATCACCTTAAAAAGGCAAGAAATGATCAAATTTAACACTTGAAAAGGCGTACCTGTATGTGTGTGTGTATATATATATATATATATATATATATATATATATATATATATATATATATATATATATATATATATATATATATATCTTCTTCTTTTTCTTCTTCTTCTTTTTCTTTCAGTTGCACAAATTAAGCGTTGCCACATTGGATCATCCATAACTATATTACTCTGTCCATTTGCCTCTTTCAAAACAATCACCTGCATGTCATCCCTCACCACATCCATAAACCTTCTCCTTGGCCTTCCGCTTTTCCTCCTTCCTGGGATTTAATTCTCAGCATTTTTCTACCAATATACCCCACCGATAAACCCTCCTCTGCACCTGACCAAGCAAAGTTCTCAATCATGCTTCTTTTACCTTGTCTCCAAAACATCCTACCTGCGCATTCCTTCTAATAAACTCATTCTTAGTCCTGTACGTCTTTGTCATTAGAAATGAACACTGCAGCATCTTTAGCTCTTCCACCTCCAGCTTTGCCTCCTGTCTTTTTGTCAATGCCATTGTCTCTAAACCATATAACATAGCAGGTACACAGCAATGAAATGCAGTTTGGCATCTACCAAAAGTGCAAAATGTAGCTATCGTGCAAAAGTGCAGATAAATATGTGGCATATTTACAGCAAGTGATAAAGTGATAAATATGTAAACATATGTACAGTGAATAAATATAAAGGCAGTAACAGTGCAGAGATGTGTGGAAATCATTAAGAAGTACAGAATGGTTCTAAGGCTATGGCATTGAAGAGGAATGTGCAGAAGTAAAAGGTTACAAGATTATGGCATTTTAGAAGTTAGCAAGTCGAATAAACAGTCTACTATATATATATATATATATATATATATATATATTCATTCATTCATTTATTTTCTCCCGCTTATCCGTAATTCGGGTTGCGGGGGCAGCAGTCTAAGCAGGCCCCCGCCTTCGACTGCTGCCCAATCCTCACAGCACCGTCCCTTACGGTCCCTCCTGCAGGTGGTGAGCCCACGGGAGATATATATATATATATATATATATATATATATATATATATATATATATATATATATATATATATATATATTGTGTATATATATATATATATATATATATATATATATATATATATATATATATATATATATATATATATATATATTGTGTATATATATATATATATATATATATATATATATATATATATATATATATATATATATATATATATACACAAATGAATGAAATGTTGGGCAGAATGTACAGTAGGGATATAAAGATACATAGATAAAAGTAGTGCAGATCTAATGAGTAATAAAAAAATATGTAATATGTACATGTATAGTACAGAGGTTATATACAGTGTTTTGTATTGTGTTTTGTTTTGTAGTGATTTAGTGGTGTAGTGTAGAGTTCAGTAGTGTGATGGTGGATGGAAAAAAGCTGTCCCTGAACCTGCTGGTTCTGGTGCGTAAGTTCCTGTATCTCCTTCTTGATGAAAGGAGGTTAAACAGTTAAACAGACAGCTACATGAAGTGCAAATAATGTGGACATTGAGCATAAGTAGGATATATGTAACCCACTACACACTACATTTAATCACTTAAGTGAGCTTATAAACTGTGCCCTATATATTGGACATTTTACAAGTAACAGGGAAAGAAAGACTGAAGCGATAAAGTTATCACAAATCACAATAAAAGATAAAAAGAAAAGACTTGGAGAGCAGAAATATGAAGGACATACCATAAGATGAAACTTACTCATCAGCAATAAGAATCAGAAGGCTAAATTGGAACTGGAAAAGAAATACAGAAATTCTGGAAGCAAACTTGAAGGCAAACCTCTACCAAACTGATGGAAAGGCCCAAGTGTTAAGAAAAAATGATCTGCTCATGTTCGGAAACATACAATCTCAAGTGTCAGATACAGTGGACATAGTGTCATTGCTTTAATATGCATAGCTGCTTCTGGGATAGGCTCACTAATCTTTATGAGTAAAGGAATTCATGATGGTAGCAGCAGAATGTGCAGAGAAGCATTCTGTCTAAATAGTTACAGAGAAATGGATCAGGTCTAATTGGAAGGAAAGACAGTATGTTTTAGATATACTGCATTCGTCTGCATTCAACGTTCTGAACAGGAGACTGAACAAAGAAACCCCCAAAACAAACAATGACTAAAAGCTATGGTAAAATTCTGGAAAATCATTGAAAAATCATTGTTAATTAATGTCAGTGGGTTACTAGCTTGATGCAGTCATTGCAAACCAGTGGCAAACTTTTTTTAAGTGCTATTTACTTTAAGATAATCTGTTTCTGTATTTTTTTTTTATACCTAAAACATGCAGTCCCTGATACAGCCACCCATTCGTTTATTTATTTGACTCCTGTATCCTTTCACTAAACTGCAATATCTACCACGACCACTGGAGGCCGCGATCTCTTGAAACTCTCGTTTCACCTAGTATTTCTGTTCTAGGGTTTGAGAAAGATTTTAGTATAAAAACAGGGGGCATATTAAAACTCACTATTAAAAAAATGTCTTAACATGCCTAGAAGGCCACCATGCTAGCTAATGCATGTTTTGTTCTTGACAGAGGTTTTACCAAAATGCACATCCCTACACCCTGATAAGAGCTGATTATTAAAAACTCAGGGCCACATGTTGGAAGGAACTCAAATCTGATTTGAGGACACTACGCTTCATCAGAAAGAAAACCTCTAAATGTCCTGTTACGTGCTCTGCAGTGTAGCATACAACTGTACGGAGACACATCATTCTGATTAACATTGCTGAGAGCATCTCTGACATGAACTACGTGTTTGTGACGTGGGTTGGACATAAAGGAGAGCATCATCTGACGTCACTGGCGGATCTACGACACGCTGCTGTGCCCTGTGCTCCTCCACTGCGCTGTTGCTGATGCGGCGCGCCGATTCACAATGAGGCGGAAGCTCAAGTTATTTGAGAGCATGATCTCTCCAGTGCCTCCGCTTACATATAACAGCAACGAGCAGCAGGAACCTCGGCGTGTCCCACACTGTGTGGAGATGTTGGGGAGGCGTGGAGTGAAAGCGGACTTCGGAGCAAGTCAGAATCTATTGGACCTAAACGGATGCTGAAGTTGCATGGGTTTCTATGGACTTGCTTCAAACCGGGGTATTCAGTATTTTTCATATTATGGTTTTTTTCCCTATGATCGAATACTTCCTAAGATTTGGCGATTTCTAAATCCATCCAGAGAAACCATCGTGCTCAACATGGCAGTGCCTAATATGGTATTTTCAGATGTGGAAACTTTCCTGGATAACCATCCCGAATTGTTTGAGGACTACCTGAACAGAAAGGGGAAATACAGCATGGTAGAGAAATGGCTCAAAACCCACCAAGCAAATAAGTATCCAGCGAATTCCGGCACTGACGCGGATAAATCGCAGGTGTGTAAGGACAGCTGGGCGAGTAAAGGGGACGGGCTGCAGCGGCGCGCCTCGCAGAAGGAGCTGCGCAAAACTTTCGCCCGCTCCAAAGCGGTCAACGCGAACCGGACGTACGACGAGCACGTGAGTTCGCGCGCGCAGGAGCCGCTGACCAGCATGCGGCGGCGCGCGCTGCTGAGGAAAGCCAGCTCGCTGCCCCCGACCACGGCGCACATCCTCTCCGCGCTGCTGGAGTCGCGCGTCAACATCCCTCAGTACCCGTCCACCGCCGTGGACTTTAAGTATTACCTCAAACAGAACAACGAGCGCGAGTTCTTCCTGGAGCTGGTGAAAGACATCTCCAACGACCTGGATTTGACCAGCCTGAGCTACAAGATTTTGGTGTTTGTTTGCATCATGGTCGATGCGGATCGCTGCTCGTTGTTCCTCGTGGAGGGCACTGCGAACAAAAAGACCCTGGTGTCCAAATTTTTTGACGTCCATGCCGGGACCACTGTCTTGCCATCTCTCAGCAACTCAGATGAAGTCCAGGTTCCTTGGGGGAAAGGGATTATAGGTTATGTGGCCGAGCATGGGGAGACTGTTAACATCCCCGACGCGTATCAGGTGCGAAAGAGTGACAGCTCATGAAAAATGCATCCTTTTCCTTTCTCCATATTAGGCCATTAATTTCCTCGGCAAAACATCTGAAGGTTTTTTTTTTCAGTCATGTACCATTACCAGAAGCTGATCATTAACTACCTTCATGAGATCTGTAAAAATAATGAGCTGGCAGAGGCCATCGATTCCTGAATTGATTAACTTCCCTAAAAAAATGCACTCTCTCCATTTCTCCCTCCTATGATCTTTCATGCACTTTGACTCCAGTTAATTGGTCTGTCAATCTCCACTGACGCTCACTAACAAGCGAGTTTTTTCCACACTTTACAAATATAATACATTATAAAAGAGTTTTCCTGAAACGCTGGTTCTTAAATCTTTAGGTAAAACCAGACAAAAAGGTCTTCTTTATGCCACAGGCAACAGATGGTCAACTCACACGTCAGTAGAAGTTGGAAAAGCATTTAGATGTAGAGAATTGCAAGATATTTACAAGACAGATTTAAGGACAACTTTCATTTCAGAACAAAGCAACACTTCGCAATCCGACATATCAGATGGGAATTGAATAACTTCAGAAATGTGTATGTACCTGGAAAGTTGCGCTCTGTTAAATGAGCATTATATTCACAGGATTACTGGATTTGAATATGCATTTTTATATTCAGATATAAAATATATACATACATAATATACACGTTTTGATACATTGAGTCCAAGTTCATTCGAATCTGGTGGAAATGCACAAAAGCTCACAAATGAAAACGTAATACCACAGAGTGGTGATTGTCAATTTAAGTTTTTAATTTTTCACATTTCTAGGCTTTTTCATTATCAATAAACAACCAGTGAAGGGAACATGTGTATATCCTAATCTAAAGAAATGTGGCTTTGTCAAGACTGAGTAAAAAAACATTTTTAATGTTGTGTTGTAATTTGGGGGAATCGTGAAATAAATGAAATGATAAAAATCTGTATTTAACTATCTTTGTGCTCCATTTGTCTGTATTATCGGAGTATATGCACTAGAAATATTTGACTCATAACAATTTACTTTATGAAAAAAGGGTTTATATTGCTTTTTTTCTGCTTTAAGATTTTTTCACATTTGATAGAAGGAATAAATGCCTTTTTAAGTCACATGATTCAAATCATGTTAGTTTTATGAGACATTTCCCCAAGGGCTTAAATTAGATAAAATTGTTAAAATTGTTAAATTGTAACTTTCAATCATCAGGTCAAAAAAATCCTGTGAAGTTCCACCATCCTACATTACCTAATGTACCTAATATACTTGAATTCACCTTATTTTGCTAAACCTTAAGCCGCAAAATCATTTATATCCTGAACAATCCAGGATCTATTTGCTGGGTCTGAACTCACTGAGTTGTTTATTGGGGCTGCTGAATACTAGTTTTATAGTATAATTTAATAAAAGTCTAATAATTGTGTCACAAAGTGCTTTGCTATAATATTTTCTCCCTCCATAGGACCATCGTTTCAGCGATGAGATTGATAAGTTGACAGGTTATAAGACCAAGTCCCTTCTGTGCATGCCGATCCAGAACAGTGATGGAGAGATCATAGGAGTGGCACAGGCCATCAACAAAAGCCCTAGCGGCGCACTGTTCACTGAGGACGATGAGAAGGTAATGTTTTTTCACCTGCTATTGGTCATATTTACTAGCCCTATTGATAATGTTACATTCATGTTAAAAAGCAATGGTTGAATTTGACTATGATTATGACTAATATGACTAAATGTAAAAGTTTATTAGGATTTATGAAAATTGTTTCAAAGGAATCTCATACTATTTGTATCATACTATCATACTCAAAACACATACTCTGACACTGTCTTTAAGGAAGCTTGCTGTAGGTGGTAAACAGAGGCCAGGGGTCCAGCACTGTTCTTGGTTTTTGGTTTAACTCTTATTGTGATTCCTGTGGTGTTGAAGTAGGATTTCATGGCATGGCCTGTGAAGGGCTGATTTTGGTACTGTTGTCTTCTTGCGGTCCCATTACCTGCCCTTAATATTGAGCTCTGGCTATGAAGCATGCAGTCTCGAAAGGCTGTTTGCATTGCAGTGGATGCAAGTGCTAACCTGTGCATGACCTAACATGTCTAGGGGCGTAACAAGGAACCACATGAACACAGATTAGCAGATTATATACAGTATAATGGCTGATGAAGTTGTACAAAGTGACTCACTGGGATTGTTTTTTTTCTTCTTTAATAGCTTCATTCATTACCAATCCCCACTGAGTTTACTTGTTGTGTTTATATTGTTTGCCAAAGTTCGACAGGAAGAAAGCTTTGGAAAAGAAGCGAGGCAAACATTTGTCATAAATCAACTAGCATTTTTCATTTGAACAAAAAAAATGGGTGTTGTTAGGAATTAGCAGCAAAACCAGAAAAGGTTGACACTTTGAATTGCAAAATCACCAGGCTGCCTTAGTCTTCCAAGATTGGTGAACTATCAGCGTTCTTCCTTTAGTAAAAAGTACTGTACACAAACTTTACAAATAATTTAATACCATTAAAAATGCCTCAGTAATGATTTTGATAAGGTCACATTGAATAAAATACCAAGTAAAACAAATAAATAAATTGATTACACAATACTCACTGCAGATCGAGTTCATAATGTGTTTTGCTATAAGAAATGATAAACAAAATATTTTGCTATCAATATGCAAAACTGCTATATTGCTAAATGTTATCTTGTTACATGATTGTTATATAAATAAAAATACTTTAGAAAAATCCACCAATTAAAATGAGGGGATTTATGCATGTTATTCCTCCCCATGTGCATCCCCATCCTAAGATCCAGGATCTACTGAGTGGTACCACTAACTTTCACAGCCACAGTTTAACTCTCCCTTCAATTTCACTTCAAACAGCTTTACAAAGCATCTCTAAGAAACTCAATCTTGAATGTTGAATTAGCTAGATGTGTTATATCAAATGTCTGCACTCACGGCAGTGCTCTTGTAAGCAGCTTTCCAGCAAAGGACATTTACAGCTTGATATTGCAGACACCTGATGTCTTCTTTGTCTAACATGCAAAAAAAATAAAATGACAAGCAAGAGGATCACCTGCTTCCAGAGTTTTTTTCACATTAATAATCATATAATAATTAACATACATTTTATTCACAATTCACATAGAATATGTAGCAAATGTTTAAATTGAGAAAATGTACCATTTTAAGGGAAAATAGGTTAATTCTGAAATTGATGGTTACACGTCTCACTGTGCAGCATTCTCTATACATCTAGGAACAGTCCATGTACATTTGGGAACAGTGGAGACCATTTGCTTGAGTTTTGGAAGAGGAATGTTGTCCCATTCATGGTCATACAGGATTCTTGCTGCTCAACAGGACTGGGTTTATCTTGTCATATTTTTCTTTTCAGGATTCACCAAATTATTATTATAAAAAAAAGAAAATTGGTGAAAGGTCTGGATTTTAGGAAGGCAACTACAAAGCCATGCTTTGGAGTATGTGGTTTAGCATTATCTAGCTGAAATATGCAAAGCCTTCAGTGAAAAAGATGTCATCTAGATGGACGCATATGTTGCTCTTAAACCTCAATATACCTTTCATCATTGATGGTGCTTTTCCAGATGTGCAAGCTGCCTAATCCATAGGAAATAATGCACCTCCATATTATTAGAGATCCAGGCTTTTGATGTGAGCACTGATAAGAAGCCAGATAGCCCCCATCCTCTAGTGGTTCCTCTCATTTAAGACGCTGCATCTGTGGTTTAAAAAAAAAGAATTTCATCAGTTTTCAAGAGCTCCATGAGCTTTGCACAAGGGAAGATGGCTACATTCCTGGATCATGTTCACATATAGCTTATTATTTCAATGATAGAGCTTCAACCTGCATTTGTGTATGACAGGGTGAACTGTGTTCACAGACATTGATTTCTGGAGGTGTTTTTAAACCCATGCAATAATTTGCATTACAGAATCATCTCTGTTTTTAATGCAGTACCACCTAAGGGCCTGAAGATCAGAGGCATCCAATATTGATTTTTGCAGTTGTCCTTAGTAGGCAGAGATTCCTCCAGATTTTCTGAATCTTTCGATGACATGTATTTTGATATTATGTGTATATACATTGATGAAACTTGCCCATTTGCAAAATTCTACCCCAGTTATTTTCAGTAACACTCACCTTTAGCCTTTTGTTGTCCCCATCTCAACATTTAAGGCATGTTGCAGCCATCAAATTTAAAATCACCTTACCTTTTGCATCTTGAATTACCACAGTTTAAATATTTGGTCTGTTTTCTATTGTGTTCTATTGCGAATAATATATGGGTTTATGAGATTTGCAACCCATTGAATTTAGCATTTTACACAGCGTTCCAACTTTTTTAGAATTGTGGTTGTAGTTAGTATACCGTGGTCCCCTGGAACTCTCGGGGGTTACGTTCAAGACTTTTGAGTTCCGAAAATCTGCAAATTTTGAACACCCCCCCCCCCCCCGCTGCCCCTATGGTATCTTAGTAAATTCATGTAGACATTATGTCACTTTAATACAATAATGTGTTTTCCTTTTTTTTTTTTTTTTTTTTTTTTTACATTTGTGAAAACACATCTTAAAATGTTATGCCTAACGTTCCTGAACATCCCGGGATTCGCTAAGGATTCCGGCAAATTTTAAGATTTAGTTAGGTTTCAAATGAGAACCCACGAATTTTCCGAGCCGTGTGTTTCGAACCGCAAATTATCGGGAGTTGACTGTATACAGGCGTGGAATTTTTTGTGGTTTTCCCTTTAAGGACAAATTCAATACAAAGTTTTTACTATTGGTGTTATACTAGCCCCAGGGATATTCTCAAGTGCAAGAAGTATCAGCCGTATCGCCTCTGAACCTACAGAATGTTCCGTGTTGTGTCCAGTGTGTATTTGGTCTGTTACTATTTAGATCAACCGTATATGTCAGAAAAAAGAGACAGAAAGGTGTATTGTTTAAACATAGAACAGGAGACTATGGGGTGCATGTCATCATCATTGCCTACAGGTAAACAGAATACCCCAATCCACTCTCACCTGTCTCTGAGGACTGTCAACCTTTACAATTAGTCTTGTTTTAGTTCCATGTGATGTAAGTTATCCCTTTCTAACCTTCTCTGGCCTTGCTACACATTTTTTTACTGGTTCTATGAAACAGTTATAACCATGATGGCATTTTTAGCCATTTTGAACCACTGCTGATCCAGATGATCTAACAATATATAGATGATCTAGCGATATCTAAATGATCTAACAATATCTAGATGATCTAACAATATCCTTATGAAAGTCTTATTTACATAAAATTGTGTGAAACAGATATCAAATTCTCACTGAATGGTGGTTGTCTGGTGTTCACATGGTAAAGTTTATCTAAAGATTCACAGCAATTGGAATCCACACCAATACCTATCAATTATGTTTCATTGTCATCTACAGTACATTTATTTCAAATTCCAATTTCTTTATCTATTTTACATTACTAATCTATTTACTGTTATATAAACAAGCAAAACTATGCTGGTTTGTATAACAATATTCATACTAAATGTTAATTGTTATAGTCATTATCAGTGCTAATTATACCCTTTAACTGTTAGAGCCATCGAAGGTAATATGAAAGAATTTAATTTGAAATTAAAAAGCATTACAGTACCAAAGGGAAATAAATAGCAAGAATTTTGAAGGGTCAATAAATACCATGGTCAAGTTCATAAATAAGAATTAAGCATGCTGGCAGGCATGTTTGTTGATGCCAGTGGAAGTCATTTGTGTTGCTCATAAAGGAAATCTAACAAGTCAATCTTTTACCAATTAAATAAAAGTAATTCATAAGCTCAAACATGGAACACAAATTCACAGACAGCAACAGTGAAGTACCCCCATAACTCCACACGCTTTAAACCATTTACAAATGTTAACATTATCCATGTGAATCTATCATCTACTGTGCCTATTTGAGCTCTGTGCTTGTATAACTCGAAAGAAGAATGCCAAGGCTTCAAAAACATTACTGCATAAATTAAAGTCTGTAAAAAGGCAGCTTGTCTATGCAATATATAATTATCTTAGACTTACTGTCTAATTGCTATCCATACGATTTATTTTTTAAATGATATATATGCAGAAACATCGGCATTCCACCTGCTACCCTTTCATTAAAATGAAGGAAAATAGTGTTTTATTAAGAAATGCACATCTTTGTAAAAACAGGAGGAACATTTATACTGTGGAGAGACTGATCAGATTTTTATTTAACTTGTGTTAAATCCCCTAAGACTATTATATGTAGATGAGCATGGCGCTGTGTTTGTACACATATTACTCTGACAGGAATGTGTGGGGGAAAAGAGGATCTCTGTGTTCCAGAGAGCAGAACCATACAGCACCAAGGCCCTGGTTTTTATTGCTAAGGATAAATGCTCAGGACTGTGTTTTCAGGACAAATGTCAAACCTATTTAATTATATATTGAATGATTAGTGGAGATTTCTTATTTATTGAAAATGTTTTATAAAGAATAGGTTTACTCTTTGGTTTGAAAAAGTGGGCCTTAAATGAATGAATAACTGAATAATTAAAACGTATTTACAGTATACATGAAAATACGTTTTAATTATTCAGTTATTAATTCATTCAATTTGATGGCTCTGGAGAAGGTAGGGTTAATGCTCAGTTGCTCAATGGCAGCTTGCCAGTGCTGGCGTTTAAATCCCTCACCTCCTGATCAGTAAGCCTTAACCAAAGAACCACCACTGTCACCAGTGAGCTATCGATACAATATAAAGAGACTGTCCTGTGCTGATTTTATTTAAAATATACTCATACTAAACAAAGTTTTTAGATTCTTTTCTACTGTAATGATTTATAATACTACTATCTGTTGTCACAAATTAGAGGGCAGGTTCCCTTTTACAGTTTTGTTCCTGACTTATCCTCTTTTTCCTTCCTCTATCTTTGTAGTTTTCCTTACCACTGTGGCATTTGGTTTGTTCCTTAGGAATCAGCTTTGACATTTGAAATACCATAAAGCTACCTTGTAATTATTGGTATTAGTTCTATGCAAAAATAAAATGAAATGAAACGAGAAAAATAAGTCTTTCTATGATTCAATAAAATATGTTTATACTTTATTTGGGGTAATGGAGCATCTTTGAAAAGGCACTATTTTCAAGATTCCAGTGCATACACTATGTCAGTGCATACACTATGTCAGTGCATACACTATGCAAAAAGAATATGAACAAGGTCTTTACATAGTGTAAGGAAGTAATTATGCACAATTATATGTGTTTAGTAATGAAAGAGTATTTTAAATGGCAGCATGATGTCGTCCTTGGTGGCCTTGTTTGTAGGCCATTTTGGATTCTTGGAGTTGTAGTTCTATGCCAATATCAAAGACATGACAGAATTAAATAATCTATTATGTGCAGTGTAGCAGTACAAGACTACAGTGATTTACTACAAGCACTGAAGTAAATCTATCACAATGAAGAGAAGATAAACGAAGCAACAAAAATTTTATGATTAAAAATTATTTTTTTATGAATTATTCAGTCCTATGCTCGATTAGTATGATTCATAACCTACTATTGCAGAACAATGTCTTGCTCTATGTTTGCCAATACTAGCTATTGAATGCATTAAATCAAATAGACACTTAAGGCAGTGGTAAGCAAAATAAGAAGGCCCATGCTGTTGTTGCTGCAAAAAGACCTGTGAGGTAATTAGATATTAATTGTACTGTAGGCACTTTGAATGGACAAGGACTGTAATTCTAACAAGCTCAAAGATGCTTAGCCAGACAGATTGATCTTATTAAGTTACAGGGGAAAAAAGACAAGAATGTCAAAGGCAGAGGGTAAGAGAGGGCAAGTAAAAATATATATTGAATATCATGGTTATAGTTATATAATCTTATGTATACTTTATACTGTCTGACATGTGGAGTTTAAATAACTGGTCAAACATTATAAAAATTAGGTCAACGTTCTGTTACCGCGTTCTCTCTCTCTCTCTCTCTCTCTCTCTCTCTCTCTCTCTCTCTCTCTCTCTCTCTCTCTCTCTCTCTCTCTCTCTCTCTCTTGCTCTCTGATACACACAGGGTTAATAATCAAAATCTACCCCATCATTTTAAAATACTCTGTTGTCTTGACTCTAATTGTCTGAAATACCACTAGAGGCAGATTATTCCTAGGAATAGTAAGGAGACAATTATGAATGGAGATTAGGAATAAGAAGAAATTTTGTAAAATAAGTAGTGAACAAAGAAATTGTTAAGGACAACTATGGACAGTAGAGAAAATGACTGAGAAAATGCAGAATTACAGAGTTGATATAAGAGTAAGCATAAAGATCAGGGCATAAAAGATCCTGATGGTTATCTAGGGTTCATAGAAACCTATGAACAGAGGAGGTGAGAATCACCTGGAAAATGCCTTAATGTCAAAAGAAAACAACACAGTGTACGACTAATTAATGTCTTAATCCATGTGGCACAACATTTGGCACTACAGAAAGTAACATTTCTGGGTCATGGGCAAGAATCTGTACAAATTCTAAAATTTTTAGACATAGAAAAAATCTGTTCAGAAAGGAAGGAGAATGGTAGATAGTGAGATCAGACATGAACCGGTGAGTCCTGTCTCAGCAGGCTGTCTAGATTCCCAGCAAGAGCAACAAGTGCCAGTGTTCTGGTTTGCCATCTATTTGCACTCTGCCAAGCATTTTCTTGATCTAGGACACCATTTATGGGCATCGATGGCACTTCCCTGAGCTAACTTTCTGTCCATTGACATTTTTCTCAAGCAAGTGAGAAAAGCAGTGGCGGTAACTGTTTCTCTATAATAGGTCTTCACTCCTAGAAAGACCCCTGTTATTACAAAAGATCTGCATTTTTATTATAAGGTTGTTACTCAGTCATTGGGATAATAACATAGCTTTGTTTATTTATGTTTAATTCTGAACAGTTTGTAGTTCTGACAAGCCCAGGGGGTTTACTATTGTTATAGCTACTGTCAACAATACCAACAACAAAACTGAAATAAATGTATAAAAAAAAAATAGAAAGAATGAAATTCTGAGACAATACATATGTTTAATTATTAAATATTCCACAGCAAAGAGACAAAGAAAGCTCAAATTTTATAAGAGGACAGGCAACATATTACATTGAAAGATAACATGCAGCTTTTGTTGATATTGTACCATACATTTTTGCAGTCAGACATTTGCCAGCAAATGTACCACTAGGGGGCCTGAACAAACAAACTATAATGGTCAATGTTGAGGCAGAGAGCACATTGTTGGGTTTTTTTTTTTCAGCTTCCAGAGGACACAAACCCTAGCTGTGAGTGTGTGATTCTTTCAGCAAAATGTGTTAATTACATGGCCAAGCCAAGAATAGTAGGTTTTATAATGAGTTTAAGGATGTCCATGAATGCCAACAGTTTGTACCCACAGGCCTAGTGGTTGGACAGTAAGGAATGCGGAAAACTCAAAATGTAAAAAAGTGCAGGAAGAAACTGACTCAATAGGAGAATGAGGTGTGAAAAGTAGGGATATTGACTAACACGTTACTGTCAACATCCTTGCCCACGTAGCAGGCTTAGTAGGGAATAACACACCATAGGTGCACTGAGGAAACGAACCATGTGGAGCTGCAAAGTAAAAGAGGAGAATAGAGGGAAACTGATGCAAGCCCTAGTTTACCTTTTATCAGGATCCAGTCAAGAAATGTAAAGCTTGGGGAGAAAGTACAAAGCATGGTGATGACAAGCCATACTAATGCAACTTTAGGACAGGCCTGCTAGTCAGATTGATGGCAGGAAGATATGGTGCTGTGGGAGAACCAATCCCAGTGGGAAAATGAAAGGTGTGTGCACATATGGTTTGCACGAACTCTGACTGAAATTAATATTAATACTGAAAGAAGCCAACTGGATGCTAGAATCCATCAAACCCTGTAGCATTTTTACAAAGGCATGCAAATGTAAAACATTATGAATTCATTGTGGCAATAGAAACACAAACTTCTGTTTTTAGTATTAAACTGAACTACGTTTTACCTGGATGCGAATCAACAGTATTTTGAACCAAGATTTAGCTATAAGGTGCAAATAAGGGTAAAACATCTGTCAAAACTTATCAAACTAAAGTAAAAGTTTGATAGGTCTTCTGGACCAAGCAAAGAAATAATTGTAGTTAAGATTTAAAAGGGTGCAAAGTGAAAGCGCTATGGGGGTAGCAGTGATAAGTGTGAGACCACCCCGCCCGGCAAACAAAACAGACCCAGGCCAGTTTATCACAGATAAACAAGCTGATAATAAACTGATAATAGTTCAAATAACTGGTGTATAAAAGCCAGCATGAAAGCCCTGATGAATAACTGTTGATGAGCTTTTTATCTATTGACAAAGATTACAGCATATTTCTGTAACGCAGTGCACAAACTATAATACGGTTCTCAATATCAGAACATAAAACTTAACTGGTCATCAGATACTCAATATTATGTATAAGAATGTATAAGAAACACCAAAGAGTGGCTGAACATGCCAGACAGTGTGAGTGAATGTAGCCTGAAAAACAATGAAAAAAGAGAATCACAGGCATATTAGTGTGCATATTCTCCTGAGTGCAACTGTGTTTGTGTTTGTGGGGTATTGCATCAATCGCCTTGTCATAAGATGCTAATGTTTAATGAGCTAGAAGGTCAATTAATTAACAAACTGTGAATCACCATCATGAAAACATAGACACATACATAAACACTTGCACTAACTGCTATATACAACATTTAAAGCTTTTTAGAAGATAATAATGTGAATCTGTGAATGCACCTGAGCAGGAATATTATGAATGACAAACTGTAGTTTATTTACATAAAGAGAATAATCCAGGCCAGGCTGCAAATCTGTGTCTCTGTATTTAACAGAGCCTGTATTTAACAGTATATGCATGTGTGTTGAGCTCAGTCCTACAGCAGGCAGAGCTCAGTGACACTGCTGATGCACTGCTCCTTTGTGCTTTTCAGTGTGCATTAGCAACAAATTAATGCTTGTACTGCTCACCACTGAATTAATTATGAACCTGTGTGTATGTATGTATGTATGTATGTATGTATGTATGTATGTATGTATGTATGTATGTATGTATATATATATATATATATATATATATATATATATATATATATATATATATATATATATATGTGTGTGTGTGTGTTTGTGTGTGTGTGTGTGTATATGTGTGTGTGTGTGTGTCTGTGTGTGTGTGTGTGTGTGTCTGTGTGTGTGTGTGTGTGTGTGTGTGTGTGTGTGTGTGCATGCAAAAGAGAAATAAAAAAGAGGCAGGGTTAGAGAGCTAGAAACAACAAACTGTGGGTGATTAAGAGTGCAAGATAGAGACGGGCCTAGAATAGTGTGTAGATATTGTTTTGAATAAGGCTTTGCTTTGAAATGCCATATGAGCAATATGTAGTGTAGGCTTAATGTGCATTTGTGTCAGCAGTCATTGACTAACATTTAGCTGTGTCAGTACTGTATTTATAGAAGGAATCACTTGAACTACTGTATATACCCCCACAATGGATGCAACAGAATTTTTTTCCTTCATAAGTTTTATTCTTAGCTGACAGTATACTTCTGCTTGCATTAGATAAATTACATTCTGGATTGTGGGGATAATAGGATTGGCATTATGAAGGGTTTTTTGTTCAGCAAATGCATACAGTCACGTTCTCACAGTTATTCTATTAATAGATGTGTAAGTCATTCCCTTATGCTTTGAGGTCTAAATAGCTGTAAGACACATGCATCTTATATGCTGGTATGTGTAATCAGATCTAAATTATTCAGTATTGGTTAACAGTTTAATAAATATGAGAATGCATAAAAGAAAATTGTTTTCTTTTCCGTTTGTTGATTTTCTATTATTTAAATAATTACCCATACTGAATAACATACATTTCCAATAATACTCATTCCTCTAATCATTGATTCATTGATTCACTCATTCATTTAGTTAGTAACCATGTTTAACCCTGGATTGGTCTCTAGTTCATCGCAGTCAAATAGATTATATTTTTTTAACATTAGATTCCCATGCTTTATAATATAACTGGCAGTAAATTACCTCCAAAAATATTTTGGTTGTGGGTACTTTACAATCCCCGTTCACACAACCTTTGACTTTTTTGGTGCTTATCTGGAAGTTAACTCTGCTCGCTTCTGTTTCCAAGCAAGTTGTTGCAATTTACAATTTCTTTTTACCTTCTTTGAGTAGAAAGCCTTCACCGGCATGGAAAGGAGGGTGATGCCACTGCAGTTAGTGCATTCAGAGATTCTAGTGTATTGTTTCTTTTGGATCTTGACTATCACTTCCCTTCACAAGTCTTCTGGGACCACTTTGATTTGCCAGCATTTGTTAAACAGCATTGTCAGCTTTTCAGATATGGCCTGGCTTCCATGCATTAGAAACGTTGCAGGTATTTCATTCAAGCTGACTGCCGCGTTGTTCTTAAGGTTTTTGTTCATGATGTTTACCTGCACAATGGGATTTTGTTGATATCGACTCTGAGCTTATAGTCTTTTATCCCCCTTGAAGTTGTAAGTGGTAATCAGGTCTGGTTGATTAAAAGTTGCCAGAATGGTTCAATCCACCAGTTTTGTTCATATTGTGTGATGATAAACCTCAAGAGTTCATGTATATGATTAGGATATTTGAGGTGCATCCCAGGCTGGTCAGCACTTTGACTGTGCAGTAGGATCCACTTGTCATTTCAGTTGACTGCTCCTTGTGCTTCTTTTCCCTTCCACTGCAACCATTCCTTCTTGTCTCTCTGACAGCTTTTCTTCACAAACTGATGCAACAATGTTTATTGCTGACTCATTATGTCCAATTCTTCAGCATTTATTGCTGGCTCCCTTTTCAGCATTGCGATCATCTCAGATTCTATGATTGCTCTTGGATTTATTTCTCTCTCTGGTGCTGACAGCACCATACAATTATGTACAGTGTGAATGCTGTGATGGTCTGTCTGATGTCTGATGTCCAAAGGTCCACATTCTCCCACATCCACCATCTCTTTAAGCAAATGAAAGCAATTGTGTGGTGTATATTCTATTTTATACAACAAAATAAAAAAGACTGAAACAAAACAACTTGAAGAAGTGAACTCTAAGGCATGGGTAGAGTTTGGAGAGGTCATGGGTAAAGACTTAGGTGGCATCAAAGGTTTTCTGGCAAAATATTTGGCACTTTAGGAGGTGAAAAAAAGACCTACAAGGGAAGTCTGAGTATAAGTGAAGTGAAAGTTGTGTCCACATTCATAAAGTATAGTCAAAAGCATTTACATGGATGTCAGAGTCAAGGGTGTGTCACATATTTCCTCTACTGTTTCCATGGTTTTCATAACCAGGATATTAAGATGCAATTAAGATTACTTAAAATTTTATTTGGCTCTGGTTTTGTTCCCAGTCCTCCCTATATTCAGAAAATGTGTGTTAAGGATGCGTTTTACTCTTTACAGGCGTTACATATGCACATAAGTATGTAGAGACTTAGTCGTACCCAAAACCTTTGTAAATCCTGTTGTACATTTAATTTGCTTTGGATTATTTAAACATATAAACACCACTTTACTTAAAGTTAAATAAATGGGGCTTATTCTTCTGATCCATGGTAGTGAAGTTTAGTCTTCTGGGACTTCTGTTTACTGGTCAGTGTATATTTCTGTCCTTATCTATGGTCATAATCTGTGTTAGTATCCCAAAGACAGCCTTCAAGAGACTGTTGTATTAAAAGCATTGCTTTACCAAATTGTGGAATCCAGCTGTCCAGATGTCCCTGGAACATGCCTGCTAGAATTTTATCTGATATATCCTCCAGTTTCAAGCTTATGCTGAGGCTCTCTAATAAAGTTTCTTTGAGAAAATGACACAATGTTCTATATATTACATAATATAAAAGTATATTCAGTCAGTATTGTGAGACACAATGTCTAATCTATTTAAATACACCAGGGGTTTTAAGCCATCTATGTCCAATGACCACACTGAAAGGTAACCCCACCCTATTATATATTTATTTATACAGAACTCCACACTAACGATTCAGACTGATAAAAGATGCTATTGAGGAAGATAGAAGTGCTCTCCTCTGCAGCTGCAGCTTCATCTGTGTTTATATCTTATCTAATAACACAGCTGCTCATGGGGGCCAAAGAGCATGTGGGCTTTTCTTATTCTGAATATAAAAATTTAAGATAAATCTATGGCCTGCATTGATTCTCACACACAAAGAATTTATAGTGCCATCATCAGTTGTACTGTGGTTTGACTTGGTCCCCATTAAAGTGTTTGATTGTAATACCTGCTTCTTTTGCCAGTGCAATTTATCCATGTTTTGGAAATAAAGCACCACTGCTTATTTTAGGGGTGGTGTATACAGTGTGGCAGGGCCCTGATTGTTCCACCAGTGATGTGCAAACCTTTAAATGCAAACCTTTAAATAAAATTGCATCTCAAAAGTCACATATTAAATACAAGTTTTTAACAGTGAACAGTGAACATTTTTTTCTTATGTTGTTCCAGCAAAATATCCTGGAGTGCTTTACATTTTGTAGTAAAATGCTATAATTTCTAAAGTTGATTGAAAGTTATAGCAATTTCAGTGTGTAGCAAAATGTATCAGCTTGGATAATTGGAAATTGAAATCAGTTCACGTCTTTTGTGCTACAATGTTTAAATTATATTGCCTGACTTTTTTTTTTTTTTTTTACAGATTATTTGCTTTTGCTGATCTCAGGTTGGGTGGCAATGGACATTTGGGTGAACACAGCCACAGACAGTTAATGAGACTGAAACGGTTTACTGCTTGTTCACTGGACACTGATTAAGTGTAGGCTAAATGATGCTGTCTATTGAGACTTGCTAATGAAAAGCATTAGTAAGAGCAGACGTGGGCTCATTCTGACCATGTTTATAATACATGAATTGAGGGCTTAGAATGCTTGTTAAATAAATATAACAGTTGTTGGTGTGCATAGGCATAGTATAAGTCTCTAAAACACAATGGTTATATGAACAATGTCACATACACAACCAGACTTTTTCGTTAAGCTTCTCATTGTCGGCACTGGACTTATCACTCCAGATGTGCATTTTAGTGAAAATCATGTGCCTGTTCACACCGAAGCATGATGAAGTGCTGCTCTCACATTTCATTAGGCGCGTGGCTGACAACAAAGCACCGCTGAGGGAATGACAACAAAGCGTCGCTGAGGGAATCTGTCGATAATGCTCCTTTGGCCAGGGTCACTTCAGTACTTTATTAACCCATCCTTTAGTCCAGTGTCAATACAGTTTTCTCCTGGCATACAGCCGCTTCCGTGACACAGCCCAGGCTAATGGGTGAGCCAACATAATCCAATTAAACCAAGTCAGGCTTTTCCTTGAATCCTTGCATATCGAAGCAGGATTTCATACCTGGCTCTCAGGGGAACGGAAGGAATAGTAAACCCATCTTAAAAACCTCTCAGTCTATCAGGGAATAGAAAAACAATCGATTCTCATACTATTTTTGATTCTCTGTCCAGAATAATCCAAATAATAATTATAACCTTGTACACAGGCATATGCATATCAAACTTATATTATGAACAATGGATCAAACTGATTAAATACCCATATAAATTCTGTACTGCTCACACTTAGGAATAAGGATGACAGAACAACTATATGAGACTACAGAAATCAAGACAAGTGATGCATCAGGATGCAGAAACATTCTTTTTTTCTTGCAATAAAAAATACAGATATATACAGAGATATTTTTTAATTCTGGTACCCAAAATCAAAACTGAATCAATTCATGAGGTGCTTAGAGATTCCCACATTACCGGTGCATCCCAAGAGGCTTGTGAAGGAACTCAGTAGTGAATACCTGTCTTTCTCATTGTGTGTTGACTTAATACAGTCAGTCAGCCAAAACACAACAAAAGTGCTGTCTCTGACAGTTCATTTTAAGATGATTTTAAAGAGTTGTAATTGTGTCCAAAAGGAGAAATACAGTTTGTAAATCCTCAATAATAGAGTTGACCATTAAATATAGTAACATGAGTAAATTTACTGACATTGCAAAAAACATGGCTAACAACAGAAATTATGTTGTGCCGTTTTTTTATTTTTATTATTTGTTTTTGTGCTTTTTGTTCAGATGGCTATTAGCTAATGTTTTAGCCTAACAAAGAATTTGATTAAGAAAAGTAAAATACATGTTTTTGTGTAACAAATAATTGGCTAATCGTAGCAAAATGCAGTAAAATAAAGCTCTGTACTGTCAAACAAGAAAGGTAAACTGTAAAGGTAATACCTCAAAATGACCAAATAAAGTCTTCATAAATTGAACATTATTGTTAAAAAGGATTTGAATCATTCTCGGACCTTTTTGTTAGCTTTAGAGCATGTCTGGTGCCCTACTCACCGAAGAGTATTTGACAAAGACTATGCTTATTTGTTTGTTTGTTTGTTGAAATGTAGTTTTATAAAATCAACATAGTGCAGAAAAATGAAGCTCAGTTTTTACACTTGTTGCAAAACAAACTTAAATACTGCATAAATGCCTTTGAAAGTGTTTGAATGGTAGTTCAGATGTCAGGGAAAATCCAAGAATGTGCGATGATGTTCTTGGCACTTTAAATGAGGTGGTTTAATCTGGGTTATTGCTTTTAAAATTATAAAACTTTAGGATTTATACTGGTACAAAGTGAAATGTACATAAATAATAAGGGGAAATGGATGGATGTGTTTCTGTGTGTGTGGTGGTGGAATGTATGTGTGTGTGTGTGTGTGTGTGGGGGGGGGTATTATGCGGCTGGGTGCACATATATCAGTTTGATTACTATTGACATTGCTTGTGAATGGCTATTTATTGTATAGCAGTATAGGCCTTCTGTGACTGTGATTGTTGTGTGTGTGTGAATCTAACATTCAGTCAAACAATGACAGGTTAATATCAGCTGGTTGAAGTCAGCATGCCCCTAGCATGACAACCTTTTACCTCTGTTTATGCTCAATATTTCTTTTTCTTTTTCTTAACCGCACACTCCTCCGTCCAATCTCTTCACTCGAACGCACAAAAAACACAAAGAATGTTAGACAGTAAAATGTAGATTTTGAATATTTCATACAAACAAGTGAATAAACTGTATCAGTAAATGAGCCAGTGCGCTGTACTAATAGAGGCATTCAGAAAAGGGAGTACTGCTTGGTGTATTGATGAATCAGTCCTTGGCTATTGAAGCTGTGTAGAAAAGGCCTTGCTTTATAATGTTCGATCAATAACTCATTGTAGGGGCTATTCCACTGTAAAAATATGATTGGCTTTCCAGTATACACACAAATATTTTCAATACATATCGGACATTGTAAAATTTATAGGCATGAAATAAACAGTAGGCATGGAGGGACAATCAAATCCCTGACTGTGTGTTTGGCATGTGCTGATTATTTCTCTCTTCGCAGGTGCTGCAGATGTACCTGCCTTTCTGTGGAATTGCTATCTCCAATGCTCAGCTCTTTGCTGCATCCAGAAAGGAGTATGATAGGAGCAGGGTAAGCGCTCTACAGTTGTTGTTTGAACAGCTCAGTGCTTTGCTGCCAAACAGAGTGTTTACTACAGAGCCATGTACTTTCAGTTAAAGAATAAAGGAGCAGTGTTAACCCATGTAGTAACTCCACAGTGCAAGCAATGTAGCCTAAATGACAGCTGGAGGAATAGCTGGTCTGAACTTCACATCTCATGATACAACCCTGTATTGGTAGCTCAGTGTGCGGATGTATGCATTGCTGCCCACATACTCTTCTGCTAAACTGCTTTTTCAAAACAGGGTTGGGGTAAGAATCAGTGTGTGTGCTGCCTTAAGCTATGGCTTTAAATCTAAATGCTGGTCTACTGTGTATTAAATTTATCCCAGATGAAAGTGTGAATGATGATGATGAGAGAAAATAAGAGAGGACAGGGATTATTGATCATAGCTCAGCCCCCCACACTATATAGTGTACATACCAGAGTGAGTCGATTATGAAAAACAGACTTTTGTGATAGGTTGCAATAACATGGCAAAGGCTTATTGTTCATTTCCAAAATTTTGGTCAGATACAATCTTTTTGCGAAGAGAGTTTCCATTCATGTCTGTGAGACTAATACCAACTGCATGACCTACAATTGTTATGAACAAAATTTTTTATTATTTTTATGGAAATGCTCATGTTGAAGCAATAAATGGAAATATTTGCAAATATATTGCAGACCTGTATTGCAAACATTGTCATAGATAATAGGTTGTTTGAAAAAATACACTGATCAAGCATAGCATAATGACCGCCTGCCTAATATTCTGTTGGTCCCCCTTTTGCTGCCAAAACAGTCGTGACCCGACGAGCATTACGGGCATGAACTTCTTCAGCAGTTTGAGCTACAGGAGCCCGTCTGTTGGATCGGACCAGACGAGCCAGCCTTCGCTCCCCACATGCATCAATGAGCCTTGGTTGCCCATGACCCTGTCGCCGGCTCACCACTGTTCTTTTCTACTACCACTTTTGATACTGACCACTGCAGACTGGGAACATTCCACAAGAGCTGCAGTTTTGGAGATGATCTGATCCTGATCCCTTGTCAAACTCGCTCAAATCCTTACGCTTGCCTATTTTTCCTGCTTCTGTTCACTTGCTGCCCAATAAATCCCACCTACTAACAAGTGCCATAATGAAGATAATCAGTGTTATTCACATTACCTGTTATAATGTTATAATGTCATAATGTAATGACTGGTTGGTAAAGACATAGGAAAATAAGTATTTGAACACCCTGCTATTTTGCAAGTTCTCCCACTTAGAAATCATGGAGGGGTCTGAAATTGTCATCGTAGGTGCATGTCCACTGTGAGAAACATAATCTAAAAAAAAAAAAATCCAGAAATCACAATATATGATTTTTAAACTATTTATTTGTATGATACAGCTGCAAATAAGTATTTGAACACCTGTCTATCAGCTAGAATTCTGACCCTCAAAGACCTGTTAGTCTGCCTTTAAAATGTCGACCTCCACTACATTTATTATCCTAAATTAGATGCACCTGTTTGAGGTCGTTAGCTGCATAAAGACACCTGTCCACCCCATACAATCAGTAAGAATCCAACTACTAACATGGCCAAGACCAAAGCGCTGTCCAAAGACACTAGAGACAAAATTGTACACCTCCACAAGGCTGGAAAGGGCTACGGGGAAATTGCCAAGCAGCTTGGTGAAAAAAGGTCCACTGTTGGAGCAATCATTAGAAAATGGAAGAAGCTAAACATGACTGTCAATCATCCTCGGACTGGGGCTCCATGCAAGATCTCACCTCGTGGGGTCTCAATGATCCTAAGGAAGGTGAGAAATCAGCCCAGAACTACACGGGAGGAGCTGGTCAATGACCTGAAAAGAGCTGGAACCACCGCTTCCAAGGTTACTGTTGGTAATACACTAAGACGTCATGGTTTGAAATCATGCATGGCACGGAAGGTTCCCCTGCTTAAACCAGCACATGTCCAGGCACGTCTTAAGTTTGCCAATGACCATTTGGATGATCCAGAGCAGTCATGGGAGAAAGTCATGTGATCAGATGAGACCAAAATAGAACTTTTGGGTTATAATTCCACTAAACGTGTTAGGAGGAAGAAGAATGATGAGTACCATCCCAAGAACACCATCCCTACTGTGAAGCATAGGGGTGGTAGCATCATGCTTTGGGAGTGTTTTTCTGCACATGGGACAGGGCGACTGCACTGTATTAAGGAGAGGATGACCAGGGCCATGTATTGCGAGATTTTGGGGAACAACCTCCTTCCCAAAGTTAGAGCATTGAAGATGGGTCGAGGCTGGGTCTTCCAACATGACAATGACCTGAAGCACACAGCCAGGATAACCAAGGAGTGGCTCTGTAAGAAGCATATCAAGGTTCTGCCGTGGCCTAGCCAGTCTCCAGACCTAAACCCAATAGAGAATCTTTGGAGGGAGCTCAAACTCTGTGTTTCTCAGCAACAGGCCAGAAACCTGACTGATCTAAGAAGATCTGTGTGGAGAAGTGGGCCAAAATCCCTTCTGCAGTGTGTGCAAACCTGGTGAAAAACTACAGAAAACGTTTGACCTCTGCAATTGCAAACAAAGGCTACTGTACCAAATATTAACATTGACTTTCTCAGGTGTTCAAATACTTATTTGCAGCTTTATCATACAAATAAATAGTTAAAAAATCATACATTGTGATTTCTGGATTTTTTTTTAGATTATGTCTCTCACAGTGGACATGCACCTACGATGACAATTTCAGACCCCTCCATGATTTCTTAGTGGGAGAACTTGCAAAATAGCAGGGTGTTCAAATACTTATTTTCCTCACTGTACATGTACACGGTAGCGAAAATGAATTTTAATGGCACAAATTGTATTAATGCGCGATAAATGCAGTGTGCATTTCTGTTTGACCATTTTATTACAAACTTAAATCAATAAATATGAACGAGGCAAAATTGAAACGTTCAATGCATTTATTCACAATGTTCTTTCTTTACTCAGATATAAACAATTAATAAATAAATATTTTTTATTCACTTAACATTTGTTTAACTAATTAACTAAGTCTCAAATTAAGCACCAAAACCCACCATGATGAGCACATCTGGCAATTAAACGGTCTGTATGGAAACATAGCAAAAGTGATGATTTATGTAATTTAATAGCATAATTACTTTAAACATTTACAAGAATATTTTGTCTTCATGTTGTATGTTGAGTTGATGTTTACTAATAATAAATATACATTGGCTTAAAGCATATTTTTGTTCAGAGTATTAAAAGCTTGAAAAGTATTAATTTAAGGTACATTTAGAAAATATAAATATATATATATACTGTGTCCATTTCTTAAGGAAGTAAAGAAGCCTCAAATCTTTGTATAGACAAACAGCTATTAGTTCATAAAAGCACTGTTTAACTCTTTGTGTATGTGTTTGTGTGTGTGTGTGTGTGTGTGTGTGTGTGTGTGTGTGTGTGTGTGTGTGTGTGTGTGCAGGCTTTATTGGAGGTAGTGAATGATTTGTTTGAGGAACAGACAGACTTGGAAAAGATTGTGAGGAAGATTATGCATCGTGCTCAAACACTACTCAAGTGTGAACGCTGCTCTGTACAGCTACTTGAGGACATCGAGTCTCCGGTGATCATCCTCCTTCCCCCTCAGCTTTCCCCTTATCCAGCATGTTTCTTTCTAGTTCTTCTTTTTTTGTGGCCTTTTGGCACCTTTTTGTATTTCCTTTCCTTTCCTTTCCTTTCCTTTCCTTTCCTTTCCTTTCCTTTCCTTTCCTTTCCTTTCCTTTCCTTTCCTTTCCTTCCTTTTTTGATCTCACTCATATTTAACATAAAGCTCATGTAGAATGCTGAAACTATTAAATCTATTGCAGGTGGTGAAGTTTACTAAGTCCTTTGAACTACTGTCACCAAAGTGTAGTGCAGACACAGAGAACAGGTAAGATCCTTTGTTAAACACACACACACACTCTCACACTATCTCTCTCTCTCTTTTTCTCTGCTTCACATGGGTGCCTTAAACTATACAAAAATATTTTGATTTGACTTAATAACTAAGCAGAGTCCAGCAGCACATGAATGTCTGTATCCATTTATTTAAACTCTCTCAGACTCAGTTTTCAGCTCAGCAGGAAATGTCTTCTAATGTGTTCTGGCTGATAGGAAAAAGTCATATTGTTAGTAATAGTCATAGGTTGTGGTTCATAGATTTGATGTTGTTTTCTAGCAGTAATTTAAATTAATGCTCTTTTTTTTTTTTTTTTTTTTTTACTTTTATTACTTTTTACAAAGCTTAAAGGACAGTACAAGAAGAAAGGGAGAACAAGCTGAAATCAAAGATTAAAACATTATTATCTATAAATTTAAATAGGCTTTTTTACAGTCCTGTTGTACTGCAGTTATTTTCTTGTCACAATATTTTAAAACACAGAAAAGTCTCACCACTAAATAAAGATTATGTTCAGCTCAACTGATACTAAAAGTGTTCAGGCCCACTTTGTATTAGGAAAGTGCAAAAAGAATTGAGCACTATGTCCTGCACTCTGTTGCTTGCTGATGAATTTTTAAAACTGCACATTAAAAGGCTGTTAAATATTTCTTAGCAGACTCATTAACTGCTTAGCGGTGTGTTGTGTTATGCTGAGCTGCGTCAATGTGTACTGCACTATGCACGTTTGATTGATGATTCTCCAGTGCTTCTGCACCAGCGGCTTGGGGTTTCTCCCCATGTCAGCTGCTGCTCACACGTGAAATTCTGCACTGCACCGAATCTTCGGACTCTATCTATTCAGCACTTAGGACAACCCAAACCCCATAGCTCAGCTCCCTGATCAGCCACCACTATCTTCCTGCAAACACACAAGATACCGGCCCACCTGCCAGCACATACAAGCATTAGCCAATAAAGGTGAGAACCAGGTGGTTTTGAGAGTGTGAACATCATACTAAAGTTGTTTCAGAGAATGGTGCTGATTGCTCTCGCCTAATTGCAGAGGAGAAATGCGTCTGAGTGCTATCTGAGTTTTGTGGGAGACATGCGTGATTGTGCAACATGGTTGCTTGTTTCTGGCATGGTAATGCTAAATGCAAGTGGAATCATTATGGCAGCAGAGAGGACACACACACCACAGTGCTATCAAAGGGCTGTACTCCACTCATCCCTCTTTCTTCCCACTACAACACCTGGCTAATGCTGCGTGCCAAGCTGCGAAATCACATACACTGATGGCTGTGTCTATTAAAACAATGTTTTTTAAGCTTGATGACACTATCAAAGGAACAAAACAAAGTGCAATAAACATTTTACTTCACAGTTTAAAGATCCATACCACACACCAGAGCACATAAAAATTTGTGGGAGTGATTGTGCCGCTATCCCAGTAGGCATGCTTTCTATGTGCAAAGGACAAATAAACATCACCTAATGGACAAGTATAATTTCTGATTTTATGTCCAGCCTATTAAGTCCAATTCTTCTAAAAAATACATGAAATGTTAAGCTTTAAAATGGGAATTATATGTGAGGTTTGGTTCACTGTGAAATCCCAAATTGTGCATCTGAAGTTTTTACTGCTTCGGTTGGGCAATAAGTGCAGCATACAGAACTTATGTGTTTAATTTCGAGAATACTTCCACAGCAGGAGCTGTTATGTCCATTATCCACGTGTACGCATGTTACTTATTTCTTGCTACCCCCATAGATTTTATCTGCCCGACGTACATCTCTCGAGAGAAGGGTCTCACTGCGCCTCTCTAACACACACATATCTCACACTCTCTGACTAAAGCAGTCCAGGATTTTGCCAGCAGCTCACATGCAAAAGTGCTATTAACTGTGTTACAGTCACTTGGGTGTGATGTGAAAACATGAGAGGGCTATGTTACAAACATGAGACATTAGAATAATAATACAGAATGAGCAAGTGTAAAGAAGGAGGCAGTTGTGTGTTTTTCTGGGGTACGTGGGCGAATATGACAATGAGAGCGGTAACTTTTCATTTTTTTTTAAGGCTTAAAAGAAGCTTATTAAAATGCATAAAGGGCTTATTAGATATGAACTGCAACCTGGGAAGAGGCACCATAAACAACAACAACTCCTAAGATTTTAAGTTATACAAATTGTATTTATCAATGTGCATCCTTCACCTTTAATTGCTAGCTAACAGAATCTCTAATCCAGTACATCTATTGGCATATAACTTACTTGGTCAGTGGTTCAGTTCCAAATCCCTTCTCAATTCCCTTGTCTAAAACACGGAGCTGTTCATTTCTAATCATTCTTTTTCTTTTATTAATTTTTATTTCAGTTTTAAAGACAGTATGGAAAAGTCATCGTATTCAGACTGGTTGATCAACAACAGCATAGCCGAGCTGGTGGCCTCCACTGGTCTGCCGGTCAACATTAGCGACGCCTACCAGGACCCCCGCTTTGATGCCGAGGTAGATATGCTTGCTCACTCAGCAGCCCGGCTGGCACATTCCCCTCAGATTACATTAACTACTACTGTAATCATCAGCTTCCAACCGAGAAAACATTTAGAAATGCCACTTTGATCTGTAATTACTAGTTAGACACTGTATAAAATAGTGCTTTCTGAGCAGTGGGTATAATGGCTGGTACAACATACCATATTACTTTGCCCACCAAGAAATACAAGCAGCGTTATTTAAACAGTACACTGAAGGATCTAATCAATATGAATCAAATGTCTTGCTGAAAGGACTTTTCCAAGAGATAATTTGATTAATGTATGCCCACCTCAGCATTGTCAGTATATCAGTGGTATATTTGATATAATGGTTTACTCTGGTAAATATTTTTCACCATAAAATGCACATACACATAAAAATAATTTCGAGTAGATTTAAGCTTTGGGCTACTTAAGACGTAAATTTGAATACCTAAAGGTACAGGAGTGACTCAATGTTGTCATGTAGGGAAGTGTGCTATTTGCCTGGGTCTGAACTGTTTCCAGGTAGTGAGCATTGTACAGTGTAAATGAAGCAACAGACCAGAGTGATGTGCTGCTCTGCACCAGTCCAGCTTTGATCTTTGGCTGCTGTCGCACACTGATGAATTATATAATATGGCTTTGATGTATCTTTGGCTAAGATTCTTTTAGATTCTCTCCTGTTTTTGCTCTGAAATGCTGGCACCCATGCAGTTTTATTATGTTCTTTACAACAATGTGCTACACTGCGTACCCATCTCCTATGGGATTCAGGCAACCTATCTTTTGCTGAGTTGTGCCGCAGGCATTACAGTAAGTGAGGTATGTTTGGACTGTACTGCAGCATGACACAAATGTAGTGAATTGTATGTGTTGCCTATGTTTGCATTAGGCTGATCAGTTTTCTGGCTTCCACATCCGCTCTGTTCTGTGTGTGCCTATTTGGAACAGCAACCACCAAATAATTGGTAAGTTCATAAATACATACAGTGTCAATTTCTACCCTTGCTATGTGTCACACTATTCATGTATATACGTAAGGGTTATGTGTTTGTGAATGAAAGTTGGCTAAGTCTGTTCATATGTATGAATGTAAGCAGTAGAGATCAAAAAAATGTGTGAGTTATGAGCAAATTATGCAGCACGTCTGAGGGTTCTTATCAGGAAACAGATTAAAAAACATTATAACCATACAGTGACATGTAGAGGTGTAGTACTGAGTCAAAGATGTGTTCATTCACATAGATGTTTTTTTTTCTCACACACAAATCATCTTTGAGGACCTGAGGGTTTAATTCTTCTTATTATGCGGCTGTTCTGAAAATGATTTAAAATTTCTGGAAAAAAAAAATCAACCTCTTGTTATTCCTAAGAATCACATTTGCATCAACGGTTTAATATGTTTAATCCCTTAATCCCCCTGGTCTATAAAAACGGAATTCTAGATTTACTATCAATTAGACTCTTTAACTTAGCCTTTGATTTCATCAATGAGTGCCTAAAAAAGGCAAGAGAAGTAAATGAGGCCTTTTTTTTGTGAGGCATCCTGCCAGACCTGAGGACTCGAACATTAAGGAAGCCAAGGATACTCATATGACATCTTGTACCACGTCATAATCGTTGCCATACACACACACACACACACACACACACACACACACACACACACACACACACACACACACACACACACACACACACACACACACACACACACACACACACACACCACTGTCTTTCATCCCTCCAGATATACAACTGTAAAGCACTTATCATTTATCTCTTCATGTCCCAGATATTTTGACACCATTCAAACCAGGCAGAGAGCAGACATCAGGACAGGATTAGGTTTTTAGTAATTAGGATTGTATTTTATGAAGGATTGTATTTTATGAAATATTTTACCTTTACTGCCAAAGTTAATTACTCTTCAATTCATATTTGTTCTAAATTCTAATTTGGGTTGAAGCTTCTACATGTTATGTGATTTTATTCTTTTTGTATTTACAATTACTTTAAGACAACTACATAATTAATTTAACCTTTTATGGTTAACCTTAACCTTGCAATTTGCAGTTGAGACAGAGACACCACTGTGTTGTTTCTGAGAAGGTTATGTAATTAATGGTCAAACTACAGGTGAAACAATCTTATTATTCTACACATCTTACACAATAACGATCATAATATAATAACATGAATGGCAGAATAACCATGGCCATAATGCAAATATGATTGATTGAATGTTTTTTTTTTGTTGTCTGCGATGTGGGTTATGTGAGGACATTAGTGATTAAAAAAGGGCAGGTACAGGCACAACAGCACTCTGTCAACACTAATTATACATTTGGGTCACCTACAAACATTAAAATGAACCATCACAGCAACTAAATTGGATCTGAGCAAAAAGGAATGGAGCATATAGGGTGAATAGAGAATATAATAGTGGTGCATGGCTGATTTTTTAAGGGCAGTGTGTATACTCCTATATCATTTGAGCAGTAGTTGTAGGGTTTGGCCTTTAGAGCAATAACTCTATATTTTTATCCTTAGAGTATAGGGTCTGGATCTGTATATGGAGGTACTGAGCCTCTAGAGCAGTAGCTGTGGCCTGTGTCCATAGAGCATTAGCTGTACAGCTGTACATGTACAGTTATATCGATTAATTTATTATTCTAGAGAGGTACCTCTATTGGGTTATGCCTTTTGAAAAGTGTAGCTGTATGGCTGTATATGTAGTGGAGTAGCTTTTGGGATGTAGAGATGCATCTTTAATTCATCAAATATAGATCTAAATCTTTATCTATGTTTCTTTTATTAGGCTGCATCTCTAAAGAAGTCCTTCAAGAATGTATCTCTAGAGCAGTAGCTTCAGGACTTTGTTTCTCTATCAATAGTTTAAAGACTGTATAGTGCTGTAGTTTCTGAATTGTATCTATAAAGCAGTAGCTTGAAAACTGTAACTCTAGATCTCTAGCTTCAGGACTGTATAGAGAAATAGCTCAAGCATTGTATTTATAAAGCAGTAGTTCTACAAATGTGTCTTTAGAGCAGTAGCTTCAGGACTGAATCTACAGAAAAGTAGCTAAACAGCTACATGCATAAAGCAGCAGATTCAAGAGTGTATAGAACAACAGCTTCAATGCTGTCTTTCTAGTTCAGACGCTTCGGATTGTGTCCAAAGAGTAGTAGCTTTAGGACATTATCTATAAAACAGTAGTTTCAGGACTGTATAGAACAGAAATCCCCAAACTGGGGCCTGCAGGCCAAGGTTGGCCTGTAAAGCAACTTATAAAGATCTTTATTTATAATTTAATGCTTAATATAACATATTTAGTTGTATTTTTAAGCTGCAAAAAAACATTCATCAAAACGTATATAAGTAAATTCATAAGAAGTCTAATTTTGAAAAACTCTATATTCTATAATTAGGATTTCTGTGTTAAATATTGTACTATTTATATGTTTTATTGAACTAGAAATCTTTGAATGTAAAATTGCATTAATTATGCAAATTACAAAGTAATGATTTCCAATTTATTTTTTAATTTATAAATATAATATAATGTATGGCTCTCAATCAAGTTTAATTTTTGGCCCTTCATAGGATAAAGTTTGGGCACCTTTGGAATAGAGAATAGCTTCAGGACTGCATTTATAAAGCAGTAGTTTGATTTTTCATAAATGCACTGCCATAATTAAATAATAACCCTAATCCCATTCTAGCAACAAATGACGATCTGTGCTTTGTGCTGTGTGTGTGTTGCAGGTGTCGCACAGGTTTTAAACAGGTTGGATGGGAAGCCTTTTGATGATGCAGACCAGAGATTGTTTGAGGTATAAGTTATGCAGTCAGCAAAACTATTAGTCTTGTCTGTTGCTTCTGTAATCATTCTGTGTAGTCCTGTCTTCTCTCTCTCTCTCTCTCTCTCTCTCTCTCTCTCTCTCTCTCTCTCTCTCTCTCTCTCTCTCTCTCTCTCTCTTTCTCTCTCAATCTCATACTCGCTCACTAACTTTATTCTCTCTGTTTATTCTTCAGGCATTTGTGATATTTTGTGGGTTGGGGATCAATAACACAATAATGTACGATCAGGTGAAGAAGTCTTGGGCCAAACAGTCTGTGGCTCTGGACGTAAGTCTCTTCATACAGATGCCACACACACACACACACACACACACACACACACACACACACACACAGACACACACACACACATATGTTGTCGTCCTATATAAACTGTAATAGCCTCTTTCTTTGATGTATCCTAGTTGCCGTGCAGAAGCTGTTCCATCACCCCTAGTGCTTAAGAAAGTTGAGATCCCTTTCTGTAGCCATGCACATTTTTAATACTAGAACCCATCACTTTCACTGATTCTTATACTTGATTTAACACAATAGTTTATTGTGTTATTTGGCACAAGTGGTCAAGCCGTTACCACATATTACTCCTGTTATATTACTCCTGTTATTCCTGTTGAATTTTTAAATTTGTATGACATGAAATTGACATCATAGTATCTAGTAAATAGTCTCTCTTTCTGTCTGTCTGTCTATCTGTCTGTCTGTCTGTCTGTCTGTCTGTCTGTCTGTCTGTCTGTCTCTCTCTCTCTCTCTCTCTCTCTCTCTCTCTCTCTCTCTCTCTCTCTCTCTCTCTCTCTCTCTCTCTCTCTCTCTCTCTCTCTCTCTCTCTCTCTCTCTCTCTCTCTCTCTCTCTCTCTCTCTCTCTCTCTCTCTCTCTCTGAAGGTGCTGTCATATCATGCCACTTGCTCTAAGACAGAAGTGGACAAGTTTAAGGTAAAGCTAAAAGTGAAGCAGCTCATTTTTTACTACTATATGCTTAATGACTTCTTATTACATGTCATTTATATACAAATGAATTAGTAACATTAGAGTCTGCATTAGAGTCTGTAGAATAATTATAAAATGGATAAAAACATATATAGCCTTACTGTTCTTGGGTTACTGTATGGGTGTGGGTTTGCCTGTTTTCCCATGCCTGTTTAGGTTTCCTCTAGGTTCTCTGGTTTCCTTCCACCAGCCAAAACATGCCAATAATTGGACTTTCCGAACTTAATTGTTCTAGGTATGAATGTGTGTGTGTATGGTGCCCCATTCCCAATTTGCCTCATGCTCAGTGTTCCTGCAATTCTGGATTTTTCCTTTGGCTTTCATGGCTTTGACCAGGATAAAACAATAACAAAAGAATAAATAAATGAGACATATTTTATCAGTAAACATGGGATTGAACTATAGCACATTTACCACAAAAGTAGGAAACTTCATTAAAATCATGCATTTGTTTCTGTTTAAAATGTGAAATTAATAATACATAACATAAAATGTCATGCATATACACATTAATTGTATGTGTAACATACATTTATTAATAATGATGCAGGTTAATAAGTTCATCAGTAGCCCTACATTACTCATAGCATCTCAGTGGAGTGAGATTTCCCTCATTAGTGATGGCACATCCATCATATTAGGCTTTTCTACAATGATTTTTGCTTTAAATGCCATCTTGGGCACAGAATATTTGCTGGATTCTTTAAAACATGTAGGCTTTCAGTAATGTGCACAGTGGAGACCAGTACTGCTCAAATAATGCAGCCTTGAGCTCTGTCTCTTTATCTGTTTGCCTTTCCTTCTTACACTCTTTGTCAGACACCCACTCTCTCTTTCCTGTACACTCTCTCTCTCTCTCTCTCTCTCTCTCTCTCTCTCTCTCTCTCTCTCTCTCTCTCTCTCTCTCTCTCTCTTTCTCTCTCTTTCTCTCTCTCTCTTTCACACATAGGCTCACACACATACTCACATGCACACAAACACACACACACAAACACAAACACACACACACACACACACACACACACACACACACACACACACACACACACACACACACACACACACACACACACACTGTGGTTCATTTTAAATGTCACTAAAACGCAAGTTCAACAGTCATTCATAAATATAGTGCTGTAGCCCCACTACAGCACTTTTTTAATATCTCACCTATAAATGTGCAAATACAAAGTTATATATAATGTACAGTGTTCATACAATGCAATACCTCTACAGTAGATACATTAGGAGAAGTAAGAAGAAAGACAAAGAAAGATTGTGAGGACGTTATTAATTTCCATTCTTATTCAGGCTAAGCTCCAAAGGGACTGTTCTCCAGAAGGCAGTAACGCAATGACACCATGAAATACAGGACAGGATACAGGACATCACAGACATACTGAAATTAACACGGAGAGCCTTAAAATATATATTTGTATATATAGTAAAACAGACTAAATTAAAATGTTCTTATGAATATAAGAAAAACTGTGCTCGATTTGAGATAAGGAAACAAATAAAGAGACAAATGATTTAGCTTGTTTTGCATGTTTACCACCTCTTGATATTATTAGTAATAAAATTCACAGGTTTCTATAATTAGTATCTGTGAATGACGTCACTAAAACACATAAATTCCCTTGCCAATGGCCCCCTACCTCTCTCATTTTCGTTCTCACACTTTTCTCTGTTACGCTGTGTAAGCTCTATCTATAGACCCCTCATTAGCAGTTTATCTCTGTACTGTTGAGATTCTCAGCTCAGTTTAAATTGGATAAGCAGACGCTGTGATATCCGTAGCATTAGGAACAACCTGCAAATTGCTCCTCCATTCATGAAGCCCCTGAATGAACAGGGGTGAGACACAGGGCCATATACTGCAGTCATCCACTGCATCCCTCCTCTCCATCTTGTCATTTTCTACATGAACTTTTTTATATTCTTTGGTCTTTGACTTAATAAGACACACCATTCTTGGTGACTACAGTGCACACTGAAAAAAGATGACTAAATTTAGGTTAGAGAGTTGAATTAAAGCCACAAATATATTTGCCTGAGTGGTTTTGCTGTGTCCTGCTAGTGCATTATATTCTGTTTAATTTGTTAGGTATTCCAGGTTTTTTATTTATGCTTTTTTTATTCATGAGTCGGAACAATCATAATAAAGCATACAACAATGAAAGAAAATTTGAATATACAGTACTCAAGTATTAATATGTGCCAAGAATGCTGTAATTACTGACATACAGTGTGTTTCTTAATCTTATCCTGCAGCCCTATTTAGTTAATATCATGGTATTGCTAGCAATCTACTGGTGCCCAGCTCCCTGTACTTTGTGAAGACCTTTGGATTAAATCAAGGTCAGGTGTGAATAATTACACAGCACCGTCATACTCAGTGTGTGTGGTGTCAAGATCACCTGGCTACAGATGTTGCAACATCATTCAATTTGGGCAGAAGACAAGAATGACTGTGGCGTCCTGCAGTTACCTTCTTTGTCTTTTTCTGAAAATATGCCTAATACCTAGCACAGAACAATATCAAATAGGCAGAGAACATAATTAGGATATTGTATCGGTTGGTCAACAGCTGAAAAATCAAGTCATCCCAGTCAACACACTGTTGATTAATCTGAAAGCGATGAATTCAATGATAAATCCTCTAATTGTTCTATCTACTAGCATGGCTATATCTATCTTTAAAATAATGAACAAAATGGACATGCTTAGTACATAGTAGTGGACAGGGTAAATGGCTTTTGCTATGTGTACAAAAAGCTTTAGAGTCACAAGCTTACATATCATACAAATAGAGGCCATATCAAGGTCAGATGTCTGTACCATCAATAATGATTTTACAAACTTTTTTCAACAGAGTAGATGACTTTGACAGGAAAAAAAAATGTGAAACTTATAGATTTGAAATGATGCACCCATCTCTTTATCATACTACCAGTGACAATCATTATTACAGTAGCTAACAATAGCATATGTGTAAAATATTGTGTTGAATTATCCATTACTTCTTAAGGGTGTCTACCTAAATGTTCTCAATTCTCAACTGCTTATTATGCCTAATATTAATACTTAATATGATTAATAAACAAAATATGATTATTTTAGTCATAGAAACTGATAGTTTTTGATATTTTTTAATGTTGGTTTTAGCCCTGTCTCATTTTCCACACTAGTTACACTTTATTTGGATAGACCATAGGACATATACTACAAAGAGTCAGCAAACATTTAAAGACAATTAACACCCTCTAAGTTGACTGTCATCAATCTCTATTGACTAATTCTAATATATAAATAGTTTAGTTTGTTTTTGTTTAGTAGATACTGTTAGGTTTTTATTTTTAATTGGAAGATAATTACATTATTAATTTAGTTTATTCGATAATCTACACACTATAGACCTAACTTCAGTCTTAAGTTGTAGCACAATTTCTAATTCAGTTCATGTTCTTAATATATTTTATGATATAAAATTGCAAGATAAGGTCAGTTGACAGAATTTGTAGATGTCTTTACATTAACTAAACAAATGTGGTACCTTTAAGTGTTTTCGAAAAGTCTTCTCCTGTTAGGGGTCGTCACAGCGGACCATCCGCCTGTTTGATTTGGCAGGTTTTTACGCTGAATGCCCTTCCTAACGCAACCCTCCCCATTTATCCGGACTTGGGACTTAGAGTGGCTGGGGTTGGTTCCCTGACCGGGGGGGGTCGAACCCGGTCCGCAGTGGTGAGAGCGCCGCATCCTAACCATTAGACCACCAGGGAACCTAGATCAGATGTTATATTGTTATATATGTTATATATCTTATAATTGTTTATATAATAGTAGTTTCCTATCATCTCTATCCAAATCGGTGCTATATTTCTGCCTCCTCTCAAATTTTGAAATATGTGTTGTAAATTATTTTATTCTGCGTTTTTCGTGTGGTGCAGTTTAGGGCTGCGGCCGGGTGACGGGCTTGGCTTTGTTAGGTGAGAGAGCATTATGGCTAAACCTGTCAGGCTTGGGGGGTGCGCAGAAATGGAAGGTGATGAATACAGCTTAAGATCCCGCTGAAGGTCAGTTTGGTCCAGCTCTCAAGAAGATGAGAAAAACCAGCACCATAGGGAAACAAGTGGATGAAGCTTTTAGCCTCTGTTTACCTTGTAAGCAAACACCCCGACCACCCTCTCAGACAGCGCGAGAGGGCTTTGGTGCAGGGGTGGCAGTGAGAGGGACACAGATGAGGGTGAGCAGTAAAAGACCTGTTTCCAGCAGGCAGCAAGCTGACCAGCGTCCGAGATCGGATGGGCCGCAGCAGATAGAAACCGTCTGCCCTACCCTGAGCAATGAAAGAAGAAGCGCTCTACCTGACACGTGAACGTTACCCTATCCTCCTCTCTCCGCCTGCGACAAGAAGTAGGGGGGGAATCCAGCCCAATTTTGAGTTTAATAAGACCTTCAAGTTCTCCTCAAGTTTGAGAAATCACCAAGCACTCACATAATGTGTTCAGACACATTTCAGTTCAGGGGTTTATACTGTACACCAAAAAAAAGTACAGTATCACATCTGAGCCACAGGCTAAGAGTAAGTTAAAAAAACATAATAAATGTTCCACTGTTGAAGCCAGGCAGACAGCTGAGGGCCACGGTTTCTGAAAATTTTAAAGAAATAGTAGCTGCACCCCTAATCTTATCGCTGGAGGGAGCGATCGCTCTTCCAGTGGAACCCAGCATGGCGATGGTCATGACGTCATAAATGTGCAACCACAAGGTAATAAAAGAGTACAGGGGTCCTCTGTGGGTGTTAAGCACCATATGCAGGGGTACAGACTTAAATTTGTCATGAAACCACTCGGTTTCAACAGGGTGTTAGTCTCTATGGCTGAGGAAGAGTCGGCTTGCATCCTGGTGGCCGAGATCGACTCTCTTTTAAACAAACAAGCGATCAGAGTTGTGCCAAAGGAGGAAATCTGTCAGAACTTTCATTCCCATTATTTTGTGATTCCAAAAAGAGGGAACACATCTCTTCATCTGATTCTAGACCTGAGTGTATTAAACTAACACAAGGAAATACTCATTCAAAATGTTGACACACAAAGTGCTTTGTCTATCGATCAGTCCAAACGTTTGGTTTGTAATGATCGCTTTGTCAGATGCGTTTTTTCACATAAGCATTTACCCGTCTCTAAGAATAGCATGCTGAGGGACTGCTTAAGAGTTTCAAACCATTTAGTTCGGGCTGCCTCTAGCTCTGAGGGTTTTCAGCAAATATGTAGAAGCTGCTCTGTTCCTGTTGAGAAAGAACATAATATGAATATTTTCTTACATAGACAATTGTCTGACACGCTCTTTATTGAGAGAGCAAGCAATCAGAGATGCACAGTGTGGTAATGCATCTCTGCAACTTGGGGTTTAGAATAAATATGGAAAAGAGCTGCTTGGAGCCCTTTAAATGCACAGAATATCTATGCTGACAGAGAGGAGAATCACATTTTATTTTTATTTTTTTTTAACATAGTCACTCTCCCGTTTTCAGATAGGAATAGTGGTCCTATTTAGGGCATGCTTACAAATGCTGGGTTTAATGGCTTCAGTAATTTCGGTAGTACATCTGGGACGTCTCATGATGAGGGATTTTCAGTGATGGGTTGCGCATCTACAGCTGTGTTCCCGGTGGCATCTCACTTGACCGGTGAGAATAAAGTATGCATGCGTCAAAGCGCTCCGACATTGAAAAAGCCCCACGACTCTCAAAGGATTCCCTTGGGGACGGTGTCATCGAGAGTTACTATGACGACGGACGTGTCCTTAAAAGGCTGGGGAGTGACTCTAATGGGAAGAGCTGTGAACAGTGTTTGGCCTCCACAGCTGATTCGCATGCATATAAACTACCTGGAGTTGTTGGCAGTGTTTTTAGCACTGAAACATTTTCTGAGTCCGCAGGTCGGCACCCTGGCAGTCCTTTTATTAAGGTAGCATGCCATAAAAGGCAGATGTCCAGGCAGATGTCGCACTGTGGGATCTGTCTATGGTCTTATAGGCCCTTTCTCAACACCCTTTCGAGCCATTGAATGGCATGGGGTTAAAGTGTATTTCTCTTAAAATGGTGCTGCTTATAGCTCTGGTGACAGCTAAGCGTGTGAGCAAGATACAAGCTGTTGTCTGTCATTCCAGCTTGTTTGCAGTGTGCTCTAGGGCTCACAAAAGTTTGCTTTCTACCTAACTTGGCTTTTATACCTAAAGTGGTAGACTCTTCTTATAGATGTCCCATTACAGAACTTACAGCTTTCCACCCTCCTCCATTCTCCTTGGAGGATCAGTGGTTGAATTTGTTATGTCCAGTGTGTGCCCTTCTTATGTATGTGGAGAGAACAGCTGGCTTCAGAAAGAATAACCAGCTCTTTGTGTATTGGGCCACCCTCACAAGGGGAAGCTGTTGTAATGTCAGCGGCTGTCCCACTAGATTGTAGATGCCATATTTCTAGCATATAAATGCAGAGGTTCTTAAGCACCTCGAGGTTTAAGGGTCCACTCTACAAGGGGCATGGTGGACATCATAGGCCTTACTTAGGGGAGTTTCTGTTCAGGATATTTGTGTGGCAGCAAGTTGGGCTACACACTTTTGTACATTTCATAGACTGAATGTGTCTGAGCCATCCTTAGCACATGCAGTGCTAGGAGCCAAAATGTCTGAGCCTATGTTATTATGTATAGCGGGAGCATGTTGTGCAAACCAGGAGTATTCTACATCTTCATTGTGAAACACTGTGTGAAGTTCGAAAGAAAAAAAAAACGATGGGGTACTTAACATAATCCAAGATTCTTTGATAACAGAGTGAGGTGTTTTACCAACACTTTCCTCCTTGCACAGGAATGGGAAGAAATCTCGCTCCAATGATGTTGTAAGGGGTTGAACTGGGTGATATAGGAGGGGTGGAGCCAAGTCACTTGACGACCTGTCTGTCAAATACAGACGTGGTGTCATAGAAGCTTCCGTAGTTGTTCACGGCCAAATTGATTCCCATTGTGTAACACCTCACTCAAAGAACCCGGGATTATATTAAGTAACCCATCGCCTTGTTTTGACCCAGAAATAAAGCCCAAAAAGGTTTAAAAAAAAACCTCTCTGTCTCCCTGTCTCTTCTCTTTCAGGCAGCGAACATCCCTCTGGTGTGTGAGTTGGGCATTGATAAGCTCTCCTTTGATGACTTTTCTCTGGACCAGGATGCCATGATAACTGCAGCCTTGCGCATGTTCATGGAACTCGGCATGGTGCAGAAATTCAAGATAGACTATGAGGTCTCTCTCTCTCTCTCTCTCTCTCTCTCTCTCTCTCTCTCTCTCTCTCTCTCTCTCTTTCTCTCTCTCTCTTGCTGTCTCTCTTTCTCTCTCTCTCTCTCTCTCTCTCTCTCATTCTCTCTCTCTCTCTCTCTCTCTCTCTCTCTCTCTCTCTCTCTCTCTCTCTCTCTCTCTCTCTCTCTCTCTCTCTTTAACACACAGACATACACACTCTCTATGCATAGACTCTACCAGTTTCTTCATCCACTGAAATTTTTGGGCTCTCTTCTATGTCTTTTTTCAAGATGAGGTCATGTTGCTCTATATCATATACTTATGGCCTTAAATCTTTCTCGTTCTTTTCTGTCTGTCATATGTTGCTTTTCTGCATCATTTAAAATTGTTATTTTATATAAAAATACAAAAGTCAAGGAATAAAACCCTCTCCTGCTCTCCTATCTTCATTCGACTATACTATATAAACATTTACTACTATCACATGATTCTGTTTTTTGTTTATTTTTTCTGTTTCTCAATTGCACTCTATTTCTTTAGACATTGTGTAGGTGGCTGTTGACTGTAAGAAAGAACTATCGTATGGTTCTGTACCACAACTGGAGACATGCGTTCAATGTTTGCCAGTGCATGTTCTCCATGCTTACTGTAAGTCACACATATACAAAGTTACAATACTCCTTTTGATGTTTCTCCATGTGTTTAATTGTTTGTGTGTGTGTGTGTGTGTGTGTGTGCGTGTGCTCGTGTGTGTGTGTATGTGTGAGTGTGTGCATGCATGGTAAGTTTATTTGTGTTTAATTCAGGGAAGAAGGAAGACATTAGGCATACTAGAATGTTTTACATAACATTACATCATATCTTTTTTTTTATATAAGCCACTTCAACACAAAATCTAAAACAAAGGTAGAAATTAATAATAATACTATGAAAAGCCGAAACACTATGCAGCCTCTATTTAGATATGGTCAGTGTAAAGTGTTTCTTTTGCTTATCAGGAGTACAGGAGAAAGCACCTCAGTGTTGCTTTACTAGCAATTGCAGCACTTTGTACTTGGTCTGCTGTGCTTCATGCTGGAACTGTTCCCTATATCCCTGATTGTGTTTGTGTTGCATTTTTCTACTTTTTTTTGAAAAACCTCCAAAAGTACAGTGTGAAAATGGCCCTGAAATATACATTGTAAAAGCCAGAATATATCACATTAAATGGAAGTAAAATGCTTTCAGTGTTCTCTGCAGTTTGTGTCGTAGGCAGGAACAGCACTAGTGCATTAGGACCACATGGACCTTTTTTTTGTTTTATTTCATTCATTGTGTTAAGACATTTAGAAAAGATTTTGGCTTATCCTGTCAATCCTGAAATCTACTACTCTATTTATAACTTGAGATCTTAACCTAGGTCCAATCCTGAGCTCAGGTTATTGTCTGTGTGGAGTTTCTGTGCATGCACTGTCCATGTGCATGACAACATACAGATAGGCAGATTGGCAAAACTAAACTGCCTGTAGGTGTGAATAAGCGTGTGAATGAACGTGTAAATGTGTGTGTGAATTTTTGTGTGAATGGTACATTGTGATGGACTGGCATTCCATCCACGGTGAATTATTTCACCTTGTATTTTGTGATATCTGTATAGTTTCAAAATGCACTGCGACCCTGACCCAGAAAAAGTGCTTACTAAAGATGAGTGGCAGAATATCTAATGACATTTCATAATTTTTTTTATCCATTTAGAGTTACATTTAATGTTGGAAGCACCCCTTATATTATATATAAATGTAAACAGTGGATTCCTTACCATTTTCTATTTTCTCTTGAAGTTGGAGAATGTCATGTTACCGAGTTGCTGCAAATTCCTGAAAAATACTATATAATAGTAAATAAATATATCTCTAATTATTAGAAAAGTTGCTGACACCACAGACTCCTTTCAAAGAGGCTAAATAAATGTCTCCTTACATAAAACGTATTTACATAACAATTAAGAGAGTTTTTGCTAAACAATTTCCCCTGCATTAGCTGCTATTCGAGAAATGGTAATATATATCAGAACATCCATATAAACCTGTTTTTTGCCTTGCAGCTTGCACTACTGCTGAAGCGATCCTATTATACACTGAACAAAATTATAAACGCAACATTTTTGTTTTTGCCCCCATTTTTCATGAGCTGAACTCAAAGATCATGACTTTTTCTATGTACACAAAAGGCCTATTTCTCTCAAATATTGTTCATAAATCTGTCTAAATCTGTGTTAGTGAGTACTTCTTTGCTGAGATAATCCATCCACCTTACAGGTGTGGCATATCAAGATGCTGAATAAACAGCATGATTATTGCACATGTGTGCCTCAGGCTGGCTACAATACAAGGCCACTCTAAAATGTGCAGTTTTATCACACAGCACAATGCCACAGATGTCGCAAGTTTAGAGGGAGTGTGCAATTGGCATGATGACTGCAGGAATGTCCACCAGAGCTGTTGCCTGTAAATTGAATGTTTATTTCTCTCCCATAAGCCGTCTCCAAAGGCATTTCAGAGAATTTGGCAATACATCCAAACGGCCTCGCAACTGCAGACCACATGTAACCACACCAGCCCAGGACCTCCACATCCAGCCCCTTCACCTCCAAGATTATCTGAGACCAGCCACCCAGACTTCTGCTGCAATAATCGGTTTGCATAACCAAATAATTTCTGCTCAAACTGTCAGAAACCGTCTCAGGGAAGCTCATCTGCATGCTCGTCGTCCTCAACGGGGTCTTGACCTGACTGCAGTTCGGCGTCGTAACCGACTTGAGTGGGCAAATACTTACATTCGATGGCGTCTGGCACTTTGGAGAGGTGTTCTCTTTACGGATGAATCCCAGTTTTACAGGGCAGATGGCAGACAGTGTGTATGGCGTCGTGTGGGTGAGCGGTTTGCTGATATCGTTGTGGATCGAGTGGCTCATGGTGGCGGTGGGGTTATGGTATTGCCAGGCGTATGTTATGGACAACGAGCACTTTTATTGCGGTGCATTATATTGTTGGCATTTTAATTGCACAGAGATACAGTGACGAGATCCTGAGGCCCATTGTTGTGCCATTCATCCAGAACCATCACCTCATGTTGCAGCATGATAATGCACGGCCCCATGTTGCAAGGATCTGTACACAAATCCTGGAAGCTGAAAACATCCCAGATCTTGCATGGGCAGCATTTTTGCCTGACATGTCACCCATTGAGCATGTTTGGGATGCTCTGGATTGGCATATACGACAGCGTGTTCCAGTTCCTGCCAATATCCAACTTTGCACAGCCATTGAAGGGAAGGGACCAACATGCCACAGGCCACAATCAACAACCTTATCAACTCTATGTGAAGGAGATGTGTTGAACTGCTTAAGGCAAATGGTGGTCATACCAGATATTGACTGGTTTTCTGACCTCCCCCGGACCCCCAATACAGTAAAACTGCACATTTTAGAGTGGCCTTTAATCGTAGCCAGCCTAAGGCACACATGTGCAACAATCATGCTGTCTAATCAGCCTCTTGATATGCCACACCTGTGAGGTGGATGGGTTATCTCAGCAATGGAGACTTGCTCACTAACACAGATTTACACAGATTTGTTAACAATATTTGAGAGAAATAGGCCTTTTTTGTACATAGAAAAAGTCTTAAATATTTGAGTTCAGCTCATGAAAAATAGGGGGCAAATACAAAAGTGTTGCATTAATAATTTTGTTCAGTGTAGATAATAAATTCATCTGACTAATCAAAATCAAGAAATTAGTGGTATAAATAAACGTAAATTAAACAAAAGTGATAAAATCGAGCAAAATTAACATAATTATTAAATTATTTACATTGGAAATACAATTTGTCAGCTAAAATGTACAGAACAATTATATTTTGGTTATATGGCTATATAGCCTCTATGGAGAACCCTGTTTATGAAATCATTTATGCATATTTGTGTGTGTATGTGTGTGTCTCAGACTGCAGGCTTTCAAGAGACCCTCTCAGAGTTGGAGATCTTAGCACTCATTGTGGGCTGTGTGTGTCATGATTTGGACCACCGTGGAACCAACAATGCCTTCCAAGCCAAGTATGACAGACAGACAGTATAAACATTGATTATGCATAGCCACAATCACCAACCTTTTCAGCTGTAACAAACCAGCTGAATGATAAGCATCACAATTCTAGGTTGATTGGTTGATAGATGTAACTTGCCCAAAGTAAAAGTACATAACATTAGAAATAAAAAAACTGTACCGTAATTTCCGGACTATTAAGCGCACCCAAATACAAGCCGCACCCACTGAATTAACTGGTGTCTACATTGAAACTAATAAACTTTGCACAGGCTTTAACGAAAGACAGTGTCTGTTCAACGGTGTAAAGGGTGAAATATGTTGTGGCTCCTTTAAGAGCAGAGCGGCATTTTGGGAATAGCCTGGCGCCGCATTTGTCCGGTATTACTGCATGTGTGCAAGACCGAGGAATATGTCCTTATTATTTTCTGATGCTCATTTCTCAGTTTCTTTGACTAACCCGTAACGCTGTTGCCAAGAAAAATAAAAAAGCACGAGTTTTGGAAACCTGTCTGTGCTTATATGATTTCTGTTATAACTGGAGTTAGCAAGCTCTCCCTTAACCCAGACTCAATGCATTACAACGAATTGTATCTAAACAGTAGCCTATCTTTTCACCCGATGCCTTGCAGCTCGAACACAGGTGAAGTGCGTTTTTTCATGCCCGGTTGTTTTCAGCGTGACGAATGATTCGCATTTCCTGTTGTTGAGTGAGCGGCAGGTCAAACGTCAGAGGAACATCATCTATATTTATGATGTGGTGCGGCCCGATTCAGTGGGAGCGCATCTGATTTAATATAAAGAGTTTCATTGGTTCACCTGAACCCGTTCAGCAATTTCATTGGTCTAATGTTATGGGGTTCAGTTTTTTGGCTTGAAGTTTGTGAAACCGCGAAAAACCCAGGAAAAATCCATAAATTAGCCGCTTCGTTGAAAAAAGGAAAAAAGTAGCGGCTTATAGTCCAGAAAATACGGTACACTCTCCGAGCGCATATGTGTTTTCTGTACCATCCACTGTGTACAGTGAAATTGCATCAGCATTCATTCTACTGGAACTTTGCCCTTATGTTATCATGTTACACCCTAGAAATAGAATGGACTTAAGATTTAGAATTTTATTTTTTAGAAAACCTGTTTGAAGAATGATTTAGAAATTTTAAAGGTTGTGATTGGATTAGTAGTCACCTGCTATGAACTGGAGCAGTGTGTGTGACAGAGCGGTCTAGATTTGGCAAATATATAAACTTGTGTTGAGAGAGTGAGTGTGTGATGGATAAACAGTAAACACACTCTTTCACCTGCCAGTGCACTGCTATCTATATTACCTCTTATTTGGCAGAGCATAAAGCATGTCCTTTCCAGAGTTGTGAGCAAGATATCATGTGTCTCTCTCTCATCACATTCTCATCATATTGCCCTCAGGACAGGTTCTGCTCTATCGCTCCTCTATGGGACCTCAGCTACAATGGAGCATCATCACTTCAATCATGCTGTCATGATCCTGCAGAGTGAAGTAAGATCCCTCACACACACACACACACGCGCGCACATTATATTCATTCACCATCATTACAGAAGAGCAGACCAAAAACGATTACAGCTTACTTACTTTAATAACGGTACTGACAGCTACCATGACCGTAATGTCTATCAAACATGCTTTTGAATTCATGGGATGATAAGAATTAAAGAGGTTTTAGATACAGTACATAGATTTACAGCATATGCTTTTCACATTACAACTTCAAGCAGCACATATGAAAAGACCAGGTTTACCGGATACTTAAAAGGAATAAGCAGAATGCAACCTTTTATTTGGCAGCTTCTATCACTGTTGATCCTCTACTTGCACACTGCAGAAGGAGAATATGGAGGAAAGCTCCTTAACAAATGCCCTTAGACTAAATGGGAATGTTATCTTTCTCAGATTGAGCCCCTACTGCTACTATTATAAATGTGATTCGGGTCTTAAGTATTTTTAGTATTGCAGTAATCCCCCATTTATCGTGGTGGTTACGTTTCAAAACTGCAAGCGATAAAAGAAAGACCACGATAAACGGACGCCACCCCAAAAATGCTATTATACGTATTCAGTACTGTATTGTAATATTTTACTTCATTTTATAATTAATAATTATATTTTTATTATTACATTTCGATATTTCAACATAAAACTCCATAAAAACAGAGGTTTTTTGATCTATCTTGCTATCTGCAAGAGACCGGGAAAATCAGCTAAACAAATTAGTTATGTGGCAAATACAATTCCGCAATAAACCGGGGGTGCAAGATTCGAACCATGCTATAGCGGGGATTACTGTATAAGAAACCCTGTAGTATGCCCAATTTTTTAAAATAAAGCTACCAAAACACATTCAGTTTGGTTTTTAATTTTAATCAACATGAATAATCGTGGTAACAGAGAAACATGACAGTGTTTACTGTTATAAAGCACACTATAGACAAAATATTGGACCAAATGAGACCTCGTGTGTGCGCACAGAGCAGGTGTGGAGGATTGAAAGGACAAAAATAGGCTGGCATTGAAAATGGGATCTTGACTCAAGTGTGGCATAACAGAAATATGTTTGGAATATCACTCGTTCAAATCACACTGATCGAAGGAAGTCACCGAAAGCAATATTGGCTGTACTCTGTATGTGGGAGGTCTCTCACCACTGTCAGTTAGAGAGACACTATTCAGTCAAAGGTGTTTATCAGTGTGGAAGAGGGCCCATTCCAAGTGTGTCATGCTGCCATATAGTGGGGGTTTGATAAACTCGTAAGGTCTCCATGAGCTGGGGTGTGTAGAGGTATAAATAGATGAGGTAACTGCTGTTGTTCTTATTTGCTTTAACTACACTAGTAATGTATTACATTAAGATGCTATAGATTTATTGACAGGCTTGATAAACTATTAAAATAAGCTTCAAACTTTTCTAATCAGCAAGAGGCTTTTTAATTAAAAAGTATAAAAGTAACAAAATATAAATGTACTGATTTATCAGACATTTTCAGCTCCAAAGACACATATCTTTACTCTTTTCCAGGGCCATAATATATTCTCCAATTTGTCATCCCGGGATTATGGCGACCTTATGCAGCTGCTGAAACAGTCCATCCTGGCTACAGATCTCACATTGTACTTTGAGTAAGTGCTGCAAAACCACCTACAAAACTCTCACTGAGTGCTCCAAACACCACTGAAGAGTTAAGAGAGTAGGGAATATATAAATATATAAATTACAGAAAATACATAAAGCTGGGAAAAGCAAGAAAAACAAATTGTTAGAGGTTATTTCGAATGCCAAGGCCAGTATTTTAGACCTGCAAAAGTATTTAACTTACTTCAAAAAGAGAAAATGTGTGACATCATGTAACTAATAAGAAAATTCCGATCTTTTGTAATGGCTCCAATCCATTGCATATGTTGTTTAAATGTGTGTATGATGAAACTATGTGAATGGGTATGAGGTGATGTTTACTTAGCCTCTACTGCACCCGTGTGGTTAGAGGTTGAAACACAGAAAACCATTTTTTAAGACTGAAAGCATTGCCAGGTGCTAAATCAAAGAATGTGAAATGGACGTTTACATTAGAAGATTATTAAAGAATGTGCAGTTATCTTTTGGGTGAGGCTTTTTTCAGCTGTCAATAAAATATCTAAGGGAAATACTCCAGTCCCAAGCTATATAAAAAATAGATTACATGATTGCATCTCTAATGCATCTCTAATTGATCTGTGGGATTGTCTATTTCACTTTGCAGTTCTGCATGGTGAATGGTGCCATCATTAATATTAATTTTCCACAGGAACCGAAACCGTTTCTTTGAGCTGGTAAATAAAGGGGAATATAACTGGAATGTTAAAGAACACAGAGATATGTTCAGGTCAGTCATTTACATCCAATTATGCCTTACTGACATCAGTATGATTCATAGCCTAAACACCCTTAATTAATTCATATAGGCATAAAATCCATACTAGTTGTACATCTTGTGTTTAACATAATTCCCTCTCTATCTCAGATCAATGTTAATGACTGCATGTGATTTGGGAGCTGTGACCAAGCCATGGGAAATCTCTCGCAAGGCAAGCACTATTTCCCACTTAATTACACCACTATTTTACTGTAATGTTGCTTACAGCATGTGTGTATACATAAATGCTTAAATATTTGTAATTTCATATATTCTTTGTGTCAATAAAGGTAGCAGAGCTGGTCACAAGTGAGTTTTTTGAGCAGGGAGACAGAGAGAGATCTGAACTGAAGCTAACTCCTTCTGTAAGTCTCCTTTAATTAGCTTTTCTTGTTTGTTTTTTTTGTTTTTTTTTACATTCACACTTTTTACTGATTAGACTGCTGTTGGGGCAAAATCAAAATAAAAAATCCACTGTGATTTATAGCATAAAATAATCTAAATGTTATATATAAAAACTATTAAAACTGTTAAACGCAAAGCATATTTAAAGACCAATTAATTATTTAAATATATTAAGATTTTAAAATATGATTACATTTTAGAGTGGTGTGTGGTAGAGGGGAGTGGTGGCTCCAGCGGTTAAGGCGCTGGGTTGCCGATCGGAAAGTCTGGGGTTCAAGCCCCGGTATCTCCAAGCTGCCACTCTTGGGCCCTTGAGCAAGGCCCTTAACCCTCTATGCTCCGGGGGTCCCTTACGAGGGAAATATCAAGGTCCGTGACGTTGGAGTGACGTGGGGCCGCCTTCCCGTGGGCTCACCACCTGCAGGAGGGACCGTAAGGGACGGTGCTATGAGGATTGGGCAGCAGTCGGAGGCGGATAAGCCTCCCGAATTACGGATAAGCGGGAGAAAATGAATGAAGGATGAAAAAGGATGAAGGATTACATTTTAATACATTTTTGAATTGTATTTTAATGTGTGTCCTTCTTTCTCAAAGCCACATACTTTGTTAATGAAGCTAGTATGTGCTATTCCGGATTATTTGCTGAACTGAATTTCAGCTTCTAAATTGTAGTTGGTTTATTTAATGTTAATGTTTTATTATTGCTATTATTTCTATTATTACTATACATTGTTTAGAAAAACTCTCAACAACTATTTTAAAGCCATCCGAACAGCATTCATTCATTCACTGCAGATTTAATTCCTTGGCTTGATTATAAACATACTGTCTGACCTAAAGACCATTTACTTTCACTTAAATTCAAAGATCAAACATACAGACACACTCGCACACCCACACAAAATTGAACAAAGCAAAAATTCAAAAGCTTTTTCTTGTGTTTATGGCCCCTGATAATTGTAAAGCATGGAGGCGGGGGAGGGGGGTACATTAGTAAAAAGGGGTAGCTTTTCAGAGCTTTGATGCTTAGGCGCTTTTGTGTACTATGACAGTAATTATGGCCTGGTGTGTAATCCTGGCCGGACACATTGCCTTTCTCCTCTGAAGTATCGCTAGCCTCAGGTTTAGCACTCAGTCAAAGTGTTTAGCAGCAAGTGTGTGGGCGTTCGCCATTATACATTCAGACACTGTGCTTCAGCCTGGAAACTATCTCTCCACCTCAGTCTGCTTTTGGTAGTAATGCAATATTATAACACACACACACACACACACACACACACACACACACACACACACACACACACACACACACACACACTTATAGTACTTCCAGCAGAACCATTCTCAATCATGCCTCTCTGCCTCTTTTGTGATCTTCTGATGGTAAAGTAAATGTTTGTACTGTTGTACCAATAAAGCAGTTACTCATTTTCACTTCATAGTATTTCTGCCTGTACCACGGTTTTCAAATTTTCACACAGACACATCTCTATACAGTGCATTGTATTGCTAGGTAATGCGGGTAAAATTATATTTTTTACATACAAATTTCCTTTTTGCATTTTTTTCTAGGCAATCTTTGACCGGAACCGAAAGGACGAATTGCCGAGTTTACAGTTGGAATGGATCGATGGTATCTGTGCCCCACTGTATGAGGTAATCATGGTCAAGAAGCCACCAAAACAGTTATGCAGGCTTTATAGGTGGCAAACTTTTATTTGGCCATGACCATTTACATTACATTACATTTGGCAGATGTGAAATCCAGAATTGTATTTATACAATTGAGCAGTTAAGGGTGAATAAAGCCCAGGAGTGGTCAGCATTCAATGCTGGGATTGAATTTATGACTTTTCAATTAGAAGTCCATTGTCTTCTTAATGTCTTAGCTACCACTACCCACATACATAGAAACACCCTATACCAGCAAGTTTGGACATTATCTAAGGCATTATCTGAAAAAAGAAATTTCATGATAGCCAGGTGAATAAACACAGTGTATATCCTCTGTGGGACATTATGATACTGTCATCATGTCTCTTTAGTTTAACAATGGGTTCAGGTAGTCATGTGATCAGATGCTGCATTAGGGGAGAGGAACATGTTGGTGACCTAGTAACAGTGTAACTGTATTATTAAGGATCATTAGTCTGTTAGATACAGAGTGTATTGTGCAGTTTTCATGCGGTCAGCACCATTTCTATTCTCAGATTCACTCAGTATAGATTAGTGCTGTGAAATCTTAATACAAAAAATTGCATTTACATTTTTTTCAAAGGATTTAATAGATATACAAAATGATCTACTATCAAAAACAAAGTGAACATATACAATATATTTGTGATATCAAAACATAAACTTTTGCAATGCAATCAATAGAAGCCCAAACATAATTCTACAAAAAATAGTTTTTTATAACACTCTTTTTGACAGTGATGATTAACTTTTTTTAAATTATTATTCTAACCTGAATCTGTAAGAAAAATCCATCTTCATGCACTTATTTTTTTTACATAGAAATGAGGGAATTTGGGAAATTTGTCAAAAGAACTAATCGGATTGTTATTTTCAAATCGCAAAGCTTTTATACATTAGAATTTAATTAGAACTCTCAAATGTAATTAAACATATGTACAAAAGTAAAGTGTCAGAAATGACAAACATTAATTCAGATCTAGTTTCTGATATAAGAAAGTGTAACATGACTAATACCTTTTCTATATAACACATCAATCTTTTATTATTAAACATGATTTAAACAGTGAATTGTGTCTGCCATTTTTAATACAGACACAAATGCTCCATTACCACAAATGACCTTCTTCACTGCAGGTTAAGTGCAACATGGGAAATTAGAAGAAAAATAATGGCCTGCTCAAAAACAATGGCCCCCTCTCATATAGAGGGGGAGACATGGCCTGGTTCACAATAAATCATCAGGCAGTTCAGCAGAAGCAGAAACAAAACAAAAGAACAGAGAAGACCAATAACCAGCCACAAGCATAAAATAGTCCATGGTCTTTTAGAGTTTGAATAATAATAATAATAATAATAATAATAATAATAACAATAATAATAATAATAAATAATAATAATAATAATAATAATAATAATAAATAATAATAATAATAATAATAATAATAATAATAATAATAATAATAATGCATTTGTGTAAATTAGGTTTAGCTTCCTAACGATTAAAAGTTACTTTTCATTTTTTTTTGTGAGGAAAAAAAAATTCTGGCTGGCAAAAATAGAAGCTTAATCATTAGTGATACTAAAGATGCTTTAAAGCTTTAGATTGCTTTGATAGTCTTATACATTTATCACAGTAGGGATTTTTAAGTGGTGTAGTAAAACTGACATGAAATATTTGGAAATTTACATTTTAATATAGCTACAAAAATCCTACATGTTAAATGTATAACAAAAAGCATGTATCTGCTTTTCAAATATGCTAAATGTAATTCACACCCTGGCTTTAATTTGCATTAAAATATAATGTATATTTTAAAATATACATAAAACTACTATATTAAATGTGTAAACATAGTAAAGGTTTCTTCATTCCCAATAGACATGACATATAAGTAATGAAGTTTATTATTCAAGTCATTATAGCTGTCTTTGTGTATAGCAGATTTCATTCTGAATTCATCAGAATGCTAATGTAATGAATCTAATTAGATTAGACTTGGTGAATAATTTCAGTGAACATGTACATTACATTACATCACATTATATATGAGCCAAAAATAAAATTGGAAAAATATTTTAGTTAAATTCTGAGCTCAAGTTACAGTTTGTACAGAGTTTCTGTGCATGTTGAACCTGTGTCTCTAGATAAGATAAACAACCCTGTGGTTTGAATATGTGTGCATAGTGCACGATGGACAGATAGACAGATATCCAAGCCAAGTTATATTCCCCTCACGACCCCCTTTATTCTCTGGATACAGTGAGATCTGGACCCGGATAATACACTTACTAAAAAGAGTGGGTATGTCAGGAATGCTAATGTTCTGATTCATATAGGAGTTCCACTAAAGCAGTGTCCTGTTTATGGTTAGACATTCCTAAATACCCATATGATTTGTGTTCACAGTAGGAAAGAGAAATTATTTCTAGCTTAGAACTGCTGTTGCTACAAGACGTTTTGCCCCTTAAACCTCCATCATTGTTAATCGATCAAGAAAATAGACCTTATGTTAATGCTGTAAATAATTCAGAAATTACTTTGGTTATTATAGTTTCCTCTAAACTGTCTGGTACTGTCTGGTGTCAACAAGAAGAGAATGGGTTTTCTTTGGAGTCTGGAGTTTGGAGGTTTCTTCCTCATATCATCTCAGGGAATTCTTTCTTACTATAGTCACCTCTGGCTTGCTCATTAGGGTTAAATAAAAAAATGTTATATGTTTATATGCATTATTTTTACATTTCTATGAAGCTGCCTAATGGTTTTCTGAGTGCTTTATAGATGTTAATGAATATTCAATACTGAACAGAAATAGAAAGGTCAGAACTATTGTTTTTCTGCTGACTCTGCTGACACAGTGCAGACCATGCATCCATGTTCGCTGTTCTCATTCCTTAGGGTCTGTAGGAGGCCCAGCCTCACTAGATGCACTGGTAATGTAAAGAAAGGTATTTTAAGGTAAAAGTAATCCATTGCATATGTATTTTGCTTCAGATTTGGTTACACAGAACCTCTGAAAATCTGAAAGAAGAGTTTGACTATATAAGGTGAATGGAGTTATGGGCATCTGATTTCAGTCAACAATCTACATAATGCATCAATTTGCAGTGTGGTCCAGTTTCTCAGTAGACAAATTATTTTCCCTAGTTAGTTCACATTTATATTACTTATAAGTGCATCATAAATCCAGAGTACTGAGAATGTGCACAAGGAGGAAACAATGATATTTCTGTGCATTTGCTTATAGGTTTTGTGAAAATTCAGTTTTCTGTCTCCCACACTGCTGTCCCTGTACAGTATATATTGCACTATAAATAGTAAAACAGCCTATATTGTAAAATGTGAACTAGTTTGCAACAGAATGATTTCATACACAAAATAGGGATACAGTGTATGAGAGGAAGAAAATCCCATTTTTTTACATAATCTAATCTCACTTCAAAGTCCATATATTCCTGTCTTCCTCTTCCTCTCTCTGTTTGTTGTGGTACACTATGCTAAACACTGATGTCAATATGCAAACACATGCAGTACAGTATGTATTATTTTTCTTATCTATTATCTATTATTATTTATTACATTCACTGCCAAGACTTTCCACCTAATATATATAGTCAATTCCACATCACCATGACTATACCTTCTGTATAAATCTAGGTTTTTTTTTAATTAATATATTTTATGTAGAAGCTTCTGTCATCAAGAGAAATACTTTGTGTGTGTGTGTGTGTGTGTGTGTGTGTGTGTGTGTGTGTGTGTGTGTGTGTGTGTGTATGTGTGTGTGTGTGCGTGTGTGTGTGTGTGTGTGCGTGTGTGTGAGAACAAACTTGGTAATAAACCCATACTGATCTTGTTGGTTGGAATCCTGACAAACAGCTGCCATATCTGCAGGTACTAGCGAACCATGGCATAGGCAACATGTGTGATTGCATTGAGCTGCATTAGTACACTGTGTTCTATATAGATGCTCCTGATATCTTGTGGTGTGTCTGTGTGTCATTAAACAATAATGGTAACAAACCATTACCCCCCCCCCCCCCCCCCGAAGATACAGGTTAAAAGCTTATCAAAAGAATGTACAAGACTAAAAGAATGCAAAGTCTTTTACACATTTTTTTATCTTACCGCTGTTGCCTTGGTTTCATTTCAGTCAGTAGTGAAACCTGATGTGATCTGCTGCAGTATTTTACCCCAGTTACCCTCTTTTACTACAGTAAAGAGTAGTTATTTGGCTCAAACCACTCTTTTGTTGTGTGAAAATCTCAGAACATAGACAGTTACTGAAATATTCAAAGCAGCCCATCTGGCAACAACAACCATGCCACAGCCAGAGTCTCTGAGATCATCTTAACGATTTTATGTTCTTCATCGCTTCGACAGAATTTGGCTTATTGATTGGATTGACTTGAATGGTGATGTGTGTGTTTGAGAATTTCCCCCTAGGATGAATAAAATGATCTATTCATCTTATACCATGCAATACCTGTCACAGTACAATTATATGGTTTTAGTTTTTGAGACATTTCAAGTTTGTTTTCAATACCAGTCATTTAAAAAAACAAGTATATTTTTATATTTTTACATGCTGATTTGTCACTGGACACATCTACTTTCAGTTAGTATCTCATTAAGTCAAAGTATGTGTGCATTTGTGTCTTGCCTTAACCAGTTCTTTACAGATGGGAACAAACCCACTGAACAGAAAAACAACACAAATTAGCATAGCTGCCAGCAAAACCCTGAGTAAATTTGTTATTACAATATTGTAGTGGTGTTTACTGAGGGGGGTTGCTGGTGGATCCGAGCCAGGTAGCTAAAGAGATTAGCCATAAAAGTGTCTCCAATGCTTTACTTCAGTAATGACATTATACACTGTTGTTTCTAACAAGTGGCAGTGCATTAGCAAATGCAAGATTGTTTTAGGTTCTTTCTCTTGGAATTGAGGCCTGAACAAAAAAAACAACAAACAGCCTACTGGCTTACAATAAATCTTTCTTTTTTTTTTTTCTTTTGCTTTCTGTGCAGCTGAAAGATTCTCAGGGGTTCTTAGGATGCTTAATAATCCCACTAATGGACAAAACAGAAAACCCTTACCAACCCTGTGTTCTGTCATCACTTTTTGACATGCTTTTTAGAACACATAAAAAAAAAAAGAAAAAAAAAAAGAAAACACATCTGTGCTTAAGCATATGTGAATAAGTGTGTGAAAGCTGTGTAGTGTGTCAGGGACGCAGGGATGAAAGTTGCGAGTTAATTAATGCACTGTGAGAAACCAGGAAGATACACGTTTAATGCTTCCCATCTGTCAGTGAGGACATTAATCCTAAATGACAGAGAAATTACACCACATTGTATTATAAATTCATAGAATAAATATTAATTATGAATAAGTACATTTTGGCGATATAATCACTGCTGCAAAAGAAATAATACATCTGCCAACTTGATTTAAAAGCATTTATTAAAATACTGGATAAGGTGTATGTCTAGTGTATCATGAAGATTATACAGTGTCATGGCCTTCTAACTTACTACTCAGACATTCATCCTAGGTTTCAGTCTCTGTGTGATTATGGTTTTTATTATGGAGTTTTCAGTTGCTCCTATATAGTTCCTTAAGTTAATTAAATGATTTCTTATCATTTTACATGTTATACTATATGTGTAGACACATTTAGCGCAGTTAATTCTGATCCTGGTGGGGTTTGAGAAGCAAACATGTAGATACTGTTTCCTTGCATGACTTTAATCCAGTTACATTTTATTTGCGTAGGTCTTGTCACAATGCAGCTGTACAGAAATGTTGATAGAGGTTTAGATCCATAGCAAGCAAGCCTGAGGAGATTTGCAAGAAAAAAAAAGTCCCTGGGATGACAAAAGAGAACACATTCTGTTCTGGGTGACATTCAAAAGTGTTATTACAATGCCATTTTTCTTAGGAGGCAAATTATTATGATGATGATAATGATAAACTTTCTTTCGTCCCAAGCCCGAATAAATAGGGAGGGTTGCATTAGGAAGGGCATCCAGCGTAAAAACGTGCCAAATCAAAACATGCGGATGATCCGCTGTGGCGACCCCTGATGATGATGATGATGATTATTATTATTATTTTGAATGTGTGTCTTATTCTTCCCATTTAGGCTTTTGTGAAACTGAACCCTAAGCTGCAGCCGATGGTTGATATGATCCAGGCCAATCGTGCCATGTGGGATGAGCAGCACCAGAAGCGGCAGCGCATCCAAGAACTTGTGAATCACCCCAGCACTACCTGTGATGGTGACCTGGGTGACAACGATGTGCTCAAAGCTGCGAGTTAGCTCCTGCTCACCACACCTCATCATGACCTCTGACCTCTTATCTGCAACCCAACCGCAGTGCTGTGCATGTGGGGAGTTTTGGCTCTGCTGCGAGCTTCCGTCTGCTGGAACGATGATCGCAATCTGATCTTACAGTGCCCCTGCAGGCTGCATGTATTAGCTCTCACCACCGCGGTGCGAGAGAACCAGGCAGCTGTGTGACTTGAATGTTTCTGTTTGGCATTGATGTTTTTCTTACCCAGAAAAGTCTGAGAATACTTCTAGACTCAGGAAGAGGCAGTGTCTTTAGACCTAGAACTCTAATGTAGATGCTGTATTGTAGGACCTGGCCGGCTGTGTTGATAGGGATGGCTAGGACTGATCATTGCCACTGTTTCCACAGTTGTATTACTAAAGTGTAATCACTGAGTGTTTGATTATTCTGAATGTAAATCTTTCAGGAGTGCAGCGCTCTCTATTTTGTATTGTACATATTTAATTTAAGGTTATTGTTTGTCTGTTTTTTTTTCACCTGATGTAATTATTATTAGATCAGAGGTTTGCTGGGCTTAAAGGCTCATGGCCATGCTTGCAACGCAAATACAACAGAGTGCTGCTATTTGTGCCTTGGTTAAAATTCTTTATGAAAGATGCATGCAGTCTTCTTCCAGCTTCATAATTATCTAGGGACTAGGTTTTATATCATTAAGAATTGTGCAGCCGGTATGATGTCGTAAAACTCCCTTTGGAATTGTGTTGTTGCTGCTTGCGCCTATTTTGGTTCTATTAATTAACTCAGGCGTGATGTGAGAGGTCCATGCATTACCATAGAACATTTACATTAACACACTCATCTATATTCACAATTTATCTTATTAGAGCTGATCCAAGCATTAGCCATATTACTTTGTGTACTGCGGTTGTGAAGTAGTCGACTAAACGGCAGTCATATTACTATCCTGAGCCCAAGACAATACAGAAAGAACATGTGCCTTTATAAATATTACTAAAGCACGTTGTCTTCACGATAACCACGTTTTATGGCCGAAGACATCGTGAACATCAGCATCATTGAAAATATTTTTGTCGATTTGGTTTAAAACTGCTTTCACTCCTTATGGCAGATTTTCCAAAAATAGTTTTATAGTCTTTTCTATTGGACTAATAAGCCGGAGAGGGACACAACAACTATTACTACTACAGTTTAGCTCAAGGTAAATGCAAATAGACTAAGCACAAGCAAAATACTGGATCAGCCTAACCAAAAAAAATAATACAGATCCAATAACTGAGTTTAATGAACTCTGTTGTTGAACCCATTGTGCCTGCTACCACATGGCCACACAATTATTACCCGCTTACAGGTTCCACTGACACCGAGGTGCAGGTAATGTCATTCCACATCAGCTGCAGCTGTGTTTAATCACCTATTAGACTGTTATTTGCTAACACAGCTGGACATCCAGTGAGCTGATCATGACTGACATTACAGGACTTTATACAACTTTTGTGTTTTTCACAAGCAGTTGTTCTGGATGGCTGTAGAACTATATAAATGTGAATATGCACATAAAAAGAATCCATGAAAATCACATTTCTGTCTGGTTTACATCGCTATAGAAACACCACTCAAAGAGCATCCTTCAGTCACACACATTCGTTGACCCTGAAGATTGACAGTGTTTCAGTGTTTGCTTTTTTTATTTTATTTTATACATTTTTTTTTTTTTTTACAACCACTAAATCTCCTCGTTTATTTTGAATGTCATTGCTCTGAAATATTTAACTGTAGTTTTCCTGTGATTATCTGGTCACAGTTTAAATTTGTGTTGTGGCATTGTGAAAGTGTAGACTGAGACATTGCAAGTGCTCTGTGGCATGGATCTTCCTGCTCTTGGGAAATCAACTGAAATAACATGCTAACTGACAATGGGACAAATTTAACTGCATGAGGAAATAACTGCTCTAGATTTAGGGACTGAAGTGACAAATTAATGACCTTCACTGAGATTTCCATCAACGTTTTTAATGTGCGTGCATGAATAATGATTATTGCACCATAGTGGGGGAAAATAGTGTCAATTCTAGTTTTTTTTATTTCCACGTGGCCTGTTTTTTGGGGGTATTATTACTATTATTACTGTTATAAATAATTAGTCATCACATCCACATTTCAGAATTTTTTTCTTTTTAAGGGACAATAAAAAAAAAAAAAACTGAGGTGTCTTTAAAGCATGTTATTTGGAAATGTGTACTGTTTGATTCAAATAAACGTGCTGCTAGTAAAAAGTCCTTGCATTGGTTAAATGAGTAACCACTTGTGAATGGCTTTTGATTTGATGCCCCACAGCGAGGGAGAAATAAACTGTCTACACTGACCCCATGTGGACAAATATTTAATTGCAATGCAGAATAGGCCAAAGGTACAGTATATGAAAGTACGTATAAGCATTTATGAGGGTTGTGGTTGTTGGAAATGAAGATAGATGATGCACAGGAAATGGATTCTTATACCTGCAGCTATGATGCGTAGGCCAAATATATCGACTTTTTGGTGAATGATTTAAAAATGAAAGCTGCATAAAGTTTTAGGAGTTCCTTCATAAATCTTCATTAAAACATGTTGGAAGGTCAGGAATGCAAACATCTCCAAATCAAGGGACAAACTAAACTAGTCAGTCACAAACCCCGGAATTAACTGTTGCCTCTGTTTTATGCAACATATTCATAAAAAAAAAAATAAAAAAAAAAAACGAGAAAAAAATTAATAACGGTGTCAAACATGTTTTAAATGTGTTCATTTATTGCACAAACAGCACTGACAAAATTACCGCAAAGGTTAAACAGATTATCAAGAAAACTAGAGAATGACCCAAGTAGCATCCAGGACATTTGCAGGTTGTGAAATGGCAGGGATCAGGCTGCTATGAATGTTTAGAAAATGTTCATGAATTCCTTCATTCCATATTTCACACGCAAACACCAGACTGGTTTCAGTAAGTATTTACAACAGAGTTTGTTAGACTTTATTCACCGTGCAGTGAACAAGGGAGTACGCATTCACATGTTGTAAATAGTTTTGTTAATATCGATATGGGGAAAACGATGCATAGAAATTATTACAGGATGGCTGGTTGGACCAGTAGAATGGTACAAAGGCAGAGATTATTAAAAACAGCAAAAAAACAAACAATAAACTAAAAATAAAATAAGGAATTTGACATCAGTAACTTTGCATTTTACTTTAGCACCATACAGCAGAATACTAGGAAGGCTTAGGTCCAGCTTAAAGCAATACTCAAGCGTTTTAATCTTTCAATCTAAATGTCTTACGTCCACATTTGTAGTGTAGTGATTACCACAGATAAGAATTTCCCATGCATTGAGAACAGAACTGAATACCTCATTACTCAAATCTCACTTGCAGCACATTAAGACCCTTATTTTTCACATTTTATGTTGGAGCCTTATGTTAAAATGCTTGAATATTTTAGCCCCACATTAATCTACACTTCTTGATTTGTCTAGAAAGAAAAAAACTAAAGTGTCACGTATTCAGACCTTTAACTCAGTACTTAAATAAAGCACCTTTGGCAGGGATAACAACCTCAAGTCTTTTTGGTAAGGATGCGACAAGCTTCACACACATGAATTTGTGGATTTTCTGCTTTTCGTCTCTTCAGAATCCGTCAGGTTGGATGGGGGGTGTTAAAAATGGCTTCAGGTTTGGAAAAGGCTTCACTCAAAAAACATCTCAAAGATGATCCACCGAATGGGATGCACCTGAGGTAATTTCAAATATATCAAAGGGAGGTAATACTTATAGCAATGTGATTTTTTCAGTCTTCTTTTTTAATAAAGCTATCACAAATCTAGTTTTGCTTTGCCATTATAGGTAATGGAATGTAGACTGATGTGGAAAAATAGTACTTTAAAGTATTAAGAAAAGGCTGCAGCATATAAAATGTGAAAGAACGAAGGGGTAATACTTTCTGAAGCATTAGGTGTGGAGATGTACCGATGCTGAACTTCTCAATCGGTTCTGATAAAGATATTGGCCTCAAATGCTGATTCAGCATTGTTATAAATTGGATATATTTTTTTAAGTCTTTGTAGTTATAATAAAAATAAAGTTCTGTCACAAGTATTTAAATACTACACTCTGTATCCTTATCATTATTGTTCCAGCGATAGGACTATTGTTTAAAAACTTATATAACAGTCTAAGTTTACATGGGTATGAAAACATTTTGTAAAGTGCAAGGTTTTGAAAAGAACATTGGGCCACACACACACACACACACACACACACACACACACACACACACACACAAACGCACAGAGTGTATGGACAACCATAATTTGCACACCTGCCCTTAAAATTTGGAAGGTGACTTTTCAATTGAATGGGTTTTTTTTTTTTACTTTTCTCTATACAAGTGTGTTGAAATGTCCTGTTTGTGGTAAATATGATACACATTTGATGGACAGATTTTAGATTGAGAAAAAAAAGACCCTGAAAAAAAAAAAACTGGATTTTTCCTTTAAGGGTGAGAAAGGTTGAGAAAAAAAAATAGAGCAAAACCCAAATCAGTGCAAAAATAGATTTCGATTGAGAAGGCAAACCATAAGTAACTCATAAGCAACAAGAACACAAGATTAATCCTTACAAATAATTAGGAATTTTTGACCCATTCAGACAGACAAAAACAGACGAACTATTTCACACTGGATCTGAAATCCCACAAGTTTTTTTTTTACCCTTAACATCCATAATCAGGCTTCTTTGTGAGCTTGGATAAACATTGGTACTAGATGAAGTGATAACATCTCTAATATTTACAGATCTCCTAATTTTTGCATATGCTGTGTTGAAAACAAGACTTAAATATTACAAATTATCACGGTGACTCTTCGATGGTCATTTTATAAACAAATATATGCATGTGGTGATTTGATTTATGCATAATTTACAGTTACATGAATGCATATAGCCAAAGGACTGAAAGGCTGAAAGTCTTTGGTAGGAGGACAGGGGTCTCACACCTTCAATATTAAACACTAACAAACCAAACTAAACTGCTTTCTCCAAGCACACCATGATAGAGAGGAAAATATCAGAAGCTTAAACACATTCACCATGCTATAGCAAGTTCTCTTTGCCTGAGGAGCAAGCTGGAGCTCCCATGAATGTGTTTCCTACAGTTCACATTGAACAGAGACGCTTTATACAAACATTTCACAATTTCAAAGGGGGCCGTAGATAAAACATCCAAGTGTACACAGAAAGACCCTGGCAAAATAGATGAAATGGACTTTTAGAAAAGGCAAAAGTGAGATGTACCAAACTGTGGAGCTACAAAAGAGCTGTGTAGAGATCGTAGACATTTAGAGTCACTCTTTAAAAGAAAAAAGAAAAAAGAAAAAAAAAAAAAAAAAAAAAAAAAAAAAAAAATTCGTGAGGTTAAGGAAGGCAAGGCCAACACTCACACAGAGACAGAGAAAGAAGGCACACTGCTTTAAAAAGCACAATGCAGTCAACACTAAAGTAGTGTCATGCACAGTAACTACACAGGAACATAATTTCATTTAATATATCAAAAGTTAGATCAAGCCAAAGTTGGCAACTTTAGCGAGAAATGAAAAATGAGTTCAACAGGGAAGCGGGTAAACAAACTTCTTGTTTACATAATGAGTGTGTCATAGTCAATTTCTTTGACCTATCTTTCCGTGAAAGACAACTTCTCATTGGCAGTCGATGGATTTGTGAAACTCGATCAAAGAACTGAACTCATCAGGCATCATGTGTGAACTTTCAACTTTCTCACCACCAGTATACATGGAACGTGAAGAAGGGGGCGGAAAGTGAGGAGGGAAAAACACAGAGGGTGGGAAGTGTGTAGACTTGTGCCGAGTTGTGTGGTAAGTTTTCGGAATAAGAATTAGATATTGATCAAAAGCTGAAAATAAATCACTGCTTGTTTTGCATACATAAAAATTAGCATGTATTATGCTTTAATTTCAAAAGAACTATATGTGATTAGAAAAAAAGGGAGTAGGTTGATTAACGTTGTGTTACAGAAGGTTTCTGTTGCCAAATATGTTGTTGGGGTCGACATAGTCCTTTACGGCCTTCAGCATACCCAGACCCACACTCGATACAGACTCTCTCATCCACTCCTTCCGCAGCTTGCCCACTGAGAGAGAGAGAGAGAGAGAGAGAGAGAGAGAGAGAGAGAGAGAGAGAGAGAGAGTCAGGGTGCATGTGGCAGACGGATGCGAGCACATCAATCTTGTGAGAGTGAGAAAGTAAGCAGGGGGTGATGGATGTGTTTATGGGGGGTTGGAACGCTGGTGGAACTCTCCTGAAACACTGGGAGATGTTTTGCATGGTGTGATTTATGGAGAGCAGCAGACTATCAAACTCATTAAGCTGCCGGTGTTCCCTATGGAGGGGAGCTCGCTACGCTCTGCCTACCTCCCTCACTCCCTTTCTCTCTCCTCCATGTCTCCTCATGTCTGTCTGCTTTCGTGAAGCCTGTCAGTTTCTCCCTCGTTTTCATTCATGCCTCTCCTATCAGTATCATTTACTCTTTCTTGAAGAAAAAGGAAAAAAAGAATCCTTTTCTGCCTAAATCTCTTTTTTTATATTCCTGGTATAGTAACAGTCATTTTTGTGGAGGTCATCTAGCACACACCCTGACACTCACAGGACCCAAACAATCCAGTTACCTCCTGCTATGAGTTTATCACAGCACAGATTGCATGGATCATGGTGGTCTGAGAATCAGGAATTAATGCAGTTGTTAACACCAGCAGAACACCTTAAAGTTGAATATTCATTTGTTAGTTTTTATGAACAGGAAAGCTAGTGAGTACACACACTGTTATCTTATTAGACATACTGAGAGGGTTGGATAACAAAAAGAAAAAAACAAAAAAGTAAAGAAAAAATAAAAGAATTAGATACATATATTCCACAGACACTAGAAGCAAAATAACATTTTACTTTTCACTTTTTAAGGGTATTGTTCTGCCTGTTGTTCTGCGTGTATTTTTTATTTTTTGCAAGTTTGATTACAGTTATTTATATCTTATCTATATTATTGAATAAATTTTTTTTTTATTATTGTTCTGTAAAAAAATTATTTAAATACATAATTAAATAAATAATATAATATTTCTAAATGTTTGTGTGCACACAATTTTTAAGCTGAAGCATTGTCATCAGACTGGGGTTTTGGGGACATTCTGGAGTTTGTGCAAGTATTTTTTTGAGTCTAAAGGAAAAAATAGGATAACTGCCTGCTTCATATCAAGAAACATCCCTATAACAAAGACACACACAGACATAGTCAACCAGTTATTCACACTATAATAGAAATGGTTTTATGTTGTTTATTTTTATTTTAGATTTATTAGTTCTGTTTAGTTAAAGTTACATTACATGTTTGCACTCAATATGATTTTAGCTGCCGTACACATTAAGTGTTTAATATGCAAAAAAAAAAAAACAGCACTCAAATTTTTTTGTAGTGGCAGTGTGATTGCTATCATTTCCCACCAGTTACACAGCTAGCACATTAACAATTCCACATCTACACTATTCACACGGCCAGCATAGCATGATTTCATCTGCCCATATTTGGTAGAAGAGCAGTTGAGAACAATGCTGCTGGCAACACCAGACCCTCATACACATGCAAATGCAAAAAGGCGCTGTGTACAATAGTACATCCTGCTCTCTGTGCCAACCAATCTGTAGCTTTCAACAAGAAACAAAGTAACCTGGGTTATCTACTACTTTCTCTCTCCCTCGGTCCATCTCTCTCAGAAACCCCTCCTTTGCCGTCCTCGACTTATCGTCACTATCCTGCGTTCCTCAGGGAGAGAAGGAGAAACAGAAGGTGGTGGGGCTGCATCATTGCCTCCATCACAGAGATAATTTACACATCTATCATGTCAATTTCTCCCCATTCTCTCTCTCTCTCATCACTATCTATCTCGCACAGCTATGACCACACAGCTGGGACGAACAAAACTGCAACGTCAGAGAGAGCGAGAGAGAGAGTGAGAGAGAGCGAGAAAGAGAGCGAGAGAGGGAGGCACTGAACAGTGTGCATTCCCTCAGGCTGAAAAATCACAATGTGCTAAGAATAAGAACTCTGAAATCTGTTCGTGTGTGTAAGAAAAAAAGTAATTTTAGTTGTTGTATTATACGCACACTACAACGCAATCTGCTCTCACTTCATCTATATTTTTTTATTAATAATAATAAAAAATACAATAAAAAAAACACACTAAATGTCTAAACAACCAAAATCTCTGCCTAAAACCTCACCCTAATCGTTATATAATGCACATAGTGCATAGTGTGGACAGGTGAGTGCACTCCTTAACTCCCACGATGCACTGCATTTAGTAAGTCTGCAAATAATGTACCCTCATAATACAAAACACACTTATGGTTGCAATTTGGACACTGATGCAGGTAGAAACCTCTTCTCACCGCACAGCATTTTAACAGTGATGCACAATTCTGGACATTTTACATGTAAGTAGTACAAATAACCAGCTGATGGTTTTAGCACGTGTTTTTGTGCATTCAACTGTGTCAACCCCTTGGAAATTATTGTAGCTAATTTGTTGCCTCACTAAAGTTCACAATAAATCTGGTGAGTGCTAAATAGTTTTTGTAAGAATCTGTATTGATTCAGTTAATTATATGAGCTCTTTTGCATAATTACAGTTAACTGTTCCATTCCTATTTAATAATCACAGCCAAACTGTTTTGTGTCAGTAATTTATGTTAAGCTGATTTACAAAAAAAATTATGTACCAGAATACTAGGGGTTCTAAATGAGACAGGATATCATTGTGACAGAAAATGGCATTGCAAAGTCAATATTAGGTAAGATATGGCTATATATTTAAAATGTTATACTCAGTACTGGGTTGGTCCTCCAAGTCAGTGGAGGTCAGTTTATATCTGGCCTTGGCGGGGAAATGCCAGTCTCAAGTCATTGTCACACTACTAATAACGAACAAACAGTTTCTGCCTGAGAGACTGAAAATACAAATGCCTGGGTTCAGTGAAAGCCAGCAGGAGAATACAATAAAATATAGTTAGGTAAGTGACGGCTCAAATTTGCATTACATTCTTTTGTTAAAATTTTATGCTAAGCACAGTGTTCTCAATAATTTAAGTTTTTGATAATAAAAAACAAACATCTGTGGGTTAAAAAAAAAATTAAGGAACCCCTAGTTTAAACATTTTTAATAAATGGTTATTATAAGTAGTTATAGTTATTAAATAATAATCCAAATACAGAGTAGGCCCTGAATCTTAGATGAGAGTGTCTCTGGTTGCTGTTGAGTGAGTTTGCATGGGATGCAGTTTACAAATATGTTTTTATATTCATTGGTCTGACCCGCAGTAAACACAGGCTGGTAACGTGTGTATTTCTACTATGTGCCCTCCCACCTAGCTGGTCCAGACTACATCTGTTTTCTTTACCTCTATCACTGTCTCTTCCTTTCTCTCTCTCTCTCTCTCTCTCTCTCTCTCTCTCTCTCTCTCTCTCTCTCTCTCTCTCTCTCTCTCTCTCTCTCTCTCTCTCTCTCTCTCTCTCTCTTCTCTCTCTCTCTCTCTCTCTCTCTCACACTCAACATTTGTCATGCTGTGATTGCGGCCAGACAAAGCAGGCTGTCGGCAGCCAGATAGCACTATGCTACTGCTATTAATCACAATTACACAGAACAGTTCACACGCACACGCGCACACGCACACGCACACGTACACACGCACACGTACACACACACACACGTACACACGCACACACGTACACACGCACACACGTACACACGCACACACACACACACGTACACACACACACACACACACGTACACACACACACACACACACACACACACACACACACACACACACACACACACACACACACACACACACACACACACACACACACACACACACACACACACACACACACACACACACACTTCTCCTCTCTTCATAGCTCCTTTTCCTGCTTCAGCAGTTTCATTCCCCTCATCCTCTTCTCCTCTGTGGGTCAGACTCATTTCCCTGACATCACCAGAAGCTTTTTATTAGCCATATTTTCATTTGTCACCCAGCCACAACCTCCACTCCCCCTTCCTCATCCCTATAATGCCAATGGGGGGTAGGGTAGGGGCATGAGTTTGATATCAGGGAGGCAGGATGACTGGGAGTGTGTTGTGTATGTGTGTGATGGCCGTGATTAATGTGTTTAGTGATGTATGGCTAACAGCAGGTAGATTGTAATGTTGATAAAGTTGCAGTTTCAGCTACAACCCAGAGCTTTACGAGACCACAACAGTACCCACTGTGTGTTATTTTCAGTTTTCAATCGATTTGAACATACATCCCACATTAAAAGTGAATAAACTAAAATTGAAAAAAATATATATATTTTTACTCTTGTTAAGAGCATTATATTGTCCATAACATTTCACGTGTTTACTAAACTGCTTGATAACAGAACTACGTTCAGAAAGGTATGAGAGATTTGACTGAATGCGAGTGTAAATATTACCTCCATGATGGTGACTCAGGCTTCCTCCATTGGCTAGAATTTCCTCTCGGGCTGCATGCTGCACAAAAGAGACATAAAAGTTCACGGTTCATTTCTGTTCTGGACCAGTGGAGCAGAGTTTTCCATCCTGCCATCAAGGACTATACCAAATCACTAGTCTGAACTTGGTACAATGTTACATTCAAAGCATATTACCATTGAAAAATACTGAAATATTCGCCAACATAAAAGAAACTAAAAAGCTGTGAATAATGTTCACTGGTGTCTTACCTCCACTTGCTCATAGACATGGATTGGCTCGCTGAGACCTCTATAGTTGAAGGCAAAGTAGAAATACACACAGGCACCAGCATCATACGTCTGTGTTACTCTGAGGGTATGGGTAAAAAAAAAAAAAATGGGGGGAAAAAATTAGAGACAGGAAAGGAAGTACAAAAAAAAAAAAAAGAAGAAGAAGAAAAGAAAAAAAGGAAAAGGATAAATAAGAAATAAAAAGAAAATGGACAAGAAGAAAATAGGAGAAAAATCAAAAGAAAAATGTATATAAAAGTAATAAAGGAACAAAGAAAGAGAGGACGAGTCAGTTTCATTGAGTTAAGTTATTCAATACAAACTAAATCGAATTTTTAAAATGATTCAATATTAACAATTACATTTTGTTAGATTGTGAGAAGCTCAGTGATTTAATAAGCACACAATGACCAATAAAATCAATTACACTTATGCTAAATGGCACGCTCACCATAAACACACTGCTCCTTAAGCTTTTTGTTTGAGTGAACAGCTATATAATAGCATTCTTGTAACATTTTTAGATTTTAAAATCATGAGTCACAGAATCCATTCTGATTCATCTTGCAGCTCTGGGTTTACGTGTGTGTGTGTTTGTGTGTGTGTGTGTGTGTGTGTGTGTGTGTGTGTGTGTCTAGGAAAGGGTGGTCCTTGTCACTTTCAATTTCATCCCATTCATCTGATATTAAATACCCATCAGACACATTAACGCAACACTATCAGTCCAGCAATACACATTCGGCCTCCCACCTTGCGGCCATCTGGAGCGCAGACTGCAGACACATAATGTCAGACTATGAAAGAATAATCTGTTAATGTGATTATCATTGATCTTCAAACACTTTCTGCGCTGCTAATTGCATTTCCACTGTTTCTATTGCAGCTTTTGCGGAATTACCACGCAGTGTGTGATGACAGACCGTGTCGTAGGGACTATATTATAGTGTACTGTGGACATTTGGATTTAAATTTATAACCGGATATGACTCTCATCCTCTCTCAGTTCTGAAACTCGTACATGCTGTGCTCTTTCCTGTGTAGGAGGCTCTGACACGTCTACTCAATCAACGTGTAAGAAAATTGTGCTATGAATGTGATACATGTCTCACGTTTAAAGCGTGGTTTAGACCTCTGTGAGCGTCCATGTGTGTGTGCTTGTTGTCAGTCAGGGCATTGCCCTTTCCAGAGGTTAAATGGCCACATCAATCACGTCACAAACAGCTGCACAGCAACCGACAGGAAATGAATGGCCGAGGCATAATCAAGTTTCAAACCCAATCCCCCTCCTTCATTCTCTCTCTGTTTCTCTTTGCCCTTCCTTTATGTCTCTCACTCCAATCTCTCCCCTTAGTTCTCTTTATTCTTGCTCTCTGTTTCACAGGGTCATTGTGAAGGTGAACAGAGCTGGGTTCAAAGCTTGTGGTCTTGTAGCCAAACAAGCACCCAATGAAATATGGTACTATTTCCTCTTAAAAACACCACAGCATATCTCTAGCTTCTAATACTGTCACTAAGCATTTAAGGTTGTATTACACAGTCATAAATTCTTCAGCGTAGAAATTTATAAATTGCACCCCACGTTTATATTGAGTTTGCATGACTCCATCACAAAGGAAAATAAGTATTATATTTATATTGCATTTGTGTAACTGATCACTGATGGACTAAAAAAATCTTCAAAAAAATTTCCACAGCAGAAAAGAAAATCTACTGTGTTGCTCTGGTGAAGAAGAGCTTCACTAAATCTGTGTGATTACAGCTATCTTGTTTGTCTTAAGTATTATTTGACACACTGTATGAGATGAACATAACATCTTGGCCAGGTTCTCCATATCAGATTTACATGTTGAAGATCATCAAATAAACCTGCTATGATGGCTATTGTTAGATGAGTACTATAGCAGTGGTTAAACATTAAGATTTCAATGAACAATTCCAGACACCCCCAGACTACTGTTGCAGGCCTTCTTTTGTTACAATGCCTTTAAACTGACCCATGTGATCTCACTTTGGGACCAAAGAAGTATTTTATGATGTGAGATTACTCTGTGAAAGCAAAATCATGCAGCATAATCCCAGCTTTGCTTTAAGTCCTTTACTTCTAGAGTGCAATAGCAATGAATTTGTGGCAAAAAGGTCATGCTTTTTCAATATTTATTGGTGGAGTTCCATTACAACAAGTTTTGATTTCACATATTTGCTAAACTATCTTTTCTATATTAGCTCAACTGTTATTATAATAAACTGTATTCCACAAAAAAACTTTTTTTTAACAATGTCCTAGTATATATACTGACTGGTCAAAAAAAAAAAGCCTTGTAGGTAAGGTAAGCCTTGAGTGTAGTGAGCAGGGATTGGAATGCCCGAGAGTGGAGATCAGTATCATGGAGTGACAGAGAGGGTGAGTGAATTGTACCTGCATGTAGACAGCGGTGGAAACTGCACTCCTCTGTCTTTACACTCCCGCACTATTCTCTCCTTTACATTTCTGCACAAGTCCAGAACTCTGCAACAAACACAAACACGCATGCAAGACTTAAAACTTGGCTGGTAAAATGATGTTTGCTCTCTGCAGTATAAAATGGTAGGTAGGTTATGAATGAAATATAAATGCAGTCCCAAGCAGTGCAGACATTATGTAAATGTAGTGCCATTTCTTTTGTAGAAATGTCCCAACTGAAGACACAACAATAATGGTAATGCCTGTAAGTTATCGTCTGTTACTCTAAATCATTCAAGCTAAATATACACGGATATAGTGCAAGTTCAGACTTACTTAAATTTTAGTGAGCAGACGTGTACGAGTGTATGCAACATTGGAGCAGTGGTTTTGTATCTAGCATTTAAATTTTATTGGTATACAACAACAAAAAACCTACAGAAATTTTAGAAAAACCCAATATGAATTTGCATCCCCAAAGGGCAAGACACAGGCAAAAGAAATGACATGAGAAAAAAGGAATTCTGAGGAACCAGTCTTCATCACAGTCTGGGTGACACCAGATAGTGAGACTACCATCTAAAGAGCAGCAAAAGGTGAGAAACAAATGCAAAAGCTGTAACTACAACAAGTATTAGGAAAAATCTGGCAGATGTGGATGGCAAGAAGTACCACAGCTGTAGGAGATACAAGAGTTCTGAGTTTGCTAATATTGACAATTGTGAGAAAGAAATGTACAACGGTTGAGAAACATAAGCATCACTTGAACAAGAACAGTTATAATAGAGTGTGGGGAAAAGCAGCTTTTACCTGTCCCAAGGCACTGACGTCTCAAACGACTCGCCTATCACATAGTAATCCATCCCCAAATCCTACACGAAGCAAGACATCTGTCAACACACTCGACTTACATTCTGCAATTTTAACAAAAGCTTAAAGCAGAGAGTGAATTAAACGAACCCGAAGGTAAGCGATGACAAAGGTGAGCATGTATCCTCTCTGTCCATTATCCTCACCTGCTGCCAGGCCCCTATAAAACACAGACACAACATTCAAATACACACTACACCAAATATTAAGCTGCACACGTATTCGTACCGAAATTCTCGGTATGGGGTTTCAGTTCAGTATACATGTGTACCGAATTCAATTCTTTTTACGTGCGGAACATAGTTAAAATCTGAATTTCCTCAGGAACGTATAAAGTGGCGGACTACAAGTTTTAATAGTGGGCTTGCACTTTTTGCTGACTTTTTTTCTTCTTTTCAAGAAGCACTGTGTTTCCCCACGGACCATTATTGCCAAAACACCATTCCATAAAACTGTGCTGGAGTGTGCTGGACAGGTAACACAGAAGATGCTGCAGAATAATGGCCACGTAGAGCAGGGAGTGGAGCATGTTTTAAAAGCTGGTTAAAGTTTTTAAATAAATATACAGATTTAGTTCATGGAAAATTTCAAGCAGCTGAAGAAAAGAAAACCACATCGCAATAGTGCAAGATTTAATAAATAAATAAGAGTAAGAATAATACAAAGTTTTATTAAATGAATATTTTCCCATAACTTACTCTACGTGCCCACTGTGGAGGTACTTTTTGAACGTGTTGTATTTTGATGTAACATGGCTATTAAATGCACTGAATGGTTTTAGTTTTCACATGTGAATGAATGAAGAATGGAAGTAATTAAAACGTTTGTTAAAGTATGCTGAAATAAGTATAACAGTAAAACAGAACATATAATAAAACACACACACACACTTACATATACGTCTGTATTTCCCAAATGGGCTCTAACAAATGTAAACTATTTAATAAAATTTGTTTCCATTTTTTAAATGTTATTTAATAAATTTAATTTGTGCCAATTTAATCATTATAATAAAAAAGTGTATTTCATTAATCGGATTTATTCTATTTTTATAAAATATTATTTTATATATTATTTAACCAAGCAGGCATTTTATTTTAAATTGTTTTAAAAATGTAAACTGTTTAAATGCTGATGATCACAAATATTAATAATAATAAAAAAACTGCGTTAATAAAAAAAATTACAAGAATTTTGTATTTTGCATTTCTTCCCCCTAACCGTACCCAAAATGAACCGAACAGTGACTTGAAAAAACGAGGTACGTTCCGAACAGTGAATTTTGTGTACCGTTACACCCCTACCAAATAGACATTTGTCTGTTCAACATGATAAATAAATAAAATGGACCTAAACAAAAAAAAAATAATAATAACTTGGAGAGATCTTGTATCTCATTCTTACTCGCACCTGCACCACACTTACACGAACCAACCAGTAGTCCTCGATATGTTCAACAGTATCAGTCAAAAACATTCTTTAATCTGTGACCCAAACTCATCAACCTCATTATGACTGAATCCATGAATCAATTTCACCATCTTCCCCTCCGTAGCGCACTGACATACATTCTACTCAAGTATCAATCAAACCTATCACTTGTTCATGAAAAGGCCATGATGAATGTGAAAAGACAACAGCTTGTGTCTGGCATAGATATGACGGAATGAATTAGAAAGGTCACAATAAGGGTTAAAGGTTATAACTCTAATGACCCTTAGTGATTGGTGCTGGTTAAATATTTACTCTATGGAAACAGCAGGCAATATTGCAACCAAACTGATCGACAAAGGACACACGCAGATGAAGGTTTCTGTACAGATAAACAATAGTGGACACAGAGTGAAGGCTTGATGTAAGGGACATGTGCTCCTGTGCAGAACCATGAAATGTGTCTTGGTTACTACAGCATTATAAATGTGGAGATCTATGGCTGTGTACCATACAAACACTATTACTACACATTAATGTCTTTAGAATTATTATTGTTTCTGATCACAATTAATTACTCATCAATCCATATTGTCCACATCGTTCAGTTTTCAATTACTGATTTTTTTTTTTTTGGGGATGATTTTTATGAGAGCATTTTAGCTATGGCATGCAAATATTACATTCATTCAATATTCATATTCAGAAGAGTGAAAACTCCATACTCCATTTGGGTCGTTTTCAGATGTTTTCAGAGACCGAACTCTGTCAGCCTCAGAAGAACTCGGTCTTAAACTTGTCAAGGATCAAGACCAAATAAGGTCATGTCAGAAAAAAAGTCAATTCTTGCACATATACAAGGACATAAGGCACAGCAGCTTTTGCATATGAACACATAAGCAATGCATAATCAGGAAACTGAAGGACTCTTTTTAGGAATTTAAATATTAAATAACTGACTAGATTAGAAATGCTAATTTGTACAGTAAGTGTGATAATCTTAAATGCAGATATACACTAGAATACAATTTTTAAAGACTTAAGTTTAATTTAGTTTCTAGCATAGTATGCAAAAATGAAACGAGCACTATTACTGACCCGCTAAAAGTTGCTCTGTGTAGTATCTTGGGCTATAACAGGGGCTTAGTCCTTGAACTAAGTGCTACTTTGACTAGATTAGCTTCATGTGGGAAGGTAGGGCAATGCAATTATCACCAGGGTGATCTCTGGTGTTTTAGCAGTTTAAGTGGCAATAGTAAAGGTCAGAACATATATCTTGCATTAAAGGTGTGTGTTTTTGGTGTGACGATAATATGTACTTGTTATTAACAAAACAGATACAGGATTAATCCAGCAACATGATTAAATAGAATCAAGCTTTTAGGTCTGTATGTCCGTCTACTCATGCGCATGTCCAAAGTGTTTATATTGGCCTTTAAATCTGGCAGTAAATTTGGTTAGTCCTGTATAAGTTCTAATTATTATTTGAGTTTTATGATATTTTGAGGTTATTTCATTCAGTGAATTTTCTGTCTCAAATGTCTGCTTCATATAAAGTGGTAACAAGAGAATTGTCTTTCTTTTATTTTATATGAAAGAAATAATTTACTCAGTCGTGTATAGATAAATTAGTGTAAGTCTGACTATTTATATTGATGCAAACATTGTCAATTGGGAGATTTTTTTTTTGCACCAATAGGGGACTTGAGGCACATTACTGATGTTATACTGCACCCCCGCAGTGCCACTCCAGCTACATCAAAAAAATCCTATTAGCAATCACATAATTGCCTAATGTATCAGTCTAGAGACTTTAGATATACAAAGAAAATAATATCTTACCCAAATTTAGCGGCAATGTCGTAAACCTGTTTCTCATGCTGCAACACCTTCTCCCGATCTCCTTCAAACAGCAGAGTGGCCACACACAGGTGATGGGGATCAAAGCCTTTAAACTGTGAAATAAGGTGATTAAAATGAGTTCCACTGTCTAAAGCAACAAAAACAGTGAAAGGCTGAGGACACTTGTGTATCTTTTACCTTTGTGATGTAAAATTTTTTCAGCCCATCCAAAAACGAGGTGAAGATGGAGGATACTTGAGGCTTGAGAGCGTGACCTGGAAGGCCATAAACACACTCACAAATCATCAACATACCATCAGCCAAGCACTATAATAATAAAATTTCATTCCAGCAGTCTAACACCTCTCACATCAGCTTTTGACTCATTAAAAGCAAAAGATAAATGAAGGTCGTATTTTTGCCACCCATTTGCGGCCCACTTTTATCCGCACAGGCTTAAGAGGTCAGATTGATCTGCGGTTTGAACAATAGCAGCGTAACGAATGGGGTAGAGTGAGCAAGACTACAGCAGCAGAGACTCCGAGGCCTAAGGGCCATATATCAGCATCTGACTGAGAGGAAATGCTTTCCACACTGCTATGTAAGTCTCCCTTACATACGCTGATTTATTTCTGAATGATGCACAAAGCACCGCGGACAAACAAAAGTGAGTGGCCACAGCCGAGAGGAAGGCTATCAATCTCTCATACTCCCACACAGAGGAGAGGAAAAAATGTCAGGGAACAGTCTACAGAGAGTTCACTTGTCATTTCACTTCTGTACATTCCACTTTCCCTCCATTTCTTTCATCATTCCATCCATCCATCCATCCATCCATCCATCCTCACACACACACACACACACACACACACACGAGGAGCAGAGAAGCAGCTCTCAAACACTTGATCTCCTTTGACCCTTTTTAGTCTCTTTCTCTTTGAAATGTAACTTACTTAATTACTCACCAGCCAGGACATAAAAGAACAATTGCAAGTGTTCTAATTGGATTTTGTCAAAATACAAAAAAAAAATAATAATAATAGGTTTAAGAGTAAGAAAGATTACATTCAAATACACAAGCAAAGGTTTTAATTGGATCTCTAATCTCTAAAGTGCTCGCCAAAAGTCTGCGTGCAATTATAAAACGCAAAACTCCCGTATAAAAAAAAAAAAAAAAGATAAAGGCAAAAAAAAAACCTACAATAATAATAATAATAATAATAAAAATAAAAATTATCAAACAAATTTCCCCACATAAGATAATGGTGAAGGGTGTAGCCTACTAAACGTAAAAGATTTCACTTCAATTTAACAATGTGACAAATTTTAAAGAAAGTCTACAAAAAAATTTTTGGTTTTATAATGTGAATATAATTAAACTTTATTACTGAAAGAGCAAAAAAACGAGAAAATGAAGGAAAGAAATGGAAGGAGGTTTGTGTGTAATTTCAGTAATAAAGTCTGTCAGCCTCCATTTCTATATGGTCTCATAATTAGGAAACCAGAAGCTTTTATTAATGAGGGTTTGAATCTTTCTCTGCGCTGCTACTCTCTCTCTCTCTCTTCGGAGGAGATGGAGAAATGCACTGCTGGTGAAAATGTGAGACTGCAGGAGAGTTAATGAGGTCCCTAGAGACTGAGGAACTTTTCCTGTGATATCTCCTAACCCTTTAGATTCCTTCATATATCCACAGACTATACTCTAAGACGTCGATATGCTGGAAGCTTAATTGTTGTCGGGGCCATTTTTCTTTGTTCCTGGATCGTGTGGCGGCTTGTTCGGCTGTTCAGCTGGCAAGATAATGATCGATTTAACTTTAGACAAGACAGCGAATTGAGGCGGCCTCTGTAGATGAATTATATCATGCGAAATTAAACTGCTTGATGCACGAGGAAACACAGAATCCATCAGCTACAGGCAATTAAACAAAGCATCTTGCACATACAACACCAGTTTGTTTTCATAGACGGAGCTGAGGTGAAATGAGGGCTCTAACACCGATCCAGCAAAATATACTGAGCATTCGAATCGTTAAGATGAACGCGGATTTAAAGGCTTAAATAACAGGAGAGCAGTGTTTATTATTTTATTATATCTTCTCTAGACAACATTCACAAAATAGTTCTCATAGACTATTGGCATTTAGCATACTGTGTCTTTGTAAATATAATCATGCGGTATTTCTGTGACTGATCATCGGATAGCCTGTAGGGATAATATTTCTCCGTCAGCTTTCCAATTACCACTAGAACCATGGCAACAGATCTACACACATTTGCACACTTGCATATGCGCTTGTATTTCGCCTTGTTTCTTGACTAATGACACAACAACAAACAAAACTGCAGATACAGTATGTTGCAATAGATGTTCAAGCCAAAAGAAGATTATGCCTCCCTGCTGTGAAAACTGATTTGTTTTTATTTCATTTCCTTTGATTTTAGTCAGGATGCCAAGCCGAAACTAAAGCCTCATTAATAATGGGCTCCGCTGCAACATCCAAACCATCAATAACAGCTTCGTCAAGCATCGAATGAAAAGGCTAATGCAGAAGGGCTGCTGGACGCAGCAGTGATTTCCAATGACTTTCACTCATGATATTTCCTCAGATTTTTTAACTCAGCACTTCAGTGTTACAGCCATTTCCATAATAAAGATTTATAAATCAAAGTTCACGAATGTAATGGGGTCTGTCACAAAACACAGTCACAGAAAATCATTTTGTTACCATAAAAGTAAGCTATTATAAAGTGGGAAATTGAATATCAACACATGCTATTATTTATTTTCAAGGTTTCAACTTGAACTTTAAAGATAGGGTTAGTAAATATAAGGATGTAACATCTATTACATCTATTGCTAGAACATAATAAACTTACTGAGATATCTTTAGATTTTCCCCCCCAAACAATTCAAATACTGATTGAAATTGATTGGAAGCAGCAGACATTAAAATGTAGATCTATTTTAGAGTATCATATTTTTAAGATACTGAATTCCTTTTTTATGTAACGTCGAAAAAGTTGTCACAATTTCGCACAGTTGTTTCCTCTCAAAACTGAATCACTTCCCCCAGTTACTTTTAATCAAAACATTTGCAGATTGTCTAACATTGAACTTCATGTATGATTATGTCCCACCCCGAATTTAAAGCTTTCTTAAAACCTTTTAACAACATTTCATTCATCTTTACTGACTGGCAAAAAGCAACATACCAAACTGGAACTGCTCGTTGTCCATTAGTCGAATAGAAGCTGGAGCACATCTCTAAAACACAGAAACACTATCTTAGTATTTGAGGCCATTTTTCACCAACTAGTTTTAAACATTGTACTATAAAGTCATTCAAACACTTAAGAGATGTAAACCACTTCATCCTGCAATTAATGAAACCCACTCAAAGTGGATCTCCAGGAAATTTGCAGAAGGAGGCTTACAATTCTTTTGTCATTAAATCTGCCTTTTTAAATGTTTAAATCAATGAAGAAAAAACAAGACTGTGCATTGCCCGAATGGCATGCTAAAAGCCGGGCCTTAGCCTTCCAGGATAGTGAGAGTCCTGGGGGAAAAGTTTGGAAAAGGATCAGTACCTCGCACATCTTAAACAGTGTGATCAATATCTTCATCGTCTTCTGTGCTCAGAGTTAATTTATGCTCTCATAATGAGCAGAGCTGCACAGAGCTAGAACATAGCCATCAATTACAGTACCATCACTGGCAAACTCTCAGGGCCAAAGCAAAGCTCCTACTGCTGCTCCAACAGCTCAGAGAATAAAGAAAACTTTCTTAATTCAGTTTTATATTTATTAGCAATTTGGGTGAATTCCTCAGTAGTTTGGATAAACTAGAATATAATGATATTTGGATTGTCATTCTCTCCTTTCAATCAGAGGCTATGTGTTACGAATGTGTCAAAGGCTTTCAAGCTGGCCTTCATTCTTCTGTACAGTCAACCACCATGTGCTAGCATTTGCTAGCAGTTATAGAAAACAATAACTTTATTTGTAATTGAGAACATGATAAAGAGACATATATCCGGTAAAGAAAGTGTACATTGTCTACTATTTCTTACATTTTGCACAACCAAGTAAAAGATATCTTGTAAATTGGACCCAACATCTCAGGTTTTATATAAATTTTTATTAAGTCACAGTATATGATCACATAACAGCAGGAGGTTGAATTAGACTTATTTCTATTAGATGTTACCTGTTTAGCAACCTCTCGCAGACAGGCCACGCCCTGCTGGAAGTTTGGGAAGACGATAGAGCCGTATTTCTGATACTCAGGGATTGGACGGATCTTCATCGTAACCTCAGTGACCACACCCAGTGTGCCTAAATGACATCACACAAAACAAGTGTAAGTGCAAGATCAACCCAAACGTGTTGTATTTCTACAGCACCACAGAAAACACGAGACTTGTGCACAATATACACGTTTCCACTATATATCTATATAACATTTCTTTTTTGCTCAGACACAGTCTAACACTGGTAGAGCTTGCATTCACATCTCTCTCTCTCTCTCTCTCTCTCTCTCTCTCTCTCTCTCTCTCTCTCTCTCTCTCTCTCTCTCTCTCTCTCTCTCTCTCTCTCTCTCTCTCTCTCTCAGACAAAAACACCCACCCACCCTCTCAAACACACCCAAGCCCAGCCCTCTGTCCATCAACAGGGGGTTTGTATGTTCATTTGCACTACGGTCCTCTGGTTTCATCCAACACAGGGGGGAGCTGTGTGAGACTTACCAGCTCAGGCTTGGTTGAAATAAAACAGGTCTGTATCAAAGGAAATGTCCAGCCAACACCGGAGACACTGTTCATCTTAAAGCCCAGATCCCAGCATGCTCCATGACCCCCGATAACTCAACTACTGCTGCTGCTTTGAGGCTCATGTTGCCAGTTCATTTAGTCAAGAAGACCGGTGCTCTGCCCATAGGAGGCATGACTGCAAAAAGTAGCAGTGATGAATACCAGGAGAGGTGTTATAAATGAACTTCTGAATGAAAGAGGACCAGAAACATGTAGAAACATCTACACTACAAACTGCGTTAGAAAGTAAATAATTAAATGCCAACTCTAACATAAAGCAATTAAACAAAAATAAATAAGTATATGGGATTAGAATGAATGGACAATTGTGGATTTTAACATGATCAATTAACTTGTAAAAGTACTGCATTTAAAATGTACTCAAGGCTCTGTGTGTGTGTGTGTGTGTGTGTGTGTGTTGGGGGGGGGGGGTGTTTAATGCTTAAAGCTGAACTGTGGAAGCAAGCATATCCTAAAAACCAACAAATGGGCTCAAGCACACAGTAAAGATACCAATAAGGCTGTTTACTATTACATGCATACAGTACACATGACCGTAATAGCCTCCTCTATAAACACTCAGTCACTGGGTGGACATTTACAGCACTTTCATCTTAACCAGTTGACAGTAAATACTCATAAGCGCCATCATAAAACCCCACTATAATTCTGTCATTACTGTGTCGCTTCTGTGAGAGGAAAGGGAAACAGACTCATTTGTTAGCATCTTAATGCCCCTGTCATTTTAAAAACAATTTAAAAATCCAGATGTCTTCTTAATGGGAGTATAAACGTTTACACAATTAACAAAAAAAAAACCCTATTAATTTGGGTAAAGCAAGTAACAGCTAAAGTACGCCAGCTGTAGATGCTTGTTTCTTCAGATATTTTCCCAAATTCTGTTACGGCATATTGAGTCCTTCTCTAGAAAACTATTTTAACACTTCTGTTGGATTTTGTTTTATTTCCATGCAAAACAAAAGACATCAAAACACAGGTAGAGAATCAAACATGCAATAAATATGCTTAAGTATGAAGGTAGCAGTAAGGTTCTAATGAAAAACATCTTTGAATTGACCATTTTCTAAACAATTTTGCATGTTTAATATGGACATTTAAACATAGCATGCTGCCCTCTAGTGGTCCAATACTACAAGTGGTCTAAGATTCTCGATCTTATATGCAATTTCTCACATTTAAACATGCATTAGGCAAGCTAAGTCAATCCTTCAGAATCTACAGTGACCAGTTGAGTAGGGTGTCAGAGGAGATACCAAAAAACGCAAACATACCAAACCATATGGCTTCCACTTTTGTAAAAGGGTTTTCTCACCGACTAAGGTTATAGTATAATGCATGTTTTTAAATTGTTTTCTGCACATCTTTCAAGTACAAGTAAAGATAAATGAAATTACTATTGCTTTTTTAATAAATCCAACCACATCTAAAAAGAATTTAATTAGGACCATCTGAGTCTTAAAGTCTGAATTGAACGGCCCCAAAAGTAAATCAGGGGTGGGCAAAACAAATTTAATCAGCTAGCCCTCTATGCGAGTTAAAGCTACAAAATGCTGCCCAGACTCATGTTTTGCTGCCTGGAAACTGACAAGACTAAATCATGGTAGCTAAAGTAATATAATAACAGCAGAACAGGAAAAGGGCTGTGTTGTTATGCAGAACACAGAGTTTGGGCTGCTTGTGGATTTTAAGCAGAAGGTGACTGCCAATGTCAGGTAGAACGGAGCGTTACAATGTGCAGAGGCCACCAGACCACCCACACTGCCAGAGCTGCACACAAACACACTCACATTCTGACCTTCCAAAACACTGTCCAAATGTATGTGTTTGGAAAATGTTGTTAAAACATGAAACGGAAGTTTTTGAATGCTAGGCATTAGAAGTTTAATCATGATTTATTGTTTAATTGTGTACAGCATCCAACATCCACTAAAGTTCGTATATAATCTGTATACCTAACTGCTGAATTTCAGGATAAGCGGAATGTGGAAGTTTACTTGGGGAAAAGGTCAGATTTACAGATGTACAGCTCTCATTTATAGTCTTACAGGATTTATAATGAGCACAAACGCACACACGCCAACTCATCATTCCATTTCCCTGCAGACTGCTGGGGAAATGTGCTCTTTTGCTGTGTGCCTGTGTGTGCGTGTGTTTGTGTGTGTGTGTATACACGACACACTAGCAGATGGTCTCAGTTGTAATGCCAACAATCCCTGTATTTGTTAATAAGCACTGCCGTATGGTTGTGTTATTAGTGGACATGTAAAAGGACAAAGACCCTAAGGAATGAAGGAGTTTGTCTGCTGCCTCTGCCTCAAATGAAATCACTTTGATCTAGACAATCTAGTATGTCGGTTTTGTAGAACAGTACGCTTTTTGCACGGAATATCAAACTTTTGCACTATGCTAATGCACAAAAAAATGACTTTGGTATTTCGTTATTGCTAAAATTAATATTATTAATTTATTAACATCAACTACAGTGAGATGTCTACATTAGCTTTGGAGATAGTGTGTGCTTTTGCAAAATAATTTCCAACTTTTAGGTGTTTTGTCCCTGATTTGAGTACCTGATTGCTTTAAAAAAAAAAAAAAAAAAAAAAAAAAAAGGATTTGATGTGGCTTGATGCTTTTCTGAAACGTTTGATCAGCACTCCTTCACGCCTGATACGAACACAGTATTTTAACAAACTTTTTCGCTTCTAATTATTGTGTAGTGAAGCAGTGTTCCTGCTCACAGTATGCGTGAACTGAATTTTCCCAGGATGATGGCTAGTAGATCCATCACAAGTGTATACGGAGGTTTAACATAAACACATGCATACACACACAGGTCATATTCAAGTGAAGTATTAAAAAAAACACTCCCTTAATCTTTGTAACTAAAATGTAATCGTTTCATTCTTATACAATTTGGATAAAATAAAAATAAAATTAATAAAAATTCATGCCCACTGACTCAATCACGCACACACACACGTACACAGCGTTGCTACCTTCAGAGCCGAGGATGAAATGGTGGATGTCTGGTCCTGTAGACATTCGTGGACCCTGGCAGCTCTTCTCAATCACACCTCTAGGGGTCGCCATCTTTATATGTACCACCTAACAATTAACAGTTAATTTCAGCCTCAATAAAGTATTAAAACAAACCACAGAAAGCGTGTGTTAATTCGAGTCACTTAAGAATGCGAAGCACAAGATGCAAAATTTTTGTCTAAAGGTAGTTTGTGTTTATGCGATGTGTATGATTTATGTCAATTTTGAGGGTAGAAGATAACGACTGCATACCAGGTCTTCAATGTTGCCATAGATGTTTTTCTTCATGCCTGATGCACGTGTAGCCACCCAGCCACCGAGAGTACTGAATTCCATAGAGTCTGGCTCATGTCCAGTGCAATAGCCACTCTCATTCAGCTGAGGGGGAAAAAATCCGCACACACACGTATAGGCAGGTGACATGAAAACACACAACCCCACTTTTATTACCAAACCCCCAGAAACCCATTCCTTAACAGCATACCATCTGTGTACTCAAAATGCTGCAAAAACACCCACACACGAGTGTGTGATTGGCTTGTTAACATGCATCACACACTCCTATATTATACTACAGGCCATTTTTCTGCATTAGTTTGATGGTGCCATCTGCTCAGTGTGTGTGGGCAATAGTTTGAATAATAAAAAAAACCCACAAACTCTGTGCCATTCTCTGCATCTCAATCCACATGTTGAAAGTAAATTCAGAGTGATAGCTGCACACTCAGATGCTCAGGGAGAACACATTCACACTGGCCACTAACCTGCCTTTCCAGGTCCTGGCCAATGATGCCAGCCTCTACATGGGCTGTTAGGTTTTTCTCATCAATCCACAATATTCGGTTCTGGGGGGAAAAAGAGCGGGGGTTGGGGGAAGCTAAAGTCATAAAATTGTTCGACTGTGTTGCCAAGAAATTAAAAGCAGACTTATAGTACAGTCATGTGAAAGGGAGAAAAAACAGAGTGAAAGGGAAAAAGAGTGAGGGAAGGAGGGAGACAAAGGAGGATAGAGAGGGAGAGGGTCAAAAAAAAGGCAGAGTAAGATTTTGATTAAAATGTGCTTGTGTTGACAGTGTATATCAGTGTCTGTCTGCACTACTCCATAAAGTTGTCAATCTGGCTGAATTACAGACCTTAAATTCAGTCCAGTTGTTTGGGCTTAGTGCACTTTAAAAGACATTGTGTGTATGTGTGATGCACAACACACAGGACAAAAGCTTAAACCAAGATATGACCCTTTAAGGGAGGTAAAGAGTTTGCTTTTTGATAAGGAAAAACAAAGCACGCCAGTCCTGTGGCAAGATTTTTCAATAGAAGCTAAAGGACAGACCGACCATGTGTCCTGCACTACAAGCCAAACCTGGACAGAATGGAATGAAGATACATTGCATGCGGTATTTTTCTTACATGTCTGCGCACTCGATCAAAAATGAGATCGATTTAGGATTGTGTTGCATGAGCGTCTGGAACTTGCTGATCTCAATATTAGCTGTTTTAAAAATAAAATGAACAGGAGCCATTGTTGTTTTATAAAACAGAGGTCTCTTGACTTTCTAATCACGCTACGATGGCACCCGTCACAGGGTTAAAAAGTTAACTCTGTTTTATGGTCCAATCCCACAATTCCCTGCCAGGGTCAAATGTTGCTCACGATATGGAATACTCTCAGCATGAGCTCCACTCTCAGCCATCAATCATCTGACTGGGATCATAAACCAGCCACTCCTGGCATCCGCTGCCTTTCATGTCCCACCCTCCCGAACTCATGACCTCTGACATAGGTCGGCAGCGCCGAGAGCAAGAGAGAGAAAGAGAGGAGGTGTGCTGGGGGTGGCGATGGAGCAAGAGAGAGCTGAGTGCAGGCCCCAAAGTGCCACATAAATCAGTGTTAGCGCACAGTTCTCACAGTCAACATGCACGGCTTCATATGAGCTTTATAAACCAAACTCATTTGCCATTAATTGTATATGAATAGTCACTATGTTTGTTTGTGCCCACCATCTGAGAAGTGTCTATAGAGACAATGGATCGTGTTTCCTCTGGAGGGCACTCTAGAGCGCTGGACACACTCGTCCCACCTAATGAAGAGAGAAATAGGAAAAAAAATTAGGTTTATTCACCCATATTTGGCCAATACATTTAATAAAAATAGGTAAAGTTCAGCAGTTCAAGGTAAAAGAGATGTTTACTTTTGTGTTCTGGGTTAAGTGCTCACCTCCATACGGTATCAAACACACATTGTGCTTGGAGGCCAGCTCCACAATCTTCACTACATCATCGTGACAGCCTGTACGAGAGACAATGCACATGATAACCCATTACAAAAGCACAGCCATGTCCAGACTTTATCGATGAATAGGACACAATAAGACATTTTTTTTATGATTTTGTGAGAAGTTGGAGCCAAAATGGGAGGACAAAGAAAAAGGAGGAGTCCTCCTTCTCTGTGGGAAGGACCAATGTTTTCCATCTGCAGCCAATAAGAGCGCCTCTCCCTGCCAACCTTGAATATACGTTAAAGAAGGGAACATCCCACACAGCCTCAACAGCATGAGCACACCTCTTTTTCCCCTCCTGCATTACTGTTGCTCATCCACTAGCCTGCAATGACAAGTTTTTTTTTATAACATGTACCCCATCCATATAAAGGGGAAAGGAGTGAACTTTAAGATTGCTGGACATCAAAAACTCAAAAAGGTATGGCCAATTATTAAACAAACGCAGAAAAGTCAACTCGGCTTTTCTGCATGCTTACAGATTACAGAACTCTGCCTAATGAAGGACTTGCTCTTTAGCTCTAATGAGATACAAGTCTACCTCAAATGAAAAACTGAAAACTGCAGGGGATATACGTAGCTATATAGTGCATCTTTTTTTTTTCTTGTGTATTCTGGGATTTGAAGAGAAAATAAAAAAGAAGTGCAAAAGATTGAAGATCAGCAGCTGCATTGCTCACCCTTCTGCTTTACTTCAAGTGCTTAGAGGCACATCTTTTCCTGCATAAGCATAGAGTGATGAGGGCTGAGTTGTTTCTTGGTCATGTGGGACTCAACTAATCAAGTCTGATCTAGCGCTCAGAGCTCATTTCCATGGTGAAATAGATCCACCAATCTGAGAGCTGTAATTCAAACCGCCAGGATTTTATTCGATGTCAAACTTCCTTCTTACACGTCTCATTACAGCATGCACTCATGAATATTAACAAGCAGCATACCTGCTGATGCAGCTAGCTGGAGATTAACCCTTTACGACATGCCTGCAGCTTTCTCATTGAATACAGGGACTCCATACACAGGGCGCAAAGACATGCAACAAACACATATTTTCTTTCTTGGTATATTTAGTGCTGCTCTTGTGATTAAAAGTATACAACGCCACAATGCAATAAAGAGAGAATAGTATTAGAGCAAAGCAGCCATAAAACTGTAAAGAAATTACTATACAAATGCCTTATACGCAATACATGCCGAGCATAATTGCTCAGGACACCTTATGGCCTGTAAAGAGAGAAATAAAAACAAACACTTGTGAATTTTGAAGGTATTTTAATCAATTGTGAATAAGCTGAGCTCATACCACAGGAGCAAACTATTCTAGGCAGCATAAAACTTCGTATTCCAGAAAAAAAAAACTATATTGAAAACCTAAAAACAAGCTGTTCTAGCACCTTTTTGTAGGGTTTTCAGTTTTGGCATCCACTAGTAATTTTCGACAGTAACTTAGCAGAAGCACACATTAAGAAAAGATGTGATGACCTCCAAAATCATGGACTTTATAGGCTATATTAAAATTGCTGAGTTGGCACAAATCTGTCATTCGTCAGCAGTGTGCATTACTGTGCTTTCTTCATTATGGGAATTATTATCTCATGATAATAGTGCTATAGATTGTGTCCTGGAGAAATGCCTGTGAAAGATAGTCCTCATTTTAAGTTATAGCAAAATTCAAATTATAATGTTCTAATTAAACAGAAGGAAATGGGAGCGGATAATCGGAGGTAAGAGTCATTAAGTCTTGGGAAGTTTGAGGAAAGCTAATTTCTAGCTACCAACTAAATTGTTCATAATATTTTCAAACATTAAGAAAAATAAATGTCTCCATTTCTGGATATTTACAATCAAAGTATATATTATTTCCAGATGTTGCAGAGCAAATGCAAGGCCCTTGTTTATGAGATAGTAAATCTACTATCTTTAATCTACTGAAGTCATACTGGGTCAATGAGGGCATGTTTGCTAGGAACAGATGGGTCTGCATTTTAAAAGGGATAGTTGTTTTGGTTTTGGATATACTTGTTTATTTTCAGCACCCATTTTATCCTGGTCAGGGTCCTAGTGGATCTGTAGCAAATCAAGGAGATACTGGTTGTATGGCTGAAACACATCCTGTATGGAAGCAGCTACACAGACATATTCACGCTTTTTTCTGTACTGGAGCCAGTCTATCTGCCAGCATGATTCTGAAGGTGAGAGAAAACCAGAGAACCTGTAGGGAACCTACCTGGATACTGGGAATACTGTGCACACACAGTAACTGAGCTCAGGATAAAAATTAGTCCCTTTTAATGTTTAGCAAAATGTTGATCTAGTTTATTCCGGCCCTACCTGATCAAAGATCTCAGCAATGAGTGTACATTCAAGAGTGCATTCAAACACACACAATTTTCAAAGTACTCACTTGGCCAAACCACCATGTCTGGTATTCTTCCAATCCTTCCCTCCCTCAGGGCAAAGATCTCATGTAGGCAGTGACCTGTGTGGAAAAGTAAAGCCCTGTTATATCACTGCAGAACAAAAAAGAACCACTGCCAGTTAAACGCAATTCAACCCAGGGCACACTAAAACAGAAACAAACATCTCTTTCCCTCAACTTTTACTAAAACATTTCTGTGTCAGGTGGGTGCTGTGCAAAACAACCGTGCAAGACATGTTCATTCATTACCATGAGAGCGGAACACTCTGTCCTCTGGGTTAGATGACAGGGCCACGCCGGCAGCCTTCAGCTCCTCCACAAACAGTTCGTTCAGGTTCGGGGGCGGAACCGCGCTTACGCTCAAACTGGCCTGGTACAGGGGAAAAAGTTATGTGTGCCCACACATGCACATTTCTTACCATGTCAGGAAGGTGCAGACTTACTGTAGCTAGGGTTTTATGTTGTAGGTTGGCACCAAATGTACTCTCAAACCAGTCCTTAAGACTGGGAAGAATCAGACCACTCAGCCGATACCTGCAATGAGCAGGGCATGTCTTTCAGTTCACGGTTTTGCAACATCACAGCTAACGACATAGCATATACAAGGTTATAAAAAATTATTATATAACAAAATATAAACATGTCTGACACTAAAGGAGGTATACTGGTAGGATGATGAATAAATAATACAAAAATTACATCAGGCAATTAGGTACATGATTTGATATGGCTTCTGTCTCTGACAGCCAAAGTCAAGATTGAGACGGAGTCACTTCTAACCACTGACCAGAGCTTTTGTCCCAGAGCGTAAACTCACACACAGCCTAATAAAAAGGCTGCTGTCAGAGAGGGCAGGATGGACAAAGAAAGAGAGAAAGGGGACAAGGCTTATTGAAATCCCTTCTTCCATCTCCCTTAAGTCAGTATCAAGAGAAATAAAACCAGGCTGTGTGTGTGTGTGTGTGTGTGTGTGTGTGTGTGTGTGTGTAGCTTTGTTTCTGTGGGCAGATTAAAGTAGCAGAACACTAAGTGGAATTGAGACCAGTCATCGATCCCACTGCCTGTGTGAGAATCTCTTCCACTCAGTCACCCTGCAGCATAGTTATCCAAAACCTGTACTTATTACTTCAGTTTTTGTGGGACTGTCCTTTAAAGAGGTTTCATCACTTAACCAGGAAAATAAAACAAAAAAAACAACAACTGTTGCTTATGGTGTAAACTGTTGCTTGTGTTTACACCAGCCAGAATAAATTGTAGAAACCCAGATTTACATTTAATAGAAATGTTATTCGCCAGGCTTCATAATACATCTTTTGGCAGATGTTTAAATTGCAAGAAGCACCAATGATCCCTGCCTTTTAAGCTTTTTTTTTGCGTAAATACATACACAGTTATGTGTTTTACTCATGAAACAAATAAAAGGAAGTCATTTTACAGTTGTGAGCATTTTAAATAAATGGCAGACCACAGCTACAATACAAGTGGCCCAAATCCATTTATAAAAATAAAAAATAAAAAATAAATAAATAAAAAGATTAGAAAAGAAAAAAAATATATATTATTGTTTAAACATTGCCAGTCACTAGCTGGCATTAAAATATGATTAATAGCAACAAAAAAAAATCTAATTAGTACAACTACATTCTGTGCTATATAAAAAGAATGAATACTGTGACTCCACAGAATAGGGCATCCATAACCAAAATTACACCTCTTTCCCTCATGCGCTCTATTCTGTCTCCAAAAATCACTGAGCAAAACACTTAGACACTAGATGGCGGTATCACACCACTCTGCCCGGAGCTGCACATTATAGCAAGTGTTTTCGTGGTTGGTGCTACATTTATTAAAATGTACAGATACTGTTATGTTTTCCACAGTGTCATTTTAAATTAGTTTTTACCACTACTCCATCTTAGTACATGTACTACCAACAGACTTATTACATGTACTAGGGATGGAAATCTTTAGAGACCTCATAATTCCTCAAAAATCTTTTAGAGACCTATAAAGTTCAATGGCGTTTAGTTTTGCATACATTGCAATCCACAGACATCATTATTTACATTCTAAGTGAACATGCCTGTCTAGGTTATAGGATTTAGGATTATGTATGAAGTACTCATGTGCAAATAAGTTAAAAATAAAGAATTTTGTATTCTTAAAAATAAAGAATGTATTTGTTACAAAATACATAAAAAAAAATCACTACTAACAATAAAAAACAACAAAACAAAAAACAATTTTAAACAATAAATATAAAATTATCAAAAAATATTGTGCTTTTCTTTGTGAAACAGTGAAGAGATGCTGCTTGGTTTGACTTGGGCAGGCCAGTTTAAAACTACAGGCTGAGATTCATTAAAAAAAATAAATAAATAAAACTTTAGTAATTATACAGGAGTTGGTTAGCCTTTTTTTAATTCAGAATGTGCAAGCTTTATGTGACCTTTACTGATTGGTTGACATACCTTCTGCCGGTAAACTCCGCCTGTCCTTTCTTGTTAAAGAGAAACCGGGAATCACTGTAACCCCAACCATTCCACTTCATTATTTCTTGCCTGAGAAAAGGAGAGACAGAGAAGGGAAAGCTGAAAGGGATAGTTTAACGATTCATAATCACATAGTTGCCCTATTTCATAATTTTAGCTGAGCTGACAGGTGTGCATAGCATAACTAGAGTTAATCAGTCGATAGTAACTGATTTCTGAGATCACGTGGCATTCTTGAAAACACTGACCTTAACTCAACATTCAGAACATGTGACACAATTATATTTAGCGAACAAATCCACACAAGTGACCCAGGCTTCAGATAAGTCCAACTCTAAATGCAATGCTGATCTCATTTTGAAAACGTTTCCTTGCTGAGTTTAGCTGTACACACAATCGAAACGACAATTCAGCTATTCAGGAGAAATGTTAACATAAACCTGCTGTTAAAGTGGTGCAAACAAACCATTTTTTTACTGACTAATCCTATTAAACAGTCACATGGCAGGTAGAAGAATCAGGGATACCCTGAACAAGGGGACTTTTCTTAGTCAGCTGTTAACATAAAATTCATGTTCTAATTTCTTCCTCTTGTCTGGTCAAAACACATCAGCTGTGATACGCTAGAATACGACAAATAAAACGATCCCGAGACCGAGACGAAACTTTAAAGAAAGTTAACACTCTGTATATATTTAGCCTTGCAGGGCCACCATATGATTCTCAAAAATATTTCAATTACAGATAAAAGATTACATTTTCACCTGCCAGGTCCCGATATACTAATGTTTTAATGTAGCTATACCTAGTCTCAAGAGTGATTCTGTACAGAAAGAATGAGACGGAGAAACCGAAAGGTTGTGTGTGGGTGTGTGTGCGCACGTGTCTGCACACTTTAAATCAGTTCAGTCAGCATGGACACGAGTCAGAGAGCAAAATAAATAACCAGCATAACTCATGATTTTATCTGCACTTCTGTGCCATAAGTCATACGCTGCATGTGGGGTGACAGGCATATGAATAGTGATGAACACAAGCCATGCTGGATGAAGGTAAATAACTGAGGGGAGTGACAGAGATGAAGCACTAACGCCCATTGGCCCTGTCTGTATCAGGCCTCAACAGCCTACAGTACACAGACAGCCTAACAAACACTGGATTAACAGCACAGCGCTGACACTCTACTGGCAGCACACAATTACTCAGAGGTGTCCTTGATTATCACCAAAATCTAAATGTTTAATCTCATATTACTTTTGGGAATGAGAAACTCGTCATAATCTATTCAACAAACAAATAAAACAACACTGATTGTTGCTCGTCTTCCAAAGTGGTTTAAATATGGTTAATTATAGCACTTAGTACCTTGAAGAAAATCAATAAACTTACATAGAAACATATTGGAATAATATGTATTATTATTTAAAATTTGCATACAAGTAAAATGTATATAATTGTTTTTTACAGTGTAATTGAGGATCACAGATGCATGTTGTTGCCTGTACTCCAGTAGCCCATGTTCGGTTAGTTACAAAATAACTGCGTGTAACAGTTTTGGGAAGCAGCAGAACAATCTATTGGTTCCGCTAATAAACACTGGCAACAAACATAGATTTTTGTTCCAAATAACAGAAGAATGGGAAATAGCATAGAAACAAAATGCTGACTCAAGTCCTGTACCTCATTTATCTTGCAGTCAATATTGAAGTTAATGGTATTTTGGAAAGTATGTTTCCACCCTTTATTGTTAGCTCAGGTGTAAACGTGGTGGTACTTTTCAACAAATTACTGTGGAATCCATAAACATAATTCTAAAAGATAATGTCTTAAAAGTCTTCAATCAGGAAAAGTCACACATTAAATGTTACTCTCATCCTGCAGATGATTTAAAAGGTATTAGAACAGTAAGGCCAAGAGGTTTTATCTTTGAAATAAAAAAATGGATATGAGACGATAGATCATAATGTCAAATTTGTTTCGTGATGATTACATCTAGAGGTGTTACAACTTAAAACACGCCACCACTTTGTAAATTTTTGGAGACTCAACGTTAAAGAATCTAAATAATTCAATGAAAGTGAATTCTCTTTTATTGTTGCCTTTCCAGCCTTGTACTGCAGCTTGCTTCTTTAGGCAGTTTGTCCCCTCAGTCTCTGTCTCCTGAAGCGGTCAGAATGCATGCCTGATTGGGTTAATCCTGATGATTGGGTTTTTCCACTGATGTTTTCAGTCATTGTCTTGCTGAATGACAAAATGACAGAACAATTCTTTCTGCTGCTACCACAATGAGTTACATCATCAATAATGATAAGTGAACCTGTTCCATTAGCAGTCAGACAAGCTCAAGCCATGACAACACCTTTACTGTGTTTAATAGCAAAAACTGACCCATGAGCAAATCCTTTCTTTCTCCACACTTTGATTGAGTCTAATATTAGTAACAGTTCCTTTGTGGCCATTTCTCTGCAAGCCCAATTTGGCCAACTGATTCTTCCTGCTTATGAGCAGTTCCTGGGAAACAAGTTCAATGTCTAGTTGTTAGTACAGCACTAGTCTTGTAGCCTTTTCTTAAATAAAAAAAAATGGCTTGGTTTTCTTAAAATAAAAAAAAAATAATAAAAAATAAAAAAATAAAAAAAAAAGCTTCATTAAGTGAAACCCAAATCTTAAACCAAGAAAACATTCAGAGCTATTAACTGCATCACTTTATATTTTTGAATCGCTTAAAAACAGCTGGGCTCGAACAAAATTAATATGTTCCAACTCTTAACACCTACATGTAAACTATCAGGATATCAAAATTCTGACTGATTATATCATATCCTTAATCGTATCTTTTGTCCTTGAGCCCAAATGATTCTATTGTCTAGCTAAAGCAATGGAAATTCCCAGACATTCCAAAGCTTTTGGAGAGGACTGTATGTGTTTAAGGAATTTAGCAAATCTTGTATTTCAGGAAGGATTCCATGAGCTGTTTCTATAATCGACTTCAGACTGGCTTGTACAAAGCACCAGGATAAAAACACCAAAACCAATGATTCAGAAAAAAGATCTGAAACCCTTACATTATGCACTTCAACTACATGAGGATTTTAACACAAGTAGTGAAAATGGAAAAAAATCATATATAGATAATAATTGTTCTGGCTTTAAGAAAATAAATGACAAGCAGGTGACACCTAGAAACAAAAGTCCCCTTTGTAGACAATGGAGTACTTTTAATCTCATGTGCAAAACCCAGGACTATCACAGCCATTGAACGCCTCTGTAGGCCTTAACTTGGGCACCATAGTGTATATTTGCTTAAGAAATGCTAGTTTTTTATATTAAGATTTTAATTTAGATCAAATGTATTAAAAAGTTTTAATTCATAGTTCAGTATTTATAGACATGCAAAAACAAATAAATGCAAAACATTCATAATAATCTAATCTTCTATTAAAGTAAGTCACACAGAAGCAATTTCTTGCAGTGAATGACATTTTGACCTAATCATGCTACTGAAATATATGGACTGATCTGGATTATAATTCACTAAAAACATTCACTTTATTAATAAACAAACATTAGCAACATTTTATAAACAAATTCACCTACATTTTAAATGCCACACTAAAAAAACATTAGGTTTTAAATATAAAATGATCTAATAGATTTGACCAATAACAATCAAAACTCCAATAGTTTAACCATCCACAAACCCTACTTCTGAAATTTATTCCTGAAGGTATGGACAATAATTTACACGATTCAGACACACACACACACACACACACACACACACACACACACACACACACACACACACACACACACACACATCCCCTGCATGCTCTATTTAACACAAAAGATGATGAAACGCTGACCTAGATTTTATCAGTGACATATTTCTAAGCCAAGAAACGTGTCTCTCAAGGCTCTTAAGCCAAGTGCCATTATTAACTCTCACTTTGCAGTAACACTCCAGCATAGTAACCTGTTTCTCTGGGCATACATAGCATCCAGACTTGCAGGTGGTTTTTTAGCTATGTCAAGAATGCAAACTTTCTCGAAGTAAAACCATAAAACTAATGAGTAAATTTAGACATCTCTAACTGGAATGAAATGAATGTGACTTTCTTCAGCTACCCATTAGCCACGCCATTATTTTGGATTCAGTTATTAAAGCTTCTGCTCTATTTTCGACCGGAAAGGAAATGCACATATTATAACGGTTTCATTAGCTCTCAGAAGTACTTTTTAGTCATAAAAAAGAGGCATCAGACTTAAACACGATTGATTAGTATTCTAAAAATAAATCAGAAGAGCTTTCCGTATGCTGAAAGCAAGCAGCGTGCTTGCTGAACCAGCTTGTTTTCCACAAAAAGAAAGAATCCAGATAAAACACAGTAGGAATGAAGTCTGATTATAAGTGGCTGACACTAGATGTCACTACTGATTTAAAGCAGCAGAAGGAAACATGCCTTTTGTGGAAGCTGAAGTCAGACCACCACAACCTTTAGCCAATCAGAGGTGTTGAAACTTCTGCTGACAAAATTGTAAGTCACGTACTGCTTACACAGATTATGAAGATAAAGGACAAATCTGAGTGGCTAATATGAAGTTTTAGTTTATATAGTATTCATGGACTGCTGACACTAAAACTAGACTGATAGACTGAAGACATCTAAATGCAAAGCTAAATTTAATACCTGAACTCTAAGCAGTTGTTAAAATTAAGCCTGTAGGACAAAAACTGTTACATTAAAAACTTGTTTCCGTCACATTTTCCCCCTCCGTATAATTGCACGTGATTTGAACAGCACCGTTTTTACAGCCTTTATTCTGCCTAAAGAAACAATAGCTCTCCCACAATCATGTCCTAACTGCTGATTAAGAGCTACAGTGACTGCAAAATTCCTCAGGGATATATACGTTATAACAAACTGGACAATCCAGGATCGGTCAATTGCTGTGTTCATTCATGTCTTTGCATCATAGCAACACTACAATTGAATGAAACACCCCAAGACAATAGGGATTATTGAGAACCTTGGAGAGATTCAACCTCCAGAAAAGTTCAAGAAACACAATAATGTGGCCCATTAGTTGTACAAAACAAAAAACACTTAAACACTTAAACCACTATGGCAGAGTGATGTTATAGGTAAATTAATTAAGTGTGTTAGTGTTGATTAGTTTGCAATGTGTCAATTACACTATAACAGCTATAACCAGTCATACCCTCACCAATCTTATTTTGTTTCTTTCATTTTACTCTTAAATTAATTAGAAAACAAAACACTGTGTAATGTCACGAAAACGGCACAAGGCATCAAGTGTGCTGTTCAAAATGCTTTCTTGTAATTGGCAGAAAACTCCTGTTAGAAAGCACTGGTGCTGGAGACTCCCAAAAAAATAAAAAGCTAATAATTTCCTTACAGAAAACCTCACCACATCAACAATGGCAGGCTCAGATCATGTTAAGCAAACATGCAAACTACTGCGTAAGGCCACGTTCACGCCTACATCATCACCATTGGGCTCCATCATGATGAAGATGGATTTTGAGTCTGGTTCCTTTTAGAGTTTCTTCCTCATACAATCTCAGGGAGTTTTTATGTGCTACAGCCGCACTTATTAGGGACAAGCTTATACATTCCAACTTTATAACCGCTTTATCTCTGTTAAGCTGCTTTGGGACAATATCTATCTTAAAATGCAAAAATAATGCTGAATTGAATTGACAAATGAAGCGTTTTAACCATTGATTTAAAACTATTTTCCACAGTAACTTGTAGTTTTGACCACCATACAGGATCTCGTGCTTTAAACTTCGGTCCAACCCGGTAATCGCACTTAATCGCTCCGCATTTGCTCCACTTGTCTCAGGTTGGACGTGTTGCAGAACACGCTTACACCTTGTCCATAACGGTCACAGTCACCCACGTCACCAGCTCACCTTGAAATGAATGCACTCTGTTCACCGGGAGTCTCTGTATGTGTAAACATACATCAAGGTGCCACTTTGAAATCCACAACCTATTAAAAGGAGTACACTCATATAAACCTCATATGTAGAGTCTGAACTGTTGACCAATCAGATTTCAGCACCAGTACACTGTGGTTTATAGTGCAACAGGTTTATAGGAAGGGTGTGGAGTTGGAGGTCTGCTCCCACTTTCCTACAGCTCAGTGAATGAGTATGTGGATCAGTGTTGGCTCATTCTTTCAGATCCCTCCGTGGCTGACAGACAGAGACAGAGAGCTGTTTCTCCACCGCACCCACCTCCAGCATGAATGAACACGTTGTTTAGAGACAGCAGCTCAGTATTCTTCTCCCTGAACACAGCTGCTACTATTACTGTCCCCAATACAAACCACTGTCCCCAAATCAGCACACGTCTGAACTTCTAACATGGACGTAATGAGGTCCTAACACTTCTACCCATCGCTGTTTGATTCGGCAGAGCTCCACCCCGTAGACGCGCAATAGTGTTGATACTGGACGGCTGTGTAACGTGCACATGAGCGCTGCAGCAGACGCTAGCTACAGCAGCTAGGGCTAAGTGTACCAGGAGCGCCCCACTCTGCCCCGCATCCTCTCCCGCTTACCTCCGCTTCGGCACAGCGGCCCCTTTAGCAGCGCTCGACCGGGGCGTCTCGGCTTTACACTCTTGCGCCGAAAGCGCCGCGGCTCCATCTTGCTCGCTTCTCTGCAGATGACCGGCTATAATTCGGAGTCTTCGCCGCGCGCTTCTCTGGTGCTCGGAGATGTCGGTGTTTGACGCCATGCTGCTTCCGTGTTCGCGAGCCGGAAAGCGGCGCTCTGTCAGAGGTCAGGCCCGCTCCTAGACGGGGAGGAGGGAGAGCGTGGAATCTCAATTACGTGACTACTCCCTATTCAAGGGCACTACGTAGGGTATGAAATGAACAACTCTTAAACGAAACCGAGTGCACTACAGATCGATCACTACGCTGTTTGGTACACAGCCACCGTGGTACCAAGCCCACCCATTTGAGCATGCATATGAGTAAATCTTCTTGTAAGGTTATAATGTATTATCAAGCGATATAAAACAGAGTGTGACCTCTATTTGAAACAGAAATTGTCCTGGATTAGTACAAAGAATAGACCACAGAAACAACAACAACCAAAAAAAAAGAGGTAAGTGTTTATTGGCACGTTACTTTGGAAATTACAGGCCCACTATGAGACTCTTGGAGGCTCCTTGATGGAGTGTTGTGTCATTTTGTTGTACTGGTTTGGGCTGAATCCTTTCCAGCAGACTCCTGTGGATTGAAGTCATATACATTGTAATAGAAAGCTGTCTTTTTTATTCATTTATTTATTTTTACATTTATGTTATGATTATTAAATGAGTGAACTTCACCAAGGGTCTGTCTACAGTTGCTCACATTGGCACTTTGCTTTTTATGCACTGGGAAAATTTTGGTTTCATTCATATATTGGGATTATTAATTTGTATAGCTGGATTTCCTTGCAGGTATTGGCGAAACAGACATCGGTGCAGGGAGCTCGGTACAGTTTCCTGTGCAGTTTGTATTTTGTAAGGCAGTCCAGAAACATGAGCTTGATGTTTTCTTCTTGAATATGAATTACTGCAGAATTGTCAGAAACACTGGGAACATATGGAAATTCCAGAACGCCGTTAATCCATAGCGACGTGCAGTTTGTTTCAGTTATTTTGCCCCTCTCAGATCTTTTAGATAAATCAATTACAAAACAATCTATCAATCATAACAATCAATCATCGTCTATGATTCATTTTCAGTCACTCCTTTATCTTGGTCTGGATTGCACTGGATCTGGAGCCAGTCCCAAGAACACTGTGCGTGAGGGAAGAATAAAACCCTGGGACATCACAGGCTATATGAAGAATCATAAATATTTTAAAACTAAGCATTATTTTTTTTATTTGGAGCTGCTGTCAGAGATTTGGGCAAAAACTAAAGCAGCAGGCCTGTTGTAAAATAATTAATCTGTTCATTTGGCGTTTAATACGGCAGAACCTTTTAACTCGGCACAAGACACATGACATTAAATTCCCATATGTGCTGCAGACGTGGTCTGTTGCTAAACACATATATAAGCTTTCCCATATGAAGTATACCAAATTACCCATTATGATCTGGAAAAATACTTGCAGAATGAGTAACGCCTGTATGTACATAATGACTGAATGATTTTTCATTGCAATAGGGAATGATCAACATTTTGGCTCATAGCCACTTTGTACATCTAATGGCTAACAAATGGGCTTAATAACTACAGGTGTCAAACACGAATGGCCACTGTCTTCTAGTTGTAATTCGAATGCTTTCAATTATATTACATTTCCGTAAGGGTATGAGGCAGGAAGTGCTATTTGGGTTGGGGATGTTAAGCCTTGCAGGTGTGGCAAGCTCCATCTACTCTTGTTACCCAGGCCTTTCTGGAGGGCCGTGCAACCTTGACACAAAGCCAGGCTTGTGCAGGTCTGAGCGGATGCTGCTGTTTTACACAGAATCCAGATATGCTTTACTATCCCAACCCCTCTAACCCTAAATATTTTACTCTGAAAACAGTATAAACAGTCATCATTGTAGTCTGCCTCCTGTGGGTCTGGATGTATGCAACAACTCACCTCAAAGGCTACACAAGAAGAAAATTAATATGTGTAATATAAAAAAAACTACAAGGCTCATGTGTGTTTAAACATCAGTGCTTTATTTTAGTTAATACTACAATATATATGTTACAGATAATAATAACTAATTGAGTCAACTTCATTTGTGGATGGTCATTGACGAACAGACAGAGCCAAGCGCCATCAGGGGGGCTTGTGTGGTTGTTATTCCTCCCTTCCAGATGTAATATTTGTTTCCTCCAGGACAGAGCGTTAAACTCCCAAAACAAAGTTCTGTAATGCACTGACTGCAAACAATTAGAGCCAAAGTGTATCACAGAACTTTACTTGGAAAGCCACAGAAGAGCTCGCTAATCCTCTTCTCCTATAGGACTTCTTTTGTTCCCACTGTCAGACTCGGAGAGGGTAAAGCCCATGCAAGTGTCCTTTAACTCATTTAGACTGCATGCAACATTATTTTCCTTTTTACCTAGTATTGATCACTTTTATTCAACACAGTCCTAGAAAGTAAATAAGCACCTTTATTACATTGTAATAACCGTTCTTCTCATAATCAATAGGATAAAACAAAGCTAGTACATATAATGTGGCTGCACCGGAGTTGAGAAGGGCCTATCATGATGGTAAGGGGCTGTACAGAATTTTAAGAATTATGTAGAATTGTACAGAATTCTACAGAATTGAAAAGACGATGAAATGCACAAAGTTGACAGATTAATTTTTTCTTTACCCACTCACATGTTAAGTTCACAATGGATCCATATGGATTTATATAAGTGTACATGAAAACAATGTCTTTATATGTAAATAAAAATAAGCAGTTTTTGGGAATGAAAGTGTGGCTTGACATGAGAAAGGTCCAGGTTTACTTTCAAGGCTTGCTTCAAGGTTGTGAAGTGAACAGTCATAGCGGGGGAAAGGTAAAACAGCTGACGTGTCTATTTGGAGCTGTGGATAAGATCACTGTGTGATGAAAATCAAATAACTGGTTAATCCTGGACTGGTTTACTAAACACAGTTACGCTTAACTGATATAAAAACAATGCGTAACTGGTATAAAACTAAACATTAACCCCTAGAGAGAGAAAGAGAGCGAGAGAGAGAAAGCAGCAACTAAAGAAGTGCAGTTGACGAGAATGACATCTGCATGCAAGAAGTGATTTCTTTCAACCGAAATAAAGCTCAAACTATGGATTGTTGGTTTCTCCCCGTTGTGTGCACAAAAGAGAAGATAGTGTGTGCAAGGTACCTCACTTTTATCAAACGAGAGAAAAATGTTGAACATACTGTACCTGCTGGAGTTCACAGCTGCAACTCAGCACTTTGTGCACGAGCCTAAATGCAAAGCATGCAAAAACAAAAAAAGGTGGGAAAACACAATTTTTTAGATATGACAAGCATGACTAGGGTACATCTCCGACGCAGAGGTTTTTATTCGTTGATTCTTTTTCTTTTTCTTTATCCGGATCGAGTGCTCAAGCTCGGGCGCCTCGCCGCCGCTGTGTCTTTCCGCGTCGCGCACACAGCTGGAAGAATGTCGACGTGGAGCTGCCAATCGTGAGCGCGCAATCACGAACGCGCTTCAGGCAGAGGGGGGGGAAAGGAAAAAAGTTTCGCTTTTGGTGTAGGTTTCAGTCAGACACTGGGCTGAAGTGGGTAGACTGTAGGTAGAGTGTGAGGCTCTTCACAGATACGTGTCAGTGAGCCTGGAGAAACTATTAAAATAGACGCATTGAGCTGCAGCAGTCTTTGGAGTACACTTTCAGACATTTGGTATAGACTACCATTTTATATATATATATATATATATATATATATATATATATATATATATATAGAGAGAGAGAGAGAGAGAGAGAGAGAGAGAGAGAGAGAGAGAGAGAGAGAGAGAGAGAGAGAGATTTTTTTTTTTTTTTTTACATAATTCAATGAATGTAGTGTATCTTTAAAACGACTACAGAATAACTGCACCTTAAGGGGCGACATTTCCTTTCATTGGATTGTTATGTTAAAACTTGTTGAGCATACACCATTGCAGGTTATAATATTCACTAATGGTAAAATGGATGGACTTTCGAAGATTAGGGAAAAAAAATATACACTCGCTGCAGAGCCCTTAGGAAAAAACAGACAAACAGCAACAAAAGTGTTTTTCATAGTTCCTAAAACTAAGGTCTTGGCTTATTTATAAAGAAAAGGGAACTCAAAATTCAATATGTGGCACTTTAAGCCCAATTTGAATTTGACAAATGAGCAGGTGGCCAGTAGAGGGCGCAAGCTGATAGACAGAGTTTCATCAGCACACAGGTTAGGACATCATTTTCAAGGCCCTCATGGCAAATATTTGCTATCATTGCGTCTTCACAGCTCAGTTGAATCCCAATCAATCATATATATTTAATAATTTAAAATGCAGTTTAGTATACAAATGCACGAACAAGTCTGATTCAACTTTTTTTTATCCGATATTTCTGGGGGTTTTTATGACCCAAACAATGCAGGCAGAAATGCTAGACGACTTCTTGTTCTTACATTTCAGCGGTTCCTCTAATTCCAAAACAGCTTCCCTATTACTGGATATTTCCTGTTACATAATATTATATGTTTAAGTAAATGTAGAAGCAATGTAAACGAATAAATAATCTTTACACGTCAATGTCAGGCACAGAACAGACTTGGGGATTTAAAAGCATTTGCAAAAAAAAAAGGATCCCAAATTATCCAAATCAGTTTTGACTTTTTTTACATTTCACATTTACACTGTAGCGATTGTGCACTTCAGATAATAGCTTCCACACGTCCAACAAGGCGAAAAGCCCCAGTAGAAACGAGTCTGATTGCTTTTGGTTGCGTATGGAGGTAGGAAAAGGGGCGGATACCGCCTTAGTCCAAGCAGCGATTCTGATTGGCTGCTGGTGGTTGGGGGCAGGTCCAGCAAATGCCTGGGGCTTCCCGTAAATTTTCATAACTTCACAGACAGTACTTCCGTCATTATTTGCTGAGAGCGCATCGACCATTAAATAAGGGTTTTTTTTTATTTTGATTTTTTTTTAAGTGAAAGAAATAAAATTTTTTCATAGCCCACCTGGATTTACTCTGTAAAAAGCAGACATCCGATTTAAAATGATGGAGCTTGAGCTGCCTAAAGTGCCCCCGAGTCAACAGGTAAATATCTTTTCATCATTATTTTGTCATCTGAATTAGAGAATATCTGATTCGTGTATTCTGTATTTTCTTACGAATGAGGTAAATGTGTCAGGATACCAGTGCTCTTTCGGGTAACTGATGGTGGTGGTGGTGTATGTATGAAGTGTGTAATGTTGGGAACTTTTGCTGTCTGGCTCGAGTTGGACACCGCCAGGCTTCTTTGTGGTTTATTGATAATATCAGTCTCGGCTCACGTGTCATCGTGTTTACGTAATTAGCCTAACCACAGACGCAAATGAATGAACGCGTCAAAGTTGTATAATCGACTTCACGGTTAAAATATGATCGTTGTTTTTTTTTTCTTAGTCGCTATCGGGGGGCGTTTCCTGTGTTGTCTCTGATACTGCGCGTCTCTGCGCTCTTGAAGAAAATTCTGCCAAGTCATGGAAGCCGGGCCGTAGAGCCAAACACACACACACACACACATATACACACCGTGTGTCCCAGCATTATAAAAGGACAGCTTTCATTAAACGATCGCTCCTTTATGTCGCATGAGTCTACGACTTGAGAAGAAATCGGTGTCGTGTCGCTTCTCTCAGCCCCATCGCGTGCGAGTTGCCCCTATCAGCAGCTTCGCCTTTGCTCTACACTTGGTGTTACACAATCTGCGGCGGCGCTGTTCTTCACCCCCCCTCTCGTCGTTCCGGGGCACTTTGCTCTGACGTACTCCAGGTGCAATACACACACACACACACACACACACAACAAGGTGGCATCCATATTCGAGTAAAAAAAAAAATAATAATCAATATAACGCATTATCATATCTTTGTTAAACCAGCATGTCACCATACTATTTGAATAATGCTAATAATGTGAGGTTAGTCTGTGATAAGGACTCTCCACCTTTCTATAGTGTCTGTTCTGCCTTTTTATTGTGGGATAATAGGTGTTTATTAAACAAGTGCTGAACAGGTTCAGCACTTGTTTAATAAACACCTATTATTAAACAAGTGCTGAACAGGTTCAGCAAGCAGATCTGTTTTCTGTGCTTTAATAGAAAAAAAAATGTTTTAGACAGTAAAACAACTGGTCTTTCAATTCCCTTATTATCGGGGTAAAAAAAGGAAGTGATATGTTCGTGAGCTCGGGTTACTGATTGTGTTTCAGTAAATGTTCTCCCTGTGTTTGTGCAAGTTTCCATCTGCCTCCTGACAACCATGTCAGTGGGTGGATTAACTGCAATGAAATCGCCTGAGAATGAATGGATGTGTGGGAAAACTGAGAAATAAAGGGACTTCTTCCTTGTTTCTAAGGTTGTAACCCCATGGTATCTTTTGTACCTTTAGGATGTACAATTTACCTGAAAATGTGAATAGAATTCCTAAGTAAAGGTACAGTAAAGTTATAAAAGATCTACCCTAAATGGCGGCAACCTTGTGACCAGGAAGAGGACAGTCTGTTATCTTGTAGATTTATGACCAAACTTTTGATGTCACCCATATGAGGATGGGTTCCCCTTTGAGTCTGGTTCCTCTCAAGGTTTTTTCCTCATATCATCTAAGGGAGTTTTTCCTTGCCACTGTCGCCACGGCTGCTCATCAGGGACAAACGCACACCATTCACCTTCACTGTTGTTTTCTGTAAAGCTGCTTTGAGACAATGTCTGTTGTGAAAAGCGCTATACAAATAAACTTGACTTGACTTGACTTGACTTGTAACCTATTTCAAGTTTTTATTACGTCTTGGACCAATGTTCCCACCAGAGACTCTGGATCCAACTTGACCTTCACTAGGATAAACCGGTTCTTCTGAACGAATAAATGACCGAATGAGGAAATTATATCTAATCACTTTCCTTTACCTGGAAACCTGCTTGTTTCTGCAATACCACTTCCCTTTTTTTAAGTCTTAAAAAGAATATGGGAATGAACACATGAGCTGGAGTTTTTATTTTCTGTGCTTTTATACACTTATAAAATCTGGTTATTAACGGTTGACTTGGAGATGATATGGAGCTCTGAAATCCAAAAAATTATGATGGATCTGGTGAAAACAAATAGCCTGCGTTAGTCAAATATGACAGAGACATAAACACCTGAACATAAATTTCATAGCTAGATAAGTCACTAATTAAATTATTAACTACATCAACCACAGAATGTTTACTTTATCTTAGGTAGAAGAGGATGCACATCATTTATTTTTTAGGATTTTGTTATTACATGTCCAGTACAAGGGTTTTTAATATACTGTAGTAGTCGTTGAAAGTAGACATATAGAATGTGAAATTAGACAGCTACTGTTTGTTGTTGTCAGAGTAAGTTTTCAGAATAAATACTATTTACACGTAAATGAACCAACTAATCTACAAAAAGTCCATTTATAAAGACAAATATTCAAATAAACTATTTATAGTAAATCTCCAAATGTTTAAAAAACTGAGAAAACTTCAGAAGAATGTTGTGGCTGAAATATATAATTATAGTTGCAACCTAGACACAAAAAAAGTTTAGTAACTTAAACATAATCTATATTTTAGTATTGGGGTTAGTAAGACTCTTTTCTCTTTACATACTTATTCCCTAAAAAAAGTGCATTTAGTATATACATTGTAGATGACCAAATATGCACAGTGAACATCTGACCTGTGTGAGTAACCTCTAGGCCATTTTCTTCAAAAGGCAATGCTGCTAATGTTTTTAATAGAAAATATTTTTGGCTATAAGATGCATGTTCATAATTTTCAATGCTTTTCAGCAGTTAAATTTTAGACTGAACATTAATTAGGAAAAATGTGTCCCCTGATGATCTGTGAACTTTAGCACACACTCTCAATAGGTAAACTCATCTGGACTATTAACAAACTGTACATAGACATGAGCGCATCTTTTACAAACAAACTTGTTGTAACAGTAATTTTATCTTCTACAAACCTCATTTTACCTTTCAAGGTTTTGATTATGTAAAGTTATCAAGTTCCAGCAATTATCTCTAGGCTTTGTATAATCCAAAGAATATTGTTGAATGGAAAATTGGCAGCTGAGTAGATAAATAAGCTTGGCATTTAACCACCCTTACCCTACATTTTAATGACATAATAACCCTTTATTCCAAAGGATTGCCATTTCCCTTTGACACCGTGGCAAGGTATGAAAGTATTAAAGCCTCCCACAGAAACACTCCCACCTATAGAAACATCCAAGTCAAACAAACTAATACTTCCATCCATTGTGTCAGTTATACCAAGACAGAGAGAGAGAGAGAGATATTGAAATTTGTATGTGTGTTAGAGGTAACTGTTAAGTTCAGGTTTAGATATTTCATCACGCCCATCCTCTCTCCACCCTGCCATGGCTATAATCTGGGCCTGGAAATTGTATCTGCCCTGAGCAGATTAATGATATATTGAAGACTCACAGCACTGGTTGTTGCTGCTAGTTTATGTCTCTGGGGTAAAAGGTGCAGGGATGGCTTTAATATAATCCAGAGGTCACTGAGTTCAGACTCGGCTGACAACACACACAAACACATTGGTTAATTTATTAAAAACAGACAAAAAGCTGTTCCCATGGATGTGTCCTAAAATTGTTTAGTTCGCAGAGGCCAAATGTTTTCATAAAGATATGATAGTTTTGATCTTGTTGGGACCAAAATATAAAAACATGCTAAGAGACAAACATGAACATTGCAGACCAAAACTATTATTAAAAATCTAACATCCATATTCACCTGGTTTAACTCTCAAGCTTGGTTTGAAGTAGTACTGCATTCTTTTTTTTTTTTTCTGTTTTTGTATTTTCAAATCAACCAATTTTATGTAAATTGTATACATTCCTTGAAGCTTTTTATGTTTTCACTTCTACCTTCGAGCATGTTTCTTTATAAGTAGGCCAGAACCCACCAATCATACTCACTTCTTCTTTGTATAGTCCCTGTTATTTTTTTTTCTCTGGTGGCAGGCCTTGTGATCAATGTTCAAAAAATAAAGGAAGTAAAATTTTGTTACAGCCTTAACAGAAAGCAGAGTCACATGCTACTGCATCATTCTCTGACCTACACAGATTTTACACAATACTCTAGTGATTACACTGCTTCCTTTCTGTAGATAAATGGACTGAAAAAATGGTGGGGAGGAAAAGAGAATTTCTAAATGTTTATCTCTTGGACATTCTTGAATTTAGGGCTGATAAGAGCTGTCTGAATTCAATCATGATATGATGACTTATCTCTCATCTGCTTACTTTTCACTCATGTATTTCTATTGTGCACGTCAGTTTTTGAAAGAAGGACATGTGGTTTTTAATGCCTTGCTTTGGCTAATTATTTAATCCAACTATGAGATTTTATTTCAGTTGCCTAAGCATAACAAAGTTTAGCCATTTAGCTTTAACCATTGCATGCATCTTTGATTTACTGTATATGAACCGTAGAATAGAAATACATTTTAGCATGCAGCCTTTTAAAATGTTGTTGTATATGCTGGTAGGGATTTTTCTTTCCACTCCAGGCCGGTCCTTGGCAAGTTTAAACCAGAGAAAGACATGATCATTAGTTATATTGATATATCAAGGTTTCCTCAACAAACTTAGATAGGAAAGACACACAAGTGGCCTTCTGTCTTTGCCCTTTTAACACTGTGTTCATGTACACGACAATATAACATGACATACAGATTAACTTGGCTCGCTGCTGGCTTAGCGTACAGATACAGCTCATGCATAAGTTAAACACGTTGAGGAACATAATGCCAGCATGTTTTACAGGGTTTTTTTTTTTACTATCAAAGATAAGTACATACTCCCTCAGCTAAATGTGTTGTGTATATATAGTGTTGATCAGGCAAGATAAACACAAGTTGCATAAATGTGGTACCAGAACAGGATAAACTCACTTTTTTTTTTTTTAAGACTTTTTTGAGTTGTGGGTGGGTTAACTACGATCTGAGAAAAGAGGAGACAAGCATCTATTATTCATGGTTGTGTCCTCTCCATTGCATTCATGATAACAGAGTTGTGAGGCGGGTTTGGCCATGCTACGTGCTCACTGCAAAGCAAAAAAAAAAAAAAAAAAAAGAACACACTGAGCGTAAATCCCCAGAGTGTTTCAGGGCGTGGTGGAAAGGTGCTGAATGGTGTTGTTTCTCTCCCCCCTCTTTCTCTGTAGGATATGGATCTGATTGATATCCTGTGGAGGCAGGATATTGACCTAGGAGCAGGCAGAGAGGTGTTCGACTTAAGCTACAGGCAGAAGAAGGTGCAGCTGCAGCGGCAGAAGGAGCTGGAGGAGGAAAAGAGGCAGCAGATAGTGAGGGAGCAGGAGAAGGCACTTCTTGCCCAGCTACAGCTTGACGAGGAGACTGGAGAGTTTGTGCCTCGGCTCACGCCTACCAACAACACGTTGACGCAGGCTAACACTGTGCCTGCTGAGATCACGCAGGTACACACACACATTTGCACTCGCACGCACACACAACAAACTTAGATAACCCTATGATGCAAGCTAACAAAGCCATGGTTTTATCACTAAGATTAGGGTTGGGCAAGGTAAGGATAAAGTATCAATATGGTGAAAAAGTATATGGCTATACTTCTCTGAAATATCAGTGTCAGTGCTTCTATAAGACATGCGTAAAAAATATTACTGACAAGTGGTTCCTATTATGAAATAAACAATAAATCAAATATTTTTAATTAATTGTTTTACCAATCTCTACATTTTCTACCAATTTCAACCTTTCTTTTCCTAAACCAGAATTCTTATACAGATCTAATATTTGATGTAAATTCATCTAATAAGAAAAATATAGCATACATTTGTCCCCAAAATATTTTTAGTTGTAAATATATTCCGAAGATATATTTGATTTGCAGATTTATTTGAAAGAATGTCTTTTTTTCTTTCCTTCTTTAGTGGCTGATCAATAAAAACATTTCAATTAAAATGTAATTTACCTAAAATAAACACACACACTTCCATAGAAAAAGGAAAAGAAAAATGGCCTGAACCTTTTATTTTAAAATACAAAACACTTCATTAAAGCAGTCTCAAAGCAGTCTCATAAATTTTTATAGGTACCAAAACCTATAATTGTATGTCTTATGTGTGTGTGTTTTACACAAAGCGCTTATCCGTCTCATAAAGTTGAATACAAACCATAATATATATCATTTTGTAATTCCTTCAAACATACAGTAAGTTCACACTGATATATTACTGATACACATACACGTCGAATCACCCCATGATTTGGTTCTAGGAAAACCCCACCCTCCTGTTAACCCAGTCGGGGGCAGCTGCCTGGTTGCTGGGTTACTGCTGCCATAGTGTAATTACTGGAACTCAGGTGGTTCAGGTTTCAGATTAGATGGTTTCCAGCTTCAGAGAAACACCTCTGTATAACAGCTTTCCTACTATAATATTTATTTAGGTCTGTGTTAATGCTACAGTGTTTCAGTGCTGAATTATTGATCAGGAAATTGAGCAGAGACAAGAGTGTGAGATATCAGCAGTTAGTGATGTGTTTCATACTATGGGTGTGAAAGCTGTCTGATATAGACATCTTCTGCTTTATGCATACAGAATGTTGATTTCACGGAAGAGAATGGAGATGCCATGTCATTTGACGAGTGCATGCAACTGCTGGCAGAGACGTTTCCTCTAGTGGAGCCAGCAGAGGTAAAAACAGGATTAAAAGCCTGATATCACATATGCTCACCACAAAGCCACGTTGCCATTCGATGTCACTTCATACTTAAAAATGAACACGTTATGAACATGTCTGACTTTATGGCCTCTCTTCATGGATTCTTCTTTTCAGCATGCTCCTCCTTGTCTGGATCCCTCCATTCCTCCCTGCACAGATAACAGCCAGCTCATGATGCCTGGAGAAATACCCATGCTTACCCAGAATCCCTTGATGCCAGGACCCATGGACCAAACCTGGATGGATCTCCAAGTATGGCTCAAAATATTTTTTTTGGAATTTCTTTTTAGAGACGGAGATAAAAGTCATAATTAAGCAGTATTCGTTTTACAAAGTGATGAAAGATAAAATACTTAGACATATTGATTATGAAAATTATTGTCTATGGCTATTAAATGGCTATTAATAAACAAGTCTTTAGCAGGTTAATTTCCTAGCAAACTGTTTAAAATGTTTCCAAAGTAGCAATTTAGTGGCCAAAGTATTAAATCCTTTTCTAGATGAAAAAACTAAAACAAAGAAGATGGTATTTATTGGTCTAATACCATTTTCCAGTACACAATGTAGCATTAGCTTGTCCAGTCTGAAAGCACTAATAAACAGAATGTGGACTAAAACTCTTGACCTTACTGATCTGGGCAGAAATAAAATGAATGAGTAGCACCTTTAAAGACCCATATTACTGCAGATCCTCATGTTAATTGTCTGAATTGAGCTAAAGACCCAAGTGGTAGCAGTTCGGTTTAGGCACTAAGTGTTTAGCTTATTGTTCTGGTTAGATGTAGTAAAACAGCTATAGGTCTGCTATTTAGCAGATCCTTGTGTGATCTAGTTTCCACCTCATGTGGACTAAAGAGGTCTCAACCTGCCTGTTACTGTAGTGAGCAACCACATGACCCCACCTTTATCCTCATACTGTTGACTGGCTGCTGCAAGAATGTTTACTTCACTTGTTGTTTTGCTTCCTATTTTTGACATAATTATTTCATTTAGCATGGTTAAATTGTTGCTTTATCCTGTAATAATGTTGGTGTTATGTTCCCAGAACCGCATGGACGAAGCCTTTGGAAATGTTTGTTAGGAGTTTAACAGTTTGTCTTTGTTCTCACAGATAGAATGCTAGATTTAGTTTATATAAGTAACACTGTGTCCCTTATATAATTTTTTTTTTAGCACTGCCTGAACATTCAGGAGATCCTGGATATGTCAGGATACGTAAACACACCCCAGCCTGCCAATGTCTCGGAGTCCAACTACAGCCAGTATCTGCCTAAATTAAGTGATGTCACCACTGGCACTGAAGACATGTGCCCTCCCGAGTTCATGAACACGTACGATGGGGCTTACAGCAATGTTAATCAGATGAGCCTGAAAACCCCAGAAATAAACAAAAGCTTTGAACCAGACGAATTCTGCAACATATTCTACCCAGATTTGGAGGCCAAAGTGAACAGTGCATCGCTTCCTTGTGAAGGAGGAAAGACAGATGGGCAGCTGGATGAGCTCCCAGATGTTCCTTTGCTAAAACCCATGGACCTGCATAGCCTGTCTCCTGGAGACTTTAGCACAGAAAAAGCTGAAGACATTGCTGAATTTCCAGATTCGGATTCCGGTTTATCCCTTGATGCCAGTCCGAAAATGAGCTCTCCTGGAAAGTCCCTGCATGGTGACGGCTCTGCTGGATTCAGTGACTCAGACATGGACGAGATGGAGAGTGGTCCTGGTAGCATGGATTCTGATTACGCTGAGATGTTTCCCCTGCTTTTCCAGAGTGATGGCAATCAACAGTCTTTTCTAGAGCAATCCAGCTTTACTGCGACACAAGAAAAGAATGTTAAACAACCAAAGATGGAGGAGGCAGAGGCAAGTGGGCATTCCAAGGCACCCTTCACCAAAGACAAGCAGAGAAAGCGCTTAGAGGCACGGCTCTCGCGTGACGAGGAGAGAGCAAGAGCCTTGCAGATCCCATTCACTGTGGACCTGATCATCAACCTGCCAGTGGATGACTTTAACGAGATGATGGCCAAGCACCAGTTAAACGAGGCACAGCTCGCACTCGTGCGTGACATTCGCCGGCGCGGCAAGAACAAAGTGGCAGCGCAAAACTGCCGCAAGCGCAAAATGGAGAATATCATGGGCCTGGAGTACGAACTGGACTCGCTAAAGGAGGAGAAGGAGCGTCTAAAGAAGGAAAAGAGCAAAAACAGCAGCAGTCTAAAGGAGATGAAGCAGCAGCTCAGTTCGCTGTACCTGGAGGTGTTTAGCATGTTAAAAGATGAGCAAGGAAAGCCCTATTCCCCTAACGACTACTCCCTACAGCAGACATCAGACGGCAGTGTCTTCCTTGTCCCTCGCATTAAAAAGACTCTTGTTAAGAGCAACTAGCACTTTTTCTGCTTCTTCTCTTTCTTGGTACTACATAATTCTCTAGCTAAGTACTATGCAAAAGAAGAAAAAAAAACTTTATAGGCATATTTTGCTTAATCTTTAGCAGCAAAGACGGCAGAACTATTATATAGTTTTTGCTTTATTCTACTTTCTTAATATTCTTAATATCTCCTATATTTTGTACTTCTTTATATTTTATCTGAGAATGTTTTATCTTAATGGTTTGTAAATACATTTATACTTTTATTTGCTATTGGAATATCAAACAACATACTGTATTGTACCGTTTTAGAATGCTACTAATTGTGTTGTGATCACTGGCACTCAGAAAAGTCTGTTTTTATATCTTAATTTAAAATTCTCTTGCAATGTTATCTCTTAGAGCTTTATAAAAAAAAGAAAAGAAAAAAATAAACCATTCGTTTTACTTGAATTTTTATTTTGTGTGCCTTACTATGGGTGAGTAAACCAAAAAATTTTTTACAGTGTGACAGTGTTATTAATACACCATTAAGAACAATGCCTTGCGTGTACCATGGCTGTAAAATGACAACCAGACCTACAAGTTCAAACTGCCCTAAACCGGCAGCCTAAAGAACACCTTATCTGTCAGGTTTCTATTGTTAGACTCAAACCTACAATAAGAGAGCTCTAAGATGTGTTGGATAAACACAGAACCTTGCAATCTGTAGTGTTTGCACCACCAGGCTCTTTCACCTACAAACACTGCCTTTAAGATTCAAGTCCAGCCCACAGTAGCCCTTCAGAAGTCATTAGCTGAAACTGAACAAACAGGAGTGGCTGCTTCAAGAACGTGCTTTGGACATCACTTGTGTTAACACAAAGAATAGTGTGTTAATGCTTGACTGATTAATTTTTGCTAATGTACTGTTGCGTGCGATTAATTACAATTTGAGTTATGCAAATACAACCGATTTATAATGACTTGATTATTTGAGCTTGTAACATCTTGTTTATTCTGGTTCAAGTTAAACTCTTGTAATTTAAGAAATCGAAGGAAATTTGTAGCCAAAAACAATACACAATTTACATTTCGGTTTTGGTTGGTTATATAGCTCTTCAATGAAACTGAGGATTATGCAACATAGAATTAATGAAAGTGTCACAATGGAATTCTTTTGAACTATATACACAAACACAGACTGAATGTTTTCACTCCTTAAGGAATGTCACACAAGTCGCTTTTGCAGTTAAATGTAGGACACAGTGTCAAATTAAAAATGAACACACCTTCACCCAGATAATACAAAAATGTAGTTGAATGCTATACTAATATATTGTGTAAAAGTTATGTTTGTGAAGGACATTAAGAAGGACATTACCTGCTAGGAACATTAGCTTTGGAAACAACGACACAAAACTCTGACTCCAACGCTGCATAGAATAGTACCATAGAACTATAATTGGTAAAGACTTGAACGGAACATGTTGTACATGACATAACATTATCAAAAGAAGGACTCAGATATTTATAAAAGATCTTTATTAAAAATAAAGTTTCAACTCACATTCATTCAAATCTAAATAATGTAGCAGAAAGAAAATGTACTCTTTGTAGTAGGTGTTGTATGTATGTGTTGCAGAATTATGTGAGCAAAATTGAACTTGAAATGTAAATCTATAAAAACATTTACTCCTGAATAACAAATAAACATCCTCCCATAACCAAATAAATGAGATATTACTCCAATAAAAGTGCTCCCTTTAAACCTTCACTTGAGAAAAAGTACAAAAGTATTAGCCTTCAAATGCACTCAAGTATCCAAAGTACTATGATTTATTTTAGCTATAATGTTCCTATTATCATTTTTATTACAAGACTTTATTTATGTGAAAAAGATGTTACTGTTAGCACACTGATTGAGATCTGTTCAAAATATAAACCCCCAAAACCTTTATTAAAAAAAGCGGATTTGAGTCAGGAGTATCTTCAATCATTTCTTTTTTCTCAAAATGTTCTGCTTGCTGTTAAACTGTATGTTTGTGCTAAGTAGATACCACTAAGCAGTAATAAAAACATGTTCAATACAGAGCGCTCATTCTACCATGATCGTTGGAGTGCTGCATGCGTGACCAGCTAAGTTTTTATCCACTCAAATGAAAAGGAATGACTAATTTCGCAAAACCTTGTTGAGTAAAAAGTAAGATATTTGACCGTGAAATGTTAAAGTAAAAGTCTCCCCAAATTGAAATAATTCCGTAAAGTACAGAGAAGTGAAAAAGCTAATGAAGTACAGTAACCAATTCCATTCATTTTATTACTGTACACCACTGCCATTTGGATATAGATTACCACAAAGTTACCACTCTATTTCCACAAAGTCGACGCATAGGACTGTGCAAAATATTCTTGTATACTATCACATTAAAATTTCCACTGAATGGAATTGAGAAGCCCAAACCTGTTCTATCGTGACAATGCGCATAGCATGCAGCACAAAGACATGTTGTGCCAACTTGTGAACGAACTTCTGCATGGAGCACACTGAACTCGAGTCTTTTGGCATAATAATCTAGAACACTGACTGAGCTCCAGATCTCATCTCTTGACATCTGTGCCTGATCTCAATAACGGCTGACCTCATTTATGCCCACAGGGATGCTCCAAAATCTAGAGAAAGTCTTCCCAGAAAAAAAAATTGTGAACTAAAATGTTCAACAAGAACATATGGGTGTGATAGGGACACGTGTCCACAAACCTCTAACCATGAAGTTCGATTCTCTATGATCAACAATCCCTTCTTCAGAATTAATAGCAATAGTAAGATGCCTGATACTGAGTTACCTTAAAGAAATTTAAGTGTTTGGGACTTGAAGAGAATGTGGCTATTTGGCTGCTACTAGCTAACCGTTATAAAATGCAGCTATTGCAAACTTTTTTCCACTCAATTTACTGTTCTTATTATTTTTTTTCCACTGTCATGATCTTAGGGCACTACTGCATTATTTGTAAGTTGGAAAAATAGCTAATGTATGTTAAAGCAAGAAAGCATTTAACAACGCTGCAATGAAATACTTCATCTGAAAAATTTGAGGTAAAAATTCAGCTTCTATATGCATATAGGCCTGAATGTTGAAGTGCTCTGTTACTTTTGTGGGTAAAATTAATAACTTCCCTGGCAAGTACTGTATGGACATGAAATACAATGATTCTTGTTCTCATAAATAGTTTCTATGAAGTTTGAAATTAGAAAATTTTTCAAAGAAAAAAAAAATTACATTTTTAAATGGAAAGATTGTGTAACTTTGTGCAATTTAAATCCCTATCAATATATGTGTGTATATGCATTCTGTGATATGTAGTAAAAGTGAAGAAACTTTGTGAAAAGAGAAAAAAAATATGCATCAACAGATTGAGCTATAAAGTACCACAAGTCTAGAAACTTCAGTGGTGTCTGTCTGAGACTATGGGAGGATACTGCAAAATTGTCCACACATATTTTGAGGAATTAATCTTACCCATCCAGACCTTTCGCTGAAAACGTGTCATACAAGATTTGTTGAGCAGCCACTTCAGTTTCAATCTGTAAATCAAGCAGAATGGTTACTCTTACCTGGTCCTAAGACATGCAAGTTTCTTCTTTTGTGGTCTCTTTCACTTGTGTCTCAAACCCCTCATACTCACTTCCCTTCCTTTGCTGGCTAGCATTGGCTTTCACGCTTCTTGGGTCCGGGTACTCGCTAGCCTTTCTTCACTAGCGTCAGCTGCTTTTGGCGCTTAGGCTAGTATTGGAAAAAAACAGATGCTAGCTTTCTGGTGTGACACCTGATGACTTTGCTCCACAGACTTTGCTCTCGATGCTCCCTTGTTTTTTCTTCCTCCTCTTTTCTGACACAACTTGCTGTCTGGTCCAGTTGAGGCTCTGTCTTACATCCACACTGGGCAACTGAGACCTGCTTGGTGGCCTTTGGCTAGATCTCGATACCCCTTTGCTCATATATATGTGTGAGCAACATGTATATTAACCTCATAATGTGTTGAAGTGTCTGGGTTCATTGGCTACACTTCCATTAGAACACATTCAACAAACACTTACAACTGCACTTTCTTCCAGACTCAATGATGCACTTAACTTTGATTAGGGAATTTTCTACATTTTATTTAAATCTGGTTTCTTTTTCACTTCCACTAGTGTTCAACCGTCTAGACTATGGAAGTCCTAAATGGTCATGCATTATAATCTTTTTCTTCTTCTTTTATTGTGATCTTATGAGAGTTGTTTTCTCGTAATTACAAATAAAGGAAAAAAGTATAATGCATGCCCTCTTAGCACTTTAGTACTAGACTTCTGTTTGTACAAATGGATCTGTTATATGCCCTTCAATCTGACAATTCTACACTGCTTATAACTTTATTTTTCATACAATGCACGACAGAACAAACACAAGAATACAGTAACCAAAAATTATACTATAGTTGGCAACTAGTTTGTGACTTTTTAATAACAAAATTGCTATAAATAGAAGTTATAAATCTAATAGACTAAAGAGAAAATAATTTAAGAACTTTAAATTCAAAAGCTTACAGAAGATCTATGACTTGGTATTTCAAATTATTATTATTTTTTTATAGCACCTTCACTTTTTTCTCCCATATACAGACAAAATAAAATACGAAGGGGTTAAAATCTAGCAAAGAACATTCCTTTAAATGTACATAAACTAACATGAATATCTGGATACACCCTTGCTCATTGTAACTAGTGGAAATAGTTCTTTGTGTCTCCATTTTTAGGGCTTTAACTAGCAGGTCCTGCTTTCTCACAGTAACCTGCTAGATATTCAGTTATCTCAGAGTATTCCCATGGCATGCTTTGACCAGCCGAGTGATTGACTCGAGCCATACCAACTTTCTGTATAGGTGAAGTAGGAGCTAAAGTACTGCGTTTAAATAATGGAAACTGCAACAAAGCCTATTTCTTTTGGATCAGGGTCTCTTTCTCCACTGACAAGGGTCGCAACTTACAACATGCAACTCGTCCCCTTTCTTGTTTCGTATAGCAATATTGGGATAACAAGGATCTATTATACTCCGGGTCCCAACTGAGTGATAAGAAATAGGGTTCTACCAAAGGAAGACAGGAATGTATTAATACTTGAATAGGACTAACCCTAGCAAGGGATGCTTAAGGGTTGTTCTGTCTTGCCCATGGAGAAGACCCTAACTGCTAGGAACAGTGGCAGGCTCCTTCCCTCCGTAGTGCTTGGGCTTAGCACTACGGAGGGAAGAGCCTGCCACTGTTCCTTTTATGGGCTACCATCATAAATCTGGGTCCCATGCCGTACCCTTAATCTGGTTTCTTTTCACTTTCCAATAGAGTTTAACAATCTAGACTTCTGTTTGTACAAATGGATGTTACATGCCCTCCAATCTGACAAATCTATACTGCTTATAACTTTTTTTTTCACCAATACAATGCAAGACAGAACAAACCCACTAACAGAAATTTACATTTGAAACTGATAAGCATCACTTGCTGTGAAACCAAAACATTACAGTAACCAACAAGAATACCATAGTTGGCAGCTAATTTTTGACTTTTTAATAATAAAATTGCTATAAATCGAAGGTTTAATTCTAACAGACTACAGATCACTGAAAACCATATCATACAAAATGATATAAATTTCATTTGTAGCTAGTGGTAAACAGTCTTTCTTTATGTCATCAGTTTTAATGTTCTGACTAGCAGGTCCCGGCTTTCCCAAAGTAACCTGCTGCTTTCCTGACCTCTACTTATATAAAAGTTGGGTCCCATGCCATACCCTTAATCTAGTTTCTTTTTTAACTTGTCAATAGTTTAACAATCTAGAATTCTAAATCATAGACACCTGATATTCAGTTATCTCAGAGTATTCCCATGGAATGCTTTGACCAGCCGATTGATCAGATCGAGCCATACCAACCTTATGTAAAGGGGAAGTAGGAGCCAAAGTACCGCATTGAAATAATGAAAGCTGCAGCAAACCATATTTCTTTGGGACCGTGGTCTCTTCCTTCAGTGACACGGGTCGCAACTCAGAGCAAACAACTCGTCCCTTTTCTTTTTTCTTATAGCAATATTTGGATAACAAGGATCTATTTTACTCTGGGTTCCAAAGGAGTGATAAGAAAAAAAGGTTCTACCAAGGGAGACAGGAATGTACCAACACTTGTATATTACTGTAACCCTAGCAAGGAAGGCTTAAGGGTTATTCTCTCTTGCCCATGGAGAAGACCCTAGCACTACGGAAGGAGCGTGCCACTGTTCCTTTCATGGACTACCATCATAAAACTGGGTCCCATGCCGTAACCGTAAATGTGGAATAGAATGTTCAAGAAGAACATGAGTGTGATGGGGACAGGTTTCCACAAATTTCTAACATATAGTGCATCTCTCTGTGATCAACAATCCTTTTCCGAATTAATAGCCATAGTACGATGCCTGATACGGAGTTAACTTGAAGAAATTAAATAAAGTATTACTAGCTAACTGTTTTTAAAAAATGCAGTCCTATTGCACACTTGTTTCTACTCAGTTTACTGTTCCAATTTTATCACTGTCATAGGGCACTACTGCATTATTAATTAGTTGGTAAATTATCTAAAGTATATGAAAGCAGAAAACATCACTGCAATGAAATACTTGAGAAAAATTCAGTTTTTATATGCATATAGGCCTCGCCTGGCAAGTACTGTATAAATGTAAAATAACTTAACATACAGAATGTTTTAAAACAATGTTGCAAAAGTATCATAATTCTTATAACAAATAGTTCTGAAATTTAAAACAATCTTTGTGGGGAAAAAATAAAGGTTTAAATTTCAAATGGAAAGTTTGTGTTACTTCTTAATTAAAACGCATGATATTATGTAATTCAAGTGAAAAGGAAAACTTTTTTTGTGAAGTCAACAATGCATCAACAGATTGAGCTATAAAGTACCACAAGTCTAGAAACTTCAGTGGTGTCTGAGACTATGGGAGGATACTGCAAAATTGTCCACACATATTTTGAGGAATTAATCTTACCCATCCAGACCTTTCGCTGAAAACGTGTCATACAAGATTTGTTGAGCAGCCACTTCAGTTTCAATCTGTAAATCAAGCAGAATAGTTACTCTTACCTGGTCCTAAGACATGCAAGTTTCTTCTTTTGTGGTCTCTTTCACTTGTGTCTCAAACCCCTCATACTCACTTCCCTTCCTTTGCTGGCTAGCATTGGCTTTCACGCTTCTTGGGTCCGGGTACTCGCTAGCCTTTCTTCACTAGCGTCAGCTGCTTTTGGCGCTTAGGCTAGTATTGGAAAAAAACAGATGCTAGCTTTCTGGTGTGACACCTGATGACTTTGCTCCACAGACTTGACTCTCGATGCTCCCTTGTTTTTTCTCCCTCCTCTTTTCTGACACAACTTGCTGTCTGGTCCAGTTGAGGCTCTGTTTTACATCCACACTGGGCAACTGAGACCTGCTTGGTGGCCTTTGGCTAGATCTCGATACCCCTTTGCTCATATATATGTGTGAGCAACATGTATATTAACCTCATAATGTGTTGAAGTGTCTGGGTTCATTGGCTACACTTCCATTAAAACACATTCAACAAACACTCAAAACTGCACTTTCTTCCAGACTCAATGATGCACTTAACTTTGATTAGGGAATTTTCTACATTTTATTTAATCTGGTTTCTTTTTCACTTTTCAATAGAATTTAACAATCTAGACTTCTATTTGTACAAATGGATCTGTTACATGCCCCCCAATCTGACAAATCTATACTGCTTATAAATTTTTTTTACACAACGCAAGACAAAACAAACACACTAACAGAAATTTACACTTGACACTGATAAGAATCACTGCCATGAAACCAAAACATTACGGTAACCAAAAATTATACCATAGTTGGCAGCTAGTTTGTGACTTTTTAAATAACAAAATCGCTATAAATCGAAGTTATAAATCTAATAGACTAAAGAGAAAATCATTTAAGACCATATTATTCAAAAGCTTACGCAACATCTACGACACTTGGTATATAACGCTGGAAAAATAAAACGAAATTTTTCGGAAATTTATATACGAAGGGGGTAAAAATCTAGCAAAAAATATTAAAGGAATGTACATATACTGACACATACTAGGTCATGTGTATCTGGCTACACCCTTGCTCATTGTAGCTAGTGGAAACAGTCCTTCTTTATGTCTCCATTTTTAGTGCTCTGACTAGCAGGTCCTGGCTTTCTCATAGTAACCTGCTGCTTTCCTGACCTCTCCTCTCATCTCCTCTCCACTCATCTCATCTCCTGCTAACTGTCCAACTGAAGCCTGTTGAATAGATACAGGATAAAACAAATAGTTATTCTATGTCAACAAATCAACGATTCTTTAATTGGACTGATAAAGAGAACTTACCATATATATACACATTAATATCGCCTTGAACCATAGCTGTTGCCACCACCACCACTGCCTGAACCATAGCCACCTGGGAACATTTAAAAATAAATCTTGCCCATTTCCTATACTGTAACTGTAAACTGGAGTCAGATTTAAATCTTTTACCTCCATATGGACCACCTGAATTCCTCCCTCCATAGTTATTTCCCTTCATAGGGCCATAGTTTGACTGCTGTCCCCCATAATTCCCAAAATCATTGTAGTTTCCACCTCCACCGCCACCAAAGTTCCCTAAAAAATCAGCATAAAACAGGCTTAGGCAATCTCGTAAAGATGACAACTGAACCATGTGAATTTACAAAGCAAATGTAAAAAGCAAAGGTATATGCAAAACATAGGCTCTACTATAAAATGGTTCCAAATAAGAATGAATGTTTCTTGCTGAACAATAATCCATTACAGGATATTCCATGAGTCGGAATAACTGACCTCAGTACTGAATTGCCTCTGCTGTATAATGTCTTACCACCAAAGTTGCGTCCATCATTGTAGTTGTCTCCATAACTCCCTCCTCCTCCCCCATGGTGACCGTAACCAGGACCACCGCCAAATCCTCCACGTCCACCGCCATAACCTGGTCCACCGCCATAGTTCCCACCTGAACACACAATCAACACACATTGCAGTTAGATACCTCATAATAAACCTATCAAATTATAATTAAATATATTGTACTAACTGGGGCTGCAACAACGAATCGGTAAAATGGATACTGAAATTTGTTGACATCAATTAGTTGGGCTGCTGAGGTTACGGCAAGATAACACAGCCACTAGCGAAAAGGAAAAAGAAAATACACTGGTGTCAGGGATGAAGGTGAAACATCAGCACGGTAAGTTAAAAACTGTTTAATCCTCATCATGTGAAAATGGTGTAGTTTTATGAAGTGCTATTGTGTGAACTATTTGTAACTTCTGGACAGTCGCACTGGATCTGTTCTGTCGTGACTCGCGAGTATCAGGTTGCGCAATCAGCTCACTCGTGAAATAGTGATGGATTCAATTAAAAAGGTGCAAACAAACACTAAATCTAAAAACAGCAGCAGTAAATAATTAAATCTTTTGTCACTGTTGTGGTTTTCAGCGAATGATTATGCATTTGTACACCAATGTATATTTTTAAGCCTGTTAGCTTGCTGCGTTTCTCCGTTCCATTCACTTTTTATAGCATTTGTCTGCTACAACAGTTACTTCTGTTTTCAAACGTGATTTACTGCGGCTTTACTACGTTCAAATCCTTTTTTTTCAATGTTTTTGTATTTAATTTATGTATATATATAATTTAATTATTATACAAAATTAAATTAATTATATTCTAGATGCTTCTATCTTCACAACAAAATGCCTGTGTATTTTTTTAAGCATGGTTGTCAACTTGCCATCTGCAATTATTATTAAAAACAATACAAATGTTGATTTAACAATTTATACCTTGCATACTCAAAAGCTTTATTTAATGTATTATTTTACAGAAAAAAAAACAACAACCCAGCATGCATAAATTTGTTCAAAGGAGAAATCCCCCATGCACTCCTCAACAAGCAGCCACTATAAGCTTTAAAATGTCTACCTGCGGTAAACTCAATATCTGGCTTTTGCATTTTAAAGTACAGTTTAAAACATAAATACTCGGAATTAGGGTTCTTATAATTGTAATAAGCAAAACAGCTTATTTTAATTTTCTACATAATTTTTATCCAATTAATCAAAGAAAGAATTCATCGTCAGATTAATTGATTATCAAAATAATCGTTTGTTGCAGCCCTAGTACTAACTAGACTTAAGTACTGCATGTTAGTGTTTAAATGGACAATCGGTTTATGCTACGTGTGCAAAGTTATACATTTTCTAATGAACAGCAATACTTTAAACAGCTTTCCTCCACTGATCTTACCATCTCCACCAAATCCGTCATAGCCATCCCCATAGCCTCCTCGACCTCCTCCATAACCACCTGTGCATAACAACATAGAAGTTTGTGCACCTTTCCCCCAGATTATTCAACTCAAAATGCTGCCTATGTCTTTAAAGCCTATTTATTTTTATATTTTGTTACCTCTGCCAAAGTTGCCACCTCCAAAATTGCCACCTCTGCCCATAAAATTACCTCCTCCACCACCACGATCTAAAAGAAAGGGGAAAAAAATATGAAAAAGAATCCAAACAATAAAAACAGTAGTAGTTTGGTTGGACTTGAACACACTAACAAACTATTTCTGTTTTATATGGTACTTACACCTCTGGTTAGAAACTGCCTGCATTTCCTGTTTAGGTAGTGCTTTCCTGACTTCACAGTTATGGGAGTTTATGGTGTGGTATTTCTGAGCTAGAATGAAACACAAACTGGAATTTTTACATTGATACATGTGAGCAAAATACAAAATAAACAATTGCATATTCCCTTACCAACAATTTTATCCACAGTGTCATGATCATCAAACGTAACAAAGCAGAACCCTCTCTTTTTCCCGGTTGATCGCTCCTCCATAATGTCAATGCTTTCAATCTTCCCATACCGCTCAAAGTATTCACGTATGTGATATTCTTCAGTGTCCTCCTTTATCCCACCAACAAAGATCTTTTTTACTGTCAAGTGGGCCCCTGGTTTATTAGAATCCTAGATAATGGAAGAAACATTACAATAATGCACTGCTAATTATGCAATTACTGCAGATTAGCTATTTTATGAGCAAAGGCAAATGGTCATACCTCACGGGAAACTGCTCGTTTAGGCTCGACAACACGACCGTCCACTTTATGGGGGCGGGCAGCCATTGCTGCATCCACCTCACCTACACAGGAGTATGTTACAAAGCCAAAGCCCCGTGAGCGCTTGTTCCCGGGATCCCGCATCACCTTGACAGAGCCGTAAGAGTGTTCCATTTAAGTATTGCAGAATTGTGTTAATACTATACAAAAAAAGATATTAAAATAGTACATTCATGTCACTAACCACACAGTCTGTGAGCTTTCCCCATTGCTCAAAATGAGCACGTAAGCTGTCCTCTGTTGTCTCAAAGCTTAGACCACCAATAAACAGCTTCCTCAGCTGTTCTGGCTCTTTACTCTCTTTACCCTGTTAAAGTTAATGCAAATGGAAACATCATCAGTTGATCAATCATGCAATACAACAACGATTTTGTTATGCAAATAATTACATTTAGTATTGAGTTTTTAATACCAAGGGCGTAGATTTCAGTTAGTTGATATTTTTGTGAGATGGTTTATTTTCCCTGAATTAGTGGGGACTAGCAGCACAGAATAACAAACATCATCAACACCTGTAATACACGCTGCAGCTCGAGATGCTCAGTCAGCTGTTCCCTGCACAGGTTGCATATTCCGTATGCAGTGGAATGAAAACAAAATGTACTTTACACTTTAATTTAATGGCAGATGAATCGAAAGCGTTGTTAAATTGAGCTTTTTGTTGAGAAAACAACAACAACAACAACAACAACAACAACAACAACAACACAACAAAGATTACAGCATCTCAGCCTCCCTGAGGTCTGGAATGTTCCAAGCGCCTTCTCTGTCAAACGCCATTTTACTGCTTTTACTCGGTTTCCTCCATGTTGTTAGCTAATTTCTCCCAGACATTCTTGGCGTCTTGCACCAAAATTAAAAAAAAATAAATCCATATTACATTTCATAAACTATAACATGCCACCTGACTGAGGTTAGAAAATAAATAACTAGAAAATGATACAAATATTAACGTTGTTTGCTAAACAACTCGCTGGTCGCTCAAGTAAAACATATCCTGCATTATATACATGCCTGCGCCATATTAATCCCGTGTTTAGTAAAATAAAATAAAAACACACGCACACAACCGGTTACCTTATACCTTACTCATCATCAAGATATATTAAACATATAGTTAAGAAAAAGACGCACCTTAAGAGACACAATTAGCTGCTGTTTGACAGTTAGCTAGCTGTCAACGTGTGAGTCAAAAATGCACGGATATGCGCAGCTGAAACACATTTCTTATGCAATTCATTCGGTTTCTCCTTAAGATTTTTTTATATGCATAAAGCAACAGCGCAATGACAGTTAACCTGAGTGAGTTGACGTTACCTCCATGTCGCAGTGTCGCCACCCAACCTATATTGACACAAACAAGTCGGGGGAAAAATGGCGCTGCCGGCGCTTGCAACTTCCACTACACACAGCTGTCCCTGTGTCCCAAACGGCGCTCTGAGCCCTTGCGTATCCGCACTTCAGTGACGTCAGGCCAATTCAGTGCTCACTCAATAGTCAAGTTTTTGAGGATTTAGGTTTTAAAATCGGAGAATTTGGGACATAGCAGTTGAGTCGTTTACTCGAGAGACTTGTGCAAGGTGCTTGTTACAACTTTCCAAATGAATGAATGAATGAATGAATGTCAGGACCTCCAGCTATGTGACACACAAGAATGCTCTATCTAGTTTTTATTTACATTACAACATCAACTTTAAATAAAGCTGATGTTATGTATATAAAAACGAGATGCAATGATTTGCAAATCTTTCATTATAGAAAATATAAGAAATTTTATTTTCAGTAGGACAAAGAAAACATCATCTAATGTTAAAACTGAGGAGATCATTTAAAAAAAAGGTGGGATAAGACCAGCAAAAGGCTGAAAAGTAAGCATTACTAAAAAGAAACAGCTGGATGTCTATTTAGCTTAAATGGAAACAGGTCATTAACATGACTGGTTATAAAAAATATTATTTTAGAGAGGCGGAGTCTCTCAGAAGTAATCTTCTGAGCAGAGGTTCAATCTGCAAAAAACAGCATCTATAAATTGTGGAACATTTTCACAATAATGTTCTTCAACCTTATAATTTAGATATTTTGAATATCTTAACATCTACAGTACATAATATCATCGAAAGATTACGAGAATCTGGAAAAAACTCTGATTTCCAGACCCTCAGATGTCACTGCAATACAAACTGGCATGTTTTTGTAATGGGAATCATTAAGAAATATGGCATTGTCCCAATTTCTTAGAGATGTGTCACAGCCATCAAATTTTAAATTTACATTTTTCCCTTAAAATGGCACAGTTCCTTAGTTTGAACAGTTTTTTATGTTATATTGTGAATAAAATACGGTTTTATAAGATTTGCAAATCATTGCATTCTGGTTTTATTTACATTTTACATATACATTTATTTATTTGGATTATAAATTCTTATACATTAGATTTTATGTGTTTATTTTGCACTTTAATTGAATACATTTAATATTCATTATTTCTGTTTTTGACCTCCTTAATAAATATTTCATTGATATTTGTATTTTTTTCATAGATTTACATATGTCCACATTCTTGTATTTCTTTGTAAAACCGTAGAACCGACCCACTGATGTACATGTATAAGCAACCCAAAACGTGTAAGTAAACTCGTATTCAGTATTTGCAAACTGTGGTCGCATCAGTTTTACATAAGCAAAGGTTTCTTGCGCCCCCTGCTGGACATATAGGCTACATATAGGATTTTAAATCACCTTAACGTTCTTAAATTTAGACACAATAAAACCATGTACTGATTTTGGGCTGATTATTGTAACAATGCAAATGGTGTTTCTTGTACATTTATAATTTCATATTTTCTTAAAATGTTCTCATTCTCATATGTTAAAAATTATTTCATAGCTAAGGTACTAATTACATTTTAAGCTTTAGATAACTAGTAATTTGGTAATTAATAATAGCGTTTTTTATGACACTTAGCTTGCTGCTTTTCAAAATTTTTCCGTCATGTGTTTGTATTGTTAGTCAATTCAAGTCATAGCAAGCTCCTTGAAATTCAGGACTTCTGTCGGTTATGACATGATTTTATATTTCCCGAGTTTGGGGTAGGTATCCCTGATTTTGTCCCAAACTTTGTTAAGAGATTATCCACAGACTCCAATAATCTCAAATATTATTCCTTAAAAGCAGCCGAACATAAATGTTTTCCTGCAGATGGTGCTATAACTCTGTGTAAAATGGGTAAATTAATGCATTTTTTAAAAATTCTGTTTACTAGGTCATGAATAGAAGCCTATATACTAGTATCATTATCATAATCTATATACAAAAATAATAAAAATAGATTGATCTGACCCAGGAGTGCAGTAGTTTGATCTGTGAACATTATCTTTAAAAAATCTTACCATTTAGTGAATTTGTGCATTGTAGTTTGGAGAGCAGGAATCAAATAAATAAATCACTAAGCATACATAACATTTTAGATAACACATGAATTTCAGTAGTCACATTTTTGCTGGGGTAAATCAGCAAAGTATATAATGAGATAAGTAAATAAATAATTCCTGCAATGTTAAATTGGGTTTAATAGATGTAATGCATAAGATCTTCCAAACATGTTTGTTCCAGCACATTTACTTCTTAATTAAACATACTATTTAATGACTCAGTTTGCTGTAGAGCTTTAAAACACTTTCACCCTTAATTATGCACTTGCACTTCTGTGCCATCTAGTCACAGCTGCTTTTTATCTTTTTTTTTTTATTAATAAGACATGACCATAATAAGAGTTTTTTTTTAAAGTGGTTTCCAGTGTGGTGTAAGAGGTGTTAAAATGCTTGCCAACTGTGTTTTACAACATGATACAGTGATAATGCTTAACATTGCACAAAATGACCAGTAAAATAAAATGAAGACAGCACTGAGTTGAGGAGATTCAAAACTAACAGTGAGGCACAGTTGTCTGGAAAGGAAACTTGTAATACTCAGCATGAGGATGTGTTTAAAACCAGACCAGGTGAAGGTATGCCAACAATTCAGCGGGTGTCTATTCCTTATCTTGCGCACTCAAACTCATAGGCTTTAATATTACTAAATATTTGCTTTTCTTTGCATGATACTGCCCGAAACAAGAAAATATTCCATAAAACACAAGCATATACTTCAGTTTATTTCTGTCTTAAATGCTGCAATATTTTGGTAAATTTTCAAGCCTTAAAAAGTGTCGTCATTTTTTTCAAATATATTTACTTGCAAGACAAAGACCTTTCATGTTTTTCACTCCCGTTGCAGCGTACACTTATTTATATATACACTTAGATATATTAATCTTCTTTTGGTTATCCCCATATCCCTTCCCCACTCACACATTTGCTGATGCCTTTATCCAGCTGTCATTTAGTTTGTTCGAGGGACAGTGTGTGTTTTGGGACTGTGTGGTTGTGTAGGTGTTTGGTGCATAGGGTGGTGTATCTGAAGTGTACACTGAGTGATTTGTTGAGAAGTTCTCCTAACTGCAATGGCTGCAGTGCAGTTGTTTGTCACGCACCTTTACACTTATTGCTCAGAGGTGACACAGAGATATATCACTACATACATATATATATATATATATATATATATATATATATATATATATATATATATATATATATATATATATATATATATATATATATATATATATATATATATATATATATATATATACACACACACACACACACACACACACACACACACACACACACACACACACACACACATAGCTGTGTGTAAAAAAAAATAAAAAAAATCTCAATTATGTTAAATAAAAATGTTAAATATCTCAACAGATACCTGACCACTGTATCACAAGATTTCTTTCTTTCTTTCTTTCTTTCTTTCTTTCTTTCTTTCTTTCTTTCTTTCTTTCTTTCTTTCTTTCTTTCTTTCTTTCTTTTTACAGATAATTTCTAATTTCACATTAATTTACATATGATGACTGATGGAGTTTCACTTATTACAAGACAAATTTATTTCTAAATTAAATACATTAATGTGTGTATATGGGAAATTATACAAGGAAACAATAAATACTTGGTGGAAAAATAGGCTATAATTATTTAACGGGCTCGCCCAGCTTTAATTGGCCTACATCATTCTCCTGATTTACCCTTTCCCTTGTAAAGAGAATTTATATGTAGATGTCACTTTTTGGCAGAAAAATGTATGACGTAACCCACTGATCAAATGGTGGGCAAAGTGTCATCTTTCCTGCATTTTAAGACAGCACTTAAGACAATAATTAACCCAAGTTTTATACCTCTCCCAGAAAACCAAATGATATTTTGCATTCAGTATGCTTTACCAGAGCCTGTCAGCTGCATGCTTACATAAATCTTACTTAAGAGGATCAAGCAGCCAATGTGCTCTTCATCCAATCAAATGATGTTATAGAAGAGTTATATTTTTATTATTATTATTATTATTATTATTATTATTATTATTATTATTATTACTACTACTACTACTACTACTACTTCTACTACTGCCATTACTTTATTACTTTAGTACTGATGCAACTCACACACTGCATTTGTTGCAGTCCACTACAACATTTTTGCAACAAAAGCTGCAAACAAAGCAGCTCGAAATGAAGAATGAAAGGTAACAGATTACTGTATGTGTATTTGCGTCACCAGTAGATGGCACACTGAGACGCTCTTGAAGAGATTTACTCCAAAAAGCACTTCTGTGCTGATTTTTAAGAGCTATGTAAAAAAAAAAAAAAAAAAAAAAAACTACACAGTAGCAATTTTCTAACAAAACACTATTATATATTATATAAACACCCCATTCTTTAATTTAACAATTATTATACATTTTGCTAAATGTTTACAGTGCGTTTAAAAAACCTGTAATAGTCTCTATGATAAAGCTTTATGCTTACATTAATCACGGAATATTTAAAAATCTTTTATATGTGTCAATATTAAAATAAGATAGAACAATAGCATTCAGTATTATTATTATTATTATTATTATTATTATTATTATTATTACCATAATAATGAGGGTTAATACCACTACTACTACTACTACTACTACTACTACCACTACCACTAATAATAATAATAATAATAATAATAATAATAATAATAATAATAATAATTATTATTATTATAATTATATAATTTATAATTATATTATATAATAATAATAATAATAATAATAATAATAATAATAATAATAATTATTATTATTATTATTATTATTATTATTATTATAACTGTAATAATCAGCCTTTCTGCGTGTTTGCTGTGACCCTTAGATGGCGCTGCTATCCACAAAACATTTCACTAATTTTATATTGCAATGGGAAACTGCATGTGCACTTTATATCTAGCAATAAATCCTTAGCTGCCAACCCATTCACTCTGTTACTAGCGTAGCATTAGCAAATATCAACAAACAAAATGAATATACGTTTGGCTACATGATCATTAGTTAATAGATCAAAGCATTTTTTATTCAGGATGATAAGTTCTGTGCTTAATTTAACCTTGAAGAAGGCACATGTTCTGCTTGCCCATCCTCCCACACCTCATTAGCATGGTGAATGATTAGCATTTAGAGTGGCTCTAAACACATAGCTACAGCTCTGGCATCAAAATCCTCTCTGCAGCCCAAAACATCGGCCAGAGTGCCAACTCACAAAGATCTAACACCGGACAAACTAAAACCATACTGAAGATTAAAAAGTGCAAAATTCCTGCTCTAACAGATAAAAGTGTAAACTCACCAAAAGTTACGTTTAACTCCAATATTAAACAGAAATGGAGGGGTGCACAGTGACTATATACAGTATGTCACAAAAGTGAGTACACCCTTCTCATTTCGGCAACCATTTTAGTATATCTTCTCAAGGGATAATACTATAGAAATGAAACTTGGATATATTTTAAAGTAATTAAATTTCAATTGTTTTTATTTGTATAGAGCTTTTAACAATAAACATTGTCTCAAAGCAGCTTTATACAGATAATGTGGTGATAAAAATGAGTTAGATGTTATTTATAAGTGTATAAGTTTGTCCCTGATGAGCAAGCTGGTGGTGACTGTGGCAAGGAAAATCTCCCAAAGATTTAATGTGCAAAGTAGTCAATGTGGAGCTTGTATAGCATTACAGATTTACTGTCCTCTAAAAATAACTCAACATACAGCCATTATTGTCAAAACAGCTGCCAACAAGAGTGACTACACCCTGTAGTGAACTACACCCCAATATTTTGTGTGAGCCCCATTGTTATCTTACCCTGCCTTAATCTTTCAGGGCATTATGGAATTCACCAGAGTTGCACAGGTTGTGGCATGGATCCTCTTTCACTCCTCTATGATGACATCACAGAGCTGCTGTATGTTAGACACATGGTGCTTCTCCACCTTCTGCTTAAGGATGCCCCACAGGTGCTTAATAGGGTTCAGGTCTGGAGACATATTTGACCTTCAGCAAGGCAGTTGTCATCTTGGCGATGTGTTTGGGGTCGTTTACATGTTGTTCAGCCCAGTTTCTGAAGGGAGGGCACCAGGTTCTGCATCAAAATGTCACAGTACATGTTGGAATTCATGTTTCCCTCAATAAACTGCAGCTCCAGAGTACCTGCAGCACTCATGCAGCCCCAGACCATGATGCTACCACCACAATGCATGACTGTAGGCAAGACACAATCTTGGTTCCAGTAATTCATGCTCTTGGACAAATTGTCTTCAGCAAAATGTTTGCTGGCTTTCTTGTGAGCCATCTTCAGAAGAGGCTTCCTTCTGGGACAACCTGTTCCTTTTGGAACCCGTCTTGGAAAAACTTTGCATGACCATGGCCACTATGTTATAACTCATTTTTAGTTATATTTTCAAATCCTAAGAGAATTCAAGACTCAAAATTCATTTTACGTTCTTAATTTGGCAAACAAACAAACAAAAAACCTGTCCAATTAAAGTAAAAAAAATGTGGCATAAGCGATTTCAGTTAGAGAAACACACACAGTGCCTGTCAAAAGTTTGGAAACCTTTTTTTGGAAAAGTTTGGAGTTTTATTGTTTTTGAGACACACATACATATTCCTTTTGTTAATATGCAGCAAACTCATTTAATGGTATGTATATTTACTTTGACCAAACAAATATAAATATACAGATGTTAAACCTTATTTTATTTCTAAAATCCTTTATTAACATGGATTACATCTTTATACAGTTTTGGCATCTGGACCGGTAGTTTTTCCAAACGTTTAACTGAAATACTTTGCCATGCCTCTTGTAAAACTGGCCAAAGGTGTTCTTCACTAATTGAATATTCCTTTCTGACCTTGTGATCCAGTTCAGAGCTGTTTAAAAGGATTTTGGTGCAGTGCAGGACAGGTGATTCCAGGATAGATAACACTCTAGCTGACGTTTTGCTGTCTAATTAATGCTTACAGAGCTTTGACTTTGGCCCATTGTCTTGTATGGTGATGGTAGTTAGTTAGCTAACAAAAAATTAGCTGCAATTAGTGCCAGTCACGATGAAATTGTATGATGCTGAAGTTTGAAATGGTAGCCATTTTGGTTCAGTATTTCTTTCACTTGGAAAAAGTCTCCCACCATTCTTGCTCCAAAACAACCCCAAACCATTAGGCTTACTCCTCCATGTTTAACTGTGGGTGTAAGAGTCTGGTAACATCTTCTCAAAATCATTTTCCAAACTGGACTCATCTACAGAACCTTCTTTCAGTCTTTCACTGTTCAATTCTTGTCTGTTTTACCTAGTTTGTTGCATATAAAGGAACATGCAAAGGATTTAATAAATTGTAATGAAACAATCTGCATGATGTCTAGTATTATAAGAAAAACTGAATGAGTTTGTATTAATTTTGCATTGTTATGGATTATGATAATAGTTATAACATGTAAAATCTTTAAATGAAATATGCATAATGTCTTTTTGTGCTTACATGCATGATGATCAAAAACCAAATTAAATATATATTATTAGCTTGTAGACATGCATTAGGTGCAGTTTTATGAGCACAATAGTGTTAAATCAACCTGGAGAGTTACTGGAAAAGAAGAAAGAAAGAAGCAGGAAATCAAATCATTAGAAATGTCTGAGGAAGGGGGCGTCTGGAATGTTCCAAACTTAAAGATGGAATTTGAAACTTATGATCTATGGAAAATTAAAATACTAAGACAAAAGAAAACATTAAAACAAACATGGCAGCAGCATGTAGAATGCAGAATATGGTTTTTGCATGAAAAAAGATTTTTAGAAAAAAAAAAGATCTTGGCCTGCAGAAATTAGTCTGATTTGCTAAACTTAAATGAGAGTCCCAGATTTCCACATGTGGGCAGAAAAATTTTTTTTTTGGAGAAAAAAAAAGAAAGAAAAAAAAGAATAAAAAGATTAATAGTTGGCCATGTTTCCTGTGAGAACAATATTAATTTCCTTTCTCATATGATTAGAGAACAACTTGGGAATTTCAGAAAACCCCTAATGTGTCATTGTAAAGCAAAGATTACTACCACTGATCCTAAACATATTAGTGTTTTTCCTTGCTCTAATTCAGCTCATTTTACTCATCAGTTAATTAACAACCTTTCCTGGATAGGAGTGTTAGAGCAGGAAAAAAACAATAAAATGAGCAGGACAGGGGGTGCTCCAGGACCAGGGTTGGGAACCTGATGACAGAAAATATTGCACAATCCAACACTGCCAGTAATAGTCTACCTGAGGTCATTCAACTATTTAGTATGATAGTAGATCCTTAATTTTGGATAGAATTAACCTTAAAAAAGGGCAGCAAGATTTAAAAAAAGGTTGCATTAACTTTTGTATAAATGCTTTTTCATTTCATTTCGAATTAATGTAAGAAATAAGTTCGCATAAAGATGCAACTATGAGCTGTGCATCATTTTTACAGGCCGAGAGCTCCCATGTAGAACCCTAAGGTGGCGCACTGCTTTCACCCAGGTCAGTGGAGCGTCCATATCCTGCTCTAATACTCTACCATGAGCTATGTGTGGATATCAGGCGTGTTAGTGCTGTGAAAATGATAAACCATGCAATGAAAGGTTACTTTAGTTCAGCGGCTGGAGATTACTGGCGGGTAGACTACAATAAACCAACCCGCTTTGTTCGTAGCCCCATATGCACATCCTGGGAAAGGGAAACCCGCGCCAAACCACCGACACGGACATACGCAAGTGGAAACGCACAGGAAACGCAGAGGGGCAGACGCGGAAACAGACAGTGACCGTCGGTGGTGTGTAAGCTGGCGCTCGCGTGCGAGAGGAGCGCACATGGCTGTGCACAGTGTGTGATGGAGAACGCGGTGCGCGCGGATCGGCGGCTCTCCCAGGAATTGAGCTGCAGAACAATCCGCGCGCATCTGTTTCCTCACTTGCGAGCGCGCGACGGAAACGGCACGTAAATCGCGCCGAATAAAAATAGAGTTCAACTGGCCTTCTCACAACCGACCAAGAGGCTTTTGGTTGGAAAATAGAGACAAACGCAGACATTCCTTTTTTTCCACATATTTACTGGGCAAAAATTCCCGACTGGTTATAATTAGGCTATAAACAAGGATTAACTGCAATTATAAAAGCTAACATTTATAATGATTGACGACGTGAAAAATACCTCCATAATCGAGGCCCTACAACTAATGCATGAGCTAACATATAGTTACTTTAACGTGAGAACAAGAGTTATGCAGTGAAATATAGCCTGCTCTGTCTGGCCAAAATCTGGATGCTAAATAAAAAAAATCTCTGCTCTGAATGTTTATGGAAACTGAACATTTGTTTCTTCATGAGACTCGTAAACGTCTCTGCATGGTGCACAGCCAAACACCACAGAGATGTGCTCCTATCAAATGCTACAAGCGAGCTGCAGTTCTCCAAATCTCTGCATGTCAGCTCTGTGGATCAGACAGATCTCTAGCTGAGTTCTGGGCCTCTTGCCAGGTCCTGTACTGCATATGTGCTCACTTTCATACCCCTCTGATTTACCCTTTACAGTACATGCAAAAAGAGCCTGTGTGTGAAATGCACAGTATAAATAGGTTTAGATTTAAAACTACTGTATGCTCTTTTCCTGAACTTTAAACGAATCATGTTTTATTGGTGTGGCTCTGCAGAAGTGGTATTGCTGTCCGAGGAAAAACAAAAACAAAAAAACTGAAAATACTTTAAGATCCATCCATACTTATTTATTGCACTTTAGGGTGGTAAAGTGCACCACGATTCACTTAAATTTTTTTGAAATGCAAAAAAACAATTTAAATAAAAACAAAAAACTTAACTATGCATTATAATCTCTCTCTCTCTCTCTTTCTCTCTCTCTCTCTCTCTCTCTCTCTCTCTCTCTCTCTATCTATCTATCTATCTATCTATCTATCTATCTATCTATCTATCTATCTATCTATCTATCTATCTATCTATCTATCTATATATACATTTTTTTTTAATAAATATTTTTTTTATTTAAATTACCACTAAGATATTCTAGTTTAATTTAGATATTTAAGATAATTCTTACTACCTAAGACTATATGAATAGCAAATAAATTATATAAATCTACTGGTTCTGCTTTTTGATAGAGCAGTGAGCGGTAGAGGTGAGTCGACCTGGTGTGAGAAGAGTGCATGTGAAAAAGGTGTTTGTATAGTATATGTACATAGAACATAGTATATGTTTGATATTGATACATGTTACTGTGTTTTTAGCAAGTTGTTTTTTTTATTGATCTATATATAAAAAATATATAAAATGTGACCATTAAATCAGTTCCTGAAAAATGAATTTGATAATTATGAGCTCAAATGTGTGTAGCTCATATCAAAACATATGTAAGCACATTGTATTCTTAAGGCAATGAAAGGGTATTAACATTTATTTTAATATTATATGTATTGTATTTGAATGGTAGCTTCTCCGTTTACAGTATAAGTGCATTGCTATGTAGTTATGTCACATTGCTTACAAAAAAATGTAAAATGCATGAGAAAATTGTTTTTACTGTATTGATGCATGAGGGAGGGCATATAGCCTAATTTACTGGAGCTCTTTAAAAATGTCCTGTGGTGTTCACCTTCTGTCAATTGACTGCATGGTGTGCGTACACACACAAACACACACACACACACACACACACACACACACACACACACACACACACACACACACACACACACACACACACACAAACACACACAGACACAAATGTCGTACTCTACATATGAGGCCCCTTCATTTAAATATTTGTTAGTATTAAATTATATTGTGTGTTAAAGCTATGCTTAAATGGAACTTTTTTTCAAATGTAATAACATATATCTTTACCAAGATGTAACCTCTTGCCCCCAGCCACCCCTCCACTACACACACCTTTATCCAGCCTGTTTTTTAATGTTCAAAAAGAATTACCTTGCTAGCTATTCATTTAGGATTTTTTTTGTCTAGTAAATATATTCCTATTTCTGAAAAACGAGCAGGGTCATATGTGCTAAACTCCAAAAGAATTGATTAATGCAGTAACATGCATATTATAGCTTGTGCTTATTTGCTGCACTTTGTGGCTGGAAAAGAGAGCCAGGTCCTAGGTGTGTGTGGGGTCTTATCAGTGCATTAGCCTCCACCTGGACCATGCATTGCTCGAGCCAGCCTCTCTCCCCTAACACCCTTGCACACGACAAACGAGCAGGAAAGTGCTGCTGTGACAGTTTTTTAGGCACTGCAGCATGCTGATGAAGTCGTGAGGAGAGGAGAGAAGAGCAGGGCAGGTGTTTCCTGCATCCCCAGGGAAACTGTAACTACACCTGCCCGCCGTGGACAGAGCACATGATGGATCGATGGAAGAGGAACTGACTCAGCGAAGAAGCAACACTACCTGGGGCTGTGCCGCTCTGGACCAGATTGAAACACGCTGTCATCACAGAAACAATAACAGGCCATCTTTTAGCAGGCCATAGTGGAGATTGAAGCTCACCACTGGAGAGACTGTGTGTGAGACTGTAGTGGAATTAAGGAAAAGCAGCATTATTGGTTTAGGAAGTGGATAAACCTTGCCAGCCCACTAATCTTATATATTATTAAGCTTCACTCATGTGATGGATTGTATCCTTGAATAACTTATTGTAGATCATTTGCTTATAGAATAGCAACAATTAAAAGTGCCTTAAAGTATGGGAGCATGGGTTGAGTGATACAACACTAGCCAGGTTTTTTGCACAAAGCTACCACACATTCACCGAACAACAAGGGATCAAGGTCAAAAGCAGATAAAACCATAAATAATAAATCATGAAGATGATGCACTATTATATAAATCAAGAAAGTTATTAAGCCACTATAAGGAAATTGATGATGATTGGGTCATACCAGGTAGAGACTCTGCCTGGGTCAGCCATTTGGTAGAAGCAGGGTAAAGTCTTTCTGGGTCAAGCCTTGTTGGTCACTGTGATGCAATAAGTTAGTTTATACTATGATTTTGGCCAAAAATAAATAAGCCTTGTTTGTGTAACCTTATGTGTTAACCGAAGTGCCTTAATCATTGACCTTAGTTCATAACGTTGAAAGATTGGTGCAGTTCTTAATACAGTCAATAGAGGGCACCTTGTCCATAATGGTGGTACAAGCCAGGATGTTATTCTCTTTCCACCTTTAAATAGGATTGGGGGTTGGGGGTGAACTGTGCTACAGGGAGGTATGAAAACAGAGTATCTCTATTATTTGCATACAGCAGGTACATTTCATGACTATTTTTCACCCATGAAAGCCTTATTATACAGCCTTATTATGCAAAGTCTACAGTGAATACTAAGGCTACAATCAGGAATATGAGGTAATGCAAACCAAACCGAACAGGCTTACAAAATACAAGTGTTTTGACAGTTATAGATGAATTTCAGTATAATGTTCGAAAAGCTCTGAGGCATATTTAAAATTGAAAGTAGAATCTTATCTAAAAGTAGCACGTTTTGAAAGTGTGATAAAAGCGCTTTGTGTCTCTGTTGTCTCTCCTCTGTATGGCAATAAATCTTACCCTGGAATAATTGTTTACAGCTGAAATTAATGTAATACACATTCCTCTGCAGCTAATAAATTAGAGCTACTCTCATTAGCATGTGAATTGATATCTTCTTAATTCACACCACACACACTACATGTGTGTCTCATAAGCATAAGAGAAAAAAACAAAAAGCAAAAAAAAGACAAAGGGGACATACTTAAAGAAAACCAATGAATATGAAACTGTATAATATCATTGGGATGCAAATGCTGTATTGTAGCAATAAAAACAAATGGGTGACTTTCTCATTTATTATCCTTATTGTTCTATGTTTTTTGCTTGTGTTGTTTTCTTTACCAGCTCATAGTTTCAAAGTTTGGATCTGGCTTGTTCAGCTGATGCACAATGTTGAGTAACTGTGTGCAGAGTTGGTCCTTTCTGGCATCCCAGAATCCTTTGCTCCTGTGCACTTAGCTGAGAGTGCCAGAGTGAGGCTGATGCAGTCCAGATTGGTTAAACAGGTCACTGATGATGACCCTTGCTTTGCAGTTGCTAATACAAATCTCAGAGCAGAGGATACATAATAAAGTGCAAAATGCTGTGGGGGAAAAGGTTACAGCTTTGGAAAGTAATGTATGTGTATTTGTGTGTGTGTGTGTGTGTGTGTGTGTGTGTGTGTGTGTGTGTACGCAGCAGTAACAGGTTGGTAGTTATTATCTTGACCCATGCTGCTTATCTGCTTAGTGTACACCATTAAGTCTGCTGGGATCTCAGTGCCCACACCTCCAACCATGTGCCTGTGTGCGAAAAGATGGGTTTGTTTTCTTTCCTTTGCTTTCGAGCGAAATGCATATGTATCACAATGTGATGTGTGTTTCATTTATGTGGTCTGGCAATGGTACTGGAGCAAGGTGTGTGTGTGCATGTATGCATGTGCATTCGACAGAATGGGGTGCGGGTTCCTGGTCCACAGTGGTGTTGACAGATTTAGGGGATGTTGCAAACTGTGCCGGACAGCAGTTGACCGTATTGCGGATACATGTGACATGTAGCGCTCCCTTGGTGTCACAGAGTGATGACATCCTTCCTTTAATGAGCAAAGTTAACATGACTGTATCAGAGCTGCACAGATCTGTAAATCAGCCCGCCATCACCAGGGCACTCACACAGGAAAGATTATGTAATGAGTAAATGTAAATGGCCTCTGGTAATGGAGCAGTGTGTGTGTGTGTTTGTAGTTCATCTCCCCTTAAAAAGTGGCCTTTAAACCCAGACAGGGTTTCATTGGCCCTGCAGATGAACACTCGACCAGTACACATTTTCCTCATGCTGCTGTTTCATAAACACACACACAAACACAGAGACACAGACACACACACAGACATATTTGAGAAGTGCCACTGCCAATTGCGCAGTGCACATATTTGAGGAGTTTGTCTGAACTTGTGCCAACTGACATTATCCATCTGCTGAAATTTCAGAAGTATACAAAATATTTGAGATATTTCGCCAAAGTTTTTGGAAATAAGTGCTCCTCTGTCTCAGCCCCATCTGCTTGACATTAACTACAATTTCTGCTTTTTTGGCTTCATTATCTACTATTTTTTTTATCCTATGCTCTGGGGCATGAAGTAAAGTATGCATATTCATTAAGGTCGATTTCAGAACTGCAATTGCACCAGAGCTGCTTTAACGCAAAAATTGTCTGCCATTTCATTGAAAGACACTGAGCGGAATACAAGCAAACCACAATGCTATTGCCTTATCATTTTGTTTAGCTCTTGTTTCAAAATAATAGTGGAAAATCTAACAGAATTGTTTAATTATAAGTTCAGTAAAAGTATAGAAAATACATTTAAGCCATGTTTTAGTGCAGTGTGATTACTAGTGTGATTTCTGAATCATTGCTTGCATTAGCTTTAGTTATCATCCATCTTTTTATTTTATTTTTAAATAATTGATTAACTTTTAATTTCAATAAGTAGACCAGTCATTTTGCAATTTCAATATATTATTAGGTTGCCATATTTTGTTAGTTATTTTTATATGTATGTTTGAAGTATTTGGTTTTGTGGAACAAAATGCTTTTAGATCTTTACATCCACCTACACACACTGTGCCCTTTAAGCCCTTGCAGTAAAACAATAGAGTGTGTCTATCTCTCTAGATGGAGCCTCAGGCTGGCATTTGTCCTTAGCTGTAATGTGATTGTGCTTTACTGCACAGTGCTGTGTAATTGCTGACTAGTCTGTTAACCTTTCAAATCAGCACAGCTGTGCTTCTGGAGATGAGACTGATAGTGAAGAAGCCCACACCCCACACACACACACACACACACACACACACACACACACACACACACACACACACACACACACACACACACACACACACACACACTTAAGTGCATGAGGCAAAAATGCCCAGTACTCTTACCAGTAGTTATATATTCTTACACATGATAAAAGTAACCAGAATTTTTGTTTAATTGAACGTACTTAAGAAGATATATTAGCAATCCAAAACCTAAATTATTTAACCCTTCTAATTTATCAATTTGACCACCCACTTTAAAAGTACAGTAATCATGGCTAGGATATATTTTTTTTTTTGTTAATTAAAGATTGTATAGTTTACATTAGTTACATCCAAAATTCAATTGGGGTTGCATTGAATGGATTTTTTATTATAGTTCCAATTATTCTCTTGTGCTGCACATTGCAACCATGAAAATAATTCATTCTTAATTATTGCATTAGCATAGTTTTCTCATAGGCATCTTGGCTCATCTCGCATACAAATATTTGAATGCCATTCACTGCAAAATATGGTGTATCTCATCACTGCTCTGTGTGATGTTGCTTTGTAACTCACTTGCGCTGTGCTGAATGTCCCCCACAGCCTTTTTTTCCCTGCATGACCCTCACACTGTGTGCATTAAAAACTACAAGGGGCTTAGGGTAAGTTGTAATTAGATCTCAAAGAACTAAATCAAATTCATTTCTATGAAAGAAAAAGCCAAGGCTGGCTCTCTGTTCTTATGCGCGCTCTGCTTAATTCAGTAATCTAACAATGCCACAGAGGAAGGAGGCTGCACAGACTGTTGCTTTTGTAGCTCTGTGTTTAACCTTCACAAGTCAATATGATACAGACACAATTTGCTTATCTGCTCGTGACACCAGCACTGTAAAGCTCACAGCAGGGCAGAGTGAATACACCATTAACATCGCTCACAAACGCATCGTCCACCCACTCTTTCTCTTGCTCAGAAACACCATTTAGAACCTGAAGACTCACTGAAGCTGCACTGATATAAAATGCAAAAAAGTAAAACATTTCAGTCAGCTCCTTTAACTCCTTTTTTTTTTTTTTTTTTTTATCCTGTTAAATCATCATGATACCCATGCTAGTATGCAAGCACTAACAGTGGATCAGTTGCTCCTAGTATTGTGTTCATTCATTTATTCATTCATTCAATCATTCATTCATTCACTAACAGGATTATGGTGGATCTGAAGCCAATTTTAGGCAGGAATACATCCTGAATGGTATGCCAATCCAATATAAGCCTGCTCCATATATGTTAAGTATTTAGATTGCTTCACAATGCATAATAAGACACACATACACATTACACCATTCACCCAGTGCTTAGAAACGCTAATGGGAATTTAACCACAGAGCATGGGGTCCCTGGTGTGTGTGTTTACACGTGTGTCCTGGTGTGCATTTGTTTGTGCAGTGTGACACACAAGGCCAGGCCTTTGCCTGTCTGTGAGCCATCCATGTTACTGAAGGTGAGATGATGTAGAGGCCTGGGAGAAAGTTAATTTCTCTTGATCACTGTGTGCAACCTGCAGCCTTAATGGCGGCCGTAATTAATTCTGCTGATGTTAATCACCAGGGCTGGTCCCCACAATTATCAGCCTGCCGCAGATGGGCCGCCGAGCAGACATGAAAAATTAGGAAAATGAATCTGTAATGGGGTGGCAGATCTAATCTACGTCAGAGAAAACAAAGTTAGGAAGAGCGAGGAGCTGCCGGAGAATGGGTGAAAGCCCGTTGCACAAGACAGGCCCTTGACAGTGCTGAAAAATGTTAGTGTGTCCGAAGTGTTTGGTAATTATGGGCCATTGGATTCCTCCCTTGTTAATTTATCACAGGAAGAGAGGTGAGGTGGTGGATATTGGATAGGGAAGAGTGGAAGTGCCATGGTCACATGCAGCAGTGTCACTGAAAGGTTAATCAGGTTCTGCTGCTGGTCTGTGTGGCCTGCACAATCAACTCCCAATCAGCAGCAGAAAAGAGAAACCAACAACTGATAACGGTCGAGAGAAGGAGAGGAAGAGAGAGGGAGAGGAAGAGAGAGAGAGAGAGAGAGAGAGAGAGAGAGAGAGAGAGAGAGAGAGAGAGAGAGCGAGAGAGAGAGAGAGAGTATACTCTCTATCTCTCTTACTCTATCTCACCATGCACACATACACTTTCACTCAGATGTGTGTGATTGGTGCAGTCACAAACACTGATGGGGGAATAAAAGAGGCATGGTTAGTCAGAGGACAGACCCACCCAGAGGACATCTTCCCTGCCAACGTCAAACAACATTACACCAAATACAGCTGATTAATTGGAATCGTGAAGGAGCCATTTTTCATGCTGTGGCCTCGGTCAGGCAGCTCAGCTCACTGTCACTGCTGTTTGCTGGCCTTAATTACGCTCTCACCTATTCTCTCTTTAATAAGGCATGCCACAGCCGCCTCTGAAATTTGGAGGGTTAAGGCGATTCATCATAATCATTGTTCTAAAGCACTGGGAAACTCAACAATAGACTCAGCTCTCTGCCAACCACAATGTAGCTTAACTATGTTATGGATGAGGTTTATAATTACTTGTGCTATATTTTCAACTTCCAATAACTGCATGCAATCAAGAAAGGTGGAAAAGGTTATTTCATCATCAAAAAAAGGCAAGCACCGGAATTGATTGCATGCACCAATTCAGAAAATCAGTTATGCAGAAAATAATACCTCCAGGGTAAAGCAAAAGTGATTGAAACAAATATTTGATTTTATATTTTTCTTTCAGCCATGGGCTTCATATAAAATATATTTCTTTTAAACCTCTCAGCTGCCACTTGTTCCTAATGGTTCCTACTAAAATACAAAGGCAACTTATAGCACTATACGGTTTAAAACAGATAACCGATCAATGAGTGACCTATGTCTTGTCTGTGCCTTGCGTACAGAAAACATTCAATAAGTTGAATAATTGCACGTCTCATGGCCAGGTACTCGCTCTGAGTATGGGGTCAGTCAATGGCTTGATTACTTCACCCAAGACCAAGTTTTTCCAATAGTCATGAGGGGTCAACAGCTCTTTTACTGCTAATGACACTCGGGGGAGATGTGCAGCTCTATAGGTGAAAATCAACCTATAATAATAAATGAGGTGAAGAACAACACGTATTGTTCTTTTTTGCCCTGCTACCACAGTCCCATGACCCCAATCCAGGTGTTCCATGACTGAGGCACTACAACTACTAGATCTACCCCAGACACAGTAAAGAAAAAAACAAAGCATCCACTAAAAATATAACTAGACATTAAAATAGACATTCTATAAATTCCTTTACTGCTTAAAAGCAGCTTTATAACATACGTAGATTGCACCTTATGTGTAAAAAGAAGATATTTATTTTGGGACCACATATCCTTTTCAATAAAGCTGAACACCTTCAATTAGGGTAGTTTAAGTCTAACGAGAAGTTCTCCATGAATGGTTCCTTACTGGTATGCTAACTTTGATTAGCACATTATTTAGGAGCACTTATTTCACAAAATAATCAGTTAGCAGTGTGACACAGAGGTTTTGAAAATGTCCCCCTTTCCTCCTACTCCCGGCTACCCTCACCATATTTGCATTTTTATTAGAGTTGGTGAGCATAAGAGTGAGAGGTGGGATAAAGAATCATGAGAAGATCCAAAAGCTGCTACATCTAGGCTGAGTTAATTGAATGTATTTAAATGTGATTCATAGAACAATTACACTTGCTTCCTATGCATGCACTGCAATTATATTAAATATATTGAGCACTCTTCATCCTCCGTGCTCACCACCCCCCCACCCGTCGCCTTAAACACTCTGTCCTGCAACTCACTCTAAATAAAAAATTGGACTAGCCTTTGTTGGGCACATTGAAGAAGAATCGATGACTGCATTAATTACGGCAATTTGTTACCCAAATAAACACTGGGCTCACTCACAGAGCTGGGCACGGATTTTCATGGAGCTTGTTCCAGGTTTGAATCCTTAGTGACATTAATCCGCTATGCTTATGGGCCTCTAACTGCATAGCTTTTATGTTGTACAATATCAGGTGAAATGCAGAGAAGAAATAAGACATTAGTAAAAACATTTGCCATTCTTAATCACTGAGCGTCTACTGAGCTTCAGGCTCCAGAGATTCAGACCAACTGCTAGAAAACACAAAGCTGTATAAAATTATTTTTTAATTCACAGTACATATGGAATGCAAAGGTGGCATATAAAATAACACAGCTTTCAATGTATTATTAAAGCAATGCCATATAGGACATAGGATTGTTTGTGTTGAACGTTTTTTTTTTTTATAATAATCTGCAAAGTGAAAGCAATGTATGTAACCTCTGGTTACACTACTTTAATAACAATGTTATGGCTGCTTTTCCCTGTGTTATAACAGTGGCCTTATAGGATTTTTGTGTGTCACAATGTGAGATAATGCCAATGAAATTTTGGTTAAGTTCTGTGTATATCAGTTGTTCACATTTGCCATAATATGATTACCATTTTCTCATGAAAGTCCTGTTATACATTCTAGTGAGGACATTCTGGAGTTTTACTTTTTTACACACTTGTTGTAGCAGCATATATCAGTTGTTCATGCTTGCTGTAATACGATTAAGATATCTCATGAAATATAAATAGAAATAGAAATAGAAAAGTTAAACCAATTGATTGGAACAGCAACAAAACAAGTATACATTAGTGCTCATTAACAGTACGTGCGTGGTGAAGTGGAAGGTCTTCAATTTCATTCTAAAGACATGCAGTGACTCAGCTGTTTGACCAGCCAGGGTTCATTGAACCACTTGAGTGCAGAGAAGAGTCTTGATGCATATCATGCTTAAATTTTGTAATGGTAAGCTTATCTTATTCTGGTGCAAAAATTATAATATTTGATGGAAACTATAGTTAACTAAGAATAAGAAAATGAATATGACATTTAAAGTAAGTTTTAGCCAAACAAAACAAACAAACAAAAAAACTAATGTATATTATAAAAGTGAATACACTAGTTTGGTATAGCTCTAGATGCTCTAGATGATTTGGGGCTTAAATAAGTGCAAATGTATGGGAATCTGCTTAATCTTTAGTGTTTTCTTATTATTAGGTTCAAAAAAAATTTTGCTTGGAACTATTTCTGACTTTCAATTTAAAGAATCTTATGACACCACAGACACCAATCTATGAGTCGCCTTATTTCCAGGCAAGGTGTATAAGTTACAGATTAGATCTTGGTGTTAGCATTTCTAACTTCTCTGTGTTAGCCATCTAACCCTGCTCACTAAAAGAGAAGTATGTGTGCTATGTCTGTTCTTAACAGGTGATGATGCAATGCATAACATCTCTAATCTCACTGGACTGCTGTAGATACTGAGCGTTGGCTTGCAAGCGGCCTGTCTACAGAGTTTGATTCATTTCATTCAAACAGCCTGCATGTACCCTCTCACCTTTCTAGCACTGGATCATGACCCCCTGGTTAGTGTTGACCTTTGTCTTCATGTCAATTTGAATATTACTTGATACATTGTTGATCCGCAGGCTTACATGTTCAGTCTAAATTTACATCATGTCCAAAAGAGAAACAATAACAAAATATAGCACTATTCATTTTGCTTAAGAACATTTCCCATACTCGCTCTCCGAAGCCCCGCTGGCCTTGTGGGTTGATTCAAATTATACATTTAATGAAAAGACTAAATACAGTTAATCAATTGAATAAAGGAAAAAGTTAAACAATCCTTTCTGGGAAGAATTACATTGATTTTATTGGAACAGGATATGTTAGTGTAGCTGCTGCCATAAATACTTCAGATCCCAGTATCACACAAGTTTATGTTTCTTGATGAAGTTTTTAATGACCCTTGACTTGGTTTGGGATTGTGATCTCAACTTTCATCATTCAATTATTTAAATGAGTGTCTAGATTAGAACATGTAAATGTTACATACGGAGCAAGAATGCAGTATGTGAGAGTGTGAACTGGCTTTTATAGTAAAAGTGGCTACTGTACTGTAAGTGCTTGCAGTCATCAGATGGCAAAACAAGTCCAGCAACCAGTGATTCTTTTGTAATGGAAAAACATAATTCTTAAACCTTCTTGCTAGTATCCACTATAATAATTTTCACTCACAGTCACATTACAGTTACTTGTCCAGTATTCACCAGGTTTAGGATAACTGAGATGTAATGAGGCCTTACATCAAACACCAAATACAGGACTGGGGCTCAACTATTACTAATTATGTTGATATTTTCTAATCTGCATAATCATTCCCATATACACATGTTTGTAAATGTTTTAATTAAGCTGTTAAAAGGTCAATGACTAACAGCTGTGTGTTCCTGAAATCACCACAGCTTTGTGAACATAGAACAGTATTTGACACTGAGTGTTTGTTTACTGCCTCAAGCTGACTGGTGATGCCATGAATCATCTTTAAATTAATATAATTTATATTGAAGGTTGCTGGATAAATGAGCTGAATGGCCTTTTTAAAGAGCATCAACACAGTGGCTCAAACCATATGCAACAAAATATACTGTATTTAAGGACAGTAATAACACAGTAGAGTTACTTAAAGTGATTTTTTCATGAACTGTAATTGAGCTGACTAAAATTATTTGCGATGTAGTGAGAAATTTTATGTAAACTAAGCTGTATTGTTATGAAATAACTGATGTTTATCCAATTCAGAGGTTGGTATTTTGTTCTAGACATTTGGTCTCTATGTAAGTTTTATATATACTACATAAGTATTACAGCTAGTTTAAAAAAATCATCAGTGTCTCTGCCATCATGAGACACAGCAGGAGAGGACCAGCTTGAAATTCAAAATCAAAATGCATGCACTAAGCTGCATCCGTATACTTAATTGTCTACCTAATAATGCATGGCATTGGATAGAAATACAACTTCCACATCTTTGAGGAAATAGGATGCATATTAACACAGTATAATTAATATGATCTTGTTTATATAAGTAGGCTATTGCTTGATTAACAACAGGAAATTTGCTACAGATGCTCACAGTTGGTACACTGAGTAAAACTAGGCTAAGAAAACAGGCACATGAGACTTTTAAGATGTATGTAAAAAAAAACACAAAAAAAAAACAAGCAGGTGTGCTGCGGCCTGACAGTCCCGGCTTGGGTTTTCGGTTTGAGCCTGAGCTGGGGTTACTGTTTAATGTTTTCTGTTTGTTTTCTCTGTGCTCATGTAGGTTTGCTCACACCACACAGAAACATGCTTGTAGGTGGATTGACTATGCTAAATTGCTCATACTATGGACGTGTTTGTGTTCTCGCTTCATAAAGCATAAAGCAGAAGATGAATGAATGTATGAGTGATGACATTTTTTTTTTCTGGATTGGGAATTCTCATCACTGTTTTATTCAGTGTCCCTATGCATACACTCATAGTGTGTAACATCATAGTCACACAACTACTAGTTGCCATGAACATAATACAAGCTGTGAGTATAAACAAATATCTTTTGTTTTAAATTATATCAGTGCAGCTGGTGAGGCTAAATCCAGCTAAGCTTAGTTTCCAGATAACAAGTATTTGACAGACTTTGCCATTTGAAATAAAATTGGCACATTTGAGAAACTATTTCTAGGTACCACAATTTTCACTTTAGTAAGACACTTTTATGTACTTTTTATTTATTTGTGTTTATGTATAGTTTATTAATAACATGGTAGAATGTTGACTTAGAAATTATGGAAGTCCATTTAATATATAAGTGATTCTTTTTGTTATATACAAATTTTGCTGAAATTAACTTTGGTCATTTTGCCTAAGAAAGATGTGATCTATTGAAATCACTTTGTAGTATCTGAAAGACGAGGAAAGGGTGGTATGACTGGCCCTGATTCAAATATGTTACTAATTAAAAAACAATCGGAGAGCCATTAGCTTATACAGGCATGTGCCCAAGGTAGGTATCTTTTTGGTAAAGATACAATAATGAACCTGGAGTAGAAACTGGGGGCTGCAAAGACATGTTGCATCACAAATAATAGGTCTCTCTGCTTGAGTTCAGCTTTACAACTGATATAATGTGTAAAGCTGCTGAACATGTAGTCTGACTTAAATGATCCACTTATCCTGAACTGCAGAGCAGTGAAATGAATGTGGCTGTTCATTGCATGCGAGGGGCTCCATAGATAACTATTAAAGGTGTATTTGTTGCCTGGATGTGCGGGCGGTGGCAGGAGGGCAAGAGCAGGAAGGCATTAGTCTGCTTTAGTCTGAGTGCTGCTGGATCTTTAGGTGATAAATGTTTGTGAACTCTCAGCATCACCTGGGGAGTAGTGGCACACAGGCGACACTCTGGAACTTATTAAACTCACACAGGCATATTTCACACCAGCCTTAGAAAAATCCACCCAATTATAGAGGTGATAGTGGTGCTGGAGTCCACCAAATCAACATGCATGCAGGCTCCGTGGTAGAGCTTTTTTCCATACACTATGTACTTCATACACAAGAACATGGAAAGTCTTTTAGAGCATAATTCTATATATAATTGTTATGTGCATCTAATTTTTTATTCTGTGCTATTAAAAGCTGATTTTGCACAAGTGATCAAGCAGTCATGCATGTTAAGCACACTTCTGATTTACGCTTTATGATTATGCTGATTTATGATTTAAATATATATATATATATTTATTTAAATGCATGTTTCTCTGTAGTCATAAATGTTGGGGTCATGGCCACATGTTCTGACATTCTCTGTATGTAATGATGGGCCATATGTCATCTGTTCTTTTAACTTTTTTGTCACATTACAAGGTATTTATTGCTCATGGTTGAACAGTGTGTACTGTGGCATTACCTAGGACTAAGCAGACAGTAAAAATACTTAAATTATCAATACAACAAATGTAATTAAATGGTCTAATTATGTTTTAAATATTATAAAAATATTTTAAAAAACTAAAATAAAAACTGAAATGTCCCTTATATATCATATGCATCAAAAGTATGCAATATATATATATATATATATAAAACATTTTTTTTCTTTTTACTCTACTGTACATTTAATAGGCCATAAATAACAATAAATATAAAATGCAATATTATGTACAACATTTAAGGGAAGCTTTAAGAATGTTGGCTCTAGGAATGCTTTATTTTTCCAGTTCTCATAGCAACCTCCAGATGATACCAACATTGATTTTTGAAGTAAGCGTTCCATATAACCGCTTTATAATCACCTCACAGCTATTTCTGTTTTTGTTTTATCCCTCTGTCTAAAATATGTCATAGATTTGTAAGTGTATGGGCATGTTAAATAGTGTGTGCTTTTGATTAGAGAGGCTGGTGAAGAAAAAAGAAAAAGATAGAGAGAAAAGAGAGTGTGATCAGTGAGGCTGATGGCATGTCTCAAGGAGAGCCCAATGACAGGGCTGTCAATGTATTCCCTATTTGAGTGTATTTTTAGACCTGCCATCATGGCCCTCATGCATATTTCAGTATATATTCTGTATATTAGGAGGAGTGCATGTGCCATTGACAGGAATGAGTACTAGCACAACATGACTGTAAGAAATATGGGTTTGAATCCACTATCTGACAGAGTCTCTCAGTGCCACCACAGATACTGTACGTCCACTTTGACTTTCAATAGTTAGTAGAAGAAGCCCATTGATTGCATTAGAAGACAGAAACAAAGCAATGACATTGACCCTGGTGGCACAAAGGACAAAGCAACTATAAAAGTCCAATTTTTATGGACCTTTGATTAATTAATGCTCAATAATTTGTATACATTGCATACAATATCTGCATCTCGTTTCTCTTTTGCTCTCACTGTCTTACCTTATAGGATTTGTTGGATGCTGTTGGCTGAGCAGTTGAACTGTGATGGCATCATGGCCAGTAAGAGAATGGTGAGATGAATGCTGATGGGAGTCACTGGTGCATCTGACTGCAGATATATCACCACTTGGCCGTACGTTATCTCATATAATGCTTCAATTTTCCCCGTCTGATTAAATCAAAGTTTATGAAGCTGTCATTGCCTTGCCCATGATGGTGCCATAATTTAACAGTAATGCCCACATTTGGTGACATCAGCTGGGTAGGATAAGAATTGTGTCTCAGGGCAGACTTTGCTGAGCTGAGATCAGCTACTTTGCTGTCACTGAACTGTCAGTGTGTTTATAGAAGTACTGTATCCAAGTCAAAACAGCGGGATATAGTGAATGTGCCCTCAGGAATGCCACTGCTAACCTGCTGCTCAAGTCCTCTTTGTACTTCAGCTCAAGGAGATGTAGAGTGGAGCTCTGTGGAGTTTAATGAAACCAGACAGTTTTTTTTTTCCATGAGCTCTGAGTCGTGGTATGCTGTTGGAATTCTTCTGTAGACAGATATGTGTGAGTCAATATGTGCAAGTGTGTGTTTAAGCTTGAGCAGCAAACAGCTGCTAAGGTCAGCCTGTTGCAGTTTGGATAGTCTGTATCAGTGTATGAGAAATTGTGTATATATATATATATATATATATATATATATATATATATATATATATATATATATATATATATATATATATATATATATATACTTAAGGTATGTTGTGCTAACTCAGAAGTAATTAACCAAAGCTATTATTATTACTATAATTATAATTAAAAGTGCTCTGTAAACTATTACTTACATGTAAAAACATAATGAATGTGAAGTTTAGTCTTTTTCTCTTGATGGTGAGTTAAGGAAAGCACCACGCTATTCATAAAGCATCTTTGGAGAACTCAGACCTACAGAATGGATCAAACTTTTCAAGCTGTTTAATTTTGCTGGTTAGGCTGCTGTCATTAAACTGTAGAGGTGCAACCAGTTTTCAAAATTGACTGTTGCAGATATTTGACTATGTAATGACCCAGTCTTGGTGTGTGTGTGTGTGTGTGTGTGTGTGTGTGTGTGTGTGTGTGTGTGTGTGTGTGTGTGTGTGTGTGTGTGTGTGTGTGTGTGTGTGTGTGCGTTTGTTTGTGTGAAAATTAGTTCCTGTGAGGTTTGCTGTTCGTTGAAATCTCTGTGCTGTAAATTGCAATGCTGGAACGGTGTCCTCTCACTGGCGCCAGCCTTTATTTCTCCCTCTTTCTCTCTCTCTCTCTCTCTCTCTCTCTCTCTCTCTCTCTCTCTCTCTCTCTCTCTCTCTCTCTCTTGCTCTCTCTCTCTTGCTCTTGGACGATCAATACCTAATTCTGCATCTCCATGGCAACAGTGATGTCAGGCATGGTTGAGTCCTGGCTGCTACCACAAATCATTTCCTTTAAGCAAAGTGTGGTGTAATCGAGTACAGTGGGGCTTTCTCCTGGAGACATTCATTATATTACTTCACTGTGTCTTTCTGCCTTTTCTTTTGCTTTGTGTCTCTGTTTTTTTTTTTTTCAGAGAGGACTATCTATTTTTTTTTCAAAATGAGAAGAGTCTGCTGACCTCTCTGAATAGGACAAAGGTTACCATGGCAATGTGGGTTTGGTTCAGAGTGTGGCCAGGCCAGGTGTGTGTTTTGGTGTGCATGCAGAACAAGGTTAGAGAATGCAGTGGTGGAGAAGTGGTGGCATGTAGAGGTTAAAATGCCCTATGCTGTATGCAATGTTTTGTTTAACCTAACATCTATCCAATGGACATGGCAAAAGAAGTGGCATTGCATGGTTTATATTGATGTACATGTAAATAAACAGTTGCCTACAGTAACATTGATCAGGCTGAGGGTAGATTGAGTGAGCACTTTCTTCGCTTACTGTATGCCTGACCTTTCAGCTCTTTTAAAATGCCACTTACCCGGGTGTCCTTTTTTACTCCAGTCCTCCGGCTAGGTGAAGAACAAGACTCAAATACAGTCACCATGATAGTTAATTTTCCTGATTAGATAAAATGCCTCTATATCAATTTTCTTTATTGTTGCAGCTTCAGAAACGGGGACAGTAGTTTAATTTTAAATATTAGCATATTAAGGGAAGCCTTTAATGACTTATTATACTTTCAGATTTATGTGTTACTGGTCTGAGATTGTAATGCCTTCCTGCATAATAAAATAAAGCAGAAAATTAACAATTAACTTAATCGGATTACAGCCCAACTCAGGATTAAAACAAATAGAACATCAGTATGGATTATGAAGTCGCAATGTAATTGTTTACTATAAATATGTCATTTACACAAGCTCAAGTTCATGCATCTTTTTCTCATGTATGACTGATCACCAGCTACACACTCTACAACAGATTGTTACTCTTTCAAAGACAAGGCTCTTCAGTTTAATTCAGTTATGTTTGCTATAGTTTATGATGCTATGAAGTAAAATATTGGATCTCAACAGAAAAAATGCATTTCATTCTGCTACATGGTATTTGACATAAAATAAATATATAATTGTTATGAATTTATACAATTTATGTTCTCCTATAGTGATGTAATACATATGACTCTTCTTGTGGTAGCAGCATTTTACAAGTAAGGTCAAAGCCATGAGTGACACATATATATATATGTCAGAATCTTGTCTGTACTATGCAAACAATATACAAAAAAGATATTTATTCCTTGGCTCGAAAAACAATTTTATCTGACCTCTAAAAGTGTTATTGTAATTGATTGTATGCTGATTTTTTCTTTTGAAACTTGTTGCCATCATCTGAATACAGACGTGCAGATGCAAAACAATTTGCTTTTCATTGCTACTTGCTTTGTATTGTAGAGGAATGACAAACGATTCGTCTGATTGTTCTAAAATTATTGCACCATTCCATTCAGATGATTGTAGACTTCATTAGTTTCAGGATTGAAAAGTCTTCGTATCTTCATCAGCCAATTCTATTATCAGACAGCACTGTAATTTTTCATCGTTAATATTGGAAAATCCTGTGGTGAAATCTGACCAATCTTATTTTTACTATCTTTAAAGCTATTACAATGCAATGAATCAAAGTGATTGGCCATATATCCTTCTCTGCACAGTCGCTTATTTTTTATAGACATAGCCTTGCTGCTCTAAGAGCGAGTGGTGTTTAAAGTGAAAGAGTGATGATTGTGTTATAATTCTGTTTATTACATTAGTTTTTGCCCCATTAATTTATTGTACCGTTCTTCACCAGTAGGCCATGTGTGTTGCAAATAAAGGGAATGCTTGCATGCTGAAATGATGCAGTCATGATACTGAGTAAAATCTTTCTACATAGGACTGTTCAACTTTACTCAGTTATGCATGCAGATTACCCAAATCAATAAGTTTTTTTTTTGGGAAGGTTCTTAATGCAGCTCACTAATAAATGAATAATACTGGTAATAAATATAATTAATTGTTCCTGGTATGCTATGAGTTTTGCAAAGCTTTTCTCTTTTTATATATTTTGCAAGCATTTCTGTGCTTTATATGTTTTTTGTCAGATAAAAGCCTTAAATGGACTGAGCCATGTTATGTGTAAATTCCCTCATCAAATCTGTGCAGAGATGTATGCAGGTCTGGCAGCTGTCTGACACTGATATATGACTGTGCGTGTGTACTGTCAGGCCAGGATTAGGTTATGTCAGAGCCGTCGCTGTGTATTTACCCAGCGGTCAGTCTGTGCTGTGCAATGCCATAGCATTAGTTTCGCCTGCCAGTCTCCTAGTTTTATCAGTGTAGCACTTAACAGGACAGAAGGAAGGTCAAGCAGACTGATTGTTTTAGCAAGACAAACTCATGCTGACTCTAGCAAAGGGAATGTTGGTAACCTTTAGAAACTTAAGAAAAACTGAAAAAATCTGAAAGATGAAAAAAAAAACCCTCACAAAACACACAAAAAATCAAATAAACCAAAAACCCACCACAAACATGGTGTTTTCAGAACAGTGGGCGATTTCAGAATCTGAATCAGAATAATTTTTATTGTCCAAGTGTGTTGACACACACAAGTAATTTGTTTCCAGCTGTTGGTGACTCTCAAAAGTACAGACATAAATAACACTATACATTTAGCTTAGAATATACAAGACAATACAGACTATACAGACTACACAGGCAATACGAGACAAAACAGACAATACAGATTAAATAAGAACACAATATACAGAGTATAATATCAGTGAGGTACACAAAGTGTGAGAGTGCATAGTAGTGCAAATAGCAATACAGTATTGTGCATCACATAAGATAAAGAGGTTATTATAGGACTTTTTTTTTTTTTTTACAATATACAGCAGAAATAGTGTGTGTAACATATGGGGATAAAGTGATAAGTGACTGTTCTTATAATGCAGTTACCTGAGGAAAGAAACTGTTTCTGTGGCTGGTGGTTTTGGTGAACAAATTTCTGTAGGTATTTAAGGTACAATATAACACTTGTGCAGACGTTAATGTCTAAATAAAAGTAATTCAAGCTAACTCTGTGTGTAGCACAGCATTGTAATCTTCACAGATGTAATTATCGGTGTAAAAATAGAATAATTGACATAGCACTGGGTGACAAGTGTTTTTGAACAGTGACTATGAGAAAGGTCAGTGCACCCTGTGTCCTTGTTCCAGTGGTTTCCTAATGAGTATTCTAACAACCCGCAAGGGAAAACGACAGTAAAAGATCATCACTACATCATTGCTGTCTGTCACTTACTCACTCTGCACCTTTCTTGTGCTGCACTGGGGATTGTAGCGCATTGGGGAATGAAGAAGAAAATTCTATAACTAGTCTAGTCTTTTACCCTATTCTGTAATTTAACAATAAATAATGTTTTAATTTTCTGAATTTTCATTTAGGAAAAAGAGAAGGAAAGGAAATAATAATCTGGCTTTACAATTTTGCTGAAATTACTGGAATCATATTAATACATGTGATTTCTTTTCACACATTTTTAAGTGTTATTGGTCTCTTCCTGTAACACTAGCAATATCATTATCAAGTAATATTTTTTAAATGCTTCAAGGTTAACATTGTGAAGACATGCTCTTAAGCATAAGCAACCCTGATTCATTTACAACACATGTTTTATTCCTTCTTGTAGCTCTAACCATATGAGATGAATGAATATCTGCTTGAACAACAGCATGCTTGTTGAGTGGCCAGCGTGAGGAAAATATCTGATCTGCCATGGCTGCTTGGGAGCTGCATGGCCAGTAAATGCTCTCTCCCTTTATAGAGGATGTGTTGCTGTAGTGTGTGCTGAATTATCCCCTAGTGTGATGCGCTGGCTTAACTTATAGCCTAGTTTAACAGCCCTCTGCTGCCAGTATGGTCTGCACAGCAACTTTTATTATGTGTCACATCAAATAAGGGAGCATTCCAGACCACCTTTTGGCAGCTCTGCTACAAAGGTTATGATGTAGCTTCTAGGCCTAGATTCATGTCTTACTAAAATGCTTAATTTTTCGTGACTTAATGTTCTTTTCTTCTCATAATCAAAATTGGCAATCTAGCATACAGTTGGGTTATGAATTAGGTATTAAAACAAGATTTTTACAAAAAGGAATCATGTAATAATGTGTGTGCGTATCTCATATTTCAACAGTAACATATTAAATATATTGAGAGTTATGAATGTTCTCTAAGAATTTTCATTCCTTGGTCCTATTGACATGTACTTAAATGTAAACTCTGCAAATTACATTAGCAAGCTTGTCAGACTTTTCATCCTTGTCTCAATGTAAATGTGCAACCTTCTGTCTCCTTCGAACTCTATTATTTCTCTTCCATTTATTTTACCTGGTAACATAATTACAGGTATATACGTATATTTGAGAGAAAGTGATAAAATCATTAACAGCTATGCTAAGATCATTGCTGTGGGACTGTTGGATGATGGATTGATGACCTAAGAAAAACATCCCACAATTAACTTGATTAGAATAATTGTTCTGTCTCAGAAAAAAAAAAAAATCTATAATTCCTACAATGTGTGTGTAATGTAAACATTTAGAGATTTTAGTGACTCCCCATGCTTTAATGCTAAACAATTACATAAGCAGTGCATAAAATGAAAATTTTAAATATAAATGTAAATCAAATCACTTTTTCATTAGTCTTCTGATTGTTTGGAAGTTCATAATGAGCTTTACTGACTTTTTTTTGCAGAATGTCATACTGTGAAATTGTATCTGTACAGTATGCATGATGGAGCTCTTCTACTACTGTGAGAGACACATCCTTCTTGCCTGTGAATAGGTACTGTGTTGAGCTGTCACAATTAAATGTTCACCATTTGCATGGAGCAGATAATAGGATTATGACAGGCTGAAAATGTGGTGGAAAATAATTCCCACTATGCAATGTGGCATGACAATAATTTTCAAGACATATGTATCAGAGGCACAACATTACGTGACTATTGTCTTTATTAAAACAGTGAATATTAAGTAGTTTTTCTTGTTAAGAATACGACTGCCAAGACTGAGACTATAAATTTTCTTCCTGGAGCGATCTCTGATCATCTTACTTTAGTTGGTGTACAGTATGTGTGTTTTTGTGTTCCTCAGAGAGAGTAAAAAGGAGACAAGAGATTCTTGTATCTTGCCACTGCAGGTCCTAGATGCCTTGCTGTCATGTGACACAGTCTCATTAAAGTGCTATGAGGCATGTTATTTTTACCCAGACTGCACCTGGATGTGCCTCTAGACCGGCTGCAGCCTGCTTCGCCCTCCCTAAGCACTGTCAGGTGTTTGTTCCTGCACACACAAGCGTCTTCTGTCCCGCAATTAAGATTCTGATTGTACCATATCAAAATTATTCACTCGCTCGCTCTCAGTTTCTCTCCTGGTGCTCAATTAAATCACATTGGAACAGGGTGAGTTTGGGGAGGCCTTGGCTTCTGGATGGAGGTGGGATTATCTTGATCTTTTTACCATGGCCCTTAAACAAAATCATTTGTAAACTCCCCTGTGTAATTATGGAGACCTATGATCAATTGTCCCATAAAATTAGCCTCAGTCTCGCTTACAATTTTATTGCTACGAATATTAATTAAAGTTAACTCTCTTTTTCCCTCTCTCTCGCTCTCTCTCTCTCTCTCTCTCTCTCTCTCTCTCTCTCTCTCTCTCTCTCTCTCTCTCTCATACACCCCCCTCTTCTCTCTTTCACTTTTACACTTTTTTAACCCGTTTTTTTCTAAAGCACGTCTTTTGAATATTCATCATGCATGTGAAAAATGGCCCTAGGGTTGCGCACTGCATTAGAATGACTTTTGGATTTCCCTGAAAATACATCTGGAATTAAATGTTGAATCATAAATAATATTTACACAAGCTTGTTGTGAATGGGACACCTAAATAATGTCAAATCCTTATGCCCAGAAAATAAGTCAAGACCTAAGAAAAAGTCCTTTGTTTTCATTTCGAACATGTGCCACGTTTGAAGCCCAGTATGTTTATTTAACCCTTGTGATAAATGGCAAGTTGAATAAATTCTATTAAATCTTATTCAGCATAGTGTAATACTGTTATGTGGAGAAGCCAATGTCACCTTCAAGTGTGTGCTCAAAGAATATATTTGTGTAATAGTATGGTAATTCACACTTAGCTCTGAATCCTATTAGCATTAAAATGACTTTGTATGTGGACCACAGAAAGAGACTGCTCTAGGAAATTGTAAAAAAGCAATCTGAGATTTAGATTTAATTCTTACTGTGCTAATAATATTAACTGTGAACTTTAAATACCATTTGAAATGTAATGGTGCACTCTAAAGAGCATAATAAGAAATATTCCCTTGAACTAAACAGAGAACACATTGATTTGAGATATATTTGCTGGGCACTCTGTTTCTGTGATAATCCCTGCAGAATACTGAGCAGAGAAAAGCTGACTATTTATTAGCCAATAGGTTCAAATTTATGTACTGCAAATGGCCCAACTGGTCCCCACGGGAGAAAATTGCCTCTCTGCATGAGTAAAGTATGGCAAAGATTACGAAGGACTTATACAAAAGCATCATAAGAAACTCGGTTTTGTGGAGATGAATATTATTGATATGTTGGAGATGTGCTGAAGCATGCTTTGCTTTCCCCTGTGCTATAGACATTGCACTGCAGCCTGTGGAAATGTATAATGTTTGTGCCACTTCCTGTTTGGAGAGCAGCTCTCTGCAGGAGTGCTTGGCTGCTCTCCATGGAGGAAATGTTCTCCAAATCGAAACCTTACCTTGAGTTTGAACACGTAATTGCCAGAGATTTCAGATAATATTGATCTTTTGTAAAAAAAGAACCTGGAAAAGAATGAGCCAATAAAAAGTAAAACCCATGCAATTAATTTAATTACATGCCATTAAACTGCCTCAGGGGTTCTACTTACCTTTCCTTACTTTGGTTATTTGTATGTTTGTCCATACAAAATGCAGTTATATAATATAACATTTTTTCTCTAACCAGTGTACTTTTCCTTTTCCTTTTTAAACAAATATCAATCAATCAATCAATCAATAAATAAATAAATATGTAATCGAAATATAAACATACAATACACAGAGATAGCTATTAGGCTTTGAGTTTATTTAATTTATTTAGACTGAACATCGTGCTGATAGATGTAATTGCTTATATCTACATGTTGTATTTATTGGGCTAGTTTAGATGCATGTTTAAAAAAGTCCTAAAATAGAGCATGTGTTTGTATGTGTGTGTGTGTGTGTGTGTGTGTGTGTGTGTGTGTGTGTGTGTGTGTGTGTGTGTGTGTGTGTGTGTGTGTGTGTGTGTGTGTTTGTGTGTGTGTGTACTGAAACAGCTGTGCTTTTGGGGTCAGTTAGGTAAAGTGTTTTAGCTGCAGGGACACACCGCATGGCTGCACCTGTGATCAACTGCTCATCTGAAAGCTCCAACACACTGCACCACTATGAATTATGACAGTGGGCAGGTATGAACTACATACCTCACAAGCAATACCTAACATTTGTTTGCATTGTTCCTTTATTGTATGTAGTAAATCATGTCAGTTGTCATTTCTTAAGATAATGATCTAATACATAGTTAATTATCCTACTCTAATTATTCCTAATATAATGAAAATCCATCCACTTTAAGAAAGATTTAAAAAAATTTTTATGCATTTAGACAGAAAAAAATATTTACTCAGTTACCTTAAGGCTATTCATCAATAGATTTAAAACTACACTAGAAGCTACATGCAAAGTAGCCTAATTACAGATAAATGTTTTTGAGGGCATTTCTTCTAGTAATTACAAACAATAATCAAAAGCTGTTAATCACTTTTCCATTTTTTTCATTATAGTAAAAATTAACCAATAGTCCCTGGGAACTGACTTGGTTTCACTACTGTGAATCTGCCTTCTCATAAGAAACCAAGCCAATACTCCATGAAGTTACCTTTATATAGTCTACCTTCTTCGGAGGATCACACATTTTATACATACTTGAAAATAGTTGGTGGCATACAGTGACAAACCAAAATCTTTAGTGAAATGAACTAACAAGATAAAAAAGTTCGTTTAGATTTTAATTTATTCTTAAATGGCAAATAGATAATGCTACATTTTTAATACTCACCTAACACATTGCACAATATTGAAATCAAATAAGCAATCTTATTTATTAGCAATAATTAAAAAATAGTCCAAATAATAAATAAAATAATTAAGTAAAACATTTCCTTATGTACTCTAGGAAAAATCATTTGAACTCTCATAAAAATACCCAGATCCATGAATATACATCAGTAGACAATTCAGACATGTCTTACTGCTTTTCCAAATAGCATTAGCTAAAATGAACTACAATCTGGCTTGTTAACCATGAGTAATTTAGCTAGTTTTTGTCACAGATTGGCATAAGTCTTGCTTTGCATTGTTAAATACTCCCGTAATTAAAATTTATAGAAAAGAAAACCCTTGTCAATATCAAACCTAACTATTCATAGTTCAGTTTCTTCCTGCTTATCTCAGAGGTGGTCCAATGATTAGTCAGTGATAAGTGATAGAGCAGATAGAGATGATAGCAGTTAAATTTTTCCAGGCATTTAAAATAAGTTTTAACTGTTGAGATTTTGTGCTGTTAAACAATTGAATTCCACTCTATAAAATCAATAAGAGATTAGGCGTACTATAGATAGTGTCAGAAAGAGCTGACTCATTAGCAGCCAGTAACTTCCATCCAGTATCATCCCATACCACCCCTTTACACACACCAACACACAACCATTCATATACTGGTCTATTTATATGTTTAGCACTAACCTTGGAGCAAAAATATACTGCTTATATGGAAAAATGCAGAACTTTACATAAACATAATATCTGAGAAATTACTTACATACTTATATATTATTAATGTGTGTAATATTGTATTTTGTTCAAACTTCCAGCTGCAAAATTGATTTATTTATTAACTACTTACAAAATTACTTGATTTAAAAACTAATACTTGAAAATGTACACTACAAGCCTTACTACTAGTACTGAAGCATCCGATCAATAATTGTAATAAGTGTAATTTTAGGATTAAATAGTAATTAAGTGTTTTATTAGGTAATTGAGGATAAATTAATCATATAATAATTCAGCACTATCGATATTAGATTTATTTGCTAGCAACATTCTTGTTGTAGTGCCTCATCAAAACTAATGATTAGTTTTTCATTGGCATTGATAGCTGCATAAATCAGGCTGGATTGCTATAATTGAAAAAACGCCAGCCTTATACAAAACTACATAGATTAAAAATTAGACTATACTGATTGACATTTTGCTTTTTGGGCAGATGGATCAGAAGGTGGTCTTAATGTCATTAAGACAATAATGGGAGGTGGAAGCATGTTTCATGTAACACAGTGTTGCATTTCCTTTTTAACTTCATGAACAGGCTCTTTATTAATGCAACACTTCTCTTCCGCCTAATAATCCAGCAACCCGAAATAAAAATTGTGATCAATGGAGGCAAGCAGAGACAGATGAGGACTCTGTCACCACAAAGACATTGCCAATTTATCTCTTTAATGCATCTCAGTGGGGTTCCCTCTAAAGGAAATAGATTACTGAAGACTCCAACACAGAGATTTCAGTGAATTTTACATAGACTACAGAGGAAATACTAAGGAAAGCTACTGCATATTTTAAATTCTCTACCCAACTTGGGAAAAGGGTGGAGGCATAAAAGCCTAGTTGTATGCAGGTGGGTGAGTATGAGGTCAAGAAAAAAGCCAAATACTCCTCTGATACACTCACATTAAAAGGACTCTCCAAGCCTCAGAACCAAGCTAAGCTCTGCTACAAACTGTAAGCAATTCTCACTCTCTCTTTTCCTCTCATGCTTTGTGTCTCGCTCCCACATGGATCTTCTTCCCTCCTTCTCCTTCTTTCATGCTTCACTTATTGTTCTCTTTCTTAATGATGTTTTACAATTGTTCATTTATTATAACAAATTAACTCAAGTTAATATGTTTGCACAGGCGGCCAGTTTTATTTACTGATTTTTTTCAGTGCCGTGTGATCTGAAACACTTTGAAATCTATTATTATTTGCTATGTTTAAGAATTGCATCTAAAGTTTTTATATTCATAATCTTTTTTTATAAATAGATGTTATAAGTTTCAGATAGTTTCAGAGAGCATTAATAGATTGTTTACCATGTATAAGATTATCTATGGCTTTTGTGAGTACACAGTGAGTACCCCTACCCCCTGCATTGGTTCTCTACTCTGAGAAAGTGATTGTCTGCTATTTCACCAGGCCCAAGGTCAAATTTAGTTTGACTCGTAAATTGTTTTGTTTGATGGCCTACATTTGCCTCAATAGCAGGGGGAAGGCCAGCCTCATTAAACCATAAAAGGGAGAACCGGTGACCGTGGACTGGGTTCGCTGAACTGTTGTGAAAGCTAACAATTTGCATGTTGCCTGAAAAGAATATCCTTCTAATAGTGGATACAAGGCAAACTAGACGTCTATCAGCCAAGCACATATCTGTGAGAATAAAGTTTCTTTTCGGCTTCTCCCGTTAGGGGTCGCCACAGCGGATCCTCCGCACGTTTGATTTGGCACATGTTTTACGCTGGATGCCCTTCCTAACGCAACCCTCCCCAATTTATCCGGGCTTGGGACCGGCACTAAGAGTGGCTGGGGATGGTTCCCTGACCGGGAATCGAACCCGGGTCGCAGCGGTGGGAGCGCTGCATCTTAACCACTAGACCACCAGGGGACCTACATATCTGTGAGAATAAAGAGCTTAAACTGCTGAATTGTGTGTCTTTTCTTTTTTTTATGATACAGCAATACAGATGCAAATGAGTCAGGTATCAACAATACAATACAATTCAAATATACTTGAACGGACCATTGGGATATTTATAATTACCTAAAGCAACTTCATGAATTAGCATAATTGCTTTTAGTAAAACTTTTGCTTCAGCAGTGTCTCAAACATGGCTATCTGAACTATTCATAAGGTTTTCTCTGACTTGGAGACTGAGCCTTGTGGGGACCTAGGGAGTATTTCCTGCATTTTATAGATTAAAGTTAATTGAAGTGCATACATGATAAAACAAATACATTTTTACTTGGGTGACATAATGTGTAAATATGAAAGGAAAAAGTATGAAAAATAAGAGGTGACACAATTTAAAATGAATTATGTCAACTTTAGGGTAAATAAAACTTGATTTATGGATGCTTTGTATCCTTTAAACAATGGCAGAATTACGAAATGTCCTAAAATTCGTCTGGGAAAATCCAGTGATTCCACCAAACTGTGAAATGCAAGATTTTAATAAGCAGATAAATTTAGTAAGCATTAATTTACAATGTAACTAAAACAAACAGAACAGTGACTGGATGCAACTTATATATATATATATATATATATATATATATATATATATATATATATATATATATATATATATATATATATATATATATATATATATATATAATCTTTAAAAATGTTATCTAATCTTTCTAAGATTCACAGTTAAACAAAGGTTATTATAACCAATATAAATGGATATTGTAATCAAACATGCAATTACACATTGACATCCTGTCTTACGGAGAGCACTGCTTCAAAGTATCAGTTTTAGAATATCATTGCTTCAGTTATTAGTAAAGCGTGAACCATGACAGTGATGATCACTGTGACTTGGGGTTTTGAACCTAGATGCTCCTCCCTGTGGGGCCACACAGTGCCTGGCACAGGCAATTAAACTACAGGGAGCATAAAAGCACCAGAGACCAGCATTTTAATGACTTCAGAGAGTTGTGATTAATGAGCTCAATAGTTATTGATAGTCATAAACTACACACGATTAAATGCAACCCATTAACTGAAAATCTTAGCATCTTAAATCAGATGTGTCCCTTCTTTTACTATATTGAAGTATAACACTTTTTGGAAATTTGACATTTTTGTGAAAAATTATGCAAAATCAAACTGACAGATCCAATTCAGTTGTTTAAAGTTGTTGTTTCAGGAGCCAAGCTGTTAGGTCTTTAGTGGTTTAAAAAGAGATTTTCACTAATCTACAGGAAAATCAATTGTGTGCAGTTGATAAGTTACTTCTAGTTCTTTTTAATTGTAATTGACTACTGCAAGAACTGTTTAAAGGATGGCTAAAATTAAAAACAGGAATTAAAGTTATCATAATAATGGTGTACCTAACAATCCTCATTAGTCCAAGCAGCATGTGTACTATAATATTAAAATAAAATGAAGCTTTCTTCATAAACTATTCGATCTATTGACTAAGATTACCACCTAATACTGCTGTTGACATAAAACCTGCTCAGCTTACATTAAATCAATGAATCATTATTTAAGGTTTAGTTCTCTTTATGAAGCCTAACGAAACTGATATTGTTGCCAACATCCAATTTCCACTTGTGCTGTGGGTGTTTATTGTGAAGTGCGTAATTAAGAGGGGTTACATTCTAGCCTTGTTGGTGTCTAGTTTGATGTGTGTAAAAGTGTATCATTGTGTGTGTATGAGATTCAGTTTGTGTTATGGGACTAGTACCCCATTACGATAGTTGTGGCTAGGGTATTTTGTGTAATGGAGGTTCAATTCGAGCTGTGTGTGTCCAGGGTGTGTGTGTGTGTGTGTGTGTGTGTGTGTGTGTTTGTGTGTGTGCGTTGACTGATACTGAACGGTGCTTCTCCGGTGTTCCCAGTGAGAGCGGTGTAATAGTGCTTGCTGAGTGTGCAGGGCAGCCTCAGGGCTCGGGAAGTGCTGCTGCTGCAGCATCGTAAATTGCCTGCTGTACTCCCTACAGACTCAGTCTACCTACCAATCACTGTGGAGAACTGGCCAGCCGTCACACCCGCCTTATATTCACCCCTCCCCCAAGATGCACCTCTTATCCTGCGCAGGCCTCAGTAACATAACGGTTTACAGAAAAGCACACACTCACAGAACTGCATCTGTATCTCATTATCATGGATATAATGAGCAGACCCACCTGAGGGTCCTGAGGCTCGAGCCACAATGTGGGTACACGACATCTACAAAAGTACATGTGCTAAAAACATGACCCAAACAACCCTGTGAACATAACACAGCATAAATAGAATGTGAGTGTGGGTTTTATAAGTGTATCATTGTATTGGTCACACAGAACATGAATTTATTAAAAATGTTTTCTTAAAGATTGTGTTTTCTAATTGTTTCAGTCATTTTGTTTGGAAGCTACTGTTCTACTAGAGCATAACTCATAACAGGCATAGTAAAATATTCTGTAATAATTTGTAAAAGATAAGCAGTTAAAGAGGTAACTGACATCATTTTCTACCTTTGAGTATATAATTTTGTAATTGATTTGTAACTGATTTCAATGCATTGAATGGACTAAGCAAAGTCTTTGCACCAATCAAAATGCTTTTTTTGAATTTATGCAAGAAAAATGCAAAAATTCAATTTGAATACAATATATTTAACAATATTCTGTTCTGTTCTGTTCTGTTCTTTATGTAAAAAAGTAAACTTAAAAGTACAGTACATTTCCTTAAATTTGAAGTTATGGAAGACATGATATACCCAAAGCAGTATGTTTTCTCTACTTGTATAACATTAGTACCATTAACAAATTGCACTCAATTGCATGTTTGCATAAATAATTTTGATAAAAGATACCTTACCAATAGTATATTTAATACATAACAGGTCATTTAATTTAATTAGAAGTAAAAATTCCAAAAAATTAAGTATAAATTATACTGTGGTCTTTGATTTATATATGTGTATTAAATGCTTAATATATGATTTAAAATATAATATATATTTAATTGTAAAACAAACATTAGGAAAATCATATCATGTGTCTCCTTATAAATCTGCAGGTAAGTTACCTGTCATATACATGAAATTTGACTTACATACAATTTGCAGATAGCTCAAAATAATACACAACATTAAAAAAAGGAAACTGAGATGTAAAAGGAAGTAACATATGCACTCTATCTGGGAGTTTATATGGATCCTTATGTTTTAAAGGACAAATGTATTATTGTTGATGCTGAATACAACTCCTTCTTCTTCATTTTAAGCCTCAATAAAACCGCCTTTATCTCTTTGAACTCTCATTTATCTGTGTCTGTGTAGCATGTAAAGAAAGAACCAACCATACCAAAATGGCGGAATAATCCCATAATGCAGTGCAAAGTGATGTCAACTCTCGAGCATAATAAGCTTACACAGGTTCAGAGGCCTTATCTCTGCCCCCAGATGCACAAACACACATGCACGCACACACACACACACACACACACACACACACACACACACACACACACACACACACACACACACACGCACACACACACACAAAACATAAATTATGAATGCTCAGTGTGTTGGTTGTTGGCTACACCTAAAGTCTAGATCCCAGGCATCTAGCCTCAGTCTCACACAGATAATGAGCCCCATAAAGCCTTCAGACTCTAAGAATAAATGTGAGCTGCATTAGCCTACTATAACTCACACTGCATGCCTCTAAGTAGCATGAAGAATTATAAGAAATCAGCATTGATCAGAGTGCAGTATAAAAATATTAATGCTTTAAAAACCCAGTAAATGTCTGTAGCCCTTTCCTCTCTATATCTGTTTCACCTTCATTATTTTCTCAGTCTTTCACATCTTTTCACCCTCTCTTCTTTTTTTTCACATCCTTTCTCCTTCTAGCTTGCTCCAGCTGGAAGCTAGCCAATGTCTGCTTGGTTTACGAGGCGAGTTAAATCCTTTTTAAAAATTGATGTAACATGCTTCTCACAACATGAATCTTACTTTCCTTCCTCCTGCTCTGTCTCTTTCTGCATTTAAGGGCCACTATTGCTTACTTTGATTGTCTCTTACGAAGAGTTTCTTGGGGATGAGCTTATGATGATAATAAAGGGAATACAGAGGCAAATGTACAGTGTATGTGACAGTAATCAGCTCCCTGGCTGTGAGTTTAACAGTCATATTAATTAAGTGTAATGAAATTCAATGAGAAATGCCTATTGGATCAGTGCAGCCCATTCGTCTTCCCAGCTACTGCAAAACACCGTCTCTCTTAAGATAGCAAACTGATACTCACACATGCATGGCCAATACACACTGGGACTTTAATGAATGGCCATCACAAGTGCAGCATTTTATTAGTTTACAGTACTATAAATATGAGGTCCAAATCTAAATCTAAATTTAAATCTAATTTTGTTGGGTTTAAAGCAGCCAGTGTCGGCGAGCAGCTCCGTTTTGACAAATGAACATGACAGACAAAGGAAAATAATTTGACAGGTGACAAATGTCGAGGCGTGATAGCATCTGAAAGCTAGGCTACCTGAAATATGACTTATTCTATTAAAATAATTCATTGAGGATATTGAATGTTATTTTAAAGACCTCACCAATTTGATAAGAGCTCCCTCCATATACTTCCTAATAGTGCTAATTCAGTTCAAGACAAATGCTTGTCAGGATGGAGGAAGAGGGATAGTGTGTGTTGGGGTATTTGTTGCTTCATTGCAGAGTTGTTCTTTGTCCACAAAAAACCTGATATGCTCACATGGCACAAATATACAGTGTTCATTTGAACTGATCACTATAAATCTCTCATTTTTCACCATTAAGTTCTGCCAATGGTTGTGGGAAAGTAATCCTTCAGAACAGATGAAACTGCCAAAAGTTTGACAGTGTTTTCATAATATTATGACAGGAAAAACAATAATAAAGGCAAATGCTATATGCTTGGATGCTCATGCTGTAAAATTGTCTAATATTATGAAAAAGGGTTTAAGTAGGCATTATTAGTGGATTGAGATTTAGCTCACAGCACTCAAAACAGCTGTTTCACTACTGCAGCGAAAATGACATTAAGATTAGAAAAACACAATCACCCTAATCATTTCAATATGCTCATATAAGTAAACTGGAAAGATTGGCCTTGCCCCTTAAAAATGTTTAGTGTATATAATTAGTACATCCGGTATACACAGATGTATTGTGACATACTGTGTCCAAGTGGCACATCTGGTGGCAAATTAGCCAAAAAAGGTTAAGTCGGGTTGAGGAAAAATTGGGGTTGAGTTCAAAGCTCTGTGCAGGCAATGTGAGTTTTTCCACACCAACACTGGCAAACTATGTATTCATAGACCTCACTTTGGGCTCAGGAGCATATTGTTATGTTGGAACAGGTTTGGGTTACTTGGTCCCAGTGAAGGAAAATCTTATTGCTGCAGCATAAAAAGACACTCTCATGTGCCTTAAGTTGTTTATATAAATTAGGGACAGCACTGAAATGGGATCATGGTCAGGCATACACATATTTTTAGCAGAAAAGCATACATTATTCACCACTCTAATGTCCCCGAAATAACAAAAAAGATACATATAGACACATTCATTCATTATAGTATAGTCACATTTTGTAATATATATTTGAATATTATGTTCAATATTACATTAAAATCTTTTTACATAATATACTACTAGTTTCCATGGCGATGCATACTTTTTAGAAAATATGTGCAAAAACGTCATCTGACCGATCAGGAGCAGGATGTGCCTCTATTTTCCTGTCAGTCCTGTAGCATATTCAGCATACTTCTACACACCACTGTTCACCAGTAGGCATCAGAGGTGGGAAGTAACCAAGTACAAATGTTTTGTTACTGTATTTAAGTAAATTTTTCTGGTATAAGTACTTTATTTCACTATTTATTTTTCAGACAACTTTTAACATTTACTCATTACATCAATTTTTACACAAATCTGTACTTTCTACTTCTTACATTTTTAAAACAGGCTCATTACTTTAGTTTTAATCTATTTAGTGAAATTTCAATATTTTTTCTTCTCGTTGTGTGCCATTTTTAGCCAATCATCCGATTTCTTGTCATTGCGCGGCTTTTTCAATGTACCATTGGTGTATCATTTCCTGGCTCTCACACACCACAGATGTAGGTTAGTTTATGAAGCTAACAATGAGCAGGGCAGAAGGCAACACGAAGTATGGGGTTTACGTGGATGAGACCGAGGGAGTCAGCGATGTAAACATGACTGAGAAGTATCTGTACTTCTACTTAAGTGAAGTATGTGTGTACTTTTTGCCACCTCTGGTAGGCATATGGTTAGGGGGACTGTTATACTATAGAGTAATATTAAATATTTGAATTTTAAAAGAGCTAGCTGGACCAACCCCAGAAATTATATGGATTAAGAGAAGTTAAATAAACAAATGAATAAATGGCCAGCCTAAAAATTTGAAACATCAGTTTTTTATCTGCGCCATACAAGGTGCTGAATCGCTGTGGTGAGATCAGAAAATAAGAAAAAAAGGATGAGATCATCCTAGTAACAGGAGTCCACAACATTTTCCGAAGGACAGCGTGCTCATTCCTTTCTCAGCCCTCTGTTGATTTCTTGAATCCCTTTCAGGTTTTTCTTTTCCACTGTTCCCCTGATCTTGTACCAATGAAGTGTGTGTTCTAAATGCAACATTTTATTGAAAGATATGCATGTTAGATGTGCGTTATACTGTAGGTATAGGTTGGTTTATTTGTGGCCTATACTAGCAGCCAACAATTTACAATCTATTCAATATCTTACATTTTTAATTTCCTTAAAGTCTATCTCTTTCTATTGGCATCTGTCTCCCTACCCTTCTCTCTTTCTGGATCATATTTAATCACTTTGCTCAACAAATGTGACAGAAATTCCAAGTTCAATAAGCTAGGATGTGCTACAAATCCCATCTGATTTGCAGTTTGTTATGCACATGGTTTGTTTCAGGAACTTTCCTATTCTGTATACTTGTTATATTGATGCATAAACCATTGGGTACAATAAGTGCCAAGTAAAGTGAAGACTCAAATGTGGATAAGGTACAAATGTTCACATTCTAATTATCTTTTATGTATTGCTTTGTTTTTTTGCCACTTGTTGTCTTGTCACCCAGCCATGCTTAACATTTGTGAATTTATGGTTTAGAGGAAAAGCATGCTGAGGCTATAACTCACTGAATAAGACAAGCAGCTTATTAACATTAACAACACATCAAGAGCAACTGAATACACATCAGTTTTCTCATTCTTTGTGATGTTGAAACACCACATTTGGGAAACAACTTTGTTTGCATGAGGAGGCATCAGTCTTTACTTTTGGCAAATATTTTAAAGTTTGGGGTAATTTCTTACAATCAGGATTAAAACTATATTTTACAGATGCCTTTACTTACCAGAGGCTAAAAAACACAAAAAATAATAAAGTATAAAAAGTTCAGTGCCATGAATATTACCAAAATGGAAACAACAATGAGTGCTCACATAAAAGCAGTGTAACGCTTTCCTATTTTCCCAGACAGCCTTGTGTTCTGTTCCTTCAGCCCAATGTAGCGAGACCAGTCTCTCATTTTTTCATTATGCCAGCCTCTTTTAATGCTGTGCGTGAGCCGAGCATGGCTCTAGGGCTCCAGAGTGAAGAAACACGAGGTCCTGGCTGGCCTGATCGGCTCTTTACTGCTGCCTTTGGCTGCCAGCCCTGGCCTTCATTAGGCTCGTTCTCCAAATCCGCATTATTAATGAATGGAGACGTTCGGGGCGTGAGCTGCTCATTCTGTAAATGGCATTTCTGTTGTCCTGCCATGGGGCAAAGCTTATGGCTAATGCTTCGCACCATCCCTCTAATGGACCAGCACTGGGTGCCAGCTACCACATCAACATTTTAAACAGGACACTCTTCATACTGATTGGCCAGTATATCATAGAAAGACTGCAGGGCTTTTGATATTTTTATGCACTTCACTCTTCGTGTACTTTTGTGTCCTCTTTTACTGTTTTTTTTTTACTGAAAAAACTTATTATTTTGCTATTTATAAAACCATATGGCTGGCTTTTTATTGTGTGCATTCAATTATTGGTAACTCAGTGGTTTGGAATGCCCTTGGGCAGTGGTGTTAGACCTGTAGATTTCTTTTGCTCATAATATTGCTCATATTATTGATCAAGCATTGTGTTTAAATTTGGTCTTTGTGTTGGCCTGGACTTGCTGGAGCAAGAGAAAATCTTTGGTATATCAATAACAGGAAACAGCAGGAAGGAAAATAATGGAGCATTTCAGAGCCCTGCAGGCAGCAGAGTTACTGAGAGGGAAACTTTGGTTAAGACAGGGCTCTGTGTGTGTGTGTGTGTTTGTGTGTATAAGTGTGAGTGGCTGTATCTGTATATAGGTGTGCATAACTATATGTGTTCATTCATACATGTGTGTGTGTGTGTGTGTGTGTGTGTGTGTGTGTGTGTGTGTGTGTGTGTGTGTGTGTGTGTGTGTGTGTGAGTGTGTGTTCCTTTGCTCCTTGTGCTTGGTGTTGATTAGATAGATGTAGGCTATGTTAACCTCAGGTTGTTTGTCAGTTTTCAAAAGTTTTCTAATGATCATGAAAGAACAACTACTTTTTACTTTTTTACAAGTTACTATGATGTGGTTAGGACACATAGCACTTTATAAAGGAATATCAGGCTTAAATGAACCGTGGATACACACGGTTTGTGGTGTGTGCTTCCATCGGATTTCCACACAAGCAGACAGCCATCTGTGCTTTCACTGAAGATACTATTTGAACCCATGCCTGTATATATATATATATATATATATATATATATATATATATATATATATATATATATATATATATATATATACAGGCATGGGTTCAAATAAAAAAAAACCACACACACACACACACACACACACACACACACACACACACACACACACGCACACACCATTTTTTTGTTTTTACAAACACAATTATGATTTCCACATTTTGGATGTGCATTTGAAATTTGGCATATTTGAAAAGCCGAGGCTGAACTGCACAAAGTGAATGACTTCGTTGTTTACACACCGTCTGTTTACTTGTTTGTGTTCTGTAACATTTTTAATCTGCCTCTGGAGGGTACGTTGAAGCCCTGCCTCTCTCATTAACATGCAGAGATAGAGCTGTGATAGCCAATTACATTCATCTTGTCATGCTGCTTTGCCACTGAGGCTCGTTAATGTTTTATGCCAACAATCACACACATAAACATGGACTCCGAGTTGCGTGCACACATGCACCTACACCCAAATGCTGTGTGTTTTTCCTCTACTCAAACACACAAATACAACATTTTGTCTCACATTACCCATCTTTTAAATGAGACAACTCTGGTCACTTCAACATAGCCATAAAATAAAATGTGCTCACAAAAAGTGCTGGGAGATTTTGGGCCAGGGGATTGCTGCAGCAAGTTACTTCAGTTTAGAATACAAATCTGCTTGTTTGCTTTCACAATGCAAATTCTCCTTCTTTTAAAGAGCTACATCCTCTCAAAAGCTTTGGATGTGAAAGGTGACGGCTGTGAGGGAATTGCTGACCTGATACCTGTTTTTCAGTTTACAGATAAATGCTGAATTAGCATACAGACAGAAAATAATTAAAGCTCTGGGTAATTCAGATTGCTGCATAATTAATATCAAAGTGCTATGAGAGGCATGATTGAGAGGCAAGCTCTCTTCAGTGCATTATCTGCATCAGCAGATCTTATGCTAAAAATCTGAGTCAACACAGAGAGTGGGGGATGGAGGGGTGGCAGAAATGAACCTTTCTCTTTTGTTACTATAATGAATTTCTTTCTTTTTTGTTGCTACAAAACAGTTTTTAAGACAACGTTTGTACTACTACTACTTTGTTTTTTTATTTTTATCAAGTATCATAGATTAAAGACATCCAACAGTAAGATACCTGTTCTGTTGTAGTTCATTCACTTTATTTACACAGATAGGAGCAGCATCTTTTTTTTTTTTTTACTTTTTAAATATTATTTCAAGCTAACTGACCATTAATTTAAGAATATGCAAAGAGAAATAGCTAAAATCTTATTTTTCAGTATATTGTAAGAATAACATGAGCATGTACAGTAGCCTAAGATGTTCCAAACTAAAACTTTCTTTTCGGCTTCTCCCGTTAGGGGTCGCCACAGCGGATCCTCTGCACGTTTGATTTGGCACATGTTTTACGCTGGATGCCCTTCCTAACGCAACCCTCCCCAATTTATCCGGGCTTGGGACCGGCACTAAGAGTGGCTGGGGATGGTTCCCTGACCGGGAATCGAACCCGGGTCGCAGCGGTCGGAGCGCTGCATCTTAACCACTAGACCACCAGGGGACCATGTTCCAAACTAAACATTTTAAATAAAAATGCAATAGATAAAATTAATTAAAGTGAAAGTCTTCGAACGGGTTTAGAAAATTATATGATTGATTAATAATTGCAGTCATAATAAATTCATTAAACTATAATCTCGAATTTGGTATAATTTTTAAAAAAATATTTACACAATATATATATATATATATATATATATATATATATATATATATATATATATATATTTATATCAATACTGAATTAAAGTTAGCTGATTATCTAGCTGACTAACAAATCATGTTTACATTTCAGTAGCTTGATGGATTCATGAGCTAGTTAGGTAGCTCATGTTAATGATACTAGATGTGTACCGTAATTTCCGGACTATAAAGCGCACCCATATATAAGCCACACCCACTGAATTTGACAAAGATTTTTATTTTAAACATAAATAAGCCGCACCTGTCTATAAGCCGCAGGTTTCTACAATGAAACTAATGAACTTTACACAGGCTTTAACGAAAGACAGTGTCTGTTACACGGTGTAACAGGTGAAATATGTTGTGGCTCCTTTAAGAGCAGACCGGCATTTTGGGAATAGCCTGCCGCCGCATTTTCCGGTATTACTGCATATGTCCTTATTATTTTCTGATGCTCATTTCTAAATTTCTTTGACTAACCCGTAACGCTGTTGCCAAGAAAAATAAAAAAGCACGAGTTTTGGAAACCTGTCTGTGCTTATATGATTTCTGTTGCAACTGGAGTTAGCGAGCTCTCCCTTGACCCTAATAAAACATGTTACAACGGCTTGTATCTAAACAGTAGCCTACCAAGAACGTCATTGTTCACTGTCTTCCTCCTTCCTTTCACAACTACTGTATTTTTTATAGTTTTTATTTTGCCATCGTCGTGCGTTTAAAAATCAATACCGATGGAAGTTTTTTCTCCCAATGCCGTGCAGCTCAGAACACAGGTGAGGTGCGTTTTTTCGTTTTTGTTCCGGAAATTTCATTGGTCTTATGTTATGTCGCTCAGTTTTTTGGCTTGAAGTTTGTGAAACCGGGAAAAACCCAGGAAAAATCCATAAATTAGCCGCTTCGTTGTTTAAGCCACGTGGTTCAAAACGTGGGAAAAAAGTACCGGCTTATTGTCCGAAAAATACGGTAATCTAGCAAATGTGCATTTTATGTATGTACTGTGGATCAGAATAATAATTGTAACAAAGAACTGTAAATTGATTATACTTATATTCAAAAGTTTGTTACTCTTCACTTTTGCATATATAAACAATCATTTCAGTGTGTAGTTTTGGGTGAATCTGGTGATTCCAAAATAGCATAACAAACCTTTGAAAACTCATAAATGTTAAAATGCTAACATTTATCCCATCTGCAACAGATAAACGTTTCACTGGCTGGATCATCTGTGTTAGGTTAGGGCTGAAACCTATTTTTGCAGAAGTTAACTCTTCAAAAACAGGGCTCATCATAATAAATACACTGAACACAGACCTGAACTTAGTTTTCAAGCTTATTTAACTATTATTCTGACCTATGATATAATAATTATAATAAAATTATTACATTATTAATAAAAGTATATATATATATATATATATATATATATATATATATATATATATATATATACACATGGGATATAAATCAGACATTCTATTTTGTTTATGTAAATAGGGAAGACTTAACTGCACCACATGCAGTAAAGTGATTGTGAAAGCAATCTGTTAAAAATCACTAAGACATGCACCATCTTGCTCACTTTCTCTCATCTGGATCAGTGCATTTTCCTTCCAAACCATTAGCCTTTACCATTTTTTTTATGTTATGTAATGTTTCATGTTAAATGTTGGCTGATGAATAGAGAAATTAACAGCAAAATAAAGTCCTGAACTGTGCTTACCTTATTCAAACCACATGATTGATTTGAATTGACTCCTTCCATATGACAAGCACTGACATCGCACTGTTGGAAACAATACTGTTGGTGATTAGCATATTTTTTAAAGCATTTGGATCCTTTTTCCCTCTGATCTCCCAAAAGGGGCTGTAAGAGGAAGGCTTTCATCTTAAATAGTACTATTAAGCTCCACTCTAAGAGTCTGCCAGGAAATGTGTAACTTTTTGATCTAAGTTTTATTGTGCCACAAAATGTCTCACAATAAAGTGTTTTTTTTTTTTTTTACAGTGTCAATGAAACACAGTATAGTGTAATTAAACAAACTTTACCGAAGCTATATTGATAATTATGTACTTATTACCTTGTTTGACTGGTCACCTAAATTAAACTGGTTTCAGCCAAACCTAAGTATTCAAAACAAACAAATAAATAAAAATACTGTACATAACAATTAGGCTCTCAACTAATGTCTGCCCTGGAAATAAATAAAGTCTATAGGGTAGAAGTAATACATTTTTTTCACACATTTATATAATATTTAATATTTGAATTAATGTTTCATTAAATAATAAAGCAATGTTTATCTAAAAATGGATTGGGGTTTATGGAATCTATTCTACAATTAAGACAAGTCTTGGCGCCATAAGATTAAAGATAAGCCCACTGTAACAGTATTTGCATTGATTTTGATGTAAAAACAAACAAACAAAAACAAACAAACAAATAAAACTAACTAACTAACTAACCATAGGTTAGGAACATCTAAGTATATGCATAAGTTAATCAGTATTTCACAGCAATGCAATTAACATTTCTTTAATGATTTAGATTATAGCAGCCCTTTACTACATATTGAACAATATTATTGTATAGCAAAAAGTCTAATATTCAGAAAATAGCTAGTGCTCCAACTGCAAATTTTGTTTTGTATATTATCTTAGACTTTTCCTTCTATTCGGGGTTTCACAAGCTGAAGCATCATCTTTTAAAAAAAAAACTCAACACACAGCATATCAACTATTCTTTTAATAAAGCACACTATCAGGGACAGATAGAAAGAGAGGAAAGAGAGAGAGAGATTTTCAGGAAATGAAATCTGATGTGATGCTGGGTTGGAAGTTATAGAAGCATATATCAAACATTTATCTCTGTTTGTGTCAGACACATATAGTGCAGTAAAGGTTGTGTGGGGCTGTGCTTTGTAAATTAAGTTTAATAACTTTTACAGGCAGTATCGTGGCACCAATCAACACTTTTAGGGATTATGGTTTTGATTGCACTTGTGTGGAGGTAAGAGTGCAAGAAGGAAAATAAAGTATTGCATTTTGTTAATTTTGTGTATTGACCACTCAAATGTTTAACAGAACCATGTGCTTCTCTTGCATGGTGCTGAGGGCAGCCATCAGCAAGACAGACTGCTATGAGTCTTTTCACCACAGGCCTTTTCATAATACACCTAATGAAGGGTGTGTGTTCGTGTGTGTTCGTGTGTGTGTGTGTGTGTGTGTGTGTGTGTGTGTGTGTGTGTGTGTGTGTGTGTGTTGAACATATTATCATTGGACAGAATACCATCTGTTTCACCAAGGTTAGAGCATCTGATGTTTCCATCACATTAGGGTTTTACTAAACTAATATACACCTAAAATACCTGGGAGATTCACTAGACACATCCTGATGTGCAGTTATTTACCACCTTCAGGCATGTGCAGATACTCAAACTAGAATTGGCTAGTTCAATTACTTTCTCTTTATTTAACTTCTGCTGTAGTTCTGTCTACACCTGACTGACTTCAATTTTGACTTCGCATCTTATCAACATTGTTGTGAATATCTTATTGCTTTTACAGCTTCTCTTCATCCTTCTCTCTTCGTCTGACACCCACTGAGAGCCAGATGATGCTCATCAGCTCTTCTATAATCACCTTAGCCTGAGTCAGAGTGGGTGAAATTAGATTCCTGTATTAATTATAATATAACACCATAAGCCCCCTGCCTGGGCTGGAGACACCGCCCTTGCTCAGGTTGCCAGATTGAGACCCCCTGATGTGGGAGAAAATACGATTTAGAGAGTGCTCCTTCGCCCCCGCTTTTCCTCTCATTTCCCACTGAGCACCAGGAAAGCGATACAATATCTTTCACAGACACAGAGGGGTTACTTGCACTATTTGCTTGGTTAAATTAGTTTCTAGCACCTGAATTGTAAATTGGGTCACAGAGCATCAGTTAGGAAAGAGACATGGAAATATATGTGCTTGCTCACACCATCCCTAACAGGTTCAAGATTAATTCAATTACAGATCTACTGTATAAAGCTGTAGGAGAATGGATAGGTAAGGTGTAAATGGTACTTTGACAGTACATGGATTTTAAAAATCCACGTGACCCCATCATTATAAACCATACTCTGGAATGGGAAGCTCAGCTATGTTCATTCTACTTGTACCTATAAGTGAGATATTTAATTCCACAGCAATTTTCTTTTTATAGCATTTTTTCCATTAGAGATTTTCCAATTTTCCAAGTGTAATTCTTAATAGTTTAAAAATATACATCCTTAGATAATGCACCTACGCAATTTGTACATATTAAGAAATATTGGCATATCTTCTTCCTCTGTTAAATTAATAGCGCTTGTTTGACTTACAAGTCTGCTGTAGAGAAAATGCGCTGTGATTGTGTAGATGTGTGGACACACAGGTTTTGCATTTGCAAATCTGATAAAATCAGCAAAATGTCACTTTTTTCCTCCGCCATAGATAGGATCTTTTGAAGTCGGTGGTGCCAAGCCAGTAGAGCTACAATTCTTCTTTTTTCTTGTTCATTTGCTCCAGGGGATGTAATCTTATCTCTCTGGTTTTCCAGGATATTTCTTTCCCATAAATAGTTCCTGTAAAACAAGGGGCTTGGACTTCCTTTGCAATAGAAAATCCTAGAGACACTAAGACAGGAAACATGTTTATGATTTGTGACACCATGTTCTAAGCATTTTCTAGTACAAAGCATCAAAAGTATGGATGCGCTGGGATTTTAAATAGTAATTGATCATAATTTTTCCATATCCTGTTCTTTTACATTTTTAATGTTTTAAAGAAGTTTTCTTCATTGTAGTCATACTAAGACTCAGCTTAAGGTAGATCAGTTTTTGAAATGAAAGTATACTGAATGCATACTATATTGTAATTTCAATCTCTGTCTGACTGCAGACTACTAGAGTTTTTGGGGTCTTTAAAATTAGAATGCTTTAATCAATTAGATATATCTGTATTTGTTCTAGTTTCTATATCAATCTCAATATGTTCTTTGATACAGATGTGTGTTTGTATAGCATGCATATAAATAAAACCAGAAAACTTAGTTTGTTTAAAAAAGTATATAAGGTATACAGTGTACAGATATTACCTGCATATTAGCTCCTCCCTATGACTAATATGCATAATGTTCCTGCTCTGGGTAATGAAAGTGAAGCATCTGCTATGACAGCCTATCCTAGAGCTGACCCTACCTTTGACAGGGCTATACAAATGAAATAATGCTGTTTACATCTGCTGACGTATTAGCTAAAATATAGCCAGGCTGTTGGCATTCAATGTTACCAAGACAGTTAACTTGCACTATTTTGTTAAAAACAAACAAACAAACAAAAAACAAATATTCAAACAAAATTAGATTCTGTGATATTCTTTTCCAAATGTACAGCGTACAGACTAACCTAAATAATGTGACAAAGTGTAAAACAATGAACAGTTCCATCTTCAATAAACACTTTATCTTTTACAGGGTTGCAGCGAATCTCAGTGAGACTATGCTGAGATATGCAGTGGACAGAGGGGAGAAGGATAATTCACACCTTTTGTTCATACCTTCGAAGAAAAACTGCCTATGTGCAGGTTTGGACACTAGGAGAAAGCCAGAGAACCTGGAGAGAGCAATGAGAAAACATGTAAAAATCAAACCAAACAGAAAGCAGTGCCCAGGATTAATCCATGTACCCTGGAGCTGTGACATATATGTGTCAATATTCCCCACTGTATCTTCAGCTCCCCTAAAATGTTTTATTCTTTATAAAATATTGCATCTTCTTTTCATTATTTGTCAAATAGCAAATGCATAAAATGTAGTATTTAGTAGCACTGAATATTTATTTTTTGGATAGTGGAACAGTGAGGAATGTATTTATGTAACAGTTTTCCCTTTAATTGTCATATTAATTTTTCTGGGATTTTCAATGCATCTAATGACACAGAAATCCTGATATTCACACTCCCACTCCTGCTTATGCCATGTTTCCATCTTTTTTCCTCTATATATGACACCTTTGCTTGTCTCCAGTGACCTGTTTTATTGTTTCCATGCAGATCAGTAAACACAATTAAACTCAGGCTGTTCTTATAATTATAACTTTCTCTCTGTAGTGTCATAAAAATCAACTACTTTACAGCTCAGTTTGCAATACATTTCTGAAGAACAGAGAGATCATTTTCTTTGTGATTCAAATGTGTCTTTTTTCTTCATGCTGGTGTAGCATTGCTGCTTTACAGCCATAGATTTCCCAGTTCAGTCCTGAGCTCTGGTTTCTGTCCATGCAGTTTACTTTCTGTTCTTTCTGAGCCTGTGTGAATTTCTCCCAAAAGCAGGATAAAAGTCAGTGACGGTTCTATAATGAATTGATAATTAGAGCTTTTTCATTATAAAAATGAATGAACTCAAATTATATTCATATTGTACAACTTGATTAGACATCACATTATGCTCTTTTTTTGGCTTGTTATTTGTTGACTAGTCACCAACCTACCACTCACATGGTATGTGGGAAGGTTGATCTCTAAATAATAATTAAACTTGCAAGAACTAAGCTTACAAAAGATCCAACTGAAGGAAAGGTTCTCATCTGGAAAAGTTTTTACATCATTCTAGTTTATGAGATACTAATGGTCGAGGATTTCATTGCCTGTTGTGGATAGAAATTGATAGTGTGTGCCAGAACTGCAGTTCTGTTTATTTAAGAGCTGTCGTCACTGAGCACACACATCATCTGCAATCTGTTTCATTTCACTGCTCTATTTTGAACCAATTTACATTTGATGGTCTGCATGCATGGAGCCGCTATCATTCCTAATGGACTTACATTAAATATAGTGCCAATGTGTGGACTAGTCATTGTTGACATACAACAAAATGGTGGTATACACATACTGATTTCTGATAGCTCTTGTGGCTGTACAGTGGTTTAAGCGTTATTAAATCATGCTTGGAATAGATATTAATGCATATGCTTTTACAACTCATTCACTGACTGAATATATGCCAACTGAATAAAAGTGTGGGAATTTTTTTTAAATATTTTATTATCACTAATAATAATAATAATAATAATAATAATAATAATAATAATACTATTTGTTTGTATAACTAATAAGATGTATACATCATTAAATTTAAGTTGTTAAATCCAGATCTACACAAATGTTTCAATATACAGTTTGTAGAACAGGTTTTAGGTCATGTACTATACATGAATATAATCTGCTGTACGCAATTAACACATGATCATACATCAAACAACTATGTACAGAATTTCTTTTCCCTGTAGGTGTTATTGTGTTATTGTCAGGTGACACTGAGATGGATGTGTATGACTAAAGTAAAAAATTCCTATGCTATGTATATATACTAATGCTATGTATATACAGTATTTGGTTCCCGGTGGTCTAGTGGTTAGGATGCGGCGCTCTCACCACTGCTGCCCTGGTTCGATCCCCGGTCAGGGAACCAACCCCAGCCACTCTCAGTGCCGGTCCCAAGCCTGGATAAATTGGGGAGGGTTGCGTTAGGAAGGGCATCCAGCGTAAAAACATGTGCCAAATCAAATGTGCGGAGGATCCGCTGTGGCGACCCCTAACGGAGAAGCTGAAAGAAAGTTTATGTATATACAGTATTTCTATTTAAAACAAGACCTTATTATTAAGTGTTTTATTTATTTATTTTTGCCTGGTATTTTCAATGGATGCAAATGCGTGGACAAATCTGTGTGCGTTTGGCCCAGGAGACCTAATGCAGAACCTGTGTGTGTCTTTAAGCCCAGGGGAGGCCATGCAGAGCCAGCTGCTGTGAGGCTAATGTTAGCAAGCGCCACATGCTGGCCTGCATTTCTAAAAGCATTTAAGAAAGAACAATATGTCTACTTGAAAGGCCTCTTGGACTAATGACATTATTAATTGGTGAAATGACTGTATGTTTGTTTGTGTCTGCAGGTCTATGTATAACGAGAGGATTAATAGGGCTAAAGTCTTGCATGAATCACTCATAATATTTTTCATATTGTCAGCCTGCATAGCCTAATATCTTTTAAACAAGCACCAATTGATAGCTGTACTCAAAGGTCATAGGTTTAAACTCCCAGCACTGTGTGGAGATGGAAAACATGACTTGTGTCAGATGCCAGTAGGAAATGAGAAGTCCTTGGCTACCTGGCCCCTTATTAGCCATACATCTACAGAACAGGACCTGACATTCAGCACTGCTCTCAAAAACATGCTTATGGTTAGGTATTATTTCCACAGGAAATAACTTAGTACCCCCTCCAGTGTGAATTCAGAAACACAGACACGCACACATGCACACACACACACACACACACACACACACACACACACACAAACACTCATAAAATTTCGCACAGTTTTTATTTAATAAAATGCAAATCACTATGTCTCACTATGTCTCATCAAAAAAAAGTTAGGAATTATTAGTAAAGGTACACAGAAATCTAAATTTACCAACTGTAATTGGCACCTTCTTTCAGTTAAATTCAAACATATAGTGTGTACTCCTTAAGCATTGTGTGTATATTGAATGCAGCTGCTTGTCCCACAGAGAGAGGGTAATTTGTCGGAGGCAGGAGTGAAGGCTCTCTGCTTGTCTCTCCGCAGGTTGATGAAAAACATTAAAGCCCTCTAATGAAAAGAACACTCAGGATGTGCCTTATTATTCCATCAGTCTCACCTAGAGAGCACTGGTATTGCTCTGAACACAAACATGCATGTTAGTCTCTGTGAAGGACAAAGGTAGATGGACATAGAATAACTAAGATATGTGTGTGTGTGTGTGTGTGTGTGTGTGTGTGTGTGTGTGTGTGTGTGTGTGTGTGTTAGATTTTAAGCACTTATGAATTTAAGCACTTATGAATATTATGTGGCTTTTCACTGCAGAGGTCATCGTCATTGCAAGCAGTTTGTATGTGTGTGCACACAAGAGTGTTAGCTGTTTACACCCTATTTCTTGTCGGGATATTTGGATTTTTTTGGAGTACAAGAGAATTATTTTTGATAGTGTGGTTTAAACTCCAGCTCAGAATTTTCCAGTGTTTACAGCCTTCTTTAATCAACATGCACGCTCTCCACCCAGCTTGATTTGAGCCAAATAAACAGGCAGTAAGTCTGATTATTCAGAGGTTTACCATTATCATGTCCTCAGGAATGTTCCTATGCCTCTTCAGTTTAGTTGTTTATGCTTGTTTGTGTGTGTGTGTTTGTCTGTGTGAGGGGGTGGGGTGTGAGGGGTTGGGGTGTGGAGTTGGGGGGTGGGTGTTGAATGAGAGAGAAAAAGAGCAAATGAGTATATTTTGGATGGAGGCCAGCTCCTCCAGCCCTGGAGGATTTACACAAGGCCTTGCGCTCACTAATCCTGTGTTATATACTGAATCTATATAACTGTGTTATAAATCATCACAATAAATTATTATTGCTAATTTTATTACATTCTAAATTATA